>NC_079190.1:278320137-278920137 GCF_029499605.1 Hyla sarda
GGAAGGGAAATTCTAGCTGCTCTGGACAGTTCCTGACACAGGCAGCAGGTGTCAGCAGAGAGCACTGTGGACAACACAAAAAAGACATTAAAAAAGTAAAGATTTTCCTCTGTAGCATCACAGCTGCTAAAAAGTACTGAAAGGATTTCAGATTTTTAATAGAAGTAATTTACAAATCTGTTTAACTTTCTGGACAACCAGTTCATTAAAAAAAAAAAAAGTTTTCCACCGTAGTACCCGTTTTTAATGTTTGTTATAATCACCCCCATATATAAACAGGAATTTTAGGAATTTAAACAAATTTTTTACTTTACTTTACAGGGGTGTGGAAAAAAAACAAAAACAAAAAAACTACTTGTCCAAGGGACTAAAGCGGAACGCAATCTACTTGTCCCTCAAGAAAATCCATTTGTCCTGGTAGATAAAATAATTTCAACCAAAATTGCACGATCCACCCCACTAGACCACCAGGGATGGTTATAAGATCCCTTTAGACACTGCTGTCAACTTAGAGCTGTAGCTAGACCCCCCCACGCACTTTTTAAAATATTTAAATCACTATTTTTTAGTCCTTCATAGGGACTTATATATGGAGTATTTTGATTGGAAAACACTGAACAACGCGGTGTTACTGGGGGGGTTCTGCTTCTCCAGTTGTGTGCGCTGCATTTTGTGTCATTGCATTTAGTTACTAGATAACTACAACACCCAGCATGCCTGATGCAGCCTATGGTTGTGTGGGTGTTGCAGCATGTTGCACTGTAACTAGTACAGTTAAGGTTATTGTGTAGCATGCTGGGAGTTGTAGTTTTGGTTTGTGTCGGCTGCAGAGCCATAGGCTGTGTCAAGGAATACTGGGAATTGCAGTTAGTAACTACAACACCCAGCATGCCCTGATACAGCCTATGGTTCTGCAGCTGACCCCGAACCAAAACTACAGCTCCCAGCATGTTACACTTTATAGTTCTTCAGTTTAGGTTATGGTGCAACATGCTGGGTGTTGTAGTTTTGGTTCGGGCGTGTTTGCGTGCATCCGTGGGGCTCTTGGTCGGCGGGTGAGTATGAAGGGGGCGGGATTCTAGGGGTGCAATTTAGTGCGGGTGGCCAGAAGCCACTAAGAATAAAAAAATAAAAAAATTAGATAGCACAACTGGCAGCAGCACTTGTCAGTCCGCCCCTGTACAAACATAAATGCATACACATATCATACATACACATACATCGGCCACTGGCCCCCCTATATTATACATTACATATATACATCATACAGACACACATCATCATACATACACCTGCCGCTGCCCCCCATCATACATTACATACACATCACACACAGACACCATACACATACATCATACATACATCACACATACACTCAAACCATACATATGCACACATCATACGTACACCTGCAGCTGCCCCCCCCATCAAACATTACATACACACATCATATATACAGACATCATACACACATCATAGATACACATACACTCACACCATACATATGCACCATACATATGCACACATCACACGTACACCCGCCGCTGATACACCCCCCCCCCCAATCATACATTACATACATATACAACCACCCTTCCCGCCGCCTGCATGCTCGGCCTCCTCACCTGAGCTTCACACTGCTTCACACTCACTTGCTTCTACATTACACAAGAAGCAGGGGGGAGAGCGAGGACGAACACAGCTCCGTACACAGCTCGGTACACAGCTCCATCCCCCGCACACAGCTCCTCCCCCTGCTCTGTCTCCCCAGGACCCTCATCTACCATGGGGAGGCTGCAAGTTTGCAAGGGGAAAACACAGCAGTGGGGAGGGGAGAGAGGACATACTGCACTGCACGGGGAAAACACAGAGCAAGGGGGGGGGGGGGGCTGCTATGTGTGAAGGAGGACAGACTGCACTGCACGTGGAGGATTTCTGTGTGTGAAGGAGGACAGACTGGGGCACGGGGTGGGTTCTCTAAGCCCGCGGCTACTGAAATCAGCTGGGGGCCGCTGCCCCCTCCATACACCTTGAGCGCCGGTGTGAGGTGCAGACTTGTATCGGCTCCTGCGCCTCACACCGGCATTAAAGAAAAATAAGGGGGAAGTCGGTCTGTCCCTGCTTGCCCGATACAAGGCTAAATCTATGAACAATTCACCTGCCCGGCGCCCAAAACTACTTGTCCCGGGCGTCAGGCGATAGGATTTCCACATCCCTGCTTTATTTTTCCTTTGTTGGGTGAAAATCTTTTCTAACACATCCGTTTTTGTTGTGATATTTGAAATTTCTTTTTCTTTTTAGGAGCAATTTACACTCTACTAGTACTAAAGGAACCACTTGCCATGTGTGCCCCAGCCACTGTATGTTTGGGCCTTCTCTTGCTTCTTAACATTCGTGGACATGGCAGAAAATCCAAATCAAAGGCTGAGTAAGAAGAGTTAGATGTTATGTTGACCAACTTGGACCAGTCACTTTTCAAAACCTAAATCTTTCGCTTTGTGGAGACTTTCTGTAAAGAATGTACAATTATATAGGCTCTGTTATGGTTCTCTCCACTGACTGTTTTATTCGCCTTTTGGACCTGAAATCTAACTATTCTGTGATAAATATCTAAAGCTACCCAATGCATCGAAAATAAAAGAAGCAGTTATTCTCACCTGCCCAAATCTGCTGCTACTCTGTTGGCACCCAGTCCCAGCGGCTGTCCTCTTCCTAGTTCCTGTGTTTTTCCTTGACAGAACATCATAGGAACTAGGAAGAAGACACCAGCTCGTATCAGGAGGTGTCAGAACGGCAGCAGTTGGAGGATCAGGGCTGGTGAGTTTAGCAGCTTTTCAAAGCATTGGACAGCATTATATAAAAATAACTCACTGCCCCAAAAAAGGGTAAGAAAAGGTCTGTGATGGCCTTTGGTGCTCATGGCAGTGACATGTTCTCACCATGAAGAGTAATCTGTTGTTCTTCAATAAAAAAAATTTCTACAATGGGTGCAGTATGTTGGTAAATAAATTTGGAGTATTTTGGAGACAAAGTAAAACATAACTGAAATAAACACAGTTTAGCATTTAGGTAATTTGTCACTTGAACCAGTTAAAGGAATCTGAAAGCTGTTAGGTCTGCTGATCATGAAAATGGGGGGGGGGGTGGGGGGGGGTTCCACGTTTCCACAATTGGATGGGGCAACATAGCCATACAAAGTCTATGGGACTACCAATTATAAGCTGAGTACAGTGCTCTGCTGTTTCTGGCAATCCCATAAAGTTTGAATGCATGTGCGACTGTTCAACTGAGGTGGTAGAGATTACCCTGTTCTCATGGTTGGTTGGGTTCTCAGACCCACCACTGATTAGGTGTGGGTGTTTTTTTTTTTTTTTTTTTTTAAGCAGGAATACCCCTTGATAGCTATACAACTGTACTTTATAGACAATAATGCAATGTATATGTCAATTATCCTTAATACATCCTATAAAGCACTTTTAGGCCACAGCTTTATCATGAAAAAGGCAAAGGAGGACTTCATGGCACAACAGAAATGACTTGGGGGGAGATTTATCAAAATCTGCAAAGGAAAAGTTGTTCAGTTGCCCATGGCAACCAGATTGCTTCTTTCATTTTTCGCAGGTCTCTTTAAAAATGAAGAAAGGGTTTTGATAAATCCACCCCCCCCCCCTATATGTTTGGAACTATAATGTGATTTCCTAATGTGGCTAGAAGATGGACCATCTGTTATACAGAAACAGTGTGTACTCAGCCTAACATATACGTAGGAAAACCGGAGAGGTTTGGTTTCTGACAGATTAATAAATCTGGGCCAATGAGTTTATATAAAAGCACTTGCTAACACCTAAGCGACATAGGATGTAAATGTGCATCCTGGTGCCCTGATACTTAACACACCAGGATATTCTTTTGCCTCCTATGGGGCATTATATCTATGAAAGGAGCGCATCTGAGGTGGTTGCAGAGCTTGTATTTACTCTGATGAGTGCTATGTCAATTCATAGCAATGAACAGTAATAGAAATCCAAATATTGCTATAAATATTCCCCAGTGGGACTTAAAAGGTAAAGTAGTAAATTTCTAAACTATTAAAAATGTAATGTTTAAACATGCATTTTTGTGAAAAGAACGTTTTTTGTGTGTTGTTGTTGGTGTTTTATTTTTTTATTTTTTTTAAAGCAGAATACTTGAAAAGCATGTAAACATGGGCATCATTTAAACCCCTTAAGGACAAACCCATATTGGCCTTAACCTGTTAATGACCAAGGATATGTATACATGTCCTTGTGCCATTAACTGTGTATGGCGCGGGCTCCCAACTTGAGCCCGTGCCATACCGGCCGCCCGCCAGCTGATTCCTGTAGCTGGGGGCTTCCGTTAATAGCCTACATGCGGCGATCGCTGTGGCCAGCTATTAACCCTTTAGACTGCTAACGTCGACAGCAGCGTCTAAAGGGACCTTTGAACACTCCCTGGTGGTCCAATGCGGTGGATCGCCTCTCACAGGTAATCGCAGGGGGTGATCCACTTCTGAGGTAGCCGGAGGGTTTACCTCTCCTTTCTTCTTGGTCCCGGCTCTGAGATTGAGAAAGCCTGGCTGAACCAGGCTTTCTCAATCATGCGCAGAGAACACAGAACAATGTAGCTCTATGGAACTACAGGTGGGCCATTTATATGGATACACCTTAATAAAATGGGAATGGTTGGTGATATCAACTTCCTGTTTGTGGCACATTAGTATATGTGAGGGGGGGACGGGACTTTTTAAGATGGGTGGTGACCATGGCAGCCATTTTGAAGTTGGCTATTTTGAATCCAACTTTTGTTCTTTTGTTTTTGTTTTTTTCAATAGGAAGAGGGTCATAAAAGTTCCCTAAGGGGACTAATCAAGTGTGTGTGTGTGTGTGTAAAAAAAAAAAAAAAAAAAAAAAAAAAAAATTATTTTAAAAACACCAATAACCCCTTCCATATTAAAGTTTAAATCACTCATCTTTTCCCAAATTCCATATAAAAAATATATAAACATATTAAAAATAAACATGTGGTATTGCCGCGTGCTTAAAGGGGTTCTCCGGTGCGTACACATCTTTTCCCCCTATCCAAAGGATAGGGGATAAGATGCCTGATCGCGGGAGTCCCGGGATCATGCACGCGGCACCCCATTTGTAATCAATACCCGGAGCGTGTTCGCTCCGGGACTGATTACAGGCGACCACCGGGCCGGCGGCGTGTGACGTCACGCCTCCGCCCCCGTGTGATGTCACGCTCCGCCCCTCAATGCAATGCAAAAATATGTTAATAAAACCGCACGGTCAATGGCGTTTATGTAAAAAAAAAAAAAACAAAGTCCAAAATTGCGTATTTTTGGTCACTTTGTATACCCTAAAATCAAAAAGTCCCATGAAAACTACAGATCATGGTTCATAAAAATTAGTCCTCACACATCCCCATATATGGAACGATTTTAGTTATAGGGTCAGAAGAGGGCACTTTTAATCCTATAGTGGAGATCAAAAGTTTGGGCACCCCAGGTAAAAATTTGTATTAATGTGCATAAAGAAGCCAAGGAAAGATGGAAAAATCTCCAAAAGGCATCAAATTACAGATTAGACATTCTGATATATATGTCAACAAAAGTTAGATTTTATTTCCATCATTTACGTTTGTTTGGGCACCCTGCAAAGTTAATATCTTGTACTGCCCCCCTTTGGCAAGTATCACAGCTTGTAAATGCTTTTTGTAGCCAGCCAAGAGTCTTTCAATTCTTGTTTGAGGTATCTTTGCCCATTCTTCCTTGCAAAAGTCTTCCAGTTCTTTGAGATTTCTGGGCTGTCTGTCACGCACTGCTCTTTTAAGGTCTATCCATAGATTTTCAATTTTGTTGAGGTCAGGAGATTGTGAAGGCCATGGCAAAACCTTCAGTTTACGCCTCCTGATGTAATCCCCGTGGATTTCGACGGTGTGTTTAGGATCATTATCCATTTGTAGAAGCCATCCTAACTTCAGCTTTTTCACAGATGGCATCAAGTTAGCATAAAAAATTTGCTGAAATTTTATTGAATCCAATTTTCCTTCTACTCGTGAGATGTTCCCTTTGCCACTGGCTGCAATACAACCCCAAAGCATGATTGATCCACCCCAATGCTTAACAGTTGGACAGATGTTCTTTTCATTAAATTCTGTTCCCCTTCTCCAAACGTACCGTTTACTCATTCCAGCCAAAAAGTTCAATTTTAACCTCATCGGTCCACAGAACTTATTTCCAAAATTCATCAGGCTTGTCTATATGTTCATTTGCAAAGTTCAAATGCAGATTTATTTATTTTTTTTTTTTTTTTTGAGGACGTAGAAGAGGTTTTCTTCTGATGACTCTTCCATGAAGACCATATATGTCCAAGTATCTCTTTATAGTGGAATAGTGTACCACAACTCCAGTGTCTGACAGATCTTTCTGGAGGGATTGTGCAGTCAAACGTGTGTTTTGAATTGTTTTCTCACAATCTGCGAGCTCTTCTGTCTGATATTTTTCTTGGTCTTCCAGATCTTGCTTTAACTTCCACTGTTCCTGATGACTGCCATTTCTTAATTACATTCCGAACAGAGGATATTGACATCTGAAAACGTTTTGCTATATTCTTATAGCCTTCTCTAGCTTTGTGAGCGTCAACTATTATCCGTTTCAGATTTCTAGACAACTGCTTAGAAGAACCCATGGTGCTGATTGTTGGGGCAGGTCATCAGGTCAGATGAGTCTGGGCATTTAAAACCTTTGAGATTGACATCGCCTGGTCTTCCCAGATGATGATTGAGAACAATCCATGACACTGGCAGGTCTCAGCTTTGCAAAGGGGGAAGTGCATGCTATAAATTCTTCAGGATGCCCAAACTTTTGCAGATGCCATTTTTTGTTTTCTGTTATTTTGAAAGTGTAAATGATGGAAATAAAATCTAACTTTTGTTGACATATATATCAGAATGTCTAATCTGTAATTTGATGCCTTTTTGGAGATTTTTCCATCTTTCCTTCGCTTCTTTATGCTCATTAATACAAATTTTTACCTGGGGTGCCCAAACTTTTGATCCCCACTGTACTAATTTTTGTACATAAAGTTATTGTTTAACCCATTAAGGACCAGGCCAATGTTATTTTTGTTTTCGTTTTTTCCTCCCCTCCTTCTACAATTCAGAACTCCTTTTTATATTTCCATCTACAGACCCATATAAGGGCTTGTTTTTTTCGTGACCAATTGTACTTTGCAATGACCCCTCTCATTTTACCATAAAATGTACGGCAAACCCCCCCCTAAATTTTTTTTTTTTTTTTAGGGAGGAAATTTTTATGAGCCAAAATTTTTCACATTTTGGAGGGTTTTGTTTTCACACTGTACACTTTACGGTAAAAATGATGTGTTCTTTATTCTGTGGGTCAATACGATTAAAATGATACCCATGTTTAGATACTTTTATATTTTTTTTACCGCTTAAAAAAAAATCGAAAACTTTTTGTACAAAATCAGAAATCTAAAATCGCCCTATTTTGACATCCTATAACTATATATTTTTTATTTTTCCGTATATAGGGCGGTGTGAGGGCTCATTTTTTGCGCCGTCATCTGTACTTTTTATCAATACCACATTTGCATATATAAAACTTTTAAATCATTTTTTATTTATTTATTTTTTTTAAATAAAATGTGACAGGTGCATTTTGGACTTTTTTCTTTTTATTGTTTACGCCTTTTCATCGTACCGGATAATGAACATTATATTTTGATAGTACGGACATTTACGCACTCGACGATACCAAATATGTTTATTAAAAAAAATTACGCTTTTTGGGGGTAATAAAGGAAAAACTGACAATTTTCATTATTATTGGGGGAGGGGATTTTATTTTATTTTTTTTTTTTTTACATTTTTCAACTTTTATTTAACACTTTTTATGTCCGCACAGGGGACTATCTATAGCAACCATTTGATTGCTAATACTGTGCAGTGCTATGCATAGGACATAGCACTGCTCAGTATTATCGGTGATCTTCTGCTCTGGTCTGCTCAATCTCAGACCAGAGCAGAAGACCCCGGGAGACGGCCAGAGCCAGGTGAGGGGACCTCCAGCCGCCATACTGGATGATCGGATCACCGCGGCAGCGCTGCGGGCGATCCGATCATCCATTCAAAGTGCCGCAGATGCCGTGATCTGTATTGATCACGGCATCTGAGGGGTTAATGGCGGACATCCGCGCGATCACGGATGTTGGCCATTACCACCGTTCCGATGCTCGCGGTCATACACAGGACGTAAATGTATGTCCTGGTGCGGGAAGTACATTTACGTCCGTGGTCATTAAGGGGTTAACAGAAGTAAAAGAAAATCAAACCTATATAATTTGGGTATCATTTTGATGGTATGGACCTACAGAATATGGTATCATTTTACCATGAAGTGCACGGCATAAAATCAGAAGCCCCGAAACGTTACAAAATGCCATTTTATTTTTCAATTTTAGCCCCGCAAATGTTTTTTTTAATTTTTTTTTTTTTATTGTTTCTCTGTAGCTTTTGGGGTGAAATTGACATAATTACGAAGTAAAATTGGTGATGCAAAAAACAAGAAAACAAGAGTGTGGGGGACTCACACTGTGCTAATATGTACCAAGGTTTCTGTGTTACACGTAACCCTACGTGCCAGAAAGGGAATAAAGAATATAGTGGTACAGAGACCTCTAGGTATATATTAAATAAATTGTATTAGTGTGTATTTTTTTTTTTTTTTTTTTTTTTTTAGTCCAGACACACAGGGTATCAAATTTTCTTTTTTTTTTTGTACACTTTTTTGTAAAATGGGAAAAGGTGACTAATTTCTAGTGGGGAAGAGACTTTTTCACATTAATTATTATTTTTTTTTAATGTTTTATAAACTTTTTTTTATAGCAAACAATACATATGCATAACATTGATCAGTAATGTTGACTCTCTACTTCTCTGGTTTGTAAGAAGGCAGACCAGAGGAGAAGACCGCCGGAGCAAGAGAGGAGACATGTGAGAGGACCTCTGTAGGCAATTTTAAATGATTATGCCACTTTTGGTCTGATCAGGCACTTCAAGTCCTGATAATGCTGCAGCTGATGTCATGATTGGTATTGATTATGGCATCTGAAGGGTTAATGGGGGCTCATGTCCACCATAACTGGCAGGTCCCTGGCTGCTGTTGGCTCCTGTGCTTGCGTCATATTCAGGATGTAAATGTATATCCTGGTGCGTTAAGCACAAGCGCACTAGGATGTACATATGTCCTATGTCGTTAAGGGGTTAATTATATTGACCCACAGAATAAGGATAACATGTCATTTTTACCATAGAAGGCACTGTTTCCTTTCTGCTTTTCTTTTCAGTTTCCCCTCACAATTTTTTTTTGTGCAGTACATTTCATGGTAAAATTAATGATATCTTTACAAAGTACAATTGGTCATACAAAAACAGACCCTCATATGGTTCTGTGGGTGGAAAAAATAAAAGCGTTAAGGCTCTGAGTGTGTGTGTTTTGTCTCTACAAAATGCTGTAAGTCAAAAATCTACTTGGAAAAGCCTTCATAAATGAGGCCCAATGTTTGCATGAGTGTACAGTACAGCATATAAGTGAATACACTCCCTCACACTAGAGAAATGACACCATGTAAAGTAGAGCACAGCCTGTATATCAGTGTTAAATGTTGTGTTCCCCTCAAAATAACTCCACACACAACCATTGTCTAAACATTGGCTACAAAAGTGAGTATACCCCAAAGTGGAAATGTCCAAATTAGGACTGATTTTGCCATTTTTCTTTTCTGGTGTCATGTGACTTGTTAGTGTTACAATGTCTCTGGTGTGAATGGGGAGCAAGTGGTATCGCTCTTACACTCAAATAAAGGCCACTGGAATTTCAACTTGGCACTTCATGGAAAAGAATTATCAAGATCTGAACAAAATAATTTCTATACATAAAGATGCACTAGGCTATAAAAAAAAAAAAAAAAAAAGTAAAGACCCTGAAACTCTTCTGCAGTACGGTGGGCAAGACCATGTTGTGGTTGCACAGGACAGGTTTTCCTCAAAACAAGCCTTATCTTTGTCGACCAAAGAAGTAGAGTTCATAAACTGCATTAAATCCAGAGGTTGTCTTTGGGAAATAGATGTATGAGTGCTGCCAGCACTGCTGCAGAGGTTAACCCCTTTCCACAGAATGCCGGGTTTATACGGTGCTGCGGCACGGGAGTGTTATGAAGCAAGCTCAGGAGCTGAGCTCGCATCATACCCGCACGTTCCTGGCTGTTATCAGCAGCCAGGACCCGCGGCTAATGCCGTACATCGCTTTTCCAGTAGATGTCTGGCATTAACTCTTTAGACGCAGCAATCAAAGTTGATCGCCCTGTCTAAAAGTGAAAGTAAGCATCCCGGCAGCTCAGTCGGGCTGATCGGGATGTCCCGATCAGCTAGGACGCAGCAGGAGGGTGCCTTATCTGCCTCCTGCGCTTCCGAAAGACAATTGATTGCTGCAAGCCTGAAATCCAGGCTTGAGCAATCAACCGCCAATAACCCTGATCAGTGCAAAGCTATGACTTTGCAGTGAAGTGTTATAGCCCCCTATGGGAGCTATAACACGGCAAAAAAAGTTAAGATCGTTTAACCCCTTCCCTAATAAAAGTTTGAATCACCACCCTTTTCCCATAAAAAAATAAAATAAAAAAAAACTGTAAAAATAAACATGTGCTATCGCGTGCGCAAATGTCCGAGCTCTAAAAATATATTGTTAATTAAACTGCACGGTCAATGACGTATGCGCAAAAAAAATTAAAAGTCCAATATAGCGTATTTTTGGTCACTTTTTATATCATAAAAAAATGAATAAAAAGCGATCAAAAAGTTCGATTAACACAAAAATGGTACCGATAAAAACTTCAGAACACTGCCCAAAAAATAAGTCCTCATACCAGCCCGTACGCGGAAAAATAAAAAAGTTACAGGGGTCAGAAGATGACAATTTTAAATGTATACATTTTCCTACATGTGGTTATGATTTTTTTCAGAAGTGCGACAAAATCAAACCTATATAAGTAGGGTATCATTTTAACTATATGGACCTACAGAATAAAGATAAGGTGTAATTTTGACCAAAAAATGCACTGCGTAGAAACGGAAGTCCCCAAAACTTACAAAATCTAAATTTTTCTTCAATTTTGTCGCACAATCATTTTTTTTCCGTTTCGCCGTGGATTTTTTGATAAAATGACTGTCACTGCAAAGTAGAATTGGTGGCGCAAAAAATAAGCCATCATATGGATTTTTAGGTGCAAAATTGAAAGCGTTGTGATTTTTAGAAGGTGATGAGGAAAAAAAGAAAATGGAAAAACGCTTTAACCCCTTAAGGACGGAGCCCATTTTCACCTCTAGGACGAAGCCCTTTTTTGCAAATCTGAGCACTGTCACTTTAAACATTAATAACTCTGGAATGCTTTTAGTTATCATTCTGATTCTGAGATTGTTTTTTCGTGACATATTCTACTTTAACATAGTGGTACATTTTTGTGGTAACTTGTATCCTTTCATGGTGAAAAATCCCAAAATTTGATGAAAAAATAAAAATTTTTGCATTTTTCTAACTTTGAAGCTCTCTGCTTGTAAGGAAAATGGATATTCCAAATAATTTTTTTTGGGATTCACATATACAATATGTCTACTTTATGATTGCATCATAAAATTGACAAGTTTTTTTTTACTTTTGGAAGACATCAGAGGGCTTCAAAGTTCAGCAGCAATTTTCCAATTTTTCACAAAATTTTCAAACCCGCAATTTTTCAGGGACCAGTTCAGGTTTGAAGTGGATTTGTAGGGTCTTCATATTAGAAATACCCCATAAATGACCCCATTATAAAAACTGCACCCCCCAAAGTATTCAAAATGACATTCAGTAAATGTTTTAACCCTTTAGGTGTTTCACAGGAATAGCAGAAAAGTGAAGGAGAAAATTCACAATCTTCATTTTTTACACTCGCATGTTCTTGTAGACCCAATTTTTGAATTTTTACAAGGGCTAAAAGGAGAAAATGTATACTTATATTTGTAGCCCAATTTCTCTCGAGTAAGGACATACCTCATATGTCTACGTAAAGTGTTCGGCGGGCGCAGTAGAGGGCTCAGAAGCGAAGGAGCGACTAGGAGATTTTAGAGAGTACGTTTTTCTGAAATGGTTTTTGGGGGGCATGTCGCATTTAGGAAGCCCCTATAGTGCCAGAACAGCAAAAAAAAAAAACACATGGCATACCATTTTGGAAACTAGACCCCTTGAGGAACATAACAAGGAATAAAGTGAGCCTTAATACCCCACAGGTGTTTCACGACTTTTGCATATGTAAAAAAAATTTTTCACTAAAATGTTGGTTTTCCCCCAAATTTCAAATTTTTAAAGGGTTAATAGCAGAAAAGACCCCCCAAAATTTGTAACCCCAATCTCTTCTGAATATGGAGGTACCCCATAAGTGGACCTGAAGTGCACTGCGGACGAACTACAATGCTCAGAATAGAAGGAGTCATATTTGGCTTTTTGAGAGCAAATTTTGCTCGGGGGGCATGTTGCATTTAGGAAGCCCCTATGGTGCCAGGACAGCAAAAAATACCCACATGGCATACCATTTTGGAAACTAGACCTCTTGAGGAACATAACAAGGGATAAAGTGAGCCTTAATACCCCACAGGTGTTTCACGACTTTTGCATATGTAAAAAAAAATTATAATAATTTCACTAAAATGTGGGTTTCCCCCCAAATTTCACATTTTTGCAAGGGTCAATAGCAGAAAAGACCCCCCAAAATTTGTAACCCCATCTCTTCTGAGTATGGAGGTACCCCATAAGTGGACCTGAATTGCACTGCGGGCGAACTACAATGCTCAGAAGAGAAGGCATCATATTTGGCTTTTTGAGAACAAATTTTGCTCGGGAGGCATGTCGCATTTAGGAAGCCCCTATGGTGCCAGAACAGCAAAATATCCCCCACATGGCATACCATTTTGGAAACTAGACCCCTCACAGAATGTAATGAGGGGTACAATGAGCATTTACCCCCCCCACTGGTGTCTGACAGATCTTTGGAACAGTGGGCTGTGCAAAATTTTTCATTTTCACGGATCACTGTTCCAAAGATCCGTCAGACACCTGTGGGGTGTAAATTCTCACTGTACCCCTTATTACATTCCGTGAGGGGTGTAGTTTCCAAAATGGGGTCACATGTGGGTGTGTTTTTTTTTTTTGCGTTTGTCAGAACCGCTGTAACAATCAGCCACCCCTGTGCAAATCACCTCAAATGTACATGGCGCACTCTCCCTTCTGGGCCTTGTTGTGCGCCCCCAGAGCACTTTGCGCCCACATATGGGGTATCTCCGTACTCGGGAGAAATTGCGTTACAAATTTTGGGGGGCGTTTTTCCCTTTAACCTCTTGTGAAAATGAAAAGTATAGGGCAACACCAGCATGTTAGTGTAAACATTTTTATTTTTTTACACTAACATGCTGGTGTAGACCCCAACTGTTCCTTTTCCTAAGGGGGAAAAGGAGAAAAAGCCCCCCAAAATTTGTTAGGCAATTTCTCCCGAGTACGGCGATACCCCATATGTGACCCTATTCTGTTGCCTTGAAATACGACAGGGCTCCAAAGTGAGAGCGCCATGCGCATTTGAGGCCTGAATTAGGGACTTGCATAGGGGTATTCTATGCCAGTGATTCCCAAACAGTGCCTCCAGCTGTTGCTAAACTCCCAGCATGCTTGGACAGTCAATTGCTGTCCAGAAATGCTGGGAGTTTTTGTTTTGCAACAGCTGGAGGCTCCATCTTAGAAACACTGCCGTACAATACGTTTTTCATTTTTATTGGGGAAGGGGGGGGGGTGGTGGGGGGGCAGTGTACGTGTGTATATGTAGTGTTTTACTCTTTATTTTATGTAAGTGTAGTGTAGTGTTTTTAGGTTACATTCACACTGGCGGCAGATTACACTGAGTCTCCCGCTAGGAGTTTGAGCTGCTACGCAAAATTTGACCCGGAATCGCGCAGATCGCAGGTCTGAATTGACCTGCGATTTGCGCGCATCGCGGTCATGGGGGGGGTTCTCAGGACCCTCCTCGGCGATGTGCCGGGATGCCTGCTGTTAGATAACAGCAGTCATCCCGGCCCGATCACCGCTACCGGTGACGCGGCGCTCCCGGAACCCCGCGACGTACATGTACGTCGCCGCGCGCCAAGTGACACTTCGCGGCGCCGTACATGTACGTCGCTCGTCGTGAAGGGGTTAAGGGGGTTAAATAGGGAGGGGGGGGTGTCAGCCTGTCCGTGCTCAGACCATATGCAAAACACAGCATCAAATTGGTCTGCATGGCTGTCATCCGAGAAGGAAGCTTCTTCTAAATATGATGCACAAGAAACCTGCAAACAGTCCAGAATGAAGTTTTACTCGGCACCACCCGGTAACAGATGTGGAGATTCAAGGTAAAGCCCCTAGAAGTGGAGCAATGCCTGACTGGTGCTGACACGTGAAATGACAGAAGCAGTTCCAATTCATAAATGTATGAAAGAAGAGTACGAGCACTCGCCAGGGTTTTCTTGCTTTAACTTCTTTATTGTTCAGATGAACATGCAGGGGAGCAGGTGGACAAGATGCAGAGGTACAGAGCTGGTGATGGGCTGTTGCGGACCGAAGCACTTAGTCAAGACAGGTCATAGCGGTTCGGTCCCAACGGCTAATGAAAGCTGGGACCCTGGGCTAATAGCGTGTGGCACTGATTGTTGTGCCGTGCGCTATTAACCCTTTAGATGCAGCGTTCAAAGTTGATCGCCGCATCTAAAGTAACAAAAATACACTCTGGGCAGCTCAGTCGGGCTGATCGGTACCATGGCAGTGAAATAGCGATGTCTCGATCAGCTAGACACGAGCGGAGGTTCTGTTACCTGCCTCTGGCAAGTCCAATCTGCAATTGTTTGCTCCAAGCCTGAAATCCAGGCTTGAGCAATTGATCGCCGAGAACACTGATCATTGCCATGTTAATGCATGGCAGGGATATGTGTAGAAGATCAGTGTGTGCAGTGCTATAGCCACTAGAGGGGGCTGTAACACTGCAAAAAAAAAATAATTTGAAAAAAAGTTAATAAAGATGATTTAACTCCTTCCCTAATAAAAGTAAGAGTTATTGGGGTCAAAAAGATGACAATTTTAAACATTTATTTTCATGCATGAAGTTGAAGATTTTCCTAGTTTTAATGACAGAAAATAGATTTTATTAACGACAGGAGGCGAGCAATATGTGCAATATCTTTCTTTACTGACTCACAGCAGCAAAGTAGTTAATGAAAGATTACCAAGAAAAAAAACTTAAAGGTGAACATAAACATTTCAGGTAACAGCTGCAGCCAATTATGCCTGAGGCCAGGTTATAAATAGTCTGTTATGTGAAACTCCTCCCTCTTTCTGAGATGCGAGGAACTGAGGAAGTAGAACTTGTAGAATTAACTTTCCATAGTTCCGTGTGTTCAAGTCGAGAAATGAACCATCCGAACGTAGAAGAGGTAGAACCGGGTGAAGTCTGTAGACTGGAAGTCGGTTTGGAATTTGAAAGAAGAGATATCACCTGGGGTGTAGACAATAGCATCTAATAGGCTGAAAAATATAAGAAGAAAAATAATTAGGGAGGGATGAACATAGGGAGGGATATTGCTCGCCTCCGGTCGTTAATAAAAATTATATTTTCCGTCATTAAAGGGGTATTCCAGGAAAAAACTTTTCTGGCTCCAGAAAGTTAAACAGATTTTCTAATTACTTCTTTTAAAAAAATCTTAATCCTTTCAGTACTTATGACCTTCTGAAGTTAAGGTTGTTCTTTTCTGTCTAAGTCCTCTCTGATGACACCTGTCTCGGGAAACGCCCAGTTTAGAAGCAAATCCCCATGGAAAACCTCTTCTAAACTGGGCATTTCCCGAGACAGGTGTCATCAGAGAGCACTTAGACAGAAAAGAACAACCTTAAAGAGGCACTGTCATTGTTAAAAACTTTTCATATATTGCAGGGCTCATTATAATATGACATTTCACAATATACACCTGTTAAAAAAAATTAAAATTTTCACCTGAAATTCAAGCTCAAAATAGCCACCACTAGGGGTCACCTGTCTTTGAGCCAGACTGACTAGTCTAGATTTTACAGCATACTGGATACCGGCCGTAAAGCATACCGGTATCCAGTATAGGAGATTTCTATTGAGTGTATGCAAAACTACAGATAAAGGATGTGTGGACATGCTGGGAGCTGTAGTTTTAAAACAGCTGGAAGCAACACTGCTCTAACACAGTTATTTACAAACATTGCAGCTTCAGTTGTTACTAAACTACAACTCCCAGCATGCTGAAATGGTCAAAGCTTCCTCGGACTCCTGAATGACAAAGAAGTTGATCAGACATTCAGGAGTCTGTGAAAGATGAATGACACACATAGTGAAAGCTATGCTGATTAGAATCCATCTTTACTAGGAGAAGATAAAACAGATAGAACATGTATTCATAAAAATGCTGTACTTTTATCTAAAAAATCCTTGCACTAATTTTATAAAGATCTATTCTTATATTTATACATTTTATCCTGTTATGAATTCACGATAATGTCTTCTGATTACTGCAGGCAAGCTCCAATAATCTTCCTCTGACACATGACACAGCATAAAATCAGAGGGTTACAGAGTAGAGAGTACTGATTGGCTGACTGCACAGGCTTGCTCCTGTGAGGGAGACAGACTGACACGCCCCCTCCAGCTTGCACAATGAAAAAGTAACTCACCAGCAGATAAATGCTTATATCTCTGGATATATAGGTCAGAGACACATAAAAATGATATGCACATGATCAGGATTGGGTCCTGAGTAACATCACTTTTTTTCTTTTTTTTGCACTATGACAGGTACGCTTTAACTTCAGAAGGTCAAGTACTGAAAGGATTAAGATTTTTTAATAGAAGTAATTTACAAATCTGTTTAACTTTCTGGAGCCAGTTGATATATAAAACAAAGTTTTTTCCTGGAATACCCCTTTAAAACTAGGAAAATCTTACATTTTATGTCCGACAGGAGGATCACAATATGTGCAATTTTAAAGCTGATATATATAAACAAAATATCAAAACATGAAAATCATAAAATGGACATAGAGACATGAGAATCCGGTCTGAAATAAAAGGTTTTAAAAGTTCATTCAGACGACCAATTGGCCGCTTTAAGAAGGTCAGAAAGTGAGCCCCCTGCTTTAATAGTTTTAGAGGACTTCGCTCCACGAGTAGAGTGTGCACCAAATTTGGAAATATTGATTCCAGACATAGCCATAGCCTGTGTAACCCATCTTGCTAGAGTAACTGAAGTAACAGGGAGATTGGATTTGCAGTATGAAATAAGAAGTTGAGAAGATAAACGGTTACGGAGAGAGTTTGTTTTAAGTTCATAAGTCTTCAGACACCTAACAACACACAATTTGGGATGTTGTGTAAAAGATGGGTAAAATACTGAATGAATGTTGGTTTTGGTGCGACGAGGTATTGTAAAATGGACTCCATGTGGAGAAAAAGACCTATGAGAAATATCTAACGCTCTCATGTCTGAAACTCTCTTGATAGAGACTAAGCAAAGAAGAACGGTAATTTTAATAGATAAGAGTTTTAAGGAAATAAAATAAAACATAAATTAAGTATAAGGGAAACATCCCAGGTGGATTCGTATTTCGGACGAGGAGGTCTTTTAAAGCGAATACCCTAAGTAAGTGGCATACAAGAGGGTGTCTACCAATCGGAAAGGAATTGATATGTTCATGTTCTGAAGATATGGCTGAGTGAGATTTATTGTTCTATAGGCCTTCCCGGAATCAAAGGGTTCTGAGAGAAAATTCTATATGTGGGGAATAGGTGCTCGAACGGGATCCAGAGATCGTTGAGAGCACCAATGAACCCAAAGTCTCCAGGCTGATCTGTAAGCCTTATGGGTGCCTGGAGCCCAGGCATCAGAGAGGATTGCTCTAGTTGACTGTGAAAGTTCACAATCAATTGAGGATGACCCGTGATCAGCCAAGCTACAAGAGACAGAGTTCGATTGAATTAGAGGGTGTGGGTTCCCCAATGGGTCTTGTAGCAGAAGAGGAAAAACAGGTAAGATTCTCGGGATGTCCATTGATAGACTGAGGCCTTGTAGGAACCAAGTTTGGGATGACCACCAAGGAGTTATGAGCACCATTGTCGACTGTTGTGTCATCGCTTGAGAAATTACTCTTGGAATCATTGCAAAGGGGGGGAAAAGCGAATAACGTTTCCTGAGGCCAGATCTGAAGGAAGGCATCTATTCCCAGGGTGTCTGGGTCCGGATGCCAACTGAAGAACAGAGGAAGCTGACTGTTCAAACGGGAGACGAATAAATCCAGATAAAGGGGACCACAGAGGGAATTGAGAGAAGAAAGGATGGAAGAATCCAATTTCCAGTTGCTGGAATCTATCAGGAATCGCAAATTCCAATCCACAATTGAACTGGCCAAACCAGGAAGGTATTCCGCTTTGATAATGATATTCTTCTCTAGACAGAAATGCGAGAATTCCTTGGCGATTTCCGATAAAGCTTTGGATGTTGTGCCTCCCAGGCGGTTAATGCACTGAACTGCTGAGATATTGTCCATGCAATGCAAGATACAGCAATGCGATCTGTATTTCGCAAAGCTTTTCAAAGCAAAGGAACCTGCTAATAGTTCCAGACAGTTGATGTGAAGACCACTCTCTTTCTCTGACCACTTCCCTCCTGGGGTAAGTGGACCGCAACGGCCTCCCCAACCTAGAAGGCTGGCATCGGATTCTATGATAAGATCTGGTGTACAATGAAAAATTGTCTTGCCATTCCAAGATTGGATATGATGAAGCCACCATTGAAGTTCTTCCTCGGCTTCGGGGGATAAAGATATCATGTCTAAATAATCTAGACCTTGCCTCAAATGTTCGGTCTTGAGACGTTGTAGAGCTCGATAATGCAAAGGAGCCAGGAAAATGGCTTGAATTGATGCTGATACCAGGCCTATTATACGAGCAATGGTCCAGAAGGAAATTATTTGTTTGTTCAAAATTGTTTGGATATCTTTCCGAATGGTTCGTAATTTCTTGAGAGGTAGACTCAAAATAGTCTTTTGGGTATCTATCATGAATCCCAAAAATTCTACTTCCCTTGAAGGGGTCAAAATTGATTTTATGTAGTTAATGGAAAAACCAAGAGAAGTTAGTAGAGACAATGTCCATTGGAGATGCCGAAGGATTTGAGTATGGGATTGAGCCATGAGTATGTCGTCCAGATATATGATCAGATGTACGACTTTGCATCTTAGAATGGATACTATGGGTTTCATTCACCACGGGGTTGATGACAATCCGAAAGGAAGGCACGTAAACTACCATATTTGATCCTTCCACAGAAATTGCAGGTATTGTTGATGAGAAGGATGTATGGGTACTGTGAGGTAGGCATCTTTTAGATCACTTTCACAAGCCAATCTCCTTGGATTAGCATGTCTCTGATAAGGTGAATCCCTTCCATTTTGAAATGTTGGTAATGAATAAATTTGTTTAGGAGATGTAAATTGTTAACTGGTCTGTGACCTCTGTCCTTTTTCTTTACTAGAAAAAGGTTGCTGAGGAAACAAGGGTAGAGATTCGAAATCGGAGTAATGGCTCCTTTGGAAAAAAGATTCTTGATCTCCGAATTTATGAGACCTTGATCTTCGTGTGAAAATTTAATCAGATGAGGGAAAGAATACTGTATTGGAGGGGTTATAAATTCTATCAGAAAACCTGACACTGTGTTTAGCACCCAATAGTCTGATGTTATGGAGGCCCAGGCATGGATAAAATGTTGGAGTCTTCCTCCCA
Organism: Hyla sarda; assembly: GCF_029499605.1. Taxonomy (NCBI): domain Eukaryota; kingdom Metazoa; phylum Chordata; class Amphibia; order Anura; family Hylidae; genus Hyla; species Hyla sarda. The sequence goes on from NC_079190.1 coordinate 278,340,090, forward strand.
AAGGAAGATGAGAAGAAAATAGGGTAATTGGACTTACCTGAAGAAGGTCTCTTCCTGGGATATCCACGGTTGTCTCTGGCTATCCAGGGGCATCCTCTGCTTGGAAAGAAGGAGTGAATGAGGAGGACTGGAAAGTATTTCTGTCCTGGGTGGGGCCCCATCCTTTCCCAGCTTTTCCAAAAACATTTTGGCAGAAAAACTTTCCGTAAGGAGGATTGAGCTTTGTCCAAAAAGGTAAAAATACCTAAACATTTTCTCAATCTCCTTAATAAAAACATCTCCAAATATGAGACCTGAGGATTTTTCTAGTTCAGTTGTAGCTAGATTAACCAATTGGGGGTCTAGTTTCATCGAAATAGTGTGGCGTCTCTCAGCTGAGATGGCTGCATTGGCATTGCCTAATAGACAAAGGGTTCTTTGGGCCCAGCCGTGCAAAATATTGTTATCAATAGGTTGTCCAGAATTTATAGATGATCCAGACAGCTCTAGAATTCTCGTCAGAGGGCCTAAGACATCAACCAAATTTCTTATCATATTCTGATCAATAATGTCACCATCACTGGTGGCAGGGGAAATTTCATCCCTATTCATTTTGTTATGAGTATTATCAGAAGACATTGTGCATATTACAGTAAAATGAATAGGAAGATAATGATGCTAATGACTATTACACTCAAGACTATGAGGTAAAATATATATATATATATACACACACGCACACAGGGTGGGCCATTTATATGGATACCCCTTAATAAAATGGGAATGGTTGGTGATATTAGCTTCCTGTTTGTGGCACATTAGTATATGTGAGGGGGGAAACTTTTCAAGATGGGTGGTGACCATGGCGGCCATTTTGAAGTCAGCCATTTTGAATCCAACTTTTGTTTTTTCAATAGGAAGAGGGTCATGTGACACATCAAACTTATTGAGAATTTCACAAGAAAAACAATGATGTGTTTGGTTTTAACGTAACTTAATTTTTTCATGAGTTATTTACAAGTTTCTGACCACTTTTAAAATGTGTTCAATGTGCTGCCCATTGTGTTGGATTGTCAATGCAACCCTCTTCTCCCACTCTTCACACACAACACCACAGGAGAAATGCTAGCATTGGCTTCCAGTATCCGTAGTTTCAGGTGCTGCAGAATGGGCAAAACAAAAATTGGAACAGGACCCTCAGTTTACGCAGAAGATTTTGTTCAGTGATGAGGCAAACTTTTATGTGAATGGGAAAGTTAACAAACAAAACCACCGCTATTGGTCTGACACTAACCCACATTGGATAGATCCCTCCAAGACTGTTGGAACACAAAAATTGATGGTATGGTGTGGTATATGAGGTACAAAGATAGTGGGGCCATTCTTCATCAATGGAAACCTCAAGGCCCCTGGATATGCTAAATTGCTACATGATGATGTGTTTCAATCTTTATGCACTGAAGCTGGCACGTTCCCTGAGTTTTTCCAGCAAGATGGTGTACCACCACATTATGGGTGTCAGGTCCGAGCATTCCTAGATGAACAGTTTCCTGGAAAGTGGATTGGTCGTCGTGGGCCAGTTGAATGGCCCCCAAGTTCTCCCGATCTGACCCCCTTAGACTTTTATCTTTGGGGTCATCTGAAGGCAATTGTCTATGCTGTGAAGATACGAGATGTGCAGCACCTGAAACTACGGATGCTGGAAGCCTATGCTTGCATTTCTCCTGCGGTGTTGCTATCAGTGTGTAAAGAGTGGGAGAAGAGGGTTGCATTGACAATCCAACACAATGGACAGCACATTGAACACATTTTATAAGTGGTCATAAACTTGTAAATAACTCATGAAAGAATAAAGTTACGTTAAAACCAAACACATTGTTTTTCTTGTGAAATTCCCAATAAGTTTGATTTGTCACATGACCCTCTTCCTATTGAAAAAACAAAAGTTGGATTCAAAATAGCCGACTTCAAAATGGTCGCCATGGTCACCACCCATCTTAAAAAGTCCCCCCCCCCCCCTCACATATACTAATGTGCCACAAACAGGAAGTTAATATCACAAACATTCCCATTTTATTAAGGTGTATCCATAGAAATGGCCCACCCTGTATCTATGGGGTATATATAAAAGTAGTTAGATACAGGAATAGAGAAAACTTACCTTAGAAGTATATATAAATTGGGTCCTGTCACGAAGGAGCAGTGGCACAGGTTATAGCAAGTGAAGCGTGTGGATGGCTGTCAGCGCGACACTAAGGAGTTTAGAGCTGCAGCCGTGAGGTAACAAGAGTGAAAGTCACACGATATCTGAGACAAACGGCAGAGTCGGGGGAGATAACAGCCGTGCGAGTGCAGCGGGGAGATACAGATGATATACGGAGGAACGGAACAAATGTATAGAGTAGGTGAATGATAGTTACTGAGAGGGGAAGGGGGGGAGGGGATTGAAAGAAAGATAAGACAGTGACATTTTTCTATATACGAAGGTATGCTGGTATAGAATATAAGAATGAAGGGGTAATATATTTAAGAAAAAAGGGGCAAAATAAGCTATAATACAATTAATTATGTATGCTACTATGAGATATAGTAATGAATAATACGTATCTCTGTGAGAGCAGTGAAGAAAGAGGGAGCAGTTTCACATAACAGACTATTTATCACTTGGCCTCAGACATCCTTGGCTTCTGCTGTTACCTATAATGTTTGGTTTCATCTTAAAATCTTAAGGACCAAGGACGTACCGGTACGTCCTGAGTCCTTTCCCTTTCTATAACACGGGGCCACGACGTGGCCCCGCGTCATAGCGGGTCGGGCCCTGCCTCTATCATCGGCCGGGACCCGTGGCTAATAGCGCGCAGCACGGATCACGGTGCCGCACTATTAACCCTTTAGATCAAAGTTGAACGCCGCGTCTAAAGTGAAAGTAAAACAATGTCGGTTAGCTCAGGGAGCTGTTTGGGATCGCCGCGGCGAAATTGCGGCATCCCGAACAGCTTACAAGACAGCTGGATGATCCCTTCCTGCCTCCATGCTGTCCGATCGCCGAATGACTGCTCAGTGCCTGAGATCCAGACATGAGCAGTCAGGCGGCAGAATCATTGATCACTGGTTTCCTATGAGAAACCAGTGATCAATGTAAAAGATCAGTATGTGCAATGTTATAGCCCCCTATGGGAGCTATAACATTGCAAAAAAAAAAAAAAGTAAAAAAAAAAAGTGAATAAAGATCATTTAACCCCTCCCCTAATAAAAGTTTGAATCACCCCCCTTTTTCCATAAAAAAAAAACAAAAAACTGTGTAAATAAAAATAATCATATGTGGTATCGCAGCGTGTGAAAATGTCCAAATTATAAAAATATATTGTTAATTAAACCGCACAGTCAATGGCGTATGCGTAAAAAAAATTCCAAAGTCCAAAACAGTGTATTTTTGGTTACTTTTTACATCATGAAAAAATGAATAAAAAGCGATCAACAAGTCCGATCAATGAAAAAATGAGCCCTCATACTGCCCCATATGCGAAAAAATAAAAAAGTTATAGGGGTCAGAAGATGACAATTTTAAACGTATACATTTTCCTGCATGTAGTTATGATTTTTTTCAGAAGTACGACAAAATCAAACCTATAAAAGGAGGGTATCATTTTAATCGTATGGACCTACAGAATAAAGAGAATGTGTCATTTTTACCGAAAAAAGGATACACAATTATTTTCTTTCCCCGTTTCGCTGTAGATTTTTGGGTAAAATGACTGATATCATTACAAAGTAGAATTGGTGGCGCAAAAAATAAGCCATCATATGGATTTTTAGGTGTAACATTGAAAGAGATATGACTTTTTAAAGGTAAGGAGGAAAAATGAAAGTGCAAAAACGGAAAAACCCCTGGTCCTTAACCCCTTAAGGACCCAGCCCATTTATACTTTAAGGACCCGGCCATTTTTTGAACATCTAACCACTGTCACTTTAAGCATTAATAACTCTGGGATGCTCTTACTTTTCATTCTGATTCCGAGAAATTTTTTTCGTTACATATTCTACATTATTTTAGTGGTAAAATTTTGTCGATACTTGCATCATTTCTTGGTGAAAAATTCCAAAATTTGAAGCTGAAGCTCTCTGCTTATAAGGAAAATGAATATTGCAAATAAATTATATATTGATTCACATATACAATATGTCTACTTTATGTTTGCATCGTAAAGTTGACATGTTTTTACTTTTGGAAGACATCAGAGGGCTTCAAAGTTCAGCAGCAATTTTCCAATTTTTTACAACATTTTCAAAATCGGAATTTTTCAAGGACCAGTTCAGTTTTGAAGTGGATTTGAAGGGCCTTCATATTAGAAATATCCCACAAATGACCCAATTATAAAAACTGCTTTTTCCAATAGATCACCCCTTGGGGCAATCCAATAGTACCCTAGTTATCCATATATCCACTAAAATGTATAACCTTTATTGAAAAATAAATAAAAAATATCCACACATTTAAAAAGTATCAGAGCAGTGTTCCTTGGTTTAAATCTAATGTATTATAGATATCTCCACTGAGATTATTGTTGCTATCTGTCGCTGAGTGTGCCTGCAGCTCACACTCTGCTTCCTCCGGAGACTGCTCTGATATGCTTAAAAATGCCCTACTCAGCCCCCCCCCCCGACATGTTTCGCTACTATGTAGCTTTGTCAAGAGGTATGGGGCTTCTGAGTGTGGGCAGCGTGTGCCGGACTCTTTATTATCTCTGTTTGTGTCGTCACATCCCATACTAATAACTCCCCATCCAACTAAATCCTTTCTTTATAATCCTTGCCCTCTGATTGGTACAAATTCCTTATTGGCATGAGCTTCCTCCAATGAGATCTCGGTTCACTCCTCCGAATCTCATTGGTTTTCAATGGATAGGTATCTCAACCAATCCGTATCTTTGTTTACAATTATCGTCGTCTGCGCGTTCTCCTATGCGCTCGGACTTAGTCTCAATTGCGCCTCATCTCATCTGCGCACTCTCGCGTGCGCGAACTGTTTGTCATCCGAAGCGGAATTCTCAGGTATATATAAACACCTCCTGGTTCTCTCTCTGCGCACTGTAATATACGCGAACTGTTAGAGTTCAGATACTGAAACTTGGGGCAATTTTTTAGGAGTTCACTCTCTTCTCACTACAAATCACTATTTTTGTTATTTTTATTATTATTATTATTATTATTATTATTTTTGTGGTTTATTTCTACAAAGGGTAAAGATAATTTTTTTTTTTACATATTCTCACTGGGTCAGATGGATATTAAGTTCTCAATCAGAGTTACCAAAGGTCCTCAGCATCATTAAGTAAAATATAGGATAGTTAGGATCTTAGTGGAGATAACTATTATTTCTATTGATAATTAATCTATTTCAATATATTTTACCAATTTATATATGTATATTCCTTTATCTCTCTCTCCTTTTGGATCTGGGGGGTTTCTTAATTAATTTTAAAATTATTACCATTTTTAAGTAAAAATTGCTAATTATACTAGCTTAAATGTTTATAAGTTGGAACTGTTTGCCAGTGCTCTATTTTTGAAGTCAATACTAACCTAACTCGAAGAGAGAATCAGGCCCTAAGACAACTAGAGGAAAACGACGATATAATCATAAAGCCCTCCGATAAGGGGGGCAACATTGTTATAATGACCAAAAATGATTATAAAGATATGGTACTACGTCTACTGAAAGACCAAAGTGCATACAAAAAATTGGATTATAATCCTACAAGTGCATACGCAGCTGAACTGAAGGAAATTCTGTCCAGAGGGAAAAGTGATGATTTGATCACAGATGATGAATATAAGGCAATGCTGAATGAAAAACCAACATTGGCAACGTTTTATGCGTTGCCAAAAATCCACAAACAAAAGACCCCAATTCCGGGTCGCCCGATTGTATCTGGCAATGATAACCTTACAGAAGGAATAAGCCTCTATGTTGATCAGATTTTGGCCCCGTTTGTCACCTCTTTACCATCATATATAAAAGATACAAGAGATGCTGTCTCCAGGCTTGAGGAGATTTCATTTACCCCAGGTATTTACATAGCGAGCCTCGATGTTGAGGCACTGTACACGAATATTAATCACAAACTTGGGGGTAAAAGCGGTAGAGCACTTTTTATGCACGAAAGGTACACAATTTACTACACATAATAAGTTTGTCACTACACTTTTGTTTTTTCTATTAACACACAATTACTTCACTTTTGATGGTCACTTTTACTTACAAACTAAGGGCACAGCAATGGGCACAGCATGTGCACCAAATTTTGCTAATTTATTTTTAGGGTGGTGGGAGGACACAGTGGTATTCACTGAGACACTAGGTAATTATACAAAACACATTTTATTTTGGGGTCGTTTTATAGATGATGTTCTTTTGTTTTGGGATGGCACTATCACCCTGTTTCATGAATTTGTTCACAAATTTAATCACAATCAAATAGGAATGCAATTCACATCAGAAATAAATGAAAAAACACTTTGCTTTCTAGATCTGGAAATCTTCCTCGAGCCTGAAGGCAGCATCCAGACGAAAGTCTACAGAAAGACTACCTCAACGAATAGTTTCTTGAATTGGAGAAGTCACCACCCTAGGCCCCTCAAGAGTGGCATACCAGTGGGGCAGTATTTGAGGGCTAGACGAAACTGCTCCACTGAAGAAGCTTTTCTTGATGAAAGTAAGGTACTAATGCATCGCTTCTTGTCAAAAGGATACCCTAAAAAGATCCTTCATAGGGCTTTTGCGAGGGCGAGAGACACCCCAAGATGGGATTTACTGAGAAATAAAACAATAACTGAACAACAACAGAAAAAGACAGTTCGATGCATAGGTACCTTTGACCAAAATAATCAACAGGTGATGCAAATATTAAGAAAGTACTGGCCAATTTTATTGGCAGACAAAGATCTTACAGAAGTACTTACGGAACAGCCGAGTGTGATATATCCTAGAGGTAGAAATATCAGAGAAAAGTTGGTGCGGAGTCACTACAAATCAAAAGAAACAAATCATGAGGGTACGTGGCTAAAATCTAAGCTAACAGGTTCATATCCATGTGGTAGATGCAATTTTTGTAGGTTTCTTCCAAAGAAAAAATAATTTGTTAATCCCTTTGATGGGAGGAAATATGAGGTCAGAGACTTCATTAATTGTCAGACACAAGGAGTGGTGTACATTGCCGAGTGTGGGTGCCCCAAACTGTACGTAGGAAAAACTACACAAGAATTAAGAAGAAGGATATCAAAACATCTAAGTACAATTAGAACAGGGGCTGATACCCCCTTGGCACGGCATATACGAGACGTGCATAGAGGAGAAGTGAAGGATTTAAGATTTTGGGGATTTATTAAACCCAGCCTTGGACCAAGGGGAGGGAATTTGGACAAAAAACTTCTGAAGGAAGAAGCCATTTGGATATATAGGCTGAAAACCCTCAGCCCAATAGGCCTAAATGAAGGGTTTACCTTCTCGGCCTTTTTATAAAGCCAGCCAGGAATTGAATTAAACAAGAATTAACAGATTTAAAAATAAACAATGGACAAGAATCAAATACCCGTGTTAGAAGATGTGTAGGGACAAAAGAGATCCAAATAAAGGAACATACCCATTAGCATAATAAATTGGTAGTATTAAAACAAATTATACGTACTAGCTAAGGATCAATATAAAGTTTACTTACCTGGAACTGTGGAGGATTGATGGGAGATTGGGATGAGCGGGATGTGGGCATGGTGAAGTGAGGTAGAAAGGGATCCTGTTGTAATGAAATGAAAGAACAAAAAGTTATATATAACAAAACATGTAGTAAAACAAATAACTGTGAAATAAAAAGGTATAATTTAAATAAAATCCTTTTCAAAAGAACTTACCTCTCCCCCACACCGCCCCATCCGCCCACCTCCCCCCCCTTTCCCCCCCCTTTTTCCTTCCTTTCTTCCCCTTGCCCTTTCACCCCACCCTCTCCTTCTACCCCCCCCCCACCCCTTTCCCCCCCCCCTCCCCCCCCCCTCCCGGAGAAAAAAAAAACCCAATCAAAAATAGAGCACTGGCAAACAGTTCCAACTTATAAACATTTAAGCTAGTATAATTAGCAATTTTTACTTAAAAATGGTAATAATTTTAAAATTAATTAAGAAACCCCCCAGATCCAAAAGGAGAGAGAGATAAAGGAATATACATATATAAATTGGTAAAATATATTGAAATAGATTAATTATCAATAGAAATAATAGTTATCTCCACTAAGATCCTAACTATCCTATATTTTACTTAATGACGCTGAGGACTTTGGTAACTCTGATTGAGAACTTAATATCCATCTGACCCAGTGAGAATATGTAAAAAAAATTTATCTTTACCCTTTGTAGAAATAAACCACAAAATAATAATAATAATAAAAATAACAAAAATAGTGATTTGTAGTGAGAAGAGAGTGAACTCCTAAAAAATTGCCCCAAGTTTCAGTATCTGAACTCTAACAGTTCGTGCATATTACAGTGCGCAGAGAGAGAACCAGGAGGTGTTTATATATACCTGAGAATTCCGCTTCGGATGACAAACAGTTCGCGCACGCGAGAGTGCGCAGATGAGATGAGGCGCAATTGAGACTAAGTCCGAGCGCATAGGAGAACGCGCAGATGACGATAATTGTAAACAAAGATACGGATTGGTTGAGATACCTATCCATTGAAAACCAATGAGATTCGGAGGAGTGAACCAAGATCTCATTGGAGGAAGCTCATGCCAATAAGGAATTTGTACCAATCAGAGGGCAAGGATTATAAAGAAAGGATTTAGTTGAATGGGGAGTTATTAGTATGGGATGTGACGACACAAACAGAGATAATAAAGAGTCCGGCACACGCTGCCCACACTCAGAAGCCCCATACCTCTTGACAAAGCTACATAGTAGCAAAACATGTCGGGGGGGGGGGGGGGGGGGGGGGCTGAGTAGGGCGTTTTTAAGCATATCAGAGCAGTCTCCGGAGGAAGCAGAGTGTGAGCTGCAGGCACACTCAGCGACAGATAGCAACAATAATCTCAGTGGAGATATCTATAATACATTAGATTTAAACCAAGGAACACTGCTCTGATACTTTTTAAATGTGTGGATATTTTTGATTTACTTTTCAATAAAGGTTATACATTTTAGTGGGTATATGGGAAACTAGAGTACTATTGGATTGCCCCAAGGGGTGATCTATTGGAAAAAGTGATTGGATTAACCCTCCATATACTGGTCTTGACCAGTGCATTGATTCGATTAATAAGAGGTTAATTACCTCAAAATAAAGACCAGGCATAATAGCCATCAAATGTAATGGCAGGCTTTTTATCTGGCAAACCAAATCCCGATTTATTCTTGAATCAAGCACAGCATGTCTTTTCAGCTAATGAACTACCTTTGAATCAGGTGGACATTAAATCAGCATTCAAGAACCTACAAAAAACTTACAAAAGCTACTTGCGCTCCTGGTGGGAGATTGCAAGTTTAGAGACTAATTCCTCACAAAAAATTGTATATAGGGGTCTTAGGATAAACATAACTCCTAATTCACATAGAGAGGACCCGGAATTTATTCGTGGATGGCAACAATTGCTAACTGAAAATTCACTTCGTATGTTGGAGTATCTTTTAGCATATGAAAAAAAGGCCTTTAATGAAATCAGTAAGCAACTTGAGGGACAGATAGAAGAGATACAAATCTTCAAACCTCAGACAGAATTTAATAACTTGGAACGACAACTACAGAAGCACATAGAAAGTTTTCAGTCAGACTTAAAGGAGCGGAAACATCGCAAATATATCAGAGATAAAAAAGACTTTGATACAGGGTTGATATATGTGAAGAGGGGACCCGAAAATTATAACTCGAACAGTCAGTATACTGACATTTCTGAAACAGAGGTGTCAGAATCGGTTGATCCATCTGGGGGAAAAAATCAAAACCAGGGTAGATATAGGAATAAGAACAAACGCAAGACTTATAATAATAAAAGATCAACTTATCGAGGAAATTACAGAGGCCAAGGACAGGGGGAGAACCAGGGTAATCAACAAAGGGGAGGATACGGTTATCAGAGCCAACCCAATTCTAATCCTAATCCCCAACAACAATGGCAACAGGAATTAAATTTGTGCCCCCCAGGAGCAAGTGGTATGCCTCTACCTATACATACCGCATCATCACAACCTTCTGGTCTACAGTCCTCATGTTCTCCCATACAATCCTCTGGCTTACAGTCCTCATATCCCTCTACACAAGTAGTGGCTACAACAATGCCACCAGTCAACTCAGCAGGGAATGTGAATCAATACCTGCCCCCACAAGTTGCCCCCCTTTTTTTTAGGGGGAGGCGTCCAACTCAGGGACAGGGAAAAGTGGGGATATCTTCAAAATCCCCTTCATCCCAAACCAACTTAGGGGAAAATGAAGAAATGCAAGTGTGTAATTTAACATCATTACAACTTACAGACGATCAAATATCTGTCCTACGGAAGGGACTTTCTTTCACCCCCACTCCTAAATACGATTCCTTTACATGGGTAAAGGATATAAACTTATTTGCAAGGAAACTTGCTTTGCATAAGGTACATAAAAACAATGAAACAAATACTAATACTAGAAGACAAGATGAACAGGTAGTGACAGATTTGGTTGACCTGTTAGAAGAAAGTGAAACGGGAGAGCAAAGATTGCCACTCCCTCCCTTTACAAGCCTAAAACCTAAGTGCAAGACTACACCTCATTTTGGTCAATTCAGTAACATAGATACCTTCGTGAGAATGGTCAGTACAGATCTAGAACAACTGTCATTTAGGAAGTACAATACTAACCTAACTCGAAGAGAGAATCAGGCCCTAAGACAACTAGAGGAAAACGACGATATAATCATAAAGCCCTCCGATAAGGGGGGCAACATTGTTATAATGACCAAAAATGATTATAAAGATATGGTACTACGTCTACTGAAAGACCAAAGTGCATACAAAAAATTGGATTATAATCCTACAAGTGCATACGCAGCTGAACTGAAGGAAATTCTGTCCAGAGGGAAAAGTGATGGTTTGATCACAGATGATGAATATAAGGCAATGCTGAATGAAAAACCAACATTGGCAACGTTTTATGCGTTGCCAAAAATCCACAAACAAAAGACCCCAATTCCGGGTCGCCCGATTGTATCTGGCAATGATAACCTTACAGAAGGAATAAGCCTCTATGTTGATCAGATTTTGGCCCCGTTTGTCACCTCTTTACCATCATATATAAAAGATACAAGAGATGCTGTCTCCAGGCTTGAGGAGATTTCATTTACCCCAGGTATTTACATAGCGAGCCTCGATGTTGAGGCACTGTACACGAATATTAATCACAAACTGGGGGTAAAAGCGGTAGAGCACTTTTTATGCACGAAAGGTACACAATTTACTACACATAATAAGTTTGTCACTACACTTTTGTTTTTTCTATTAACACACAATTACTTCACTTTTGATGGTCACTTTTACTTACAAACTAAGGGCACAGCAATGGGCACAGCATGTGCACCAAATTTTGCTAATTTATTTTTAGGGTGGTGGGAGGACACAGTGGTATTCACTGAGACACTAGGTAATTATACAAAACACATTTTATTTTGGGGTCGTTTTATAGATGATGTTCTTTTGTTTTGGGATGGCACTATCACCCTGTTTCATGAATTTGTTCACAAATTTAATCACAATCAAATAGGAATGCAATTCACATCAGAAATAAATGAAAAAACACTTTGCTTTCTAGATCTGGAAATCTTCCTCGAGCCTGAAGGCAGCATCCAGACGAAAGTCTACAGAAAGACTACCTCAACGAATAGTTTCTTGAATTGGAGAAGTCACCACCCTAGGCCCCTCAAGAGTGGCATACCAGTGGGGCAGTATTTGAGGGCTAGACGAAACTGCTCCACTGAAGAAGCTTTTCTTGATGAAAGTAAGGTACTAATGCATCGCTTCTTGTCAAAAGGATACCCTAAAAAGATCCTTCATAGGGCTTTTGCGAGGGCGAGAGACACCCCAAGATGGGATTTACTGAGAAATAAAACAATAACTGAACAACAACAGAAAAAGACAGTTCGATGCATAGGTACCTTTGACCAAAATAATCAACAGGTGATGCAAATATTAAGAAAGTACTGGCCAATTTTATTGGCAGACAAAGATCTTACAGAAGTACTTACGGAACAGCCGAGTGTGATATATCCTAGAGGTAGAAATATCAGAGAAAAGTTGGTGCGGAGTCACTACAAATCAAAAGAAACAAATCATGAGGGTACGTGGCTAAAATCTAAGCTAACAGGTTCATATCCATGTGGTAGATGCAATTTTTGTAGGTTTCTTCCAAAGAAAAAATAATTTGTTAATCCCTTTGATGGGAGGAAATATGAGGTCGGAGACTTCATTAATTGTCAGACACAAGGAGTGGTGTACATTGCCGAGTGTGGGTGCCCCAAACTGTACGTAGGAAAAACTACACAAGAATTAAGAAGAAGGATATCAAAACATCTAAGTACAATTAGAACAGGGGCTGATACCCCCTTGGCACGGCATATACGAGACGTGCATAGAGGAGAAGTGAAGGATTTAAGATTTTGGGGATTTATTAAACCCAGCCTTGGACCAAGGGGAGGGAATTTGGACAAAAAACTTCTGAAGGAAGAAGCCATTTGGATATATAGGCTGAAAACCCTCAGCCCAATAGGCCTAAATGAAGGGTTTACCTTCTCGGCCTTTTTATAAAGCCAGCCAGGAATTGAATTAAACAAGAATTAACAGATTTAAAAATAAACAATGGACAAGAATCAAATACCCGTGTTAGAAGATGTGTAGGGACAAAAGAGATCCAAATAAAGGAACATACCCATTAGCATAATAAATTGGTAGTATTAAAACAAATTATACGTACTAGCTAAGGATCAATATAAAGTTTACTTACCTGGAACTGTGGAGGATTGATGGGAGATTGGGATGAGCGGGATGTGGGCATGGTGAAGTGAGGTAGAAAGGGATCCTGTTGTAATGAAATGAAAGAACAAAAAGTTATATATAACAAAACATGTAGTAAAACAAATAACTGTGAAATAAAAAGGTATAATTTAAATAAAATCCTTTTCAAAAGAACTTACCTCTCCCCCACACCGCCCCATCCGCCCACCTCCCCCCCTTTCCCCCCCTTTTTCCTTCCTTTCTTCCCCTTGCCCTTTCACCCCACCCTCTCCTTCTACCCCCCCCCCCACCCCTTTCCCCCCCCCTCCCCCCCCCCTCCCGGAGAAAAAAAAAACCCAATCAAAAATAGAGCACTGGCAAACAGTTCCAACTTATAAACATTTAAGCTAGTATAATTAGCAATTTTTACTTAAAAATGGTAATAATTTTAAAATTAATTAAGAAACCCCCCAGATCCAAAAGGAGAGAGAGATAAAGGAATATACATATATAAATTGGTAAAATATATTGAAATAGATTAATTATCAATAGAAATAATAGTTATCTCCACTAAGATCCTAACTATCCTATATTTTACTTAATGACGCTGAGGACTTTGGTAACTCTGATTGAGAACTTAATATCCATCTGACCCAGTGAGAATATGTAAAAAAAAATGTATCTTTACCCTTTGTAGAAATAAACCACAAAATAATAATAATAATAAAAATAACAAAAATAGTGATTTGTAGTGAGAAGAGAGTGAACTCCTAAAAAATTGCCCCAAGTTTCAGTATCTGAACTCTAACAGTTCGTGCATATTACAGTGCGCAGAGAGAGAACCAGGAGGTGTTTATATATACCTGAGAATTCCGCTTCGGATGACAAACAGTTCGCGCACGCGAGAGTGCGCAGATGAGATGAGGCGCAATTGAGACTAAGTCCGAGCGCATAGGAGAACGCGCAGATGACGATAATTGTAAACAAAGATACGGATTGGTTGAGATACCTATCCATTGAAAACCAATGAGATTCGGAGGAGTGAACCAAGATCTCATTGGAGGAAGCTCATGCCAATAAGGAATTTGTACCAATCAGAGGGCAAGGATTATAAAGAAAGGATTTAGTTGAATGGGGAGTTATTAGTATGGGATGTGACGACACAAACAGAGATAATAAAGAGTCCGGCACACGCTGCCCACACTCAGAAGCCCCATACCTCTTGACAAAGCTACATAGTAGCAAAACATGTCGGGGGGGGGGGGGGGGGGGCTGAGTAGGGCGTTTTTAAGCATATCAGAGCAGTCTCCGGAGGAAGCAGAGTGTGAGCTGCAGGCACACTCAGCGACAGATAGCAACAATAATCTCAGTGGAGATATCTATAATACATTAGATTTAAACCAAGGAACACTGCTCTGATACTTTTTAAATGTGTGGATATTTTTGATTTACTTTTCAATAAAGGTTATACATTTTAGTGGGTATATGGGAAACTAGAGTACTATTGGATTGCCCCAAGGGGTGATCTATTGGAAAAAGTGATTGGATTAACCCTCCATATACTGGTCTTGACCAGTGCATTGATTCGATTAATAAGAGGTTAATTACCTCAAAATAAAGACCAGGCATAATAGCCATCAAATGTAATGGCAGGCTTTTTATCTGGCAAACCAAATCCCGATTTATTCTTGAATCAAGCACAGCATGTCTTTTCAGCTAATGAACTACCTTTGAATCAGGTGGACATTAAATCAGCATTCAAGAACCTACAAAAAACTTACAAAAGCTACTTGCGCTCCTGGTGGGAGATTGCAAGTTTAGAGACTAATTCCTCACAAAAAATTGTATATAGGGGTCTTAGGATAAACATAACTCCTAATTCACATAGAGAGGACCCGGAATTTATTCGTGGATGGCAACAATTGCTAACTGAAAATTCACTTCGTATGTTGGAGTATCTTTTAGCATATGAAAAAAAGGCCTTTAATGAAATCAGTAAGCAACTTGAGGGACAGATAGAAGAGATACAAATCTTCAAACCTCAGACAGAATTTAATAACTTGGAACAACAACTACAGAAGCACATAGAAAGTTTTCAGTCAGACTTAAAGGAGCGGAAACATCGCAAATATATCAGAGATAAAAAAGACTTTGATACAGGGTTGATATATGTGAAGAGGGGACCCGAAAATTATAACTCGAACAGTCAGTATACTGACATTTCTGAAACAGAGGTGTCAGAATCGGTTGATCCATCTGGGGGAAAAAATCAAAACCAGGGTAGATATAGGAATAAGAACAAACGCAAGACTTATAATAATAAAAGATCAACTTATCGAGGAAATTACAGAGGCCAAGGACAGGGGGAGAACCAGGGTAATCAACAAAGGGGAGGATACGGTTATCAGAGCCAACCCAATTCTAATCCTAATCCCCAACAACAATGGCAACAGGAATTAAATTTGTGCCCCCCAGGAGCAAGTGGTATGCCTCTACCTATACATACCGCATCATCACAACCTTCTGGTCTACAGTCCTCATGTTCTCCCATACAATCCTCTGGCTTACAGTCCTCATATCCCTCTACACAAGTAGTGGCTACAACAATGCCACCAGTCAACTCAGCAGGGAATGTGAATCAATACCTGCCCCCACAAGTTGCCCCCCTTTTTTTTAGGGGGAGGCGTCCAACTCAGGGACAGGGAAAAGTGGGGATATCTTCAAAATCCCCTTCATCCCAAACCAACTTAGGGGAAAATGAAGAAATGCAAGTGTGTAATTTAACATCATTACAACTTACAGACGATCAAATATCTGTCCTACGGAAGGGACTTTCTTTCACCCCCACTCCTAAATACGATTCCTTTACATGGGTAAAGGATATAAACTTATTTGCAAGGAAACTTGCTTTGCATAAGGTACATAAAAACAATGAAACAAATACTAATACTAGAAGACAAGATGAACAGGTAGTGACAGATTTGGTTGACCTGTTAGAAGAAAGTGAAACGGGAGAGCAAAGATTGCCACTCCCTCCCTTTACAAGCCTAAAACCTAAGTGCAAGACTACACCTCATTTTGGTCAATTCAGTAACATAGATACCTTCGTGAGAATGGTCAGTACAGATCTAGAACAACTGTCATTTAGGAAGTACAATACTAACCTAACTCGAAGAGAGAATCAGGCCCTAAGACAACTAGAGGAAAACGACGATATAATCATAAAGCCCTCCGATAAGGGGGGCAACATTGTTATAATGACCAAAAATGATTATAAAGATATGGTACTACATCTACTGAAAGACCAAAGTGCATACAAAAAATTGGATTATAATCCTACAAGTGCATACGCAGCTGAACTGAAGGAAATTCTGTCCAGAGGGAAAAGTGATGGTTTGATCACAGATGATGAATATAAGGCAATGCTGAATGAAAAACCAACATTGGCAACGTTTTATGCGTTGCCAAAAATCCACAAACAAAAGACCCCAATTCCGGGTCGCCCGATTGTATCTGGCAATGATAACCTTACAGAAGGAATAAGCCTCTATGTTGATCAGATTTTGGCCCCGTTTGTCACCTCTTTACCATCATATATAAAAGATACAAGAGATGCTGTCTCCAGGCTTGAGGAGATTTCATTTACCCCAGGTATTTACATAGCGAGCCTCGATGTTGAGGCACTGTACACGAATATTAATCACAAACTGGGGGTAAAAGCGGTAGAGCACTTTTTATGCACGAAAGGTACACAATTTACTACACATAATAAGTTTGTCACTACACTTTTGTTTTTTCTATTAACACACAATTACTTCACTTTTGATGGTCACTTTTACTTACAAACTAAGGGCACAGCAATGGGCACAGCATGTGCACCAAATTTTGCTAATTTATTTTTAGGGTGGTGGGAGGACACAGTGGTATTCACTGAGACACTAGGTAATTATACAAAACACATTTTATTTTGGGGTCGTTTTATAGATGATGTTCTTTTGTTTTGGGATGGCACTATCACCCTGTTTCATGAATTTGTTCACAAATTTAATCACAATCAAATAGGAATGCAATTCACATCAGAAATAAATGAAAAAACACTTTGCTTTCTAGATCTGGAAATCTTCCTCGAGCCTGAAGGCAGCATCCAGACGAAAGTCTACAGAAAGACTACCTCAACGAATAGTTTCTTGAATTGGAGAAGTCACCACCCTAGGCCCCTCAAGAGTGGCATACCAGTGGGGCAGTATTTGAGGGCTAGACGAAACTGCTCCACTGAAGAAGCTTTTCTTGATGAAAGTAAGGTACTAATGCATCGCTTCTTGTCAAAAGGATACCCTAAAAAGATCCTTCATAGGGCTTTTGCGAGGGCGAGAGACACCCCAAGATGGGATTTACTGAGAAATAAAACAATAACTGAACAACAACAGAAAAAGACAGTTCGATGCATAGGTACCTTTGACCAAAATAATCAACAGGTGATGCAAATATTAAGAAAGTACTGGCCAATTTTATTGGCAGACAAAGATCTTACAGAAGTACTTACGGAACAGCTGAGTGTGATATATCCTAGAGGTAGAAATATCAGAGAAAAGTTGGTGCGGAGTCACTACAAATCAAAAGAAACAAATCATGAGGGTACGTGGCTAAAATCTAAGCTAACAGGTTCATATCCATGTGGTAGATGCAATTTTTGTAGGTTTCTTCCAAAGAAAAAATAATTTGTTAATCCCTTTGATGGGAGGAAATATGAGGTCAGAGACTTCATTAATTGTCAGACACAAGGAGTGGTGTACATTGCCGAGTGTGGGTGCCCCAAACTGTACGTAGGAAAAACTACACAAGAATTAAGAAGAAGGATATCAAAACATCTAAGTACAATTAGAACAGGGGCTGATACCCCCTTGGCACGGCATATACGAGACGTGCATAGAGGAGAAGTGAAGGATTTAAGATTTTGGGGATTTATTAAACCCAGCCTTGGACCAAGGGGAGGGAATTTGGACAAAAAACTTCTGAAGGAAGAAGCCATTTGGATATATAGGCTGAAAACCCTCAGCCCAATAGGCCTAAATGAAGGGTTTACCTTCTCGGCCTTTTTATAAAGCCAGCCAGGAATTGAATTAAACAAGAATTAACAGATTTAAAAATAAACAATGGACAAGAATCAAATACCCGTGTTAGAAGATGTGTAGGGACAAAAGAGATCCAAATAAAGGAACATACCCATTAGCATAATAAATTGGTAGTATTAAAACAAATTATACGTACTAGCTAAGGATCAATATAAAGTTTACTTACCTGGAACTGTGGAGGATTGATGGGAGATTGGGATGAGCGGGATGTGGGCATGGTGAAGTGAGGTAGAAAGGGATCCTGTTGTAATGAAATGAAAGAACAAAAAGTTATATATAACAAAACATGTAGTAAAACAAATAACTGTGAAATAAAAAGGTATAATTTAAATAAAATCCTTTTCAAAAGAACTTACCTCTCCCCCACACCGCCCCATCCGCCCACCTCCCCCCCTTTCCCCCCCCTTTTTCCTTCCTTTCTTCCCCTTGCCCTTTCACCCCACCCTCTCCTTCTACCCCCCCCCCACCCCTTTCCCCCCCCCTCCCCCCCCCCTCCCGGAGAAAAAAAAAACCCAATCAAAAATAGAGCACTGGCAAACAGTTCCAACTTATAAACATTTAAGCTAGTATAATTAGCAATTTTTACTTAAAAATGGTAATAATTTTAAAATTAATTAAGAAACCCCCCAGATCCAAAAGGAGAGAGAGATAAAGGAATATACATATATAAATTGGTAAAATATATTGAAATAGATTAATTATCAATAGAAATAATAGTTATCTCCACTAAGATCCTAACTATCCTATATTTTACTTAATGACGCTGAGGACTTTGGTAACTCTGATTGAGAACTTAATATCCATCTGACCCAGTGAGAATATGTAAAAAAAAAATGTATCTTTACCCTTTGTAGAAATAAACCACAAAATAATAATAATAATAAAAATAACAAAAATAGTGATTTGTAGTGAGAAGAGAGTGAACTCCTAAAAAATTGCCCCAAGTTTCAGTATCTGAACTCTAACAGTTCGTGCATATTACAGTGCGCAGAGAGAGAACCAGGAGGTGTTTATATATACCTGAGAATTCCGCTTCGGATGACAAACAGTTCGCGCACGCGAGAGTGCGCAGATGAGATGAGGCGCAATTGAGACTAAGTCCGAGCGCATAGGAGAACGCGCAGATGACGATAATTGTAAACAAAGATACGGATTGGTTGAGATACCTATCCATTGAAAACCAATGAGATTCGGAGGAGTGAACCAAGATCTCATTGGAGGAAGCTCATGCCAATAAGGAATTTGTACCAATCAGAGGGCAAGGATTATAAAGAAAGGATTTAGTTGAATGGGGAGTTATTAGTATGGGATGTGACGACACAAACAGAGATAATAAAGAGTCCGGCACACGCTGCCCACACTCAGAAGCCCCATACCTCTTGACAAAGCTACATAGTAGCAAAACATGTCGGGGGGGGGGGGGGGGGGGGGCTGAGTAGGGCGTTTTTAAGCATATCAGAGCAGTCTCCGGAGGAAGCAGAGTGTGAGCTGCAGGCACACTCAGCGACAGATAGCAACAATAATCTCAGTGGAGATATCTATAATACATTAGATTTAAACCAAGGAACACTGCTCTGATACTTTTTAAATGTGTGGATATTTTTGATTTACTTTTCAATAAAGGTTATACATTTTAGTGGGTATATGGGAAACTAGAGTACTATTGGATTGCCCCAAGGGGTGATCTATTGGAAAAAGTGATTGGATTAACCCTCCATATACTGGTCTTGACCAGTGCATTGATTCGATTAATAAGAGGTTAATTACCTCAAAATAAAGACCAGGCATAATAGCCATCAAATGTAATGGCAGGCTTTTTATCTGGCAAACCAAATCCCGATTTATTCTTGAATCAAGCACAGCATGTCTTTTCAGCTAATGAACTACCTGTTACGCCGAGCGCTCCGGGTTCCCGCTCCTCCCCGGAGCGCTCGCTTCACCTCCTCCGCTGCAGCGCCCCGGTCACGTCCTCTGACCCGGGGCGCTGCGATCCTGCTGCTAGCCGGGATGCGATTCGCGATGCGGGTAGCGCCCGCTCGCGATGCGCACCCCGGCTCTCCTACCTGACTCGCTCCCCGTCTGTTCTGTCCCGGCGCGCGCGGCCCCGCTCCCTAGGGCGCGCGCGCGCCGGGTCTCTGCGATTTAAAGGGCCACTGCGCCGCTGATTGGCGCAGTGGTTCCAATTAGAGTTATCACCTGTGCACTCCCTATATTACCTCACTTCCCTTGCACTCCCTTGCCGGATCTTGTTGCCTTAGTGCCAGTGAAAGCGTTCCTTGTGTGTCCCTTGCCAGTGTTTCCAGACCTTCTGCCGTTGCCCCTGACTACGATCCTTGCTGCCTGCCCCGACCTTCTGCTACGTCCGACCTTGCTTCTGCCTACTCCCTTGTACCGCGCCTATCTTCAGCAGCCAGAGAGGTGAGCCGTTGCTAGTGGATACGACCTGGTCACTACCGCCGCAGCAAGACCATCCCGCTTTGCGGCGGGCTCTGGTGAAAACCAGTAGTGGCTTAGAACCGGTCCACTAGCACGGTCCACGCCAATCCCTCTCTGGCACAGAGGGTCCACTACCTGCCAGCCGGCATCGTGACAGTAGATCCGGCCATGGATCCCGCTGAAGTTCCTCTGCCAGTTGTCGCTGACCTCACCACGGTGGTCGCCCAGCAGTCACAACAGATTGCGCAACAAGGCCAACAGCTGTCTCAACTGACCATTATGCTACAACAGTTGCTACCACAGCTTCAGCAGTCATCTCCTCCGCCAGCTCCTGCACCTCCTCCGCAGCGAGTGGCCGCTCCTGGGATACGCTTATCCTTGCCGGATAAGTTTGATGGGGACTCTAAGTTTTGCCGTGGCTTCCTTTCCCAATGTTCCCTGCATCTGGAGATGATGTCGGACCTGTTTCCCACTGAAAGGTCTAAGGTGGCTTTCGTAGTCAGTCTTCTGTCCGGAAAAGCCCTGTCATGGGCCACACCGCTCTGGGACCGCAATGACCCCGTCACTGCCTCAGTACACTCCTTCTTCTCGGAAATCCGAAGTGTCTTTGAGGAACCTGCCCGAGCCTCTTCTGCTGAGACTGCCCTGTTGAACCTGGTCCAGGGTAATTCTTCCGTTGGCGAGTATGCCGTACAATTCCGTACACTTGCTTCAGAATTGTCCTGGAATAACGAGGCCCTCTGCGCGACCTTCAAAAAAGGCCTATCCAGCAACATTAAAGATGTTCTGGCCGCACGAGAAATTCCTGCTAATCTACATGAACTTATTCACCTAGCCACTCGCATTGACATGCGTTTTTCTGAAAGGCGTCAGGAACTCCGCCAAGATATGGACTCTGTTCGCACGAGGCGTTTCGTCTCCTCGGCTCCTCTCTCCTCTGGTCCCCTGCAATCTGTTCCTGTGCCTCCCGCCGTGGAGGCTATGCAGGTCGACCGGTCTCGCCTGACACCTCAAGAGAGGACACGACGCCGTATGGAGAACCTCTGCCTGTACTGTGCTAGTACCGAACACTTCCTGAGGGATTGTCCTATCCGTCCTCCCCGCCTGGAAAAACGTACGCTGACTCCGCACAAAGGTGAGACAGTCCTTGATGTCTACTCTGCTTCTCCACGTCTTACTGTGCCTGTGCGGATGTCTGCTTCTGCCTTCTCCTTCTCTACAGTGGCCTTCTTGGACTCTGGTTCTGCAGGAAATTTTATTTTGGCCTCTCTCGTCAACAGGTTCAACATCCCAGTGACCAGTCTCGCCAGACCCCTCTACATCAATTGTGTAAATAATGAAAGATTGGACTGTACCATACGTTTCCGCACGGAGCCCCTTCTTATGAGCATCGGATCTCATCATGAGAGGATTGAACTTTTGGTCCTCCCCAATTGCACCTCGGAGATTCTCCTTGGACTTCCCTGGCTTCAACTTCATTCCCCAACCCTGGATTGGTCCACTGGGGAGATCAAGAGTTGGGGGTCCTCTTGTTCCAAGAACTGTCTAAAACCGGTTCCCAGTAACCCTTGCCGTAACTCTGTGGTTCCTCCAGTAACCGGTCTCCCCAAGGCCTATATGGACTTCGCGGATGTTTTCTGCAAAAAACAAGCTGAGACTCTACCTCCTCACAGGCCTTATGATTGCCCTATCGACCTCCTCCCGGGTACTACTCCACCCCGGGGCAGAATTTATCCTCTCTCTGCCCCAGAGACTCTTGCCATGTCCGAATACGTCCAGGAGAATCTAAAAAGGGGCTTTATCCGTAAATCCTCCTCTCCTGCCGGAGCCGGATTTTTCTTTGTCTCCAAAAAAGATGGCTCCCTACGTCCTTGCATTGACTACCGCGGTCTTAATAAAATCACGGTTAAGAACCGCTACCCCTTACCCCTCATCTCTGAACTCTTTGATCGCCTCCAAGGTGCCCACATCTTCACTAAATTGGACTTAAGAGGCGCCTATAACCTCATCCGCATCAGAGAGGGGGACGAGTGGAAAACGGCATTTAACACCAGAGATGGACACTTTGAGTATCTGGTCATGCCCTTTGGACTGTGCAATGCCCCTGCCGTCTTCCAAGACTTTGTCAATGAAATTTTTCGTGATCTATTATACTCCTGTGTTGTGGTATATCTGGACGATATCCTAATTTTTTCTGCCAATCTAGAGGAACACCGCCGGCATGTCCGTATGGTTCTTCAGAGACTTCGTGACAACCAACTCTATGCCAAAATTGAGAAATGTCTGTTTGAATGCCAATCTCTTCCTTTTCTAGGATATTTGGTCTCTGGCCAGGGACTACAGATGGATCCAGACAAACTCTCTGCCGTCTTAAATTGGCCACGCCCCTCCGGACTCCGTGCTATCCAACGCTTTTTGGGGTTCGCCAATTATTACAGGCAATTTATTCCACATTTTTCTACCATTGTGGCTCCTATCGTGGCTTTAACCAAGAAAAATGCTGATCCCAAGTCCTGGCCTCCTCAAGCAGAAGACTCCTTTAAACAACTCAAGTCTGCCTTTTCTTCGGCTCCCGTGCTCTCCAGACCTGACCCTTCCAAACCCTTCCTATTGGAGGTTGATGCCTCCTCAGTAGGAGCTGGAGCTGTTCTTCTACAAAAAAATCCTTCCGGGCATGCTGTCACTTGTGGTTTTTTCTCTAGGACCTTCTCTCCAGCGGAGAGGAACTACTCCATCGGGGATCGAGAACTTCTAGCCATTAAATTAGCACTTGAGGAATGGAGGCATCTGCTGGAGGGATCAAGATTTCCTGTTATTATCTACACCGACCACAAGAACCTCTCCTACCTCCAGTCGGCCCAACGGCTGAATCCTCGCCAGGCCCGGTGGTCTCTGTTCTTTGCCCGATTTAATTTTGAGATTCACTTTCGTCCTGCCGATAAGAACATTAGAGCCGATGCTCTCTCTCGTTCCTCGGATGCCTCAGAAGTTGATCTCCCTCCGCAACACATCATTCCACCTGACTGCCTGATCTCCACTTCTCCTGCCTCCATCAGACAGACTCCTCCAGGAAAGACCTTTGTTTCTCCACGCCAACGCCTCGGAATCCTCAAATGGGGTCACTCCTCCCATCTCGCAGGTCATGCGGGCATCAAGAAATCTGTGCAACTCATCTCCCGCTTCTATTGGTGGCCAACTCTGGAGACGGATGTTGGGGACTTTGTGCGAGCCTGCACTATCTGTGCCCGGGATAAGACTCCTCGCCAGAAGCCCGCTGGTTTTCTTCATCCTCTGCCTGTCCCCGAACAGCCTTGGTCTCTGATTGGTATGGATTTTATTACTGATTTACCCCCTTCCCGTGGCAACACCGTTATTTGGGTGGTCGTTGATCGATTCTCCAAAATGGCACATTTCATTCCTCTTCCTGGTCTTCCTTCTGCGCCTCAGTTGGCTAAACAATTTTTTGTACACATTTTTCGTCTTCACGGGTTGCCTACGCAGATTGTCTCGGATAGAGGGGTCCAATTCGTGTCTAAATTCTGGAGAGCTCTCTGTAAACAACTCAAGATTAAATTAAATTTTTCCTCTGCATATCATCCCCAGTCCAATGGACAAGTAGAAAGAATTAACCAGATCCTGGGTGATTATTTGCGACATTTTGTTTCCTCCCGCCAGGATGACTGGGCAGATCTCCTTCCATGGGCCGAATTCTCGTATAACTTCAGGGTCTCTGAATCTTCCTCCAAATCCCCATTTTTCGTGGTGTACGGCCGTCACCCTCTTCCCCCCCTCCCTACCCCCTTGCCCTCTGGTCTGCCCGCTGTGGATGAAATTTCTCGTGACCTTTCCATTATATGGAGAGAGACCCAAAATTCTCTCTTACAGGCTTCTTCACGCATGAAGAGGTTCGCGGATAAGAAAAGAAGAGCTCCCCCCGTTTTTTCCCCTGGAGACAAGGTATGGCTCTCCGCTAAATATGTCCGCTTCCGTGTCCCTAGCTACAAGTTGGGACCACGCTATCTTGGTCCTTTCAAAATTCTGTGTCAAATTAATCCTGTCTCTTATAAACTTCTTCTTCCTCCTTCTCTTCGTATCCCTAATGCCTTTCACGTCTCTCTTCTCAAACCACTCATCCTCAACCGTTTTTCTCCCAAATCTGTTCCTCCCACTCCTGTTTCCGGCTCCTCGGACGTCTTCTCGGTCAAGGAGATTTTGGCTGCCAAAAAGGTCAGAGGAAAAAATTTTTTTTTAGTAGACTGGGAGGGTTGTGGTCCTGAAGAGAGATCCTGGGAACCTGAGGACAACATCCTTGACAAAAGTCTGCTCCTCAGGTTCTCAGGCTCCAAGAAGAGGGGGAGACCCAAGGGGGGGGGTACTGTTACGCCGAGCGCTCCGGGTTCCCGCTCCTCCCCGGAGCGCTCGCTTCACCTCCTCCGCTGCAGCGCCCCGGTCACGTCCTCTGACCCGGGGCGCTGCGATCCTGCTGCTAGCCGGGATGCGATTCGCGATGCGGGTAGCGCCCGCTCGCGATGCGCACCCCGGCTCTCCTACCTGACTCGCTCCCCGTCTGTTCTGTCCCGGCGCGCGCGGCCCCGCTCCCTAGGGCGCGCGCGCGCCGGGTCTCTGCGATTTAAAGGGCCACTGCGCCGCTGATTGGCGCAGTGGTTCCAATTAGAGTTATCACCTGTGCACTCCCTATATTACCTCACTTCCCTTGCACTCCCTTGCCGGATCTTGTTGCCTTAGTGCCAGTGAAAGCGTTCCTTGTGTGTCCCTTGCCAGTGTTTCCAGACCTTCTGCCGTTGCCCCTGACTACGATCCTTGCTGCCTGCCCCGACCTTCTGCTACGTCCGACCTTGCTTCTGCCTACTCCCTTGTACCGCGCCTATCTTCAGCAGCCAGAGAGGTGAGCCGTTGCTAGTGGATACGACCTGGTCACTACCGCCGCAGCAAGACCATCCCGCTTTGCGGCGGGCTCTGGTGAAAACCAGTAGTGGCTTAGAACCGGTCCACTAGCACGGTCCACGCCAATCCCTCTCTGGCACAGAGGGTCCACTACCTGCCAGCCGGCATCGTGACACTACCTTTGAATCAGGTGGACATTAAATCAGCATTCAAGAACCTACAAAAAACTTACAAAAGCTACTTGCGCTCCTGGTGGGAGATTGCAAGTTTAGAGACTAATTCCTCACAAAAAATTGTATATAGGGGTCTTAGGATAAACATAACTCCTAATTCACATAGAGAGGACCCGGAATTTATTCGTGGATGGCAACAATTGCTAACTGAAAATTCACTTCGTATGTTGGAGTATCTTTTAGCATATGAAAAAAAGGCCTTTAATGAAATCAGTAAGCAACTTGAGGGACAGATAGAAGAGATACAAATCTTCAAACCTCAGACAGAATTTAATAACTTGGAACAACAACTACAGAAGCACATAGAAAGTTTTCAGTCAGACTTAAAGGAGCGGAAACATCGCAAATATATCAGAGATAAAAAAGACTTTGATACAGGGTTGATATATGTGAAGAGGGGACCCGAAAATTATAACTCGAACAGTCAGTATACTGACATTTCTGAAACAGAGGTGTCAGAATCGGTTGATCCATCTGGGGGAAAAAATCAAAACCAGGGTAGATATAGGAATAAGAACAAACGCAAGACTTATAATAATAAAAGATCAACTTATCGAGGAAATTACAGAGGCCAAGGACAGGGGGAGAACCAGGGTAATCAACAAAGGGGAGGATACGGTTATCAGAGCCAACCCAATTCTAATCCTAATCCCCAACAACAATGGCAACAGGAATTAAATTTGTGCCCCCCAGGAGCAAGTGGTATGCCTCTACCTATACATACCGCATCATCACAACCTTCTGGTCTACAGTCCTCATGTTCTCCCATACAATCCTCTGGCTTACAGTCCTCATATCCCTCTACACAAGTAGTGGCTACAACAATGCCACCAGTCAACTCAGCAGGGAATGTGAATCAATACCTGCCCCCACAAGTTGCCCCCCTTTTTTTTAGGGGGAGGCGTCCAACTCAGGGACAGGGAAAAGTGGGGATATCTTCAAAATCCCCTTCATCCCAAACCAACTTAGGGGAAAATGAAGAAATGCAAGTGTGTAATTTAACATCATTACAACTTACAGACGATCAAATATCTGTCCTACGGAAGGGACTTTCTTTCACCCCCACTCCTAAATACGATTCCTTTACATGGGTAAAGGATAAAAACTTATTTGCAAGGAAACTTGCTTTGCATAAGGTACATAAAAACAATGAAACAAATACTAATACTAGAAGACAAGATGAACAGGTAGTGACAGATTTGGTTGACCTGTTAGAAGAAAGTGAAACGGGAGAGCAAAGATTGCCACTCCCTCCCTTTACAAGCCTAAAACCTAAGTGCAAGACTACACCTCATTTTGGTCAATTCAGTAACATAGATACCTTCGTGAGAATGGTCAGTACAGATCTAGAACAACTGTCATTTAGGAAGTACAATACTAACCTAACTCGAAGAGAGAATCAGGCCCTAAGACAACTAGAGGAAAACGACGATATAATCATAAAGCCCTCCGATAAGGGGGGCAACATTGTTATAATGACCAAAAATGATTATAAAGATATGGTACTACGTCTACTGAAAGACCAAAGTGCATACAAAAAATTGGATTATAATCCTACAAGTGCATACGCAGCTGAACTGAAGGAAATTCTGTCCAGAGGGAAAAGTGATGGTTTGATCACAGATGATGAATATAAGGCAATGCTGAATGAAAAACCAACATTGGCAACGTTTTATGCGTTGCCAAAAATCCACAAACAAAAGACCCCAATTCCGGGTCGCCCGATTGTATCTGGCAATGATAACCTTACAGAAGGAATAAGCCTCTATGTTGATCAGATTTTGGCCCCGTTTGTCACCTCTTTACCATCATATATAAAAGATACAAGAGATGCTGTCTCCAGGCTTGAGGAGATTTCATTTACCCCAGGTATTTACATAGCGAGCCTCGATGTTGAGGCACTGTACACGAATATTAATCACAAACTGGGGGTAAAAGCGGTAGAGCACTTTTTATGCACGAAAGGTACACAATTTACTACACATAATAAGTTTGTCACTACACTTTTGTTTTTTCTATTAACACACAATTACTTCACTTTTGATGGTCACTTTTACTTACAAACTAAGGGCACAGCAATGGGCACAGCATGTGCACCAAATTTTGCTAATTTATTTTTAGGGTGGTGGGAGGACACAGTGGTATTCACTGAGACACTAGGTAATTATACAAAACACATTTTATTTTGGGGTCGTTTTATAGATGATGTTCTTTTGTTTTGGGATGGCACTATCACCCTGTTTCATGAATTTGTTCACAAATTTAATCACAATCAAATAGGAATGCAATTCACATCAGAAATAAATGAAAAAACACTTTGCTTTCTAGATCTGGAAATCTTCCTCGAGCCTGAAGGCAGCATCCAGACGAAAGTCTACAGAAAGACTACCTCAACGAATAGTTTCTTGAATTGGAGAAGTCACCACCCTAGGCCCCTCAAGAGTGGCATACCAGTGGGGCAGTATTTGAGGGCTAGACGAAACTGCTCCACTGAAGAAGCTTTTCTTGATGAAAGTAAGGTACTAATGCATCGCTTCTTGTCAAAAGGATACCCTAAAAAGATCCTTCATAGGGCTTTTGCGAGGGCGAGAGACACCCCAAGATGGGATTTACTGAGAAATAAAACAATAACTGAACAACAACAGAAAAAGACAGTTCGATGCATAGGTACCTTTGACCAAAATAATCAACAGGTGATGCAAATATTAAGAAAGTACTGGCCAATTTTATTGGCAGACAAAGATCTTACAGAAGTACTTACGGAACAGCCGAGTGTGATATATCCTAGAGGTAGAAATATCAGAGAAAAGTTGGTGCGGAGTCACTACAAATCAAAAGAAACAAATCATGAGGGTACGTGGCTAAAATCTAAGCTAACAGGTTCATATCCATGTGGTAGATGCAATTTTTGTAGGTTTCTTCCAAAGAAAAAATAATTTGTTAATCCCTTTGATGGGAGGAAATATGAGGTCAGAGACTTCATTAATTGTCAGACACAAGGAGTGGTGTACATTGCCGAGTGTGGGTGCCCCAAACTGTACGTAGGAAAAACTACACAAGAATTAAGAAGAAGGATATCAAAACATCTAAGTACAATTAGAACAGGGGCTGATACCCCCTTGGCACGGCATATACGAGACGTGCATAGAGGAGAAGTGAAGGATTTAAGATTTTGGGGATTTATTAAACCCAGCCTTGGACCAAGGGGAGGGAATTTGGACAAAAAACTTCTGAAGGAAGAAGCCATTTGGATATATAGGCTGAAAACCCTCAGCCCAATAGGCCTAAATGAAGGGTTTACCTTCTCGGCCTTTTTATAAAGCCAGCCAGGAATTGAATTAAACAAGAATTAACAGA
The DNA here is from genome assembly GCF_029499605.1 of Hyla sarda. Lineage (NCBI taxonomy): Eukaryota > Metazoa > Chordata > Amphibia > Anura > Hylidae > Hyla > Hyla sarda. The sequence continues at coordinate 278,369,133 of NC_079190.1, forward strand.
TTTAAAAATAAACAATGGACAAGAATCAAATACCCGTGTTAGAAGATGTGTAGGGACAAAAGAGATCCAAATAAAGGAACATACCCATTAGCATAATAAATTGGTAGTATTAAAACAAATTATACGTACTAGCTAAGGATCAATATAAAGTTTACTTACCTGGAACTGTGGAGGATTGATGGGAGATTGGGATGAGCGGGATGTGGGCATGGTGAAGTGAGGTAGAAAGGGATCCTGTTGTAATGAAATGAAAGAACAAAAAGTTATATATAACAAAACATGTAGTAAAACAAATAACTGTGAAATAAAAAGGTATAATTTAAATAAAATCCTTTTCAAAAGAACTTACCTCTCCCCCACACCGCCCCATCCGCCCACCTCCCCCCCTTTCCCCCCCCTTTTTCCTTCCTTTCTTCCCCTTGCCCTTTCACCCCACCCTCTCCTTCTACCCCCCCCCCACCCCTTTCCCCCCCCCTCCCCCCCCCCCTCCCGGAGAAAAAAAAAACCCAATCAAAAATAGAGCACTGGCAAACAGTTCCAACTTATAAACATTTAAGCTAGTATAATTAGCAATTTTTACTTAAAAATGGTAATAATTTTAAAATTAATTAAGAAACCCCCCAGATCCAAAAGGAGAGAGAGATAAAGGAATATACATATATAAATTGGTAAAATATATTGAAATAGATTAATTATCAATAGAAATAATAGTTATCTCCACTAAGATCCTAACTATCCTATATTTTACTTAATGACGCTGAGGACTTTGGTAACTCTGATTGAGAACTTAATATCCATCTGACCCAGTGAGAATATGTAAAAAAAAATGTATCTTTACCCTTTGTAGAAATAAACCACAAAATAATAATAATAATAAAAATAACAAAAATAGTGATTTGTAGTGAGAAGAGAGTGAACTCCTAAAAAATTGCCCCAAGTTTCAGTATCTGAACTCTAACAGTTCGTGCATATTACAGTGCGCAGAGAGAGAACCAGGAGGTGTTTATATATACCTGAGAATTCCGCTTCGGATGACAAACAGTTCGCGCACGCGAGAGTGCGCAGATGAGATGAGGCGCAATTGAGACTAAGTCCGAGCGCATAGGAGAACGCGCAGATGACGATAATTGTAAACAAAGATACGGATTGGTTGAGATACCTATCCATTGAAAACCAATGAGATTCGGAGGAGTGAACCAAGATCTCATTGGAGGAAGCTCATGCCAATAAGGAATTTGTACCAATCAGAGGGCAAGGATTATAAAGAAAGGATTTAGTTGAATGGGGAGTTATTAGTATGGGATGTGACGACACAAACAGAGATAATAAAGAGTCCGGCACACGCTGCCCACACTCAGAAGCCCCATACCTCTTGACAAAGCTACATAGTAGCAAAACATGTCGGGGGGGGGGGGGGGGGGGGGCTGAGTAGGGCGTTTTTAAGCATATCAGAGCAGTCTCCGGAGGAAGCAGAGTGTGAGCTGCAGGCACACTCAGCGACAGATAGCAACAATAATCTCAGTGGAGATATCTATAATACATTAGATTTAAACCAAGGAACACTGCTCTGATACTTTTTAAATGTGTGGATATTTTTGATTTACTTTTCAATAAAGGTTATACATTTTAGTGGGTATATGGGAAACTAGAGTACTATTGGATTGCCCCAAGGGGTGATCTATTGGAAAAAGTGATTGGATTAACCCTCCATATACTGGTCTTGACCAGTGCATTGATTCGATTAATAAGAGGTTAATTACCTCAAAATAAAGACCAGGCATAATAGCCATCAAATGTAATGGCAGGCTTTTTATCTGGCAAACCAAATCCCGATTTATTCTTGAATCAAGCACAGCATGTCTTTTCAGCTAATGAACTACCTTTGAATCAGGTGGACATTAAATCAGCATTCAAGAACCTACAAAAAACTTACAAAAGCTACTTGCGCTCCTGGTGGGAGATTGCAAGTTTAGAGACTAATTCCTCACAAAAAATTGTATATAGGGGTCTTAGGATAAACATAACTCCTAATTCACATAGAGAGGACCCGGAATTTATTCGTGGATGGCAACAATTGCTAACTGAAAATTCACTTCGTATGTTGGAGTATCTTTTAGCATATGAAAAAAAGGCCTTTAATGAAATCAGTAAGCAACTTGAGGGACAGATAGAAGAGATACAAATCTTCAAACCTCAGACAGAATTTAATAACTTGGAACAACAACTACAGAAGCACATAGAAAGTTTTCAGTCAGACTTAAAGGAGCGGAAACATCGCAAATATATCAGAGATAAAAAAGACTTTGATACAGGGTTGATATATGTGAAGAGGGGACCCGAAAATTATAACTCGAACAGTCAGTATACTGACATTTCTGAAACAGAGGTGTCAGAATCGGTTGATCCATCTGGGGGAAAAAATCAAAACCAGGGTAGATATAGGAATAAGAACAAACGCAAGACTTATAATAATAAAAGATCAACTTATCGAGGAAATTACAGAGGCCAAGGACAGGGGGAGAACCAGGGTAATCAACAAAGGGGAGGATACGGTTATCAGAGCCAACCCAATTCTAATCCTAATCCCCAACAACAATGGCAACAGGAATTAAATTTGTGCCCCCCAGGAGCAAGTGGTATGCCTCTACCTATACATACCGCATCATCACAACCTTCTGGTCTACAGTCCTCATGTTCTCCCATACAATCCTCTGGCTTACAGTCCTCATATCCCTCTACACAAGTAGTGGCTACAACAATGCCACCAGTCAACTCAGCAGGGAATGTGAATCAATACCTGCCCCCACAAGTTGCCCCCCTTTTTTTTAGGGGGAGGCGTCCAACTCAGGGACAGGGAAAAGTGGGGATATCTTCAAAATCCCCTTCATCCCAAACCAACTTAGGGGAAAATGAAGAAATGCAAGTGTGTAATTTAACATCATTACAACTTACAGACGATCAAATATCTGTCCTACGGAAGGGACTTTCTTTCACCCCCACTCCTAAATACGATTCCTTTACATGGGTAAAGGATATAAACTTATTTGCAAGGAAACTTGCTTTGCATAAGGTACATAAAAACAATGAAACAAATACTAATACTAGAAGACAAGATGAACAGGTAGTGACAGATTTGGTTGACCTGTTAGAAGAAAGTGAAACGGGAGAGCAAAGATTGCCACTCCCTCCCTTTACAAGCCTAAAACCTAAGTGCAAGACTACACCTCATTTTGGTCAATTCAGTAACATAGATACCTTCGTGAGAATGGTCAGTACAGATCTAGAACAACTGTCATTTAGGAAGTACAATACTAACCTAACTCGAAGAGAGAATCAGGCCCTAAGACAACTAGAGGAAAACGACGATATAATCATAAAGCCCTCCGATAAGGGGGGCAACATTGTTATAATGACCAAAAATGATTATAAAGATATGGTACTACGTACATATTCCAGCATGCCCAAACAGCTGTCTGGGCATGCTGGGAGTTGTAGTTTTGCAACATCTGGAGGGCTACAGTTTAGAGACCACTGTATAGTGATCTCAGACTGTAGCCCTCCAGATGTTGCTAGGCAACTCACCGGCTTCCGTTGGATCCAGGGAGCCGTCCTCTTCTGCCGCACGACATTGCCATTGGGGAAAATGAAAGTTAACCCCCCTCCCCCAATCTGCTATTGATCGTTGCTTCTGACGACCAATAGCAGGGATAGGAGGGGTGGCACCCCTGCCACCTCACTCCTATCCCTTCAGGTGTCTTAGACAACCACGATCCCCCTTATATTCCGGGTCACCTTAGACCCGTATGACACGGAATAGCTGCAAATCGCAAGTGTGAATTCACTTGCGATTTGCGCCGATCTCCGACATGGGGGGGATTGATCCCCCCTGGACATTTGCGCGGGGTGCCTGCTGATCGATATCAGCAGTCACCCCGGTCTGGTCCCTGCCCGGTGCACAGCGGGGACCGAAATTCCCACGGGCGTATGGATATGTCCTGGGTCCTTAAGTACCAGAAAGCCAGAGCGTATCCATATGCCCTAGGTACGGGGGTTAAGGGGTTAAAGGGGTACTCCGGTGGAAAACTTTTAATTTTTTTATCAACTGATGCCAGAAAGTTAAACAGATTTGTAAATTACTTCTATTAAAAAATCTTAATCCTTCCAGTACTTATTAGCTGCTGAATACTACAGAGGAAATTCTTTTCTTTTTGGAACACAGAGCTCTCTGCTGACATCATGACCACAGTGCTCTCTGCTGACATCTCTGTCCATTCATTATAGGAACTGTCCAAAGCAGCATATGTTTTCTATGGGGACTTTCACCTACTCTGGACAGTTCTTAAAATGGACAGAGGTGTCAGCAAAGAGCACTGTGGTCATGATGTCAGCAGAGAGCTCTGTGTTCCAAAAAGAAAAGAATTTCCTCTGTAGTATTCAGTTTTCCACCAGGGTACCCCTTTAAGATCATGATTTATAGAAGAGGCCCACTGAACTTCAAGGTTTGAAGACTCTGTGGAAGAATTGGCCAAAATCACACCAGAGCAATGCATGCCACTAGATCCCCCATACATTCTCCATGTGCTCCATGTGTGTGTGCGTATAAAGATATATATATATATAAAACGTCTTACACGTTTTCTAAGTCTGGGTCAAAAGTCTGATACGCTTAAAAAAGGACTTGAACATAAGTAAGAGGCACAAACTGTATTGTGGACCTACTCTTAGATCTTGAATCATAGCTTACACTGCTCTAAAATGCCCTTTCTTCTGCTGTTGAAGATGCGCTTTAGAGAAACAGGAGAAGGATCTTCTTTTCTGTTTGTGCAGTGTATATGAGACCTCATAGAAGCTACTCTCCACCACTAAGGCTACTTTTAAATCAAGATTTGTGCCTCAGAGGCACGGATACATCAGAAAAATCTCAAAACGGGATGCCAATGTATCCATGCTACTCAGACTAATTCATTACAATGGCCTGAACGTATTACCTCAGACAAAAAAGTTTGGTATAAGCTTGGAAATTTACCTAAATGTAGTCACTAGCTGACTACATTCCGGATTTTCTAATTTATGAGGCCTATGCCTTTTCTGAGCATGGATATGTCCTTTAGAGATGAGCGAACTTGCAGTAAATTCGATTTGTCACAAACTTCTCGGCTCGGCAGTTGATGACTTATCCTGCATAAATTAGTTAAGCTTTCAGGTGCTCCGGTGGGCTGGAAAAGGTGGATACAGTCCTAGGAAAGACTCTCCTAGGACTGTATCCACCTTTTCCAGCCCACGGGAGCACCTGAAAGCTGAACTAATTTATGCAGGATAAAGTCATCAACTGCCGAGCCGAGAAGTTTGTGACTAATCGAATTTACTGTAAGTTCGCTCATCTCTAATGTCCATATCCTATTTTGATATTTTTCCTGACATATTAATTCCTTGGAGGCACAAATTGCTACGTGAATAGAACCTTCATCAAGGAAAACAAAAAATCTGAATTGTTGTTTTTACAGAAGAAAACAAAGGGGGATGCCATGTACAAGTTTTGTAATCCAAAATTAAAGTGTCATGTGGTGGCGGGGTGTTTGGTGCAGGGCAGATGTTGTTACCCTAGGGGGTGATGGCATTAACCCCTTGTATTCGTGATGCTAGGCGTGGTTTAGCCTATAACCACCCGAAGGTATACCGCTGGATCCTGGGCTAGGCACGGGGGCAATAAAGACTCCGACGCCAACAGTGGCTTTACTGAGGGACTTGTAGTAGAACTGGACAATTGAATGCAGGCCACGCTCACTTGACAGATGACAGGAACTGACTTGACTCATAAAGCTATGACTTCAGCTTACTTGAATTGATGGTGGCTGCAGGACTTGACTTTAAGGTCTCCAACACTCTGGACACACACACTAGGTATGACTGCACTGGACCTCAGCTTAGCAGAAGAGCAGAGCTCAAAGAGAGAGAAGCTAGCTCCACCCAGGGCTTATATTGGGGAGGCTAGCAGGGAGCCCAAAGGGTCACTCTTGGTATCACCTGGTACCTCCTGGGTAACAATAACATGACATAACTCTTAAAGGGGTCATCCACCATAAGGTGATTTTAGTGCGTACCTGGCAGACAGTAATGGACATGCTTAGGAAGGATCTGCACTTGTCTTGGGGCTAAATGGCTATGTCATGAGATTGACATAACACTGTGGCTAGCTTTTTGTGAACTTGTATTTCCTGTTTGACATGTTTTTTTTTACTACAAATCCCACAATGCCATTTTCCTCCCTCTCACACATCAGCCACCCCACCCATTGAAACAAAAGACATGTGGTTTTCAATCAGGGTGCAGCTGTTGTATTAGTTGCAGATTGATCCCTCCACCCATTGAAGTAGACAGGCTCCCTGTCATCAGCTGACTAGTGAGTCAGGTCTCGGCCGCATTGCAAGCTGGAAAAAATCAGAGACAGCAGTCATTTTGTATGCTGGTAAAAATAAATAGTGAGGTGAAAATCATAGTGAGAAAAATAAATAGTGAGGTGAAGAATTGTGAGAAAACCGTCACACACAGGTACAGACACTATATTATGAACTACACTAACCTTACATCTCCTGTAGCATAGTCAAATAATAAACATTCCTGGAATACCCCTTTAAAGCAAAATTACATTTTATAACACTTTACATGGTAAAACATATTTACAATGGGGAAACAAGTGCAGGGGGCCTTGGGGACACTGAATGAGGCTGCCTGACAGGGCAGCAAGGGAAGGGGAAACATCTCCCGTATGGGCCACCACAGTCATTTAGACAAACTTTTGACATGTCGTGCAGACATGTCAGTTGTTTTGATTGGTCATGGTTTCAGGAGTGAGACCCCCACAATTTCTCAATATCGATCTGGGTGAAGCACTCGCCAGCTCGTTTTACTCCCCATCATTGCAATTGCTCATAATCATTGCAGGAGAATGGCTCCAGTATAGTCTATGGAGCCTCTCCTGCACTAAGTCAACAAGTGGTGCACCTGGGAGTAAAGCAGGCTGCAGCACATTTTACCTGGCTATATCTAGAGATCGGTGGGAGTCTCAGCACTGAGACCACAACTGATTAAAACGATTTATGTCTGAATAAGGCTGGGTTCACACTACGATTTCACTCTACAGGAACCTGCCCTTATCTCCATTATCTGCTTTTAGAAATGAAATAATAAAGATTTAACCCCTTCAGGACGGAGCCCATTTTGGCCTTAAGGACCGGAGCGTTTTTTGCACATCTGACCACTGTCACTTTAAACATTAATAACTCTGGGATGCTTTTAGTTATCATTCTGATTCCGAGATTGTTTTTTCGTGACATATTCTACTTTAACATAGTGGTAAATTTTTGTCGATACTTGCATCCTTTCTTGGTGAAAAATCCGTAAATTTGATGAAAAATTTGAAAATTTTACATTTTTCTAACTTTGAAGCTTTCTGCTTGTAAGGAAAATGGATATTACGAATATATATATTTTTGGTTCACATATACAATATGTCTACTTTATGTTTGCATCATAAAATTTATGAGTTTTTACTTTTGGAAGACACCAGAGGGCTTCAACGGTCAGCAGCAATTTTCAGATTTTTCACAAAATTTTCAAACTCAGTATTTTTCAGGGACCAGTTCAGGTTTGAAGTGGATTTGAAGGGTCTTCATATTAAAAATACCCCATAAATGACCCCATTATAAAAACTACACCCCCCAAAGTATTCAAAATGACATTCAGTCAGCGTTTTAACCCTTTAGGTGTTTCACACGAATAGCAGCAAAGTGAAGGAGAAAATTCACAATCTTCATTTTTTACACTCGCATGTTCTTGTAGACCCAATTTTTGAATTTTTACAAGGGGTAAAAGGACAACATTTTTACTTGTATTTGTAGCCCAATTTCTCTCGAGTAAGGACATACCTCATATGTCTATGTAAAGTGTTCGGCGGGCGCAGTAGAGGGCTCAGAATGGAAGGAGCGACAAGGGGATTTGGGAGAGTACGTTTTTCTGAAATGGTTTTTGGGGGGCATGTTGCATTTAGGAAGCCCTTATGGTGCCAGAACAGCAAAAAAAACCCACATGGCATACCATTTTGGAAACTAGACCCCTCGGGGAATGTAACATGGGATAAAGTGAACCTTAATACCCCACAGGTGTTTCACGACTTTTGCAAATGTAAAAAAAATAATAATAATTTACCTAAAATGCTTGTTTTCCCAAATTTTTTTTATTTTTAAAAAGGGTAATAGCAGAAAATACCCCTAAAAATTTGAATCCCAATTTCTCCCGATTCAGAAAACACCCCATATGGGGGTGAAAAGTGCTCTGCTGGCACACTACAGGTCTCGGAAGAGAAGGAGTCACATTTGGCTTTTTGAAAGCAAATTTTTCTCTGGGGGCATGCCGCATTTAGGAAGCCCCTATGGTGCCAGGACAGCAAAAAAAAAAAAAAAAATTTTTTCACCTAAAATGCTTGTTTTCCCAAAAATTTTACCTTTTTAAAAAGGGTAAAAGCAGAAAATACCCCCCAAAACTAGTAACACAATTTCTCCCGAGTACGGCGATACCCCATATGTGACCCTAAACTGTTGCCTTGAAATACGACAGGGCTCCAAAGTGAGAGCGCCATGCGCATTTGAGGCCTAAATTAAGGACTTGCATTGGGGTGGACATAGGGGAATTCTACGCCAGTGATTCCCAAACAGGGTGCCTCCAGCTGTTGCAAAACTCCCAGCATGCCTGGACAGTCAACGGCTGTCCGACAATACTGGGAGTTGTTTTTTTGCAACAGCTGGAGGCTCCATTCTGGAAACAGTGGCGTACCAGACGTTTTTCATTTTTATTGGGGAGGGGGGCTGTGTAGGGGTATGTGTATATGTAGTGTTTTTAACTTTTTATTTTATTTTGTGTTAGTGTAGTGTTTTTAGGGTAAAGTCGCACGGGCGGGGGTTCACAGTAGTTTCTCGCTGGCAGTTTGAGCTGCAGCAGAAAGTTTGCGGCAGCTCAAACTTGCAGCCAGATACTTACTGTAATCCTCCGCCCATGTGAGTGTACCCTGAACGTTCACATTGGGGGGAGGGGACATCCAGCTGTTGCATAACTACAACTCCCAGCATGCCGTTGGCTGTCGGTGACTGCTGAGAGTTGTAGTTTTGCAACAACTGTAGGCACACTGGTTATGTATCACTGAGTTTGTGACCTAACTCAGTGTTTCACAACCAGTGTGCCTCCAGCTGTTGCAAAACTACAACTCCCAGCATGTACGGTGCATGGTGTACATTGACTGCTGAGAGTTGGAGTTTGCAACAGCTGGAGGCACACCGGTCGTGAAACACTGAGTTAGGAAAAAAAAAAAACTCTGTTTCACAACCAGTGTGCCTTCAGCTGTTGCAAAACTACAACTCTCAGCAGTCACCGACAGCCAACGGGCATGCTGGGAGTTGTAGTTATGCAACCAGCAGATGCACCACTACAACTCCCAGCATGCACTTTAGCTGTTTGTGCAAGCTGGGAGTTGTAGTTATACAACAGCTGAAGGTATACTTTTCCATAGAAAAAATGTGCCTCCAGCTGTTGCAAAACCATAAGTCCCAGCATGCCCATAAGGGAATGCTGGGAGTTGCGGTGGTCTGCCTCCTGCTGTTGCATAACTACAGCTCCCAGCATGCCCTTTTTGCATGCTGGGAGCTGTTGCTAAGAAACAGAAGGAGGCTGTCACTCACCTCCAATGATCCAGCCGCATGAGGTCAGTCCCTCGGTGTCGCCGCTGCTCCTGGGGTCCCGATCCCAACATTGACGCTGGGGATCGGGGTCCCCAGCACCCGGGGTGCACGTCCCGCACCCGTCCTCCGAAAGAGGGGCGGAGCGGGTGCGGGAGTGACACCCGCAGCAGGTGCCCTGATTGGTCGGCCGGTAATCCACCAGTGCCACCTCACCCCTGCAGGCTCTGGCTGTTCGGGGCCGTCAGAGACGGCCCCGAACAGCCAGTAATTCCGGGTCACAGGAAACCCGATTGACCCGGAATCGCCGCAGATCGCTGGACTGAATTGTCCAGCGATCTGCAGCAATCGCCGACATGGGGGGGCATAATGACCCCCCTGGGCGATATGCCGGGATGCCTGCTGAACGATTTCAGCAGGCATCCGGCTCCGGTCCCCAACCAGCTAGCGGTGGGGACCGGAATTCCCACGGGCGTATGGATACGCCCTCGGTCCTTAAGGACTCGGAATGCAGGGCGTATCCATACGCCCTATGTCCTGAAGAGGTTAAACTTCTGATGCTGATCCCTACGCCTGGATTCTGTGCAAGTAAGGCTGGGTTCACATATATCAGGTATCCAGCATTATTTCCCTCCAGTGTGCATCGGAGGGAAACTGATGCTAGAACTGATCCGATTCATTTGAATGGGACAGTTCACAATCAACCAGCATTCCAATTTTGATGCCGGATGGTTGGACATGCCGGACAGGTTCAGATAGGGGAATGCAGCAAGCTGCATTGCATCTGTCCGGTGCCAGAAACAATGAACCTCGGATGCCATACAACTGATGACAACTGATGCTTGTCATCATCAGTTGCAGCATCAGTTGCATTGAGATTTAGGCTGAGTTCACTTATCTGTGTGTTTTTCTGTGCATTGGACATTGGATACTGACCTAGCAGTGCCTGGTGAACTGTATGTATCCTTTTCCATTGTTCGAAAAGCAAACAAGCAAGTGATGCAATAGCCAGAAACACTCTTATTTTTTTATATACAGACATTGCATTTTATCTTGAAATGTTTGAAAGTTAGTAAACATTTAACCCCTTCAGGACCTAGCTAAATGTTACCTTTTGTACCAAGGCCCATTTTTCAAATTTATTCAAATATGTTATAATAACTTTGGAATGCTTTTACTTATTCAACAGATTCTGAGATAGTTTTTTTTCTTTGTTATACATTCTACTCTATGCTAGTGCTAAGTTTTGATAAATTCAGCATCTTTTTATTTTTTTTATGAAAAACTTTCCTGAAAAATTAGCATTTTTCCAAATTTTAAGTTCTCTGCTTGTACTAAAAATAGTCATGCCACATAAATGAGTCATTTATTCACATTTGCATTATGTCTCCTTATGTTGGCAGAATTTGTTAAACATCCTTTTACTTAGAAAAGGAAGTTTGGCAGCAATTTTCCAAATTCTTAAGAGAATTTCAAAATCATATATTTTTAGGGACCAATTCAGTTATAAAGGGTATTTGAAGGACCTGTATGTTAAAATCTTTATTTAATTAATTCATTAATACATTTTGCAGATATTCTATAATTCTAATATCATTTCCCGAATTCTTGCATTTATAGAAGTATCCCATATGCAGCACGACTTAAACATAGGCCACAAGCATAAAGGCAGTGGGTTTTGAGGTTTCCTTTTATTTAGGATATTTTCAGGCATCATTCAAGTCAACAGAGGCCTTGTAGTACCAAAACATTTTTGCAAGATCAGTTGATTTTTTTTTTAACCATTGTTCTCAATATGGTATAAATGACATGTTAAATGTATTCTTCATGTTGGTATGATTATGAAAATGCCTAATTTAGATACTTAGGTACTTAGATACTAGGTTTAATACAGTTTCATGGTTTAATACATTTTCACTATAAAATCATGTTCTAAAAGCTTTTATTTATTCACAGAGCTGTGTGAGGGCTTTTTTTTTGCAGGTTGAGTTGACAAACCAGTGGTAAACTGGTGGTAAAACCCCTATACAAACGAGCAAAGAAAAAATTTATTTAGGAAAACATTTATTTTAAACACATACTTATGTATTTTTATAACAATATTTTTTGTCTTTCAGGGGAACACATTTAATTAAATGTTATGACAGATGTTAACATAAGAGTGCACAGGTTCGAAGGCCAACATTAGAGGTTGTTCAATCTGACATCTAAGCAGCCCTAACATCCTGTAGTGTTCAGTAATGGTTTATATAGTCATGTACATATTTGGACACAGAACACAAACACAGGTACAACTGACAGCAAATACACTCTATAGTCTAAACATTATAATTGGACATATGTAGGGTTCAAACAAAATGGCCTCTACCTTTAGCAGTGCCAGGTCAGATATGCCTCACTATATGGTTTTATTGTAGATGTGAATTTGATTTCCTACCGTAAATAATCTTTACTTTAATCCTGGAAGCAGCACACTATCGTATTTAAAGGGGTACTCTGGGGAACTAAACCCATAGCTCACCCTCTCTCTCTCACCAACCTATTTATTTGTCTAAATATCATTCATTAGCTATATAGAGCAGTTTCCCTCTTTCAGCTGTCACTTACATGCAGGGAGTGAGAGAAATGCCTCATTATCAGATCCATCTAGTCTTTGTGCAAAGCCCTCACTGAGAGTAGCCCCACCCTCCTGAAACACCACATGATTTCTGTCTTGTCTAGAGACTTCACAGCCACACCTCCCCTCCCCCAGCTGCTGGATCTCCTGTGTGAAGGTTCTGCTGCCATTGAGAGCATAGCATGATTTATTGCTGGGGGAGGGATAGTTTGAAAGAAAAGACATGTACAGTGTGTGCTGCTGACTGTGTTTACAACAACACAGCATGCACACAGATAGTAATAGCTATTGTCTGGCAGCCATTACACAGAGCCGCACTGACTGCTGGGAGTAGTAGTCTGGGCTGCAAGCAAGGAAAATTTATATTCAGGCAACAGGGACCACAGGAGCTGGCAAAATCACAAAGCCAACTACAGGGGACACAGAACATGTATTGTGGGGCTTTGGGGCTTTTTTTTTATTTTCTTAACTTTCGCGTAGCACCCCTTTAAGTTGCATCTCTAGAATATATCTAGGACATGTGGTTAGTACCCCTACCAGACAACACCATAAGATTCGAAATGTTTTATTACAGAGGGAGTCTTATCCTGCTGCTTTGAGGACCAAAGAAAAGATGATTTATGGTATGTAAAGAATAACAAAATGGGGAGGGAACAGCAATAATGTAAGGAATGCAGTACAATAAAGTGGAAGACAGAATGCGAAGTGCTGCTTCAAGATGCTGCTCAACAAATGTGCATAATAAGAATATAGCAGTTTTTATTAACCTTCAATGTTGAATGTGCCTTGAACATTAAAGATGGTTGAGTGCCATCTGAAACATATGCCAGTGATGGGATCTCATTTGTTACTTTGAGGCCCTTCTGCTTAAATTAACTCAAGCACATGTTATTTATATATATATATATATATATATATATATATATATATATAAATTAAATAAAAGCTGTCATCTTCTGATCTCTCTAGTTCTGTCAATGACATACCCCAGACCTTTACAAAGGTCGAGGGTATGTGTGCAATTTCTAGTCATATTGTGAAAAAGGATTTCTTAAAACAAAGGAAGCACAATTTTTTGTTTTAGTCCTCCATATTTGGTGACTTTTAGATCAAAGGATAGATCAGTTTCTAAAATTATCCTTTTCAGTTATTTTTTACATAATGGCTCCTTATGGTCTCCTATCCTCTTTGAGGACATGACAGCATGCTGACATAGGCAGTTTATAACCAAGACCAAGTCGCAAGACCAACCTGCATCTTTTGTGTTGTCTTTAGTAATCTCTAAATTAAGATGATCCATGTAAAAAATGAACGTCATGGGCAGCGGCGTGTTTTTTCACCATGACATTCGTTGCTGCTGTGATATCACTATGGAGACAGCCTTGAACCTAACAAGGCGATAAATCTTTGCTACTACTAAGAGTCTGTCAACATCTAGGCTGTCATGTGTAATACAGAACACAGAGAGCAGCACTCCAAAGCTTTATGAGGGTTTTATTAAACTACCAAGTGAAGTTATAGCGACATTTCAACCTCTCAATGAGATCTTTCTGAAGCAGTTTGAGACTGCTTAAGAAAGATTTCATTGAGAGATTGAAGCACTGCAACTTCACTTGTGAATTATCCAGCTTTCTTTACTGATAATGGGTCAAGTTTGTGGGAGGGAGCTCCTATGCTTGACTACAAGTCCCAGCAACTTGCCTATTTCTATATTTGGTAGGCTGCCATGTGTAGTATCTCCAATGAATGGGATTTCTGCCAGCTTCAAGCCAACAAATGTGCAGTTAATAGTATTAACAGGATTTAGGCTCAGACTTGGCCACTGTGAAACCAATGAATTCCTTGGCGGGCCTAAATAGCTAGTGAACTGCAGGCATCTTTTGGAGTTTTTAGCTGTGATTTACTTAAAATCTTTTTTGATTTCAAAATGTAGAAGCTTACTTCACCCCTTTAGTTCCTTAGGTTGCACAGAGCCCACTGTAGAGCTGCCTGCAAGGTCTTTCTGTTGATTCAGTGGTACTACAGCTAAAGAGACCTAAAAATTGCTAAGAACAAAACACTGGACTATTCTAAAATGTCCCTGAATCCTATTGAACATCTAGGGAAGGAGCTGAAACATGCAGTCTGAACAATGCCCCATTCCCACCTGATACAGCTGGAGTAATGGGCCAAGATAAATGCGGACAAGTGCAGGAGTTTCATTGAGAGTTACAGAAATCACTTAGATTGCAGTGACTGCCTCAAAAAGGTTGTGCAACAGAATATTAAGCTCAGGGGACCATTACTTTTGTCCAGGACAGTTTTATTATTTTGTTTTTTAAAATGATTCTGTTGAACCCCAATTTAAAAGCCATGTCCACTCTTCATCAGATAATTTTCAGTACATTTTTATTAATTATTACTTTTATCAGTTTTAAGTTATTTCAGGGGCATTGTGAGTTTTTCTGACTTTAACAAAAGAGTATAAACAATTTTGTCCATGTCAGTAACAGTACCAATATACCAGGGGTAAATATTACCTCCATACCGCTAGTTACCAAAATACCCTATACACAGAAACATTAGCAGTGATACCACTACGTGATACCTAAAAAAAATACTGACACACTAGGATGGATATTATTGCCACAACAGACTACAGATGGATTACAATGTCTCTGCAGGACCTACTGCACAATCTTAGGCTCCGCATTTTTCCAGCATCTTCCTTACCTTTTTTAACAGATAGTACCCCAAACAATAATATTGCCCCCTCCTTCTTGGTGTCCCGCACAATAAAGTGGGTAGGTTGCCTCATTAAGTAGGTAGGTTGCTTTAATTAGCAGACAGGTTCCTGCACTGGATAGGCAGATGGTTTTTATTATTAGGTAGTCAGGCCTCCCCAGTAGGTAGCACCCATATAGCTAGTCTTCACCATTGTTACACTCTGGGCTCCGGCAGCAAGCACCGGCCGTGAGCGCAGAGTCCCTGTGTCCCTGTCTGCCGGCGGCGCTGGGATTCGCATCGCGGAACGCACCCGCATGTGAATCCCAGGCCGTCACTCACCATGCTCCGCTTCCACCTCCTCCTCTGTGTCTCAGCTCCAGAGTGCGCGTCCCCGTCTCTTAGGGCGCGCGCACGCTGGAGCTCTAAAATATAAAGGGCCAGTATGCCCATAATTACTGTCACACCTGTCACTACATTATAAAGTTCCTGCACATCCCCCACTTCCCTGCCGGATCTCCAGTGCCCCTAGCTTGAGATTAAGCATTCCATATTTCCTGTTTGCCTTATCCGTGTATCCAGACCTTCCAGCTAAATTATTTTACTTCGCACCTTTGCCGCCTGCCTTGACCTTCTGCTACGTCTGACTACGCTACTACCTTATCCTTTGGTACCTCGCCTTGCCCAGCTACCTGTGTGGTCGAGCCTTGTTGGGGGTAGTGACCTGGGTGTTGCCTGCCACAGCAAGTTCATCCTGCCTTGTGGCGGGCTCCAGTGAAGACCAGCGGCACCTTAGACTCCGCTCCATGATACGGTCCAAGTCATCAGCCACACAGGTTAGAGGATCCACATCAATCTCCGTAACAGCAAGAGCCGGCCATGGATCCCGCTGGGGTTCCTCTGCCAGATAATGTGGATATCGCTTCCATTGTGGTGCTCCAGTCATAGCAGTTGGCCCAGCAGGCACAGCAGTTGATCCAGTTGTCCGCCATGATGCAGCAGTTACTCACTACTCAACAACAACCGCCACAGCCTCCTCCTGCTCCTGTCTTGCCTCCCTCACCTGCAGTCATCTCCGGATAAAAACTCTGCTTGTCTCTTCCAGAGAAATATGAGGGGGATCCCAAGTCCTGTCGTGGTTTCGTGACTCACTACTCCATGCACATAGAATTCATGGCGGAACAGTTCCCTACGGAACGAGCAAAGGTGGCCTTCATCATCAGTCTCTTAACTGGAAGGGCTTTGGCCTGGGCAACTCTGCTTTGGGATCGCAGTGATGCTCTCACTACTAATCTCCAGGCATTCCTGTCAGAATTTCACGGTGTCTTCGAAGAACCAGCCCGAGCTTCCTCCGCTGAGTCGGCACTGCTGAGTCTATCTCAGGGCAACTCCTCTGTGGGCGAGTATGCCATACGATTTCGTACTCTGGCAATGGAGTTGTCATGGAATAATGAAGCTCTTTGCGCTACCTTCAAGAGAGGATTATCAAGTCATATCAAGGATGTCCTCGCTGCCCGGGAATTGCCATCTAACCCGAATGAACTTATATACTTGGCATCCCAGATTGATATCTGTTTCTCTGAGCAACGTGAGGAACTATGCCAAGAAAGGGAGTCTGCACGACCTCCATGCCTTCCTCGTCTGGCACCTGTCTTCCAGCAACCGCTGCAAACTTCTACGTTGCCTCTTGCAGTGAAGGCTATGCAAGTGGTTCGGCCTCACCTGACACTGCAGGAAAGAACTCGCCAACGAAATGAGAATCTCTGCCTATACTGCACCAGTGCAGATAATTTCCTCAAGGATTGTCCTCTGCGTCCACAGTCACAGGGAAATGCTCGCACCTAGGGTTTGTGGGAGAGACCTCCCTAGGTGTGAATACCACCTCTCCATGCTTACATTTGACGGTCCAGCTTTTCCTACCCTCCAAAGAGATAATCTCCGTTCTTGCCTTTCTGGACTCTGTCTCAGCAGAAAACTTTATTGATGCCTCCTTAGTACATAGGTATCATCTGCCTCTGTCCCGCCTGTTAAAGCCTCTGTACATCGCTACGGTCAACGGAGAAAAACTGTACTGTACCATGCTATATCGCACAGAACCGTTGTCAATGCAGGTCAGACTCTTGCATAAGGAGAACTTGTCCTTCTATGTATTACCTCATTGTACTTCTCCTGCTTGGCCTACCGTGGTTGCAGCTCCATGCCCCGCAGCTGGATTGGAAAACTGGAGAAGTTCTTCGCTGGGGTCCGCATTGCAACAACCACTGTATTCATATACAGTGGTCCCTCAACATATGATATCAATTGGTTCCAGGAGAACCATCATATGATGAAACCATCATATGTCGAGTACATATGTCTATGTAAAGATGGTAATTGGTTCTGGGGCCTCGGAACCATTGTATGTTGAATACATATCTCTATGGGAAACTGCTAATTGGTTCTGGGATGACCATTGTATGTGGAGTGCATGGGGAGTGTTTAACAAACCAGGGTGCCTCCAGCTGTTGCACAACTACAACTCCCAGCATGCATGTACAGCCATTGACTGTCTGGGCATGCTGGGAGTTATAGTTTTGCAACAGCTGGAGGCACACTGATAGGGAAACATTGATGTATTGTGTGTATATGTATTGTATGTGATGTGTGACATCGCATACAGTACTGTACAGTTCTTTAAATACCTTCAGGGGGGACAGAATGTCCTTCATTACGATCCTGCCGACTACAGCTCTATAGGAAAGGAAGGGGAGGGCAGCCAGCAGCTCATTGGATGCCTGCAGCAAGATGCTGCAGGCTATTGGCTATGGTTGCACTGGGGGGCGGGGCTTACATGGAGCTCACAGTGGAAGCCTGCGTGAGTTAGCAGGACAGCATGTGAGTAACAGGAGGCAGAACGGGGCACACGGGGACATTAAACAACTATCTGTCAGTTGCTGAAGTTGTCAGCGCTGTCAGTTAGCAGTTTGTATGATGGCCCCAACACACAGCAGCATCATATGTCGATGCTGCCTTCAACATACGATGGGCTCTGAGGGGCCATCATATGTTGAAATGATCATATGTCGGGGCCATCATAAGTCGAGGGGTCACTGTATGCTTGTCTAAGTTGGTAGAGAAATGTGTAGATTAGCTCACCAGATCACCATCCCATCCACAGCGCGGCAGGTGTGTGGCAACACCAGCGTATCAGAGAAGAGAAGAAATTGCCAGCGTGGAATATGCAGAAAATCCCTTTTTTGAATATAATCCAAAACACAGGACAGGAAAAACATGATGATGCATTTCAGGCGTGGACAACCCTTAGTCATACACTTGTCTAAGTTGGAACCATCATCTTCTTGTCCTCGGTTTGCCTTCGTTCTTCCAGGACTTTGCTGATGTCTTTAGTGAAAATCGCTAGAAAAGAAGTTTTGCCTCCACATCGTCCCTACGATTGTCCTATTGACTTACTGCCCGGCACCACTCCTCCCAGGGGAAGAATTTACCCTTCGTCAGTCCCTGAAACTCTGGCCATGTCTATATATATCCAGGAGAACCTTCAGAAGGGGTTTATCAGGAAGTCCTCTTCCCGTGCCGAAGCTGGGTTCTTCTTCGTGGAAAAAAAAAGACGGGTCTTTGCTACCATGCATTGACTACCTAGGATTGAACAAAATTACAGTAAAGAACCGCTACTCACTTCCTTTAATCTAGGAGTTATTTGATCGTCTGTGAGGTGCCAGGATTTTTTCTAAACTAGACCTTCATGGAGCCTATAATTTGATTTGTATACGTGAAGGGGACGAATGGAAGACCGCGACTCGTGACGGACATTTCGAATATCTTGTGATGCCATTTGGACTCTGTAATGCTCCAGCAGTTTTCCAGGAGGTCGTCAATGATATTTTCCGTGACCTCCTGTACTCCTGTGTCGTTGTCTATTTGGATGACATACTCATCTACTCGCCCAATGTCCAGTCTCATCGCTCTCATCTCCGCCAAGTGTTACAGCGCCTCCGTGAAAGTCATGTCTATGCTAAACTGGAGAAATGTACTTTTGAAAAGACTAGCCTCCCTTTTCTGGGCTATATTTTTACCAGTCAAGGTCTTCAAATGGATCCCAACAAGTTATCTGCAGTTCTTGACTGGCCACAACCTACTGATCTTAAACTGATTCAGCGCTTCCTCGGCTTTGCCAATTACTATAGGCAATTAATTCCTCACTACTCCACTCTGGTAACTCCCATTGTTTCGCTTACCAAGAAGACTGCTAATCCAAAAGTCTGGACTCCTGAGGCTTAATAAGCTTTCAAACAATTAAAGTCCACCTTCGCTTCTGCTCCTGTGTTATCAAGACCGGATCCAGGCAAGCTATTTATTCTGGAAGTGGATGCATCTTCAGTTGGTGCAGCTTTGACACAAAAGTCCTCCAAAGGTAGAACTGTAACTTGTGTTTTTTTTCTCTAAGACCTTCTCTTCTGCGGAGAGAAATTATACATTAGGAGATTGCAAGCTCTTGGCTGTAAAAAAGTTGGCCTTGGAAGAATGGTGTCATCTCTTGGAGGGCTCTGTACACCCAATTACTATTTATACAGATCACAATAACTTGCTCAGGCTCGCTGGTCTCGATTCTTCTCCAGATTTGACTTTTTTATTCACTTCCGTCCAGCAGAGAAGAATCTACTGTCTAGATCCTCTGATGTACAAGACCAAGAATTCCATATACCCCCTAATCGTCTCATTTCTGCAGCACCAGCAACTCTTCAGCACCTGCCTCCTGGAAAGACTTTCGTAACTCCCCGTCTCAGACTTCGAGTCTTGAAATTGGATCATTCCTCATTGTTGGCCGGTCATGCGATATCTGTAAATCCTTACAACTCATATCCCGACAGTATTGGTGGCCAACTTTAAAACAGGACATTGTTGACTTCGTCCGTTCCTGTTCGGTCTGTGTCTGGGACAAAACCCCTCGTTCCAAACCTGCAGGACTTCTACAACCTTTGCCAGTTCCAGAGTGACCTTGGACCGATATTGCCATGGACTTTATTACCGACCTTCCTTCCTCTGGCAGCAATACAGTCATTTGGGTTGTAGTAGACCGATTCTCTAAAATGGCTAATTTTGTACCCCTGCCAGGATTACCATCGGCATTGCAGCTTTCTAAACTTTTTCTCCACCGCATCTTCCTCTTAAATTGGTTGCCTACCCATATTGTGTCTGACCGGGGAGTTCAATTCGTCTCAAAAATCTGTAGGGCCCTCTGCTCACGTCTCCAAGTCAAATTCAATTTTTCTTCGGCTTATCACCCTCAATCTAATGGACAAGTCGAAAGGGTGAACCAAGTCTTGGGAGACTATCTTCGCCATTTTGTTTCGGCTCGTCAGGACGATTGGACCGATTTACTTCCCTGGGCCGAGTTTTCTTACAACCATAGGGATTCCGAATCCACTGGGACTTCCCCGTTCCATGTAGTCTATGGACTTTATCCACGTACACCACTTCCCTTGTCTTCTCCCTCTGGTGTCCCTATGGCAGATGAACTAGTACAGAATTTCACCTCCATCTGGAAGAAGACTCGTCTCTCCCTCTTATATGCCACAACCCATATGTAATCTCAAGTGGACAAGAAAAGGCATTCTCCTACCGAATTCTCTCCTGGAGACAGAGTGTGGTTGTCATCTAAATATATCCGCTTCTGTGTACCCTGCTATAAACTGGGTCCTCGCTATTTGGGTCCTTTCAAGGTCAAGAAACGTCTAAATTCAGTGGCTTATTCTCTTCATCTGCCTTCCTCCCTCCGGATCCCGAATTCTTTTCACGTCTCCCTCTTGAAACCTGTCACCCATAATCGCTTCTCTAAAAAGGACATTTCTCCTACTCCCATCTCAGGTACCCCTGATGTTTTTACTGTCAAGGAAACTCTGGACTCCAAACTTATCAGAGGAAAACATTTCTTCCTTGTAGATTGGGAAGGATTCGGACCGGAGGAAAGGTCTTGGGAGCCACAAGATAATATTCTAGACCGTGACCTAATCCAGAAGTTCTTGTCCTCCAAAAAGAGGGGGAGACCATAGGGGGCTGGGGATACTGTTACACTCTGCGCTCCAGTTACAAGCACAGGCCATGAGCGCAGAGTCCCTGTGTCGTTAGAGGATCCACATCCAGCTCTGTAACAACCATTAAATAGGTGCCCCAGTAGTTAATTTCCCCCACTAATGGGGTTCCCCTGTATGTCATTTGAGAAAACGCCTCTCAATCCCTTTGATAATAGAAGGATCAGCATAAATGTTGAGTCTTCGCATAAACTTCATGTATTAGTCAATAAAAGTTTAAAAACATATAATATTCTTATAATTGTGTTTTAGTATACCATAGAAACATCTGACTAAAATATCTAAAAAAAAAAAAAAAAACACTGAAGCAGCAAACTTTGTGGAAAAATATTTTTTTTGTCTATCTCTAAACATTGTGCCACAACTGTATATTTCTCTCCTGGCCATACTTCTTAAAGTTACACCTGGACCAGATACAGTATCTCTCAAAAGTGAGTACACCTCATGTCAGAAATGACACTCTGCTACAATGTAAAGTAGTGAATGCACAGCCTCTATAAAAGTGTTTAATGTTGCTTTAACCTCTTCAGGACGAAGGGCGTATGCATACTCCCTGAGTCCTTAAGGACGGAGGGCATATGGATACGCCTGTGGGAATTCCGGTCCCCGCCGCTAGCCGGTCGGGGACCGGACCGGGATGACTGCTGATATCTATCAGCAGGCATCCCGTGCATATGCCCAGGGGGGTCCTGAGACCCCCCATGCCGGCGACTGCTGGAAATCGACGGTCAATTTAGACCGACGATTTTCGGCGGATCCGGGTCATATCGGTGTCCGGTGACCCGTAAAATCAGGGGGATTGGGGGTGTCCAAGACATCCTTGGTCCCCCTGAAGGGACAGGAGTTAGGTGGCAGGGATGCCACCCCTCCTATCCCTGCTATTGGTCGTCAAGAAGCGACAACCAATAGCAGATCAGGGGCGGGGGGGTTAAAGTTCGGTCTCCCCGTCCTGCCCACCGACGGTACTCCGGGCAGAATGGGGGAACTGCAGCATGACTGGCGGCATTGGAGGTCCCTTACCTGATCGGCTGTGGCGGGCGGCGATGACGTGCGGCTCCCTCGTGGCTCCCTGGTGAAGACTACAGAAGCCGGTGAGTAGTTGCCTAGCAACATCTGGGGGGGGGGGGGGATAAAGTTTGGAGACCACTATACAGTGCTATCTAAGCTGTAGCCCCCCCCAGGTGTTGCAGAACTACAACTCCCAGCATGCCCAGACAGCTATTTGGGCATGCTGGGATTTGTAGTTTTGCAAGATTTAGAGGGCTGCAGTTTGGAGATCAATTTGCAGTGATCTATAAACTGTAGTCCTCCAGATCTTGCAAAACTACAACTCCCAGCATTCCCACACAGCAGTTTGCTGTCTGGGCATGCTGTCTGTGATTTGTAGTTTTGCAACATCTGGAGGGCCACAGTTTGGAGATCACTGTGCAGTGGTCTCTGAACTGTAGCCCTCCAGATGTTGCAAAACTGCAAATCCCAGCATGCCCAAACAGCAAACAGCTGTCTCGACATGCTGGGAGTTGTAGTTGCTTACCTCCAGCTGTTGCATAACTACATCTCCCAGCATGCACTTCGGTGATGAGTACATGCTGGTAGTTGTAGTTTTGCAACAGCTGGAGGCACCCTGGTTGGAAAATACGGAGTTAGGTAACAGAACCTAACTGAAGGTTTTCCAACCAGTGTGCCTCCAGCTGTTGCAAAAGTATTTTTGCAACAGCTGGAGGTTTGCCCCCCCGCCCCCCCATGTGAATGTACAGGGTACATTTACGCGGGCAGGTTTACAGTAAGTTTCCTGCTTCAAGTTTGAGCTGCGGTAAATTTGCCGCAGTGCAAACTCCTAGCGGGAAACTCACTGTAAACCTGCGCCAGTGCGAATGTACCCTAAAGCACTACACTACACTACAGTAACACATAATAAAGAGTAAAACACTACATATACACCTCCTTACACTGTCCCCCCTCCAATAAAAATAAAAAACATTGTACGGCAGTGTTTCCAAAACGGAGCCTCCAGCTGTTGCAAAACAATAACTCCAGCATTTCTAGACAGCCATTGACTGTCTAGGCGTGCTGGGAGTTTAGAAACAGCTGGAGGCACCCTGTTTGGGAATCACTGGTGTAGAATACCCCTATGTCCACTCCTATGCAATCCCTATTTTAGTCCTCAAATGCTCATGGCGCTCTCTCACTTCGGAGCCCTGTCGTATTTCAAGGAAACAGTTAAGGGCCACATATGGGGTATTTCCGTACTCGGGAGAAATTGCTCTACAAATTTTGGGGGCTTTTTCTCCTTTTACCCCTTATGAACAGGAAAAGTTGGGGTCTACATCAGCCGGTTAGTGTAAAAAAATATATTTTTTTTACACTAACATGCTGGTGTTGCCCCATACTTTTTATTTTCACAAGAGGTAAAAGGAAAAAAAGACCCCCAAAATTTGTAAAGCAATTTTCCCAGAGTACGGAAATACCCCATATGTGGGTGTAAAATGCTCTGCGGGCGCACAACAAGGCTCAGGAGTGAGAGTGCACTATGTACATTTGAGGCCTAAATTGATGAGTGGCTGATTTTACAGCGGTTCTGACATAAACGCAAAAAAAATAAATTCCCACATGTGACCATTTTGGAAACTACACCCCTCACGGAACGTAACAAGGGGTATAGTGAGCTTTAACACCCCACAGGTGTTTGACAAATTTTTGTCAAATTTGGATGAGAAGATAAAATTATTTTTTTTTTTACTAAAATGCTGGTGTTACCCTAAATTTTTCTTCATTTTCACAAGGGAGAATAGGAAAAAAGCCCACCAAAATTTGTAACCCCATTTCTTATGAGTATGGAAATACCCCATATGTGGATGTAAAGGGCTCTGCGGGGAAACTACAATGCTCAGAAGAGAAGGAGCGCCATTGTGATTTTGAAGAAAAAATTTGTCCGGAATTGAAGGCCACATGTGTTTACAAAGCCCTCATAGTGGACCCCCCCCACATGTGACCCCATTTTGGAAACTACACCCCTCACAGAATGTAATAAGGGGTGCAGTGAACATTTACCCCCCACAGGAGCCTGACAGATTACCCCCCACAGGTGCCTGACAGTGGTCCATGAAAATGAAAAATGTAATTTTGAAGTTTCCAAAATAGTATGCCATGTGGGGTTTTTCTTGCTGTTCTGGCACCATAGGGGCTTCCTAAATGTGACATGCCCCCCAAAACCCTTTTCAGAAAAACTCAATCTCCAAAATCCCATTATTGCTCCTTCCCTTCTGAGCCCTCCAGTGCACCCACATAACACTTCACATACACATATGAAGTATTTCATTACTTGAGAGAAATTGGGTTACAAATTTTAGGAAGATTTTTCTCCTTTTATCCCTTGTAAAAATTCAAAAACTGGGTCTACAAGAACATGCGTGTGTAAAAAATTAAAATTTTGAATTTTCTCCTTCACTTTGCTGCTATTCCTGTGAAACACCTAAAGGGTAAACACACTTACTGAATGTCATTTTGAATACTTTGAGGGGTGCAGTTTTTATAATGGGGTCATTTGTGGGGTATTTCTAATATGAAGGCCCCTCAAATCCACTTCGAAACTGAACTGGTCCCTGAACAATTCTGATTTAGAAAATTTTGTGAAAAATTGGAAAATTGCTGCTATACTTTGAAGCACTCTGATGTCTTCCAAAAGTAAAAACATGTCAACTTTATGATGCCAACATAAAGTAGATATATTTTATGTGAATCAATATATAATTTATTTGGGATGTCCATTTTCCTTATAAGCACAGAGTTTCAAAGTAAAAAAAAATGATACCTTTTCAAATTTTTCATCAAATTTTGGAATTTTTCACCAAGAAATGATGCAAGTATCTTCAAACTTTTACCACTATCATAAAGTAGAATATGTCACGAAAAAACATTCTCGGAATAAGAATGAAAACTAAAAGAATCCCAGAGTTATTAATGCTTAAAGTGACAGTGGTAAGATTTGCAAAAAAAGGCCTGCGTCCTTAACCCCTTAAGGACGCAGGGTTTTTCCATTTTTGCATTTTCATTTTTTCCTCATCACCTTCTAAAAATCATAACGCTTTCAATTTTGCACATAAATTCCATGTGATGGCTTATTTCTTGCGCCATCAATTCTACTTTGCAGTGACATTAATAATTTCAC
Organism: Hyla sarda; assembly: GCF_029499605.1. Classification (NCBI taxonomy): domain Eukaryota; kingdom Metazoa; phylum Chordata; class Amphibia; order Anura; family Hylidae; genus Hyla; species Hyla sarda. The sequence continues at coordinate 278,394,435 of NC_079190.1, forward strand.
CCAAAAATCCACGGCGAAACGGAAAAAAAATTCATTGTGCGACAAAATTGAAGAAAAAATTTCATTTTGTAATTTTTGGGGGCTTCCGTCTCTACGCAGTTCATTTTTTTTTTGTAAAAATAACACCTTATCTTTATTCTGTAGGTCCATACGGTTAAAATTATACCCTACTTATATAGGTTGGATATTGTTGTACTTCGGAAAAAAATCATAACTACATGCAGGAAAATTTATATGTTAAAAATTCTCATCTTCTAACCCCCATAACTTTTTATTTTTCTGCGTACAGGCCGGTATGAGGGCTCATTTTTTGGGCCATGTTCTTAAGTTTTTATCGGTACCATTTTTGTATTGATTGGACATTTTTATCACTTTTTATTCATTTTTCCATGATATAAAAAGTGACCAAAAATACACTATTTTGGACTTTGGAATTTTTTTGCGCGCACAACATTGAACATGCGATTTAATTAATAATATATTTTTATAGTTCGTACATTTCCTCACGTGGCGATACCACATATGTTTATTTTTATTTACACAGTTTTTTTTATGGGAAAAGGGGGGTGATTCAAACTTTTATTAGGGAAGGGGTTAAATGACCTTTGTTAACTTTTTTTTTCCACTTTTTTTTCAGTGTTATAGCTCCCATAGGGACCTATAACACTGCACACACTGATCTCCTATGCTGATTGCACGGATCAGTGAGATAGGGGCTTGATTGCTCATGCCTGTAGCTCAGGCTTGGAGCAATCAACCAAACAATCGGACGCCGCGGAGGCAGTTAAGGAGACCTCTGCCTGCGTCCCAGCTGATCGGAACATCTTGATTTTATCGCGATGTCCCGATCAGCCCGGCTGAGCTACCGGGAAGCATTTACTTTCGCTTTCAGACACGGCGGTCAACTTTGATCGCCGCGTCTGAAGGGTTAACAGCGCGCGGCACAACGATCGATGACGCGCGCTGTTAGCCCAGGGTCCTGGCTATGATTAGCAGCCGGGACCGACACAGTGTGATGCGGGGTCACGGCGTGACCCCATTTTTAACACCGGGACCGGGCTCCCTACGTGTACGCCCTACGTCCTTAAGGGTACGCCCTACGTCATTAAGGAGCTAATGTGAAAATGAGCTGCGTCCTTAAGGGGTTAATGCTCCCCCTTCAAAGTAAATCAACACACAGCCAATAATGTCTAAACTTTGGCAACAATAGTGAGTACACCCCTAATAGGAATGTCCAAAGTGTCAATTTGGGTGTCCATTTTTTTCCAGCACTGCCTTAAAGGCATACTCCGGGGAACTAAACACATAACCCATGCTTTCCCACTCACCAACCTATTTATTTGTTTAAATATAATTTATTAGCTATATAGAGCTGTTTCCCAGCTTTCAAACAAAACTTACTCTTGTTGTTACACTACTATGGTATCCATCACAATCACCGGAGTCTAAAGCATCTGGCGCGATGATGTAAGATCTGAAGCCGTACGAAACTGCTGGCATTGCCTCTCAGCACTCCTGCACGTCTCTGCATGATCCCGTAGCCCCGGACTCCCGGACACGTTGATACCATCTTGGTTGTGAGTGCATGTATGCTTTCCTTTTGCTTTGATTACATGATACTTTATCTGATACATGCACCCTGCAGGTATCGCTGTTTTACTGAAGACCCATGAGCTCTGCCTATGGTATCTGCAATCGCCTTCTATTAGGTGTTGTATGCTTGGTTCATACAGTTAGTGTGCTCTCCCTTTCAAGTCTTGTACTTATTTAGTCCCATATATACATCCAGTTTTTTCGAGTAGATGAGTACCTAATTTGGGACACATTTTAGATCCCTTGATACTTTAATGGATATGGATAAGCAAGCAGCAGAGCCCTCAGGCTCTAATGGCAAGGGTAGACAAGACGCTGGAGCCTTCTTTACGTCCTGATGAAGTCCATGTGGTAAGTTTGAAAGCACTAGAACACAGAATTGCCACCTTAGCGGACAAGGAACTTAGGTTGTTCTGGACTGCTAATTCCTTGAAAGCTTACCAGGAAAGTGGGAGTGTGCCGAGGGGTCATCGGATCTACAAGACTCCATCCCAGTTCCAGGACAATCAAGGATTCATGGATGCTTTGAAGAACGTACATACCACTCACTCTGAAAACCTCCTAAACCTAATATTAGAACAAAACCAACAAGAATACTTAAAAATTACAGAGGACCAATGCAGGTCGAAAAAGGAACTTCGTACCAGGTTAACAATTCAGCAAGCTACTACATTTTTTAATAACCTGGATAAGAAAATGAGAGTAGTTGAGGCAGAGGTTATAGAGCGGAAATGCAACAAGTTTCTTAAAGAGTAGCTGTCATCATCTAAACTTTCCCTGATCCCCCTTCCCATCTGTCCCTTTCTCTAACTATGCCTATCCCTGTGTTTATTGAGGTTTAAAACGCTGTGGAAATACCTTTTTTCATCCCTCTTCATTAGCTCAGGAGCACTGTCTTTCTGAGGGGTGGAAGGAGGCGGGTCCTGGCAGGCATGATGTCACATGAAGCCTGGCTGGGGCTCTGCTTCTGCCAGTCTTCCTGTATGCTGCTCTCCCTCTGCAGCAGTGTTTCCCAACCAGGGCACCTCCAGCTGTTGCAAAACTACAACTCCCAGACAGCCAACAGCTGTCGTGACATGCTGAGAGTTGTAGTTTTGCAACAGCTGGAGGCACCCTGGTTGGGAAACACTGCTCTGCAGTGTGCATACAGACTAAGTACAGGGAAGGGACAGCAGCCTCTCTCTCTCTCTCCTGTGTCTCTCTGCACTAAAAAGTCAATGCTGAGAACAGGGGGCTGAGGGAGCAATTACAGAGGCAGCAATTAAGATGAATGTCAGGGGGGGGGGGCACAGAGCAGGGAGTGCAGTGAGATAATACAATGTATAAGATAACGTGTGGTGAGGGGCAGGGAGAACACAGAGCAGGGGGGAGGGGGAGGTGACTGGCTGTTATATGAGAGGCATTTGCAGGCTTGTAGCTCACAGTACTGAACTTCCGGTGGAAGGACCAGAGCCCTTCAGCATTAGTCCTAAAAGCTGTATACTTACTATGAAAAGCATAGGATGCTGCTTGCAGACCAGACATAGAAGAGTGACCCCTAGTGGCCAAAAGTATAAAATGAAAAAACTGGTATAAATATTAATATTTTTTAATGAAGATATATTACAATATCTCTTCATTAATGATTATGAACAACATATTAAAAGTTTTTGTTGATGACAGGTACTCTTTAAGGATAAAAAAGATTATGACTCCAACACTGTTTTTACGTGGAAAAATCAAAGCGGCCAAAGAGGAGGCATGAGAGGTGGAGGTTGAAGACGGTTTCCTAAGAAAAATCATTCCCCTAATCACTGGACTACAGTCTCCGACACAAGCGCCTCAGATGACGCTGCAAAGGAGTCCACTAATATTGGACATCAGACGGCACAAAAGAAAGAAGTCTCTTTAGGAGAAAGACAAAGAGAGGCAGGCGCAAAAGGAAGAGGAATAAGATCTTACCACAAAAGGAAATCTGTGTGGTGTAACGACTAGAAGACAACGTGGTTAATATCTCTGATGAACCAATGTCTCCTACATGTATATATGCTTTATCCAAAGGCCTCAATTTTGGCCTCAATGAAATATTTGACATCACCCAATTTGAAATAGATATGTATGAAGCTGTAAGAAAAATCTGCTTGTACAAAATATTTAACAATAAAATCATTGACCAAACCTCTGATAAACATCTGGAAGGTGAATCCCCGTGCATCATAGGACCCTTAGGGTTCAGTGTAGCAAGTGGAGTGGAAAAAGAGGACCTTGAATACATTAAACTACTAGCAGAATTAGGCTGGGTTCACACCACGTTTTTGCAATGCAGTTCCTGTATCAGGTTTTTGATTAAAAAAAAACAGAATCCTCAAAACCTGACTAAACTGTATTAAAACGTGTGTACAAATTTTTATCCACATACGGTTAAAAACTGTATTTGGTTTGAACAATGATGTCCGGTTGCATCCGTTGTTTTAAGAAAAAAACTTACACGTTTTTAACTTTTCATTCCATTAGGAATAAAGTTTCACTTGTTTTATTGAAATTCCAAGAAAAAAAACTGTGCAAAGTCAAAAACCGTATGGTGAAAACCGGATGGAACCGTACGCACATACGGTTCTGTACGGTTTCTATTGACTCTCATGTTAAAAAAAATTTATAAGTTTCAATACGGTTTTACACCCGTTTTGGGAACGGGCAAAAAACTGACAAAACCGTACAGGACAAAACCGTACAATGCATGCAGTTTTCAATACGGTTCTGTATGGTTTTCAAATTAAAAACTTGCACGGGCCAGTATTGCAAAAACATAGTATGAACCCAGCCTTATCTGACGATCCCCTAATGAACCATTTAGTGAATCACTTCACCCTAGATTCACAGGTGGACGACCCTCCAATTTTAAGCCACCACTGTCGCCAGGTTCCCCATCTGATTTATTTATGAAGGCAGTGATAGGAGATATGAAATGTTTACTTTATCTGGACACAGAAAATAATTTTTCATAGGAAGAAGTTAGAGCCCTTAAATGGTTAGCGGCAGTGGAGTGGTAGTCATGAAAACAGCACACTACGAACAGGAAGCCCCTCGCCAGCTATCAGACGTCATAACCTATAAACGTCTAACATCTGATCCGACGAGAAAGGCCGTTGACCAACTACGGTCAAAGCTGTGTAGTTTTGTGGAAAGAGGAGTAATCAATAGCAGTACTATCAATCGATTACTACCAAGATGCCCTAAAAAGCCCACTTGGTACCTGCTCCCTAAGGTACATACATCGCTGACAGATTACGCAGAACGTCCCATCATCTCGGGGATCGGAACCGCGACCGAATACCTATCAAAGTATATGGACTGGCTCCTCTGCCCATTACTAATAACTAGAGATGAGCAAATTTTAGAAAAATTCGATTCGGACGATTCGCCGAATTTTCCCCCAAAAATTGTTTCAGTCCGAATTTATTTGTGTTTTATTAAAAACAGCTATTTCTGGCCTACATAGAGCTTCAATAGGGGTGTAGAACACTTTGCCTTGCTGTAACACGCATAGAGTGTGTGCTGGGTTAGTGAAATACTGTTATTCAGTATGACATGCAGATCAGAGGCATAGCTATTAGAATCATTGTTGCAGAGTGGCACAATGACAGAGCCTGGAGGTGGCATCAGTGTGAAGAGACCATATAGTGGCTGAATGAAACAGAGTGCAGGTGGCGGCAGCATGAGGAGACCATACAGTGACTGAATGACACAGCGTAGAAGTGGCGGCAGCATTAGGAGAACATATAGTAGCTGAATGACTCAGCCTTGAGGTGGCGGCTGCATGAGAAGAACATATAGTGGCAGAATGACACAGCCTGGATTTGGCAGCAGCATCAGCAGACCACAAAGTGGCTGAATGACCCAGCCTGAAGGTGGCGGAAGCATGAGGATACCATATAGTGGCTGAATGACACAGCGTGGTGGTGGCGGCAGCATGAGGAGACCATATAGTGGCTGAATGACACAGCCTGGAGGTGGCAGCAGCATATAGTGGCTGAATGACACAGCCTGGAGTTTGCGGCAGCATATAGCGGCTGAATGTCACAGCCTGGAGTTGTGACAGCATGAGGAGACCATATAGTGACAGAATGACACAGCGTGGAAGTGGCGGCAGCATAAGGAGAACATGTAGCAGCTGAATGACAGAGTCTTGAGTTGGCAGCAGCATGAGGAGACCATATAGTGACTGAATGACACAGCGTGGAGGTAGCGGCTGCATGAGGAGACCACATAGTGGCTGAATGACACAGCCTGGAGTTGGCAGCAGCATATAGTGGCTGAATGACAGAGCCTGGAGTTTGTGGCAACATTTAGCGGCTGAATGACACAGCCTGGAGTTTGTGGCAGCATGAGGAGAACATATAATGGCTGAATGACTCAGCCTGTAGGTGGCAGAAGCATGAGGATACCATATAGTGGCTGAATGACACAGAGTGCACGTGGCGGCAGCATGAGGAGACCATATAGTGACTGAATGACACAGCGTGGAAGTGGCGGCAGCATAAGGAGAACATATAGTGGCTGAATGACACAGCCTTGAGTTGGCAGCAGCATGAGGAGACCATAGAGTGACTGAATGACACAGCGTGGAGGTGGCGAAAGCATGAGGAGACCATATAGTTGCTGAATGAAACAGCGTGGAGGTATCGGCAGCATAAGGAGAACACATAGTGGCTGAACAACACAGCCTGGAGTTGGAGGCAGCATGAGGAGACCACATAGTGGCTGACTGACACAGCCTGGAGTTGGCGGCAGCATACAGTGGCTGCATGACACAGCCTGGAGTTTTCGGCAGCATGAGGTGAACATATAGTGGCTGAATGAAACAGCCTGGAGGTGGCAGAAGTATGAGGGGACCATATAGTGGCTGAATGGCACAGTGTGGAGGTGGCAGAAGAATGAGGAGACCATATAGTGGCTGAAAAACACAGTTTGGAGGTGGCAGCAGCATGAAGAGACCATATAGTGGCTGAATGACATAGCGTGGAGGTGGCGGCAGCATGAAGAGATATAGTGGCTGAATGACACAGCCTGGAGTTGGCAGCAGCATGAGGAGAACATATGGTGGCAGTATGAGACAGCTTGGAGCTGGCATCAACATGAGGATAACATATGGTGGCAGAATGAGACAGCCTGGAGCTTGCATCAGCATGAGGAGAACATATGGTGGCAAAAGGAGACAGCCTGAAGGTAGCAGCAGCAGCATCAGGAGTCCTGAGTGGTGCGGTGGGTGGCAATACTAGTTCCCGGTGACGGAGGTGGGTGAAAAAGGAGAATTTGGCCTCAGATGTGTGGCATCAGGCAGGTGGCAGGATCAGAATAGTAGCTGAGGCAGGTAGGCAGAAGAAAACGGTCTCTATTGTTAGTGTGCACAAGTATGTATTGAGGATATGCATTACGTAAAACTTTATTTTTAATAAAATGCTTAGGATAAAATATATTTGGCCCCAATTTTTTTTAAATCAAACAAAGGAAAGGTTTGCAAAAAAACACCATGTGCCACCTACACCACTGTAACACTCACATTTCAGAAGATAGGAACTCCGGTGCATGTGGATCCGCTGGACCTGTGTTGCAGATGACTCGGACCTACCAGGGAGTAGAGCCTAAGGTGCCGCTGGTTTTCACCAGAGCCCGCCGCAAAGCGGGATGGACTTGCTGCGGCAGGCGGCACCTAGGTCGCTACCCCTGGCATGGCTTGACCACACAGGTGGCTGAGAAGATGCGAGGCACAGGATGGATAAGGCAGCTCGTAATCAGGATAGCAGAAGGTCAAGACAGGTGGCAAAGTAGCATAGTTAGGACGTAGCAGGAGGTCAGTAGGCAGGCGGCAGAGGAGCAAGGTAAGTCACAGAGCAAAGGATCATATACACGGTAAGGCAACTCTCCGTATAGGAATTCTTTCTCTCAGGCACAAGGCAACAAAGATCCGACAGGGAAGTGAGGAGGGTGGAGGAATTTATCAATGAGCCACAGGGGAATTACACTAATGAGCGCACTGGGCCTTTAAATCTTAAAGCTCTGGCGTGTGCGCGCCTTAGGGGAAAGGGACACGCGCGCCGGAGCAGAGAGGCAGAGGCTGGGGCAGGAGAAGCACCAGGTGAGTGACGGACTGGGGCTCGCATGCGGGCACATCCAATTAAAAATAAAATTCAATGGTGGAAGTGAGTGGTGACATGTCACTTATGCTCGAAACGCGTTTCACTTCGATTTTAAAGTGGCATTTCACCACTCACTTCCACCACAGAATTTTATTTTTAATTGGATGACGTAAACGTTAAGTCTTATTGTACTTGCACCTTGGGAGCTGGCTTTTCCTCTTGTTCTCTGCCTGTAAAGGACATGCATTGTTCCCGACCGTAGTTACAGCTCCACATGTTAGTGCTGCCCTGCACTTTGGTACACACCGACAGGCAAAAGGACTGGCCCACCTTCTGTTCCACAAAATTGTGTACTGCCTTGTTCACAAAGAAATGAAGGCTTAGGACGCTCCACCTTGGCTCTGTAAAAGCCAACAGTTCTCTGAAAGGTGCAGAGTCCACCCCTTGAAAAGTGAGGGCCTGCAGCACCAGAAACTTGGACAGGAGCACATTCAGCTCCTGCGCCGTTGGATGAGTGGGCGTATACTGTTGTCTTGGACATGGCTTTGCCGACTCGAAGTAGGAGGAGCAGGAGCATCTGGAGTGACAGAAAATGAGTATGACACACAGCTGCCTTCATCTGAGGTGGTGGAGCCTTGGCTGGGTGAAACCAGGAGCAGCGTGCCACTGGGTGATGCAGCAGGGTGGACCACGGTTCTCCCAAGCCGCTTTATGGTGATGCTGCATATGTTGATGCAGGGCCGTGGTGCCAACATTGGGACCCTGGCCACACTTTACCTTCTGCCGATACATCTTGCATGTGGCCAGGTTAACATCCTCCGGATGCTTGATGAAAAGCTGCCACACTGCCGAGTAGCTGATTTTCCGACCAACAGTCCTCACTGATTGACTGCTACTGCTGCCGATTCCAGGAACCCCTGTTCCACTACCTCCCGGGAAGGTAGGCTGCCGCTAAGCAGGTGGTCTACTCCAGGCACGTTTGGCTCCAGATTTTCCACTTCTGCCACCATGCTGACTGCCAAAATGCTACCACCTTGTTGGCTCACGGGCAACCTGCAACCCTCTTCTCCTGTTGATGATAAAATCTCTTCTGCGATCGGCTTCGTCATCATCGAGTTGTGTCTGCACGTCACTGATGTCTTCCTCAGGTTCCTCAACAGTGTCTGCTTCAAGAGCCTAAACGCTCTCAACACCACCTCCCACGCCACTCTCCTCATCACTACTTGCCCACCTAGAGGAGGAAGTGACAGATGTCTCCTCCACTTCTTGGCTGGGCAGTAGCTGCTGACTGTCCTCTAGTTGATCGTCCTCACTAAATAGTGGAACTAAGACCATAAGATACTTCTGTGGGGCAGGGAACAGCATAGGACAGAGGCAATGGGAGGACAGGGACTGCTCCCGGGCCATGCCAACTGAGGGTTGTGTCTGAGGAACCCACCGACTGTTGACTGGGGGGGTCAGATGTCACTTGTGATGAAGTGGATGACCGTGTTAATCAATCGATGATGGCAGATGGGTTGCTGGTCGAGACACGACCACTAGCTGATATCGGGAGCTCAGGTCTCTCACTGCGACTCCTGCTGCCACTCGCCCCTAGTCTGCTGGGACCTCTGCCTGATGAATTTAGGCCTCTGCCACTCCTCTGTGCACGTCCTGGCACTTCTCTGCCTGACATACTTAGTGCGTATATGAGGGGAATATAATGCGCTCCACTACGCCTAAAACAGTATTTATCTACAACACCAGCAGGTGTGTACTTTTGGCTGGTCTTTTACAGTATCTAGGCGCCCTTAAGACTTTAACAGGAACAAAATAGTACACCACTTAGATGTACGTATGTGGTATGCACTTATGAGGGAAGGACAATTCACTCCATTACGCTTAAAACAGTATTTGTCTACAACGCCAGCAGGTGTGTACTTTTGGCTGGCCTTTCACAGTATCTAGGCCCTTAAGACTTTAACAGGAACAAAATACTACACCACTTAGATGTAGAAGTAAGTAGGTAGATCAGCTCACCAAAGTAGCATCGCATCCACAGCGCGGCAGGTCTATGGTAGCACCAACATCCAAAGACAAAAAAGTGTGGAAATATGCAGTCTCGTTTTAATGATTAAAAGTCAGCAGCATAGGTAAGTGAACAGGAGTGATGAAGTGTTTCAGGGTTAACTGCCCTTAGTCATCTGTGTTGCTGATTTTTAATAATTAAAACGCGACTCTGCATATTTCCATGCTGGCATTGCTTTTTCTACCACTTAGATGTACGTATGTGGTATGCACGTATGAGGGGAGGACAATGCACTCCAGTACGCTTAAAACATTATTTGTGTAAAACACCAGCAGTACACACCAGTGCAGCAGCACACAGTCACCGTGTACTGCACCCAAAATTGCACTCTGTCTCTCAATCTCACTCCCTTCCCTATCATTGCTTGTAGCCTGGATTTGGGCTTGAGGTGAATCGCTGTTGTAAAATAGCTTTTCTGTGCAACACACTGCTCTCTGTCCCTCTCTGTAATAGAACGCTGATGTGACTGGGAGGTGAATCGCTGCTGTAAAAATGCTTTTCTGAGCAATACACACTGCTGTCTGTCCCAGTCTCTATGCAACAGAACGCCGATATGACTGGGAGGTGAATCACTGCTGGAAAAATGCTTTTCTGTGCAACACACACTGCTGTCTGTCTGTCTCTCTCTCTCTCTCTGTAGTAAAAGTCTGAAGTGACTGGCCGCAAGATGGCTGCCGATTATATAGGGCTGTGATATCACAGGGGTGACTGGCTGTTGATAGGCTGCATGCTGCACGTGATTCAGGGTACTCCCGCCTACCCTTGTTCCCGCCTTCGCAGGATTCCTTGCCCCATGTGCTCACATGTGGATCCTCCATTTTAGACACCCTGGAGCCTGGACCACACTAAATGGAGTTTAATGAAGTGATTTGCGTGATCGAATCGGGGTGATATTCGCATTCGTTGTGAATCAAATTTTTCCTGAAATTTGTCAGGAATTCGGATTCGTCATATTCGATTCACTCATCCCTACTAATAACCATAGCCTCTTATCTAAAAGATTCAGGAGATGTACTTAAATATCTGGAAGAATTTCCTTGGAATGCCTCATAGTGCCTCACCAGTGTGGATGTGGAGAGTCTGTACACCTGCATCCCTATGGATGCGGGTGTACAGGCAATCCGCTTCATTCTGGAACACACCAATAAATCTCCCGATTTAATTGATTCTGTGTGTGAGTCCATCACATTCATCCTATCTCATAATACCTTGGTATAAACAAAAAGTGGGGACAGTGATGGGACCCTCATATCATGCACCTTCACAAATATGTTTCTGTCCGTGTATGAATACAAGTACATTTTCTCCACACTCAACCCCTTTATGATGAACATTAAAGGGTATAAAAGGTACGTGGATGATGTCCTGCTGATTTTGGAGGGGACCAAAGGAAGATTCCATGAATATATTAATTATCTGAATATCAATGAAATGAATATGAGATTCAGAAGTGTCTTCAGTTGAAGTCACCTGGAATTTCCGGACATTAGGATCATGATAACTCTACACAGAATTGCTACAGAAGAATATTGGAAGGAGATAGCAAAGAACAGTATCCTACATTACTCAAGCTCTCACCCCACTCACATGAAACAAGGGATCCCACCATTTATCTGCTTGAAGAGATTAAATAGCGATCCTGAAACCTATCAAACTGACGAGGTGAAGAAAAGGCTGGTCGATCGAGGCTACCCACCTTCAGTCATATCCATAGCCCATGATAAAGTAGAGAAAATGAGCCAAAATGAAATTTTATACAGGCAGCGGAAAAGGGACACCAATCAGAAATGGAGATTAGTTTTTTCTTTTAATAAACCAAAACAGAAAAATGAGGGGGTTCAACCTAATATTAAATAGGGGGCTACTCAGTGATAAGAAGATACAATCCAAATAATAGAAAAAAGACCTCACTGAATTGCAGTAGCACACCAAGAAATAATCAAATATCAATTTTATTAGCAAAAGAAAATGACAAAAACAGACAAATTGCACACACGGTAATTAATCGATAAATGACAAACCACATGAAAACAATTAAAAAATCTGGTTCACAAAAACCAGTACACAACTTTGGGGAGGGGCCATGAACCCCCTCACCTAAACTGACACCCATCCTAAAATATTGTAAATAAATCTTCCAACCATAAGTCCGGTCTAGATATGCAGGAATACTATTGTAATTCATAAAGTACAAAACCATACACAGTGTATCTTGTAAAGTGCCTGACGTCTGTACAAAAAATAATCCATAAAGTGCAAATTCATATGCAATATATAATATAAAATGCCTGATGTACATATAAAATGCAACAATGTAATGGTAAATCACAGTCACAAAGATACAACTGGAGGCAATGGACTAATACTTGCACATCCTAATGTCCCATATTAGAAACGAGCATCCCAGACCGGAGTAAGGCTGATATGTATAATGCAGGAATAAGGAAGGCCGGGATCACTGAGAACCCCACGCGTTCCGTTGCCCAAAATGGCAACTTCCTCAGGGTGTGGTGCAAAAGTTGGCATGAGATATATTTATATGCATAGTCATTAATTGTACATACCCTGCAGGTGTGAGGGAAGTGGTCTCCATGTGCTGTGGTAAGGCTGAACGCCGTAATCATTTCCGGTTACTCTGTATCGATACCGCCTCTCTGGATATGATGTGATGCACTCAGCGTGCGCCCATGGAACGCATGGTGAAACGCATCGTAAACTGCGCACATGCGCAAAGGCGTACATGCAATGCTCCTATCTATTACTATACCGCCCCTCCGAATATGATGCGATGTGCGCCCAAATGGGACGCACTGTGAGACGCATCGTAAATTTGGGCATGCGCAAGGGAGTACATACAGAATTACTATCTATTTGGACTCAATAAGACGCATAGTGAGGCCCCCTCCGTCCATGCGTATGTGCACAAGGATAATAATGTGCGCACGCACATGGAACGTGAGGAGCGTCCCCCAGCATCGCAACAGAGTGCACCAAGTGGAACGCACAATGGAACCCATAACCCTCCATGTGCATGTGCAAAGAAATATGCGCACGTGCGTAGAATGGATAAGGCAATCCCAACAAGACCTAAAAGTAGTACATGTCCTTATAATGCGCATGCGCATTACTACAAAGATCGATAATGTATGTTCTGTGTATTGCCAAATGAAAAAAGGGTGAATACAAAAATCATATATAAAGATATACAGGTGCTTGACTTCAAAGGACTAGGCCAGATGGATGGAGACAGAAATGGTAAGGAATAACCCCAATATCTATCTGCTTAATGTGTTGGGTATCTAATCATATCAAAAACATTTCAATAGTTGTGGTAACCCCTAGCAAACTATCTCTTATAAAGAAGATTCTATATAACCAAAGTACACCTATAAAGGTGACATGATGGACTATCTATGTTGACACACCTAATTAAAATTCTTAAACATGCTCCAACTCCCAGATATGAGTAATCACCCCTAGCAACCAATTCAATCTAATGCAAATATATGAATATAATGTGACTCGATGTTGTTGTCAAACTGAATGTCACCTATCTAGCAGTCAAAATTAATGTCTCCCAACGAGCAGTCACCATCTATCTGTCAAACAATTATTAATATTCCCAATTAACATTCATCATCTCAAGCCATCAAGGCTGTGTAGTAATAGATATGGGCATCCTAAGTGCATAATATCTTTGGTCACCGATACATATCTAGGATACAATAACCCTTAATAATAAAGTATCAATAAATACCAAAACTTATATAACCATTCAAAATTCAATTCATTTATTGACTCGAGTACTTATCCAATTATCTTTAGCATATATTACAGTAAAAAAAATTATTTACATATGAAGAGTTATGAGAAACAAGGTAAGTGTCACCCAGTGAAAAAAAGGTTAGAAAAATAAAATTGCTAATAAAATTGATATTTGATTATTTCTTGGTGTGCTACTGCAATTCAGTGAGGTCTTTTTTCTATTATTTGGATTTTCTTTTAATAATTCACAAATGAATTCCACAATTAACTCCACTACCAGGGAACGGAGTCTAAGGTGCCGCTGTAATTCACCAGAGCCCGCCGCAAAGCGGAATGGGCTTCCTGCGGCAGGCAGCACCCAGGTCGCCACCCCTGGCACGATCCGCACAGGTTGCCCAGATGTAACTTGGCACAGAGAATGAAGCGAAGTCAGACGTGGCATGGGTCAGGAGACAGGCAGCAAAGAAGTGTATTTGGGTCACAGGCACAAGGTCAGGAGGCAGGTGCCATAGGAGCAAAGTCAGGTCACAAGCTGGAGGTCAGTAACACAATTAAGACAATCACAGGAATGCTTTCTCTAAGGCACTAAGCACAAAGATCCGTCAAGGGTTAAAGGAAGTGCAGGGTTAAATAGGGTCAAACTACAAAAGCACCAATTAATGGTGCGGTGGCCCTTACAATTTTACAGAGAGGGCACGCGCATGCCCTAGGAGGCAGGGGCGCACACCGGCGGACACAGAGAGCAGAGGAGCGAAGAGGTGAGTGGACACTCTGGACTCTAATGCGAGTCCTGGAGCCGCCAGGGGCACAAGATGGGAAGCGCTCACAGCCAGACGGAACGGCCGGAGCATTGCCCCTAGCAACACCCGGGACACGCGTGCGGGCGTTTCCCGCTCTGTGAGTCCCGGGTCGGGCAGGAACAGAGGAGGGGGAGTGCTCATGGCCAGGATGGATGGTTGGAGCGCTGCCCCTAACAGTACCATGCCCCCCTTGGGTCTCCCCCTCTTCTTGGATCTAAGAAAGTCTTGAACCAGACTGCAATCAAAAATATTCTCATCCCGTTCCCAGGACCTTTCTTCTGGACCAAACCCCTTCCTGTCCACAAGAAAATAACGTTTTCCTCTAATAGTTTTAGTAGCAAGGATCTCCTTACCCTCAAAAATGTCTGAAGAACCAGACACAGGAGTGGGGGCAACAACTTTTTGAGAGAAACGATTAATGACTTAGGGCTTAAGCAGAGAGACATGAAAGGAATTTGAAATGCGGGGGGAGAAGGGCAGACATAACTTGTAAGAAACAGGGTTGATTTTTTTGAAGAATCACAAATGGACCCAGGTAACGAGGACCCAACTTGTAACTAGGAATTTTAAAGCGTATGTACTTGGAGGAGAGCCAGACCTTTTCACCAGGAGAAAAAGATGGAGGAGGTCTTTTTCTCTTGTCCACTTGAGATTTCATTTGGGAAGAAGCAGATAGTAATGAGCGTCGAGTCTCCTGCCAAATGGACACAAAATCTCGGATTAGGGTATCCACAGCCAGCACTCCAGAGGAATCAGGTAGAGGAATAGGTGGACGAGGATGAAGACCCTAGACGACAAAAAAAGGAGAAGTCTTCGTGGACTCAGTCTTTTTGGTTGCAAGAAAATTCAGCCCACGGCAGAAGATCAACCCAATTGTCCTGCTGGGCAGAAAGCAAATGTCGCAAGTAGCCCTCCAGGACCTGATTAACTCTCTCCACTTGCCCATTGGATTGAGGGTGGTAGGCAGAAGAAAAGTCCAGATTAATGTTTAAATGAGAACAAAGGGCACCCCAGAATTTGGAGACAAATTGCACCCCACAATCCGAGACAATGTTGGAAGGAAGACGAAAAATTTGTTAGAGAAATTGTTTGGCCAACACAAATTTGAAGGAGGAGGAGCATGTGAGCGGATAAGTGCACGAGGCGCCGCTCTAACCACCCAGCACAGCCAGCTGGAATAATGATCCTCCTACATACCTTCATACCTGAGACCTGAGAACTGACGCCGTTTAAGTGGACAGGCTGCTGCGTGTGAGGAGGCTGCTGCGGGGGGGGGGGGGGGGAACTGCTGCTGTTGAGAGCCCTTGGGAGCTGCGGGACATGTGGCCAGAGCAGGAGAAGAGAGCAGATGGTTGGTGGAGAAGATCTGATAGTGGAGAGGAGCGAGCCGGGGGTGCTGTGACCCACGTGGGACGCCACAGGATGGCCAGGTGGTGATGAGAGGAGCTAAGCTCCAGCCTATAGTGTAACAATATACTTTAAGTTACGGACAATTGGAAATGCATAGATAAAGGTTGGAGCCAGGAGACTCTCTCTCTCGACTTGGAAGTTGGGGGACAGTTTGTAACATTATTCACCTATTGAACCCCTTCATGGTTTTGATTAACTAAACCTAAAGTGCCATTTAACTTTTCTACCTGCACTCAAGAAGCTACTCTGTTGGACTTTGAAGAAGGAGACTGTGTCATTTT
This sequence comes from Hyla sarda, assembly GCF_029499605.1. Lineage (NCBI taxonomy): Eukaryota > Metazoa > Chordata > Amphibia > Anura > Hylidae > Hyla > Hyla sarda. The sequence continues at coordinate 278,410,468 of NC_079190.1, forward strand.
TAGGGTCCGTTTGCTAGCCCCTATAAGTCTATACAAAAAAATAGGATTGAATGTATAGCTAACTGTATCGCTTGGAGAGTTTTCTGCATTAATAATTTTGGCACATCATTTTTTTTTACTATATAATTTTACTATATTTCATCAATATGAAAACGGTAACGAATCACTGAAGTTTTGAATTGAACTTAAAGACTAAGGGGCTGTTCTGCTAAAGAAACTTTCCCTACAAATAACTGTAGAAGAATTAATATAAACTCTCGGTTATATATTTAACACCTATATAAATTCTAAACTCTGATATTAACAACAGCTTTTTGTGCTAGTTACTACAACCTTTTATTCATTGGTTATAATTCTGATGTATTAATAGCAGCTCCTGGAAATAATCTAATACTGGGTTGTCAGGAAACTGAATGCAAATTGTTGCATCCAGGTGCTTGAATGCAACCTGTTGAACTGTAAATTTGATGTATCCCAATGGCTAATTTTTCTGAGCTTTATTATCTAATAACAAATATTGGTTCCCTCTGCAACAACTCCTCTCTGTTTGGATGGAGGGTTCCGTATGTTGGAGCGGAGGTTGGCTATTGCAGTAGATAACGGTAGTGTTAGTCGGGTAAACCTGTTGGGGTAGTTTGGCAGAGAGGTAAGAGAGAGGGAACAGTATAGGAGACCTGTAAGGATGATAAAGAGGAGGGAAAAGAAGGGGAATGCGAGGGAAGAAAAAGGCAGGGAGAGTGGACTCTGCGTCCAATCGCATGTCAGGGAGTTGGACATCAACCCATCAAAAGGAGAAGGGAGCGGTGGGCTGAGGCTTAGTGAAAAAAATCTTCAGGTCTCAAGGGAGGAAAGGTGAACCAACAATAGCTGGAAAAAAAAAGAAGATGGGGGGAAGGTGGGCTGTGTTTTTTTCTTCTTCTTAACATCTGAATGAGGGTATTGATATGGAATGTAAGGGGGTTGGCGGATAGGGTGAGGCGGACGGCGGTCTATAAAGTGATAGATAAACATCTACCAGGTATTATTTGTCTATTGGAGACACACTTAACCAAAGATAAAACCCAGATTTTACAGAGAAAGTGGATTGCAAAGCAATTTCATTCAACACATACATGTTATTCCAGAGGAGTAAGTGTGTTAATACATAACGGGTGTCACACACCTGAATGCGGGCTGTCACGAAACTGGATGTGGATCCTCTACCTGTGTGGCTGATGACTCAGACCATATCGGGGAGTGGAGTCTAAGGGGCCGCTGGTCTTCACTAGAGCCCGCCGCAAAGCAGGATGGATTTGCTGCGGCAGGCGACACCCAGTTCGCTACCCCCGACACTGCTCGACCACACAGCTAACTGGGCAAGGCGGGGTACTAGAGGATGAGGCAGAGGCGTAGTCAACATAGCAGAAGATCTAGGCAGGCAGCAAAGGTTCAGAGTTAAAAGGTCAGGAAACACGGGTAGGCAAAACAGGCAATGGGAATGCTTTCTCTTAGGCAATAAGCACTGAAGATCCGGCAGAGGGGTGTAGGAGATGCAAATAACTTATAACATGGTGACAGGTGAATTCACTAATTATGTGCGCACTGACCCTTTAAATTTCAAAGCTCTGGCATGCGCGTGCCCTAAGGGACGGGGACGCGCGTGCCGTGGCTGAGAGAAAGCAGCTGCAGGAGTGGAGTGAGGTAAGAGACGGGCCGGGATTTGCATGCGGGCACGTCCCACGATGCAAATCCCGGCCCTGCTGGCGGTCGGGGACACGGGGACGCTGTGCTCACGGCCGGTGTCTGTGGCCGGAGCGCAGTATGTAACAGTACACCCCCCCTTTGGTCTCCCCCTCCTTTTACGGCTCAAGAATCTTTTGAGAAGATCCTGATCCAGGATGTTATCTTGTGGCTCCCAAGTCCTCTCTTCGGGACCAAATCCCTTCCAATCTACAAGAAAGAAACGTTTACCTCTGATGAGCTTGGAGTCCAGAATTTCCTTGAAAGAATATACATCAGAGGTACCAGAGAGAGTGGGAGAAATTTCCTTTTTAGTGAAGCGGTTATAGATTACTGGTTTCAGGAGGGAGAAATGGAAAGAATTTGGGATCCAGAGGGAGAAAAGCAGATATAGCGAATAAGCCACTGGATTAAGACGTCTCTTGACCTTGAAAGGCCCCAAATAGCATGGTCCCAGTTTGTAGCAAGGTACTCTGAAGCGGATATATTTAGATGACAGCCATACCTTGTCCCTGGGTGAAAATTCAGGAGGAGGACGCCTTTTCTTGTCCGCTTGAGATTTCATACGGGTCATGGCACGAAGAAGGGAGTGACGAGTCTTCTTCCAAATGGGGGTGAAGTTCCGTACTAGTTCATCAGCCATAGGGACTCCGAAGGGAGAAGGTATGGGTAGAGGACTACGAGGATGAAGTCCATAGACTACATGGAAGGGTGAAGTTCCTGTGGATTCAGTATCCCTATGGTTGTACGAAAACTCAGCCCAACGATAGAAGATCAGACCAGTCGTCATGGCAGGCGGAGACAATGTGGCGAAGATAATCCCCCAAAATCTGATTCACCCTCTCAACTTGACCATTAGACTGGGGGTAATAGACAGAGGAGAAATCCAAATTAACTTGAAGTTTGAGCAGAGTGCCCTCCAGAATTTGGAGACAAACTGGACTCCCTGGTCATAGACAATATGTGTCAGCAATCCATGGAGACGGAAGATATGGGAAAGGAACAGTTTAGCTAGTTGAGGTGCAGATGGTAACCCAGGCAAAGGCACAAAATGAGCCATCTTAGAAAATCGGTCCACAAAAACCCAGATGACTGTATTGCCACTAGAAGAAGGAAGGTCCATAATAAAGTCCATTGCAATGTTGACCAGGGCAGATCAGGAACAGGCAAAGGATGTAGTAGACCAGCAGGCTTGGCGCATGGTGTTTTGTCCCGGGCACAAACAGAGCAAGAACGAACAAAGTCCATGACATCCTGTTTCAGAGTGGGCCACCAATACTGTTGAGAAATTAGTTGCAAGGATTTACGGATACCAGCATGACCTGCCAACAGAGAAGAATTAGCCCATTTCAAGATCAGGAGTCTCAAACGAGGAGAAACATAAGTCTTCCCAAGGGGCAGACGCTGAAGACTTACCGGTGCTGCGGAAATAAGACGATCTAGAGGGACAATATGCTGCATATGGGGTTCCAGGTCTTGTACCTCAGAAGATCTAGATAGAGCATCAGCCCGAAGATTGTTCTCTGCTGGACGAAAATGAAATAAAAAGTTAAATCTGGAGAAAAACATGGACCAGCGAGCCTGACGAGGATTGAGACGATGGGCTGACTGAAGATAAAGCAAGTTTTTGTGATCCATATAGATGGTTATGGGATGCACAATGCCCTCTAAGAGATGACGCCATTCTTCCAAGGCCAACTTAATAGCCAGGAGCTCTCGATCTCCTATTGTATAATTTCTCTCCGCTGGAGAGAAGGTCTTCGAGAAGAATCCGCAAGTCACAGTCTTACCCTTGAAAGATCTTTGTGTCAAGACTGCTCCTGCACCGACAGAAGACGCATCCAACTCTAAAGTAAATGGCGTGTCCGGATCAGGTCTTGTCAACACCTGATCAGAAGTGAAGACAGACTTTAACTTTTTGAAGGCTTCTTCGGCCTCTGGAGTTCAGACCTTAGGATTGTCAGCTTTTTTTGGTTAGAGATACGATGGGAGCAACCAGGGTGGAGTAGTGGGGAATAAACTGTCGATAATAATTGGCAAAGCCAAGGAAGCGCTGAATCGCTTTCAGTCCAGTTGGTTGAGGCCACTCCAGTACAGCGTATAACTTGTTAGGATCCATTTGTAGTCCTTGACTGGTAACAATATATCCCAGAAACGGAAGGCTGGTCTTTTCAAAGGTACACTTTTCTAGTTTTACGTAAAGTTGGTTGTCTCGGAGACGCTGCAAAACTTGAAAGAGATGGAGATCATGAGTGTGGAGATTGGGTGAATAGATGAGGATGTCATCCAAAAAGACAACGACACAGGAGTAGAGAAGGTCCTGAAAAATGTCATTGACAAACTCCTGGAAGACTGATGGAGAATTACATAGTCCGAATGGCATAACAATATATTCAAAATGTTCATCTCAAGTATTGAACACAGCCTTCCACTCGTCCCCTTCTCTTATACAAATTTAGTTGTTGGCACCTTGAAGATCCAATTTGGAGAAAATCCTGCCACCTCACAGATGGTCAAACAACTCCGAGATTAAAGGAAGGGGATAATGGTTTTTAAATGTAGTTGTATTCAGTCCCGGTAGTCGATGCAAGGTTGCAACGACCCATCTTTCCTTTCCACGAAGAAGAACCCAGAACCCAGAGGACTTCCTGATAAATCCTTTCTGTAGGTTCTCCTGGATATTGGTTGACATGGCCTGGGTTTCTGGAACAGACAAGGGGTAGATATGGCCCCTGGGAGGTGTGGTGCCGGGCAGCAAGTCAATAGGACAATCGTATGGACTATGTGGAGGCAAAACTTCAGCTTGCTTTTTGCTGAAGACATCAGCAAAATGCTGGAGAAATTAAGGTAAACCGAGTAGAGGTCTAGAAGAAGGTTCCAACTTGGTCACACATATGTAAATGCAGTGATTGTTGCAGTGCGGACCCAGCGAAGGACTTCACCAGTTTTCCAATCCGGCTGTTGGGCATGGAGCTGCAACCAAGGTAGACCAAGCAAGAGAGGTGAAGTACAGTGTGGGAGTACGTAGAAGGACAAGTTCTCCCTATGGGAAACTCCGACCTGCATCAACAGGGGTTCTGTGCAGTATAGCACGGTACAGTCCAGTTTTTCTCCATTGATCGTAGAGTTGAACAGAGGTTTCAGAAGGCGTAAAACTGGCAGACGATACTTATGCACTAGAGAGGCATCAATAAAGTTTCCCGCAGAGCCAGAGTCCAGGAAGGCCAGAACTGAGAGGTTTTCTTTCGAGGGAAGAAGAAGCTGAACCGTCAAATTTAAGCGTGGAGAGGAGGAACTCACACCTAGGGAGGCATCTCCAACAAACCCTAGGTGCGAGCGTTTCCCTTTGGCTGAGGACGCAGAGGACAGTCCTTAAGGAAGTGGTCTACACTGGCGCATTATAGACAAAGATTTTCGGTTCGTCGGTGAGTCCTTTCCTGCCGGGTCAGGCGAGACGATCAACTTGCATAGCCTCCACTGCGGGGGGCAATGTAGAAAATTGCGGTGGTTGCTGGAAGACTAGCACCAGCCGAGGAAAGCGCAGAGGTCGTGCAGATTACCTTTCTTGTCGAATTCCTTTCGTCGCACGGAGAAATGGATATCAATCCGGGATGCCAATTGTATTAGTTCGTTCAAGGTAGATGGCAATTCCCAGGCATCTAGGACATCCTTAATTTGACTCGATAATCCTCTCTTGAAGGTAGCGCAGAGAGCTTAATTGTTCCAGGCCAACTCTGACGCCAGGGTTCGGAACCGGATGCATACTCTCCAACAGTGGAGGTGCCCTGAGAAAGACTCAGCAGAGCCGTCTCAGCGGAGAAAGAACGAGCAGGTTCATTGAAGACGAAATTCTGTCAGGACTGCCTGGAGATTAGTAGTGATGACATCACTGCGATCCCACAGCGGAGTTGCCCAGGCCAAGGCCCTTCCAGAAAGGAGACTAAAGACAAAAGCCACCTTTGCTCGTTCTGTGGAGAACTGGTCTGCCATGAGTTCAATGTGCATGAAGCACTGCGTCACGAAACCTCAACAGGACTTGGAATCCCCCTCATATTTTTCAGGAAGCGACAAAAGGAGTTTGGTTCTGGAGGAGACTGCAACAGCGGGAGGCTGTACTGGAGCTGGAGGAGGCTGTGGCAGGGGCTGCTGAACAGATAGCAACTGCTGCATCATGGCAGATAGCTGGTTAAGCTGCTGTGCCTGCTGGGCCAACTGCTGGGATTAGAGCGCTACGATAGATGCAAGATCCGTGTTGTCAGACAGAGGAACCCCAGTTGGATCCATGGCCTTATCTTACTGTCACGCACCTGAATGCGGGCTGTTATGAAACTGGATGTGGATCCTCTACCTGTGTGACTGATGACTCGGACCGTATCGGCGAACGGAGTCTAAGGTGCTGCTGGTCTTCACCAGAGCCCACCGAAAAGCAGGATGGATTTGCTGAGGCAGGCGACACCCAGGTCGCTATCCGGACACGGCTCGACCACACAGGTAACTGGGCAAGGCGGGGTACCGGAGGATAAGGCAGAGGTGTAATCAATGTTGCAGAAGGTTTAGGCAGGCGGCAAAGGTTCAGAGTAAAAAAACGTAGCAGGAAGGTCAGGAAACATGGGTAGGCAAAACAGGCAATAAGCATTGAAGATCTGGCAGAAGGGTGTGGGAGATGCAAATAACTTATAACATGGTGACAGGTGAATTCACTTATTATGGGCGCACTGGCCCTTTTAATTTCAAAGCTCCGGTGCGCGCGCGCTCTTAGGGACGGGGACGCGTGCCGGGGCATAGAGGAAGCAGCTGCAGGAGTGGAGTGAGGTAAGAGACAGGCTGGGATTCGCATGCGGGCGCCTCCCGTGATGCGAATCCAGGCCCCACCGGCAGTCGGGGACGCTGCGCTCACGTCCGGTGTCTGTGGCCGGAGCACAGTATGTAACAAGGGGTTGAAGGTAGAAGTGTTAAATTCAAAAGTAGACAAAGAAGGAAGATATGTATTTCTGGTGTTGAAATGGGAGGGAAGAAGACTGCTGTTCGCCTTCGTCTATGTGCCACCCCCCTTTTCATCTGGAGTGTTTAAGGAATTATGTGGGTATGCAAATGATAAAGAAGGAATACTAATCAAATTGATGGGTGATATTAATGCAGTAATGGATGAAGGGAAAGATAGATTAAGGATAAAATCATTTTATGTTTTTAGAGACACCTACAAGCTTAGAGCACGGTCAGAATGATTCCTCATGAACCCCTATATTAGCCTCAGAACACGTTGTATACCCTGATACAATTGTGATACCCAGGAGTTATCTGTTGCTTTTACTTTATTTTTATCTTTATTATTTGCATTTCCAACTGTGACATTATGATATTTCTTCCATTGTAATATTTCTTCCATTCCAGAGCGCACAGATCCATGGGATTATATGTAACCCCATTGATCTGTATGAGGAATCAAATGAATCCTCCTACAAGTCCCTTAAGGGGACTAAAAGTTAAAAAAAAAAAAAAAGTTTAAAAAAAGTTTAAAAAGACACACATTAACCGCTTCCTTATTAAAAGTTTAAATCACCCCCTTTTCCCAAATTCCATATAAAAAATATGTAAACATAATAAAAATAAACATATATGGTATCTCCACGTGCGTAAATGTCCGAACTATAAAAATATATCCTAAATTAAACCGCATGGTCAATGGCGTACGTGCAAAAAAATTCCACAGTCCAAAACAGCGTATTTTTGGTCACTTTTCATACCATAAAAATAAAGGAATAAAAAGTGCCGAAAAAGTCTGATCAAAACAAAAATGGTACAAATTAAAACTTTAGATCACAGCTCTCATACCACCCCATACGGGAAAAAATAAAAAAGTTATAGGGGTCAGAATAGGATAATTTTAAATGTATTCATTTTCGTGCATGTAGTTATGATTTTTTCCAAAAGTACGACAAAACCAAACCTATATAAGTAGGGTATCATTTTAATCGTATGGACCTACAGAATAAAGATAAAGTGCAATTTTTACCGAAAAATGTACGGCATAGAAACAGAAGCCCCCAAAATTTACAAAATTGTGTTTTTTTCTTCAATTTTGTTGCATAATGATTTTTTTCCCCGTTTCGCCATAGATTTGTGGGTAAAATGACTGATGTCATTACCAAGCAGAATTGATGGCACAAAAAATAAGCCCTAATATGGATTTTTAGGTGCAAAATTGAAAGGGTTATGATTTTTAAAAGTAAGGAGGAAAAAAACAAAAGTGCAAAAACAGAAAAACGCTTGGTCCTTAACCCCCTTAATGACCATGGACTTGTATATGGGCCGTTAACGGTGTATGACGCGGGCTCCATGACAGCAGCGTCTAAAGGTACCTTTATTCCATCCCTGGTGGTCCAGTGGTGTGGATCTCCCCCCCCCCCCCGCAGCGCAATCGCGGGGGGCGATCCACTGCTGAGGTAGCCTGAGGGCTTACCTCTCCTCCTGTGCCGACTCCGGCGCTCTGAATTATCAATCAATCAATCGAGCATAGAGCATACAGATCAATGTGGTTCTATAAAACCACATTGATCTATATGAGGACTCAAACGATTCCTCCTAAAAGTCCCTTAAGGGGACTAAAAGTGTAAAAAAAAAAAGTAAAAAAAAAAGTTAAAAACACACCCATTAACCCCCTTCCTTATTTAAAGTTTAAATCACCCCCCTTTTCCCAAATTCCATCTAAAAAATATATAAACATTATAAAAATAAACATATGTGGTATTGCCACGTGTGCAAATGTCCGAACTATAAACATATATTGTTAATTATACCGCACAGTCAATGGCGTACACACAAAAAAATTCAAAAGTCCAAAATAGCGTGTTTTTGGTAACTTTTCATACCATAAAAAAAGGAGTAAAAAGCGATCAAAAGGTCACATCAAAATAAAAATGGTACTGATTAAAACTTCAGATCACGGCGCAAAAAATTTGCCCTCATACTAACCTGTGCATGGAAAAATTAAAAAGTTATAAGGGTCAGAATATGACAATTTTAAATGTATAAATTTTCGTGCATGTAGTTATGATTTTTTCCAAAAGTACGACAAAATCAAACCTATATACGTAGGGTATCACTTTAATCGTATGGACCTACAGAATAAAGATAAAGTTTCATTTTTACCGAAAAATGTACTGCGTAGAAAGGAAGCACCCAAAAGTTACGAGAATGCAAAATCAGAAAAATGCTTGGTCCTTAAAGGGTAGCTCCCACCATCCTATTTTTATTTTTTTTTGCTAGCCCCCCCCCCACTACGGCACTAGCCCGTTCCCTCCCCCCCCCCCCGCCCCGCATACCCCGTTCCCTCATTACACTTGCAGTTACTGCAGAGTCCGGCAGCGGGCGTGCAGGGACAGTGGCGGCAGCGGCGATGTGCGGGAGGAGTGGCCTCCCAGCCAGTGGCCGGGAAGCCAATGCGCTCGCTCCCGCCTGTCTGATTGACAGGCAGGGTGCGAGTGCAGCCTAACTGAAAAAGGACTGATTGCCACTCCAAAATCAGTCCTTTTTCAGTGGCTGGTTTTTGAATGTAAATTAAACCTTTTTAATGAAAAAAATAATAATAAAAGTATATTAGAGATATGTTGTAGTACATAAGTACTACAACATATCAAAAAATAAAGTTGGTGACAGTGCCCATTTAAGGGGTTAAAGGGTTAATGATATGATTTAGTGGAATGGAAAAACTATAGGATGGGAGGTTGGAGGGGGAGGGATGGGGAGGGATGGGGAGGGATTATTATTATAATTAGTTTTTTTTTTCATCTTCTCCTTCCTTTCTCTCTCCTTCTTCTCCTCCTCCTTCTTTCTCCTCCTCTCTCTGGTCCGTTCTCCATTATTATATTAGTTCCTTTCCAGGGCATCCGGAATAGGCAAGGGCTGTAAGAGTCCAGCAGGTCTTAAGCGAGGAGTCTTGTTTTGAGCACAGGAGATACAAGAACTGACAAAATCTGTGACATCTTGTTTGAGATGAGGCCACCAGTAGTGTCGAGAGATTAAAGGGGTACTCCGGTGAAAAACTTTTTTTTTTTTTTTAAATCAACTGGTGCCACTCTAAATAGGTGGCCTTGACGTGGCGAGTGGGCTTTGTACTTTTTGATCAAAACGTATATACTAACAATCTGTTCGTTTTTGAAATTATGCTGAGAAGCAATCAGATCATTGTGCAAGATTGTAGATGTGCACCATGTCTGTTTTCTACCTGAATTCAGATTTGTAAATTACTTCTATTAAAAAATCTTAATCCTTCCTGTACTTATTAGCTGCTGAATACTACAGCGGAAATTCTTTTCTTTTTGAAACACAGAACTGTCTGCTGACATCACGAGCACAGTGCTCTCTGCTGACATCTCTGTCCATTTTATGAACTGTTCAGAACAGCATGTGTTTGCTATGGGGATTTCCTTTTACCCTGGACAGTTCCTAAAAATGAACAGAGATGTCAGCAGAGAGCACTGTGCTCATGATGTCAGCAGCTCTGTGTTTCAAATGGAAAATAATTTCCACTGTAGTATTCAGCAGCTAATAAGTACAGGAAGGATTAAGATTTTTTAATAGAAGTAATTTACAAATCTGATTTCAGGTAGAAAACAGACATGGTGCACATCTACAATCTTGCACAATGATCTGATTGCTTCTCAGCATAATTTCAAAAACTAACAGGTTGTTAGTATATACGTTTTGATCAAAAAGTACAAAGCCCACTCGCCACGTCAAGGCCACCTATTTAGAGTGGGTCCCTAATGTCCCTAGCATAAAATGGCGTAGCACTGGGACCACCACCGCCGCAACACCAGTGCCCTCAGGGGGAACGACCCATTGGCAGAGCGGCCCCAATGCCACTCAAACCAGTCCATGGGTCGCACCTCCCCGCAGACACGGCGCTACGGCAGCAGCGGACGCCGCACAGCACCACACCAGTGCGAACAGGTTGTTACAGCACACTTACCATGCTCTCCCAGTCAAACTGGGAGGCTGCCAGGAAAGAAAAGGCCCATGTGTAGCTAACTACTACTTATATAGGGTTGGGCTGAGGGGGTGGGGAAGAGTGCAGACAACATGTTCAAGCAAAAAAAAGAAAGAAGGGATAGAAAACACAATGTTAATTCAGGTAGAAAACAGACATGGTGCACATCTACAATCTTGCACAATGATCTGATTGCTTCTCAACATAATTTCAAAAACTAACAGGTTGTTAGTATCTACATTTTGATCAAAAAGTACAAAGCCCACTCGCCACATCAAGGCCACCTATTTAGAGTGGGTCCCTAACGTTTCAGAACAGCATATGTTTGCTATGGGGCTTTCCTTTTACCCTGGACAGTTCCTAAAAATGGACAGAGATGTCAGCAGAGAGCACTGTGATCATGATGTCAGCAGCTCTGTGTTTCAAATGGAAAATAATTTCCACTGTAGTATTCAGCAGCTATTAAGTACAGGAAGGATTAAGATTTTTTAATAGAAGTCATTTACAAATCTGTTTAACTTTCTGGCACCAGTTGATTTAAAAAAAAAAGTTTTTCACTGGAGTACCCCTTTAACTGAAAAGATTTCTTGATCCCAGACTGACCAGCCAAAAACGAGGAGTGTCCCCAACGGAGGACACAATGTCTGAGGCGAGGAGGCACGAACATCTTCCCAGGTGGAACTTGAAGAAGAGAAGCTGGAGCTGCAGTAATAAGGCACTCAGGAGGAATGATATGACGAGGAGTGATATCCTGACCTACAACATCAGAGGAACGAGAAAGAGCATCGGCTGTAACATTTTTCTCTGCAGGACAAAAATGAATAGTTTAATCTAGAGAAGAAGAGCAACCATCTTGCCTGACGGGGATTCAGGCACTGAGCAGATTGCAGATATAAAAGGTTCTTGTTATCAGTGAAAATGCTGATTGGATGTTTAGAGCCTTCTAAAAGATGATGCCATTCTTCTGAGGCAAGTTTTATGGTGAGGAGTCATGGGAGACCAATTTTTGCAGTTATTATTCTTTTTGGTAAGGGCAACAATTGGGGCAACCAGGGAAGAAAAATGGGGAATAAACTGACGGTAGTAGTTGGCAAACAGCAAAAAACAGTGACATTTCTCCAGCTTGGCAAATAGATGATTCTCCCGTTGCAGCTGTAGGACTTGGCGGACATGAGCATGATGAAGTCTTAAATTGGAAGAGAAGACCAGGATATTGTCTAGATAGACCACCATGCAGGTATACAGTAAATCACAGAAGATGTCAATAACAAATTCTTGGAAGACGGCTGGAGCATTGCAGAGATGGAATGACCTCAATAGGTGCTCAAAATGGCCATCTAGGGTGTTAAAGGCCGTGTTCCGCTGAGATCCAATTTAGTGAAGATTCAGGCTCCACGTAGACGATCAAAGAGTTCTGAGATCAAGCGCATAGGGTAGGGATTTTTGATTGTAATTTTATTAAGTCCCCTACAGTCAATGCAAGGATGCAGAGAACCATCTTTTTCCCAACATAGAAGAATCCAGCTCCGGCAGGAGAGGTGGATTTTCTTGAATATATTTTTCCATAGTTTGAGTCTCTGGAATAGACAATGGATGAATTCTTCCCTGAGGAGGTGTAGTTCCTGGTTGAAGATCAATCGGACAATCGTAGGGATGATGTGGAGGAGAGTCTGTTTGTTTTTCGCAGAATACATCAGCAAAGTCACGGTAAGGGGAAAGTATACTCGACTTAATGAGTGGTAATAAATTTGTCTTTGGCAGACAGGACTCCAGACAGTGACCATGACAGTAGGTTCCCAAATGAGAAACCTCTCCAGAATCAAATTGAGGAGAATAACACTGAAGCTAAATAAGTCCTAGAAGAATTTCAGAAGTACAATGTGGTAGCACAAAGGACTGTATCTTCTCCTTATGCAACACTCCCACTCGCATACTAAGAGGTTCAGTACGGTAAAGGACCATACCCCTGAGGTTCTTTCCATTAATTGAAGAGATATACATAGGCTTTTCTAGATGGGACAACCGATGCTTTTGGACCATGGTAACGTCAATAAAGTTTCCCACAGAACCAGAGTCCAGGAAGGCAGAAGCAAAGAATGAAGGCTTAGTACGAGTATGAACTTGAACGGGCAAGATCAAACGTAGAGAGGTAATATTCACATCCAGGGATGCCTCTCCTATGTGACCTAGGCCGGATCTAACTGTAACAGTCTTACGGTAAATGGCTGGGAAGTGGATCCGCTGTCCTGTGTGGACAAAGGCTGAACCGTACCAGGAAGCGGAGTCTAAGGTGCCGCTGGTATTCACCAGAGCCCGCCGCAAAGCGGGATAGACTTGCTGCGGCAGGTATTGTGACCGTTATAAATTGCCAAAAACATACAAACAATGCAATTCACCATATCTGGGCCCGACTATTTTGCCAGATATGAGTTCTTTAGCAGTGGTAGTGTAACTATTGCAATATAATAAAATAATAACGCAGTTATTATAAAAATAAAAAGTACATTTATTTGTTACAGTTGATTAACATTAAGTAGAGTAATAAAAACAGACCATAATATCAATGAAATGATATAAAGAAAATATCAATGACATAATGTCAGATATAAACCAATTATGTATTATTAAGTTATTAAAAGATTAAACTTAATCACAGAAGTGGGTTAGCTCAGATATCAGTAGATTACTTTGTGTAGAGATCATCACATTATATGATATCCTATGGGTATATTATCTCTAGATATATAAAATGCGAATAAACCCCGCCCAGTCCTGACCACAACTTTCCCGGGTAAGATACAGTATTAAAATATACTATTTATTATGAAAACTTAAGTTAAGTTTCCTCGTGGCAAGTATTATTATGTCATCTCGGGTAGAAAAACAGACATGGTGCACATCTACAATCTTGTATAATGATCTGATTGCTTCTCAGCATAATATCAAAAACTAACAGGTTTTTAGTATACATTTTTGATCAAAAAGTACAAGCCCACTCGCAACGTCAAGGCCACCTATCCAGAGTGGGTCCCTAACGTCCCTAGCATAAAATGGCGCAGCACCGGGCGGCAACCACCACCGCCGCGATGCCAATGCCCACAGGGGGGGGGGGGGAACGACCCACCGGCAGAGCGGCCCCAATGCCACCCAAACCAGTCTATGGGCCGCACCCCCCCACAGACACGGCGCCACGGCAGCAACGGACACCGCACAGCACCACACCAGTGTGAACAGGGATGTAATAGCTCACTTACCATGCTCTCCCAGTCAGACTGGGAGGCAGCTAGGAAAGAAATGGCCCATGTGCAGCTAACTACTGCTTATATAGGGTTGGGCTGAGGGGGTGGGGAAGAGTGCAGCACATGTTAAAACAAAGAAAAAGGAGGGGATAGAAATCACAGTGTGAATTCGGGTAGAAAAACAGACATGGTGCACATCTACAATCTTGTATAATGATCTGATTGCTTCTCAGCATAATATCAAAAACTAACAGGTTGTTAGTATACATTTTTGATCAAAAGGTACAAGCCCACTCGCCACGTCAAGGCCACCTATCCAGAGTGGGTCCCTAACGTCCCTAGCATAAAATGGCGCAGCACCGGGCGGCGACCACCACCGCCGCAACGCCAATGCCCACAGGGGGGGGGGAACGACCCACCGGCAGAGCGGCCCCAATGCCACCCAAACCAGTCTATGGGCCGCACCCCCCCGCAGACACAGCGCCACGGCAGCAACGGACACCGCACAGCACCACACCAGTGTGAACAGGGATGTAATAGCTCACTTACCATGCTCTCCCAGTCAGACTGGGAGGCAGCTAGGAAAGAAATGGCCCATGTGCAGCTAACTACTGCTTATATAGGGTTGGGCTGAGGGGGTGGGGAAGAGTGCAGCACATGTTAAAACAAAGAAAAAGAAGGGGATAGAAATCACAGTGTAAATTCGGGTAGAAAAACAGACATGGTGCACATCTACAATCTTGTATAATGATCTGATTGCTTCTCAGCATAATATCAAAAACTAACAGGTTGTTAGTATACATTTGTGATCAAAAAGTACAAGCCCACTCGCCACGTCAAGGCCACCTATCCAGAGTGGGTCCCTAACGTCCCTAGCATAAAATGGCGCAGCACCGGGCGGCAACCACCACCGCCGCGACGCCAATGCCCACAGGGGGGGGAACGACCCACCGGCAGAGCGGCCCCAATGCCACCCAAACCAGTCTATGGGCCGCACCCCCCCGCGGACACGGCGCCACGGCAGCAACGGACACCGCACAGCACCACACCAGTGTGAACAGGGATGTAATAGCTCACTTACCATGCTCTCCCAGTCAGACTGGGAGGCAGCTAGGAAAGAAATGGCCCATGTGCAGCTAACTACTGCTTATATAGGGTTGGGCTGAGGGGGTGGGGAAGAGTGCAGCACATGTATAAACAACCTGTTAGTTTTTGATATTATGCTGAGAAGCAATCAGATCATTATACAAGATTGTAGATGTGCACCATGTCTGTTTTTCTACCCGAATTCACACTGTGATTTCTATCCCCTCCTTTTTCTTTGTTTTAACATGTGCTGCACTCTTCCCCACTCCCTCAGCCCGACCCTATATAAGCAGTAGTTAGCTGCACATGGACCATTTCTTTCCTAGTAGCCTCCCAGTCTGACTGGGAGAGCATGGTAAGTGAGCTATTACATCCCTGTTCACACTGGTGTGGTGCTGTGCGGTGTCCGTTGCTGCCGTGGCGCTGTGTCTGCGGGGGGGTGTGGCCCATAGACTGGTTTGAGTGGCATTGGGGCCGCTCTGCCGGTGGGTCGTTCCCCCCTGTGGGCATTGTCGTCGCGGCGGCGGTGGTCGCCGCCCGGTGCTGCGCCATTTTATGCTAGGGACGTTAGGGACCCACTCTGGATAGGTGGCCTTGACGTGGCGAGTGGGCTTGTACTTTTTGATCAAAAATGTATACTAACAACCTGTTAGTTTTTGATATTATGCTGAGAAGCAATCAGATCATTATACAAGATTGTAGATGTGCACCATGTCTGTTTTTCTACCTGAATTCACACTGTGATTTCTATCCCCTCCTTTTTCTTTGTTTTAACATGTGCTGCACTCTTCCCCACCCCCTCAGCCCAACCCTATATAAGCAGTAGTTAGCTGCACATGGGCCATTTCTTTCCTAGTAGCCTCCCAGTCTGACTGGGAGAGCATGGTAAATGAGCTATTACATCCCTGTTCACACTGGTGTGGTGCTGTGCGGTGTCCGTTGCTGCCGTGGCGCTGTGTCTGCGGGGGGTGCGGCCCATAGACTGGTTTGAGTGGCATTGGGGCCGCTCTGCCGGTGGGTCGTTCCCCCCTGTGGGCATTGTCGTCGCGGCGGCGGTGGTCGCCGCCCGGTGCTGCGCCATTTTATGCTAGGGACGTTAGGGACCCACTCTGGATAGGTGGCCTTGACGTGGCGAGTGGGCTTGTACTTTTTGATCAAAAATGTATACTAACAACCTGTTAGTTTTTGATATTATGCTGAGAAGCAATCAGATCATTATACAAGATTGTAGATGTGCACCATGTCTGTTTTTCTACCCGAATTCACACTGTGATTTCTATCCCCTCCTTTTTCTTTGTTTTAACATGTGCTGCACTCTTCCCCACCCCCTCAGCCCAACCCTATATAAGCAGTAGTTAGCTGCACATGGGCCATTTCTTTCCTAGTAGCCTCCCAGTCTGACTGGGAGAGCATGGTAAGTGAGCTATTACACCTTGTTCACACTGGTGTGGTGCTGTGCGGTGTCCGTTGCTGCCGTGGCTCCGTGTCTGCGGGGGGGTGCGGCCCATAGACTGGTTTGAGTGGCATTTGGGCCGCTCTGCCGGTGGGTCGTTCCCCCCCCTGTGGGCATTTTCGTCGCGGCGGCGGTGGTCGCCGCCCGGTGCTGCGCCATTTTATGCTAGGGACGTTAGGGACCCACTCTGGATAGGTGGCCTTGACGTGGCGAGTGGGCTTGTACTTTTTGATCAAAAATGTATACTAACAACCTGTTAGTTTTTGATATTATGCTGAGAAGCAATCAGATCATTATACAAGATTGTAGATGTGCACCATGTCTGTTTTTCTACCCGAATTCACATTATTATGTCATGTTTACAAGCAGAGGATTGGATCCCTTCAGACTATGCTGATATGCAATATGATCATCGCATTAATCCCCATAAGACGTCCTGTTCATCTGCAGTAGAAGGGGGTGGCTTATACACTACTGTTACCATCTCACAATGGAGAATATATATATAATAAGCCGGTCTGCTCATAAACATGACATAACTGTTCACATTAAAAATGAGGTAACTTAATCAAATAAGAAACCTGTATATCTTACTGAAAAAACTCTTCTGGATAAAAGAAAGATGTCTGTCTGGACTTCATGGAAATGTCTGTCTTCATGGCCCCTGGGTGTGTCCTGTAAGTGAGTGAGTCCCCCGTCCTCTTTGTCCTGCTTTTAGCTTGTTCTCTGACTTAAAGATACGCCCAATCAACAATGTATTATCCAATGATGACTGGTGGGTGTGTGTATGGAGATCAGGGTAGTGGGTAGTGACATCGCATCACAGCTAATCATTAATTATAGCCGGTATATGCTGTATGATTAAATTCCCCATAAGGGATAAATATATTTATATCATGGCTACTATATTTTCATAATAAGCTATATTATTCCTGATGGATTAATATTATTCATGAATTAATCCATCAGGCAACACCAATTATATTATTGGACATCCCATACATTATTTAAACACCTGCATACAGCATTTAGCTATATAGCTGTATACACAATCATATTAAACGTTATAATGCCACTATTTATCATATATATATATATATATATATATATATATATATATATATTTATATATAATCCCAAAATAAAGCAGCACTACTTATCCAGTCCAACCAAAAAATTGGTGCCAGCGTCCCAAAGGACTTGATCAGAGTCCATCCAAGATAAAAACCAGATACAGGCGCAGCACTCCAACAAAATAAGTGATTTAATATCTCATGTCAGCATTACAACGTTTCAGCTCCTCCTGGAGCCTTTTTCAAGCATGATGATGCTTGAAAAAGGCTCCAGGAGGAGCTGAAACGTTGTAATGCTGACATGAGATATTAAATCACTTATTTTGTTGGAGTGCTGCGCCTGTATCTGGTTTTTATATATATATATATATATATATATATTTTTTTTTTTTTGCTAAATATGTCAATATTGTATAATAGGGCAAGATAGCATATTCATGCTATAAAGATCATACTATGAGATCATCTTTTTTTTTATGAAGACATTATATGTTAACCTCCAATTCACCCTTTTGGCTGACTAAATCCAGTCATGTTGACTGACTTCTCTTCATGGACAATGGGATCATATAACTCCCCAGTATCACTGGCTCAATACATATGAGAGCCATTGTCTTCAACTCTCAACTAACACTGTTAAGATGTGAAGACTTTCAGTTATTTGTTTTTCCCAGACTCTACCATTGTTTGGTAAGGAACTTATCAATAAACCATTGTCTTTATCAGACCCTTAGTTTCTTTACATGTTCCTTAGAAGAGATACATCTTTTCAATCAATGGCATGAATACACATTTCTTAGAGATGGGCTTTGGTCTCTCAAAGACTCCATTTAGGCCTTCTGAAAATTCACACAAAATGGTGGATCATATTGCCATGTTCTATTAAACATAGTGATTCATATTTGGGGCCTACCAAAGGTATGACAAGGCGGCACCCAGGTTGCTACCCCCGGCATGATCCGTACACACAGGTTGCCCAGATGTAACTTGGCACAGAGATTGAAGCAAAGTCAGGCATAGCATGGGTCAGGAGGCAGGCAGCAAAGAAGCGTTGTCGGGTCACAGGCACAAGGTCAGGAGGCAGGTGGCAAAGGAGCAAGGTCAGGTCACAGGCACAAGGTCAGGAGGCAGGCGGCAAAGGAGCAAAGTCAAGTCACAAGCTAGAGGTCAGAAACACAATTAAGGCACAATCACAGGAACGCTTTCTCAAGGGCACTAAGCACAAAGATCCGTTGGCACAAGATGGGGAGCGATCATGGCCGGACGGAACGGCCGGAGCATTGCCCCTAGCAACGCCCGGGACACGCCCACACCACAAGTCCTGGGTAGGGCAGGAACAGAGGTGGGGGAGTGCTCACAGCCAGGCCTGCCCCTAACAACACGAAAAACACAAATTGGTCCCATTGCCAACCACAAATGTGGCAACTGTAACTTCACTACAATACCTGCGCCACCAGTTGTGTCTTAGGTGGCGTCTTTCATTCTATTTCTCAATTGATTACCTGCAAGAGTACCTTTGTTATTTATTATCTAATGTGTCTTTGCCAAAGATTTTACATTGGCAAGACCAAGAGACAACTCTATATTAGGTTTCGTGAACACATATGCTCTGAAGAAAGGAACGGGTGTTCCTAGATTGGCAGAAGATCTGCAAACATGCCATAAAAATGACATTGATGTTCTTAGGTTCTGTGGTTTGGAGAGAGTGTTTTTGCCTGAAAACGGAGGTGACAGAGAAGTTTTGCTATTACAACGCGAGGCCCGCTGGATCCTTAGTTGCAATGCACAAGGCCCAGCAGGGTTTAACAACCGCTTCGATATGTCTCCATTTTTATTTAAAATGTAATCACCTTGTATTAATAATGTTCACTTACCTAGTCAGCAATATGCTATTGAACTTTTTCAGCTCCACCTCTTAATTTAGCTTTTTTCCTTTTCGTACCCCTTCACTTTCTGTACTTTTGTTGTTACGCTACTATGGTAACCATCACAGTTACCATAGTCAAAAGCATCTAGTGCGATGATGTAAGATATGAGGCTGGAAGAAGTACGCGTTGTTGTACGAAACGGTTGGCGTTGCCTCTGAGCGCTCTTGCACGTCTCTGCATGATCCCGTAGCCTCGGACTCCCCGACGCATTGATACCATCTCAGCAGTGAGTGCATGTATGCTTTCCTTTTGCTATGTTTCTCATCTTTCAGTTGTCACTTACATGCAGGGAAAGAGGAAAATATGCCATCTAGCCAGCCACTGTGTCTCTGTCCAAATCCCTCTCCAAAAGCAGAGAAATACAGACCTTGTGATTTCTGCCCTGCCCTGATGAGTCATGCTCCCTTTAGCTGGGATTTGCATGCAGCCTCAGCCAATCAAACACTGAATTTCTCTTCGTACAGGGTTGCTGCTCTCAGAGAGAGAGAGTTGGATGGCAGTGAGAGGAGAGCTGCAATGGGTGCCGAGAAATGTAGTATACATGCTGAGGAGGGAAGGATGGCAAAGAATATAAAGCAGCCAGTGAAGACAAGCGGGGCCACATGAGCCATGCATATCCAGCAGGATCATTTACAAGGAACATATTCATTTAGTGGACTGGCTTTGGAGCTTTTTTTTTTTTTTTTATATGTACTTCCCTGGAGCATCCCCTTAAGCCTCTTGGGCTTAGAGTTTACCAGAGTTCAAAGGTTGCCACTGTAGTCCTACATGATGACCTCACAGAGCCGGGGAGTGTTAGAGACTATAACTTTGAGCTCCCCCAACTATCATTTGAGGATGCCCCACAGATGCTCAATAGGGTTTAGGTCTGGAGACATTCTTGGCCAGTCCATCACCTTTCCCCTCGGCTTCTTCAGCAAGGCAGGGGGCGTCTTGAAGGTGTGTTTGGGGTGGTGTGCGTCCCCTGCATCGTTGCTATGCGCTGCGAGACGCAATGATGAGTGACGTCACTCGTCATTGCGCCGCACCGTGCAGCGCATAGCAACGATGCAGGGGACGCACACTGGAGGCCTGAAGCAGCGCGGACCCGACCCCGGCAACAGGGGATGGGGGAGGCAACGGGTCAGCGGTGCCGGCAATGGGTGCCGCTGCCCCTTCTCTCCCCCTGGCTATCGGCGCCGCTGCCCCATTGCTGATAGGCAGGGGGAGAGAAGCGGCGGCAGTAGGGCTCTAGACCCCAGGAAAGGCAGGGGGAGAGAAGCGAGCAGCGAGGGCCTTTCTCCCCCTGCCTTTCCTGGGGGCTTCTGCGGGGTCAGAAACAGTGTATCGGGGTATACACATGCACACACACGCACCCTAATTTTATGAAGGATATTTGGGTAAAAAACTTTTTTTACCCAAATATCCTTGGTAAAATGAGGGTGCGTGTTATAGGCCGGTGCGTGGTATACTCCGATAAATACAGTAGTTGTTGTGATGATGCCTGATGCACTGACAATAATTAAATGACCTATGGGGGTGGGTGGGGGGGGGGGGGGGTTACTTGGCAATATATCATTATGATTGTATGGGTATTGAAAGAAATTTCATCATAAAGAATCCAAACATTAATATACAATTATTCTTAGATTGTTTAATTTTATGTTTGACATTGGTGAAACATTTTCTTTTTCATTTATGTTACTGCTGTTACACCCCTCTTCTTAGAAATCAGTTGTTTCCTTAGAAACATGTGGGGGAAGCATAGAATCTGCAATATGGACATTTTTGTTAAATGTAGTGTGTACTGTAGATCCATCTTATACTCAAAGCAGCTATCACCTAGCCTCTGCACTCGGTGAAGACCATGTTGTTGTAGAAATGCATGTTTCACTCAAATAAACCAATCAGAATTTTTTTTAATCACCTGTGATAACATAAGGTCAGGAAAATGTGTTGTTAAAATCAGCAGAAAAGCAGCCATCAGTGTACACATTATTGGGGGAGATTTCTCCAAACCTGTGTAGAGGAAGAGTGGTGCAGTTGCTTATAGCAACCAATCAGATTGCTTCTTTTAGAGGCCTTTTAAAAATGAAGGAAGCCATCTGATTCGTTACTATGGGCAACTTGCACCATTCCTTGACCAGCGATCAACCATGCTGGATGGAAGTGATGGAGTCACAGTCGGGCCGGACTACCTGACATCCTTCCCCTGAAATCAGGGACTGCTGTTGTTATACGATGTTATGTCATTACATCTATAGTTAGCACGCGAATGTCGCTAATATCTGCGAGGGTCACCTTTGCCCATGATGTGTTTCTCATAATACTCTATCAGTTTTATCTGTGCCATTGTGCCATATCATTACGCCTCATTCAGATGTGATGGCATCTAAGTCTTTATAACTTCCTTTGACAACATCTGGTGACCCTTTCTATTTCACTCTATCCTCTTTAGGACATTACATCATATGTCCTGACTGTGACTGTCTGATAATCTCATAGCAGACTCAATGAGGATCATTGTGACCGTGACCAATTATGTCTATCCATCATGCTGAGTTACATTACATAGTTAGTATGGTCGAAAAAAGACATATGTCCATCAAGTTCAACCAGGGAATTGAAGGGAAGGGTGTGGCGCGATATTGGGGAAGGGATGGGATTTTATATTTCTTCATAAGCATTAATGTTATTTTGTTCCAGGAATGTATCTAATCCTGTTTTAAAGCTGTAAATTTTTCCTGCTGTGACCAGTTCCTGAGGTAGACTGTTCCATACGTTCACAGTTCTCATGGTAAAGAAGGCGTGTCGCCCCTTGAGACCAAACTTTTTCTTCTTCAGACAGAGGGAGTGCCCCCTCGTCCTTTGGGGGGGTTTAACCTGGAACAGTTTTTCTCCATATTTTTTGTATGGGCCATTAATATACTTATATACGTTTATCATATCCCCCCTTAAACGTCTCTTCTCAAGACTAAACAATTGTAACTCCTTTAATCGCTCCTCATAGCTAAGATGTTCCATGCCCCATATTAGTTTAATCGCGCGTCTCTGCACCCTTCCAAGCTCCATAGTGTCCCTTTTATGGACAGGTGACCAAAACTGAACAGCATATTCCAGGTGAGGCCGTACCAATGCTTTATAAAGGGGGAGTATTATGTCCTGTCCCTTGAGTCCATGCCTCTTTTGATACATGACAATATCCTGCTGGCTTTGGAAGCAGCAGCCTGACATTGCATGCTATTCTGTAGTCTGTGATCTACAAGTACACCCAGATCCTTCTCTACCAGTGACTCTGCCAGTTTAATCTCCCCTAAGACATACGACGCATGCAGGTTATTAGTACCCAGATGCATAACTTTACATTTATCCACATTGAACCTCATTTGCCAAGTGGATGCCCAGACACTTAGTCTATCCAAGTCATCTTGTAACCTATACACCTCCTCTATAGACTGTACCGTGCTACAAAGCTTGGTGTCATCTGCAAAGATAGAAACAGAGCTGTTAATGCCATCCTCTATATCTTTGATAAATAAATTAAACAACAGCTGTCCCAGTACAGAACCTTGGGGTACACCACTAATTACCGGGGACCAATCAGAGTACGAATCATTGACCAACACTCTCTGGGTACGATCCATGAGCCAGTGTTCAATCCAGTTACAAACTAAAATTTCCAAACCCAAAGACCTTAACTTACCTGTCAGACGTCTGTGAGGGACAGTATAAAATGCTTTAGCAAAATCCAGAAACACTATATCCACAGCCATTCCTATTGTCCTTTAATTACTTTGTCTTATTATATATCTCTCTCCATGTTTATTTTTGAGGTTTCATATTAATCATGTGTTTCTATTTCTCCTCCACCCCTGATGAACCCTTTGTCACTATATTGGAGAAACGTGTTGAAATATGGAGCATGAGAATCGCTGTACATGAGGTTGCCACAGGATTTTTGTAAAGAATTTTGGTACCCTTGTATATATATCCCTTCCCTCTCCACACTTATGGCTAGTGAGGGTTAAATAGTAGGTAGGGCTAGATAGAGGTTAGATTACTCACCTGTATCCTAACCCCTCTCCTATTTAGGTTATCATTGGACATTATTATTCCTGTGTATTTATATTGTATATACTTTTCACCATTTTTGTGGGCCATCTTGTATGAGATGTGCACCTTTTCATATTTAATGTAGTATTCATGTTTTAATGCAATCCAAGTAAAAGTTATATTTTACATAAACTATCTACGTCTCATTGGTAGAATTTATTTATACAATTTTGTTGATTATTTTTCTCCAAGGGCACATTTATCAAAGTCACAAGGGGTTGACTGTTGATCCTTTCCCCCTTTTATGTATTTTTTGATAATCTGCGGCGAAACAAAAAAAAAAAAAAAACTTATTTGTGGGGTGAAATAAAAAAAACACAATTTTGTAAATTTTGGGGGCTTCCGTTTCTACGCAATGCACTTTCTGTTAAAAATTGCATATACTGATCAATGCTATGCCATAGCATAGCATTGATCAGTGTTATTGATGCTCTGCTTCTGGGAGCAGCAGAGGACCAAGCGGACAGCAAGGTTTCACCGCGATGGTTCCGTTCAGCTCCGCTGAGCTGCCAGGATACTTTTACTTTCTAAAGGGTTAATGCCGGGCATCAGCATGATCGGCGGTGCCTGGCATTAACCCTGGGTCCTGGCTGCTGAAAGCAGTCGGGACCCACCGAGTTTGAAGTGTGCTCAGCGCAATCGCCCACTTCAAACCCCGGTAACGGGACCAGGGCATACATGTACGCCCTTGGTCCTTAAGTAGCGGGGCGCAAGGGCGTACCTGTGCGCCCTTCATCCCCAACAGGTTAAAAAAAACTGTTGCTTTTTTGTTTTTATTGTACAGTGAAAACAAAAAACTCCCATAATAAAAATTCTAATCACTCATATTTTAAAATATTTAAATTAAAAAAAAAAACTATTTGTCACCCTACAAAACATCCAAAACTTGGATTAAAAAGCATTAAAAAGCTTACTGAGCAAAAACACACCCTCTCGCTTCTCTGTAATGACACAAAAAGTTATAGGACTCAGAGCATAGCAATTTTTTAAAGGTTTTATTGTTTAACTTTTTTTCATACCATATTGTACATTATATTAGTGTAACATCAGCGCTCCGGCCAGACACCCTGGCCGTGAACCCTCTGTCATGTCCCTGCTGCCGGCGGGGCTGGGATTTGCACTCACTCACCTCCCTGTCCCCTCAGCCCCTGTCCCCTCAGCCTCACTCTTAAAGGGCCTGTGCTCATTTAGTCAAGTGTCTACACCTGCACACTGATCCTTAAATATCAGTCCCTCCCTTGGTTCCCTGCCGGATCTTTGGCTGTCTATTGCCATAGTGAAATTTCTGTGTCTCTGTTAATGTGTCCCTGTTCCTTGCCACCTTCCTACCCTGCACCTGTGTTCCTGCCCGGACCTACTGCCATCTTGCCACGTCCTGCCAGTCTACTTCTGTGCCACGCCACCTCCCAGCTACCTGTGTGGACAAGTTGTGCAAGGGGTAGCGACCTGGATGCTGCCTGCCACAGCAAGACCATCCCATTTTGCGGTGGGCTCTGGTGAAAACCAGCGGCACCTTAGACTCCACTCCCTGGCACGGCTCACGTCATCATCCACACAAGCCCAGAGGATCCACCACCTGCCGTGACCATAACAATTAGTGTTAATATTGGTAATTATATTTACAATTTTTTTGTGAAGAACTCAAAACTTTAGTGAAAAAATGAACATTTTTTATTTTTATAGATTTGAAATTTTCTGTGTACATGAGAAATAGTCATGCCACACCAAATTTATTATTAATGTATGTTGGCATCATTTGATAAGCACCCTTTTACTAGAAGGTTAATAAGAAGGTTTCAAAATCTATTTTTTCAGGTACAAGTTCGGTTTTAAAGTGGATTTAATGTATGTTAATTGTATGTTAGATACCCCCAAACAATCTTCCCATTTTAAAACTGCACCCTTCAAAGTATCCAGAATGACATTTAAGAAGCTTATTAAAGAAGTTATCCAGGAAAATAGTTTTTTTTATATATCAACTGGCTCCAGAAAGTTAAACAGATTTGTAAATTACTTCTATTAATTTGTTTTAATCCTTTCAGTACTTATGAGCTTCTGAAGTTAAGGTTGTTCTTTTCTGTCTAAGTGCTCTCTGATGACAAGTGTCTCGGGAACCGCCCAGTTTAGAAGATGTTTGCTATGGGATTTGCTTCTAAACTGGGCGGTTCCCGAGACACGGGTCATCAGAGAGCACTCAGACTGAAAAGAACAACCTTAACTTCAGAAGCTCATAAGTACTGAAAGGATTAAGATTTTTTAACCCCTTAAGGACCCATGACGTACGTGTACGTCATGAGTCCCAGTCCTGTGATATATAACGTGGGGTCACACGGCGACCCCGCATCATATCTCGGTGGGCCCGTCGTCATAGGGATCGCGGTGCCGCGCGCTATTAACCCTTTAGTCGCGCGCTCAAAGCTGAGCCGCGCGGCTAAAAACGAAAGTGAAAGTGCCCGGCTAGCTCAGGGAGCTGTTCGGGATCGCCGCCTCATAATCGCGGCATCCCAAACAGCTGTAGCACAGGAGGAGGTCTTCTTACCTTCTCCTGCGCTGACCGATTGCTGAATGAATGCTTCAAGCCTGAGATCCAGGCTTAATCAATCGCCGAAGACACTTATTGATCCATTCCTATGGAGATGCATCAATCAGTGTTAAAGATCAGTTAATGCAATGTTATATCCCCCTATAGGAGCTATAATATTGCATAAGAAAAGTGTTAAAAAAAAAATTTACCCTTCCCCTAATAAAAGTTTGAATCACTTGGCATTTCCAAGAATAAAAAAAACTGTGTAAATAAAAATAAACATATGTGGTATTGCCGCGTGCAAAAATGTCCAAATTATAAAAATATACCGCTTTTTAAACCGCAAGTTCAATGGCGTACGCGCAAAAAAATTCCAAAGACCAAAATAGCGCATTTTTGATCACTTTTTATACCACAAAAAAGTGAATAAAAAGTGATCAAAAAGTCTGATCAGAACAAAAATGGTACCGCTAAAAACTACAGATCACGACGCAAAAAATGAGCCCTCATAAAAATAAAAAAGTCATAGGGGTCAGAAGATGACCATGTTAAACGTATAAATAAAGTAGGATATCATTTTAACCATATGGACCTACAGAATAAAGATAACGGAAGCCCCCAAAACTTACAAAATAGTGTATTTTCATCAATTTACCGCTTTTTAAACCGCAAGTTCAATGGCGTACGCGCAAAAAAATTCCAAAGACCAAAATAGCGCATTTTTGATCACTTTTTATACCACAAAAAAGTGAATAAAAAGTGATCAAAAAGTCTGATCAGAACAAAAATGGTACCGCTAAAAACTACAGATCACGACGCAAAAAATGAGCCCTCATAAAAATAAAAAAGTCATAGGGGTCAGAAGATGACCATGTTAAACGTATAAATAAAGTAGGATATCATTTTAACCATATGGACCTACAGAATAAAGATAACGGAAGCCCCCAAAACTTACAAAATAGTGTATTTTCATCAATTTTGTCGCACATTGATTCTTTTTCCTGTTTCACTGTAGAGTTTTGGGTAAAATGACTGTCATTACAAAGTAGAATTAGTGACCCAAAAAATAAGCCATCATATAGAATTTTAGGTTAAAATTTTAAAGCGTTATGATTTTTTAAAGTTAAGGAGGAAAAATTGAAAATGAAAAAACGGAAAAAGCCCGGGTCCTTAAGGGGTTAATAGAAGTAATTTACAAATCTGTTTAACTTTCTGTAGCCAGTTGATATTTATAAAAAAAAGTTTTTCCTGGATTTAGGTGTTTTAATTTGTATTTATCAACAAATCTGTGTATTTAGAAATATCCCACATGTGGTCTACGTGATTGTGCACTACGTGACTCACACACAGGCTTCAGATATGAAGGAGCACTGTATGGATTTTGGGGCCTCATTTTAGTTTAGGATATTTTGTCGGCATCATACAAAGTTGCAGAGGCCTAGGGGTGCAAACATATTTTGAGGAAACAAGTTGATGCTTTAATTGATACTGCTCTAAGGTTCATTTGACACTGATACTTTTTTATTTTATTTTTTATA
Source organism: Hyla sarda (assembly GCF_029499605.1). NCBI lineage: Eukaryota > Metazoa > Chordata > Amphibia > Anura > Hylidae > Hyla > Hyla sarda. Next base: position 278,438,109 of record NC_079190.1, read on the forward strand.
AGGTGGTATAAATAAAAAAAATGATTCTGCAGTTTTTGTTTTTTATTCATTTTTTTTACATTGTTCTTCATGCGGAATAAATGACATGTTAACTATACTGTGCAGGTCAGTATAATTATATATATATATCACATTTTTACTTAATTCCTCAAATTTTTTTATTTATAAATTTATAACACTTTTATATCACTGATCACACATATAATACAGTGCAGTATATATCTGTAGTGCACTGTATCATGTCTATGCCTGTGTCATGTCTATACACTGACAGGCATAGTATAGCAGATCTCTCACCCAGAGTCTGAAGAGGGACGTATCGCATGTGACGTACATCCGCAAACCCGCACAGGACGTCAGTGACGTCACTCGTCAGGCCGACGCCGGAGAGAAGCGCAGCGGAGGACAGGTAAGTGTGTCTATGTGTGTGTGTGTGCATGTGTGGGTGTCTGTCTGTGTGTGTGTATGTGTGTGTGTGTGTGGGGGGGGGGGGTCTGTGTGTGTGTGGGGGTGTCTGTGTGTGTGTGTATTTGTGGGTGTCTGTGTGTGTGTGGGTGGGTGTCTGTGTGTGTGTGTGGGTGCATGTGTGGGTGGGTGTCTGTCTGTGTGTGTGTGTGTGAGTCCATGGGGGGGGGGGGGGGAACCTGCTCCTACCTAATGTGGGGAACCTGCTAATACCTAATGTGGGGAACCTGCTACTACCTAATGTGGGGAACCTGCTACTACCTAATGTGGGGAACCTGCTTCTACCTAATGTGGGGAACCTGCTTCTACCTAGTGTGAGGAACATGCTACTATACTGGGGGACTATACTGCACCTAATGTGGGGAACTATACTGTACCTAATGTGGAGAACTATACTGCACCTAATGTGGGGGAACTATATGGCACCTAATGTGGGAAACTATATGGCACCTAATGTGGGGGAACTATACTGCACCTAATGTGAGGGAACTATACTGCACCTAATGTGGGGAAACTGTATTGCACCTAATGTGGGGGAACTATGCTGCACCTAATGTGGAGAACTATACTGCACCTAATGTGGTGGGAGAACTATACTGCACCTAATGTGGGAGAACTATACTGCACCTAATGTGGGGGAACTATATGGCACCTAATGTGGGGGAACTATACTGCACCTAATGTGGGGGAACTATACTGCATCTAATGTGGGGAACTATATGGCACCTAATGTGGGGGAACTATATTGCACCTAAGGTGGGGAACTATATGGCACCTAATGTGGGGGAACTATACTGCACCTAATGTGGCGGAACTATACTGCTCCTAATGTGGCGGAACTATACTGCACCTAATGTGGGGGAACTATACTGCACCTAATGTGGGGAACTATACTGCACCTAATGTGGCAAAACTATACTGCACCTAATGTGGGGGAACTATACTGCACCTAATGTGGGGGAACTATACTGCATCTGATTAAGGGGAGCAGGGGACTGGTGAAGGGGTACATGGGACTGATTAAGGGGGCCAGGGGACTTATTAGATATAAAAATATTTGTCACAAAAATTTTTTTCCTCTTTGTGTACGTCTATATGGGGGAGGGGGGGCACCACAAGGTTAGCTTGCACAGGGCGCCTGAACACCTAAGGCCGGCCCTGTGTCCCAGCAGTACAGCGGCCTTTTAAAAATGAGGGGAGAATTTCGGGAGAAAAATTTGTGTATGTGCCGTCTTTTTCTCCCGCTATAAACAACGGCGTCCGACGGATGCCCATTATAGTCAATGGGATCCAATGGGACCCGTTATTGTCTGTTGTGTTTCATCCCTATAACAGCTGTTGAAGGCAAAAAAGAAAAAAGAGAAAAAGAACCCTAACGGCAGTTTTCATGAAGAGCGCAACTGCAGTGGGAAAGGAGCCTTAAATGTTGTACAGAGCTGTAGTTCACTAATTATGGCTGCCTTTACAGATGCATAATATGGTTCCATGTGGGGGCTATAATTTGACCTTTAGAACTGGATTTGATCCTCTCCTGTCTGATAGGACTCCTCTATGCTCTCTCCTGTCTGATAGGTCTCCTCTATGCTCTCTCCTGTCTGATAGTACTCCTCTGTGCTCTCTCCTGTCTGATAGTACTCCTCTGTGCGCTCTCCTGTCTGATGGGGGGGACAGTGAGGTCTCTGGAATATGGACAAATGTGTAGTGGACTGCAGCCGCAATAATACATATTGAATACCAGTGGCATGTAGTCACATGCCTAAAGAATAATAAATACATACAGAGACCGACAGTTGATATTTTAACAAAAGGTGAAAGTTTAATAAAAGTTAAGTTTTATTACTACCAATTAGGGGATGGTAAAATTAGGGTACTGGTGATCATTTAGCGTTCCTGTCTGATAGCACTCCTGTGTGCACTCTCCTGTCTGATAGTACTCCTCTGTGCTCTCTCCTGTCTGATAGCACTCCTCTGTGCTCTCTCCTGTCTGATAGCACTCCTCTGTGCTCTCTCCTGTCTGATATCACTCCTCTGTGCTCTCTTCTGTCTGATAGCACTCCTCTGTGTTCTCTCCTGTCTGATAGGACTCCTCTGCGCTCTCTCCTGTCTGATAGCACTCCTCTGTGTTCTCTCCTGTCTGATAGGACTCCTCTGTGCTCTCTCCTGTCTGATAGCTCTCCTCTGTGCTCTCTCCTGTCTGATAGTACTCCTCTGTGCTCTCTCCTGTCTGATAGCACTCCTCTGTGCTCTCTCCTGTCTGATAGCACTCCTCTGTGCTCTCTCCTGTCTGATATCACTCCTCTGTGCTCTCTTCTGTCTGATAGCACTCCTCTGTGTTCTCTCCTGTCTGATAGGACTCCTCTGCGCTCTCTCCTGTCTGATAGCACTCCTCTGTGTTCTCTCCTGTCTGATAGTACTATTTTGTGCTCTCTCCTGTCTGATAGCTCTCCTCTGTGCTCTCTCCTGTCTGATAGTACTCCTCTGTGCTCTCTCCTGTCCGATAGTACTCTCCTGTGCTCTCTCCTGTCTGATAGCTCTCCTCTGTGCTCTCTCCTGTCTGATAGTCCTCCTTTGTGCTCTCTCCTGTCTGATAGTACTCCTCTGTGTTCTCTCCTGTCTGATATGACTCCTCTGTGCACTCTTTTGCCTCATAGTACTCTGTGCTCTCTTTTTCCCTATCAGACAGTGCTAGCCCACCCTCACTTACTGGACTTTGTTTATGCCTGTGCTTCAGCTTGAACAAAGCCATGATAACATTTTCTTATGAAGTAATTAGAAGGGTTAATGTTTTGCCAAGATGTACAACATATGAAAAATGACTAAACTTTTCTGTGTATCTGAGAAAGAGAACAGCACTCCAATAGTTACTAGAAAATGCAATAAGTGCTTGCTTATCCCTGTGGAAAGGCAATGCTTCAGCTCTATCACATCTCTCTCTCTCTCTCTCTCTCTCTCATTTCTATCTATCTACAAATACAAGATAGGCAGCACAACCTCAGCAGGTCACAGAGAGTAGATAGGGATTCAAGCGATGACTGTGGTCCCAGTTGCAGACCGTGTCCATTGATAGTTACTCCAAAAGAGTTACAGCACACCCAAACAGCATAAGGTGCAAAAAAACTGAGCTTTATTGGCCCATGTAATAAAGCTCAGTTTTTTTGCACCTTATGCTGTTTGGGTGTGCTGCGCCTCTTTTGGAGTAACTATCTATCTCATATCTATCTATCTATCTATCTATCTATCTAGCAACAGGAGAATACAGCAGCACACTGCTAGCACAAAGATATAGATGAAACATGAGTATATAGATAAAACATGAGTATATAGATAGAACATGAAAAGCTATGTAGCTGTAATGCAATAAATGAAGATATGAAACTATGAAAATATGAGGTACCTAGCTTGCCAATTTGGCGCCAAATAGTGTGGACCGTCCCACCACGGTAAGGTGACCTCATTCTGGGACGGACCCTACATTGTGAATATGCCTCTGTGGGAACAGTACAGCAGGCATGCAAGGTCTGAAACATCCAAGGCACCTTATATACACCTAATAGAGGTGGGTGGGGTGTAGGAGACAACATGGAGATAGCCACTCCCCCGTATGTGCAATACAACCAAAGGATAAATTGGCCAGCACTATTGATCCAAACTATTGTAAAAACCTGGCTTGCAGGTGCAAGCTGCTGGGCTCAATATACAGCAACAGGAGAATACAGCAGCACACTGCTAGCACAAAGATATAGATGAAACATGAGTATATAGATAAAACATGAGTATATAGATAGAACATGAAAAGCTATATAGCTGTAATGCAATAAATGAAGATATGAAACTATGAAAATATGAGGTACTTAGCTTGCAAATTTGGAGCCAAATAGTGCCAATTTTACCTCATATTTTCATAGTTTCATATCTTCATTTATTGCATTACAGCTATATAGCTTTTCATGTTCTATCTATATACTCATGTTTTATCTATATACTCATGTTTCATCTATATCTTTGTGCTAGCAGTGTGCTGCTGTATTCTCCTGTTGCTGTATATTTAGCCCAGCAGCCTGCACCCACAAGCCAGGGTTTTACAATAGTTTGGATCAATAGTGCTGGCCAATTTATCCTTTGGTTATCTATCTATCTATCTATCTATCTATCAATCTCTCATATCTATCTTCTATCTATCTCATATCTATCTATCATTTACCACTAAGTTAGGGATACCCCTGCCTAGCAGCATATAGACCTTCATTGGCATTTGGAATCACAGTATTTCTCCTTGGCATTGATTCCACTAGGTGTTGAAATTATTAAGGAATATTGGTCCTTTTTGTAGTTGCTGCACATTAGATGAAGATCCTGACATTTTCTATACCACTCATTTTACCATATCCAGCAATGTGCTATAGGAATAAGATCTTGGGATAGTGAAAGTTAAAATGTGACATGGTGCACTGTCCTGCTAAAGGGTAAGTAGGTGTCTGAATGGATGAACTAGGGCAGCCACAAAGTTTATAAGAGTTATAAAATATCAATAAAATTATACTACAAATAGAGGATAAGTGTCTAATTGCAGGGGTGTCCAGCCACTGGGATCCCCTGCGATCTCCCATACGGCATCCTGCTCTCCTCATGGATGGAGGTGTGTCGACCACAGCACAAAACGGTGGTTGACACTCCCCTTTCATGCATCTCTATAGGAGAGTCGGAGATACATTTCTAGTATATTTTTCAGGGATTCATGAAAAAAACACAACATGAAATATTGCCTCATGCTAGTCTAGCATGAATCACTATGCCTGGTTTTCATTTTTGTAATGTGGATTCACTTTATAAATGATTAACAGAAAACTTGTTCATTTCTTTTCCTCCTGCACATCCCAATGTTGCACTCTCCTAATTATAATGCAGGAAATCTCCAATCATGAAACGTTAGGTGCCTCTAATACATGCAGTATATATACCCAAAGGGTGATTTAAAAGGGATGGTGCAAAACTATAGACTCTTAAACATAGTAAATTAGGAAGCATAAGGCTGGGTTCACACTACGTTTTTGCAATACAGTTACCGTATCAGGTTTTTGAGGAAAAACGTATTCCTCAAAACCGGACTAAACTGTATCATAACGTGTGTACAATTTTTAAACCGTATACGGTTTGAAAAATGATGTCTGGTTGCATCCATTTTTTTAAGAAAAAAAAATCTATAAGTTTTAAACTTTTCACTCTATTATGAATAAAGTTTCACTTGTTTGATTGAAATTCCAAGAAAAAACTTTGGGTGTGCACTGCGCATGTGCAAAGTCAAAAACCATATAGTGCAAACCAGATGGAACCGTACGCACATACAGTTCTGTACGGTTTCCATTGACTCCCATGTTAAAGAAACTGTATACGGTTTCAATACGGTTTATCACCCCGACCAAAAACTGTGGTAGGCTATGGTTTTGGGTACGGGAAAAAAAAAAGACAATACCGAAGAGGATGCAAAACGGACACAACCGGATGCATCTTTTGGCATACAATTTTCAATGAAGAGTCAATGCATACGTTTTTCAATACGGTTCCATATGGTTTTCAAATTAAAAATCTATATGGGAACTGTATTGCTAAAACATGGTGTGAACCCAGCCTTTCACAAATCGATTAACATCTATCTAAGGTTTATCTATACACTACAAATGTTCAAAGTGATTTTCACTGGTGACATGCAAGATGTCTAGGTGGTAGAGCAGTTCTGTCCTGATGCCTGCCAATATATTTCCTTTATGGATTCCACTGTTTCAGTGATGTGTTGTCTCACATCATACAGATCATGTGGCTAGGAGGGCAGATAAAGGGGTACTCCGGTGGAAAACTTTTCTTTTTTTTTTTTTTTTTATGAACTGGTGCCAGAAAGTTAAGCAGATTTGTAATTTACGTCTATTAAAAAATCTTGATCCTTCCAGTACTTATTAGCTGTTGAATACTACAGAGGAAATTATTTTCTTTTTGGAACACAGAGCTCTCTGCTGACATCATGACCATAGTGCTCTTTGCTGACATCTCTGTCCATTTTAAGAACTGTCCAGAGTAGGAGAAAATCCCTGTAGAAAACATATGCTGCTCTGGACAGTTCCTAAAATGGACAGAGATGTCAGCAGAGAGCACTGGGGTCATGATGACAGCAGAGAGCAATGTGTTCCAAAAAGAAAAGTATTTCCTCTGTAGTATTCAGCAGCTAATAAGTACTGGAAGGATAAAGATTTTTTAATAGAAGTAATTTACAAATCTGTTTAACTTTCTGGCACCAGTTGAACTGAAAAAAAAAAAAAAAAAGGTTTTCCACCATAGTACCCCTTTAACCACATAGGGACCCAGGGCGTACAGGTATGCCTTCGGTCCCTGGTACTTATGGACCCGGGGCGTACCTGTACATCCGTGGGAATTTCGGTCCCGGCCGCGGCGGGGATCGGACCGGGGTGACTGCTGATATCGATGTCTGACATCAGACCCCCTCATGTCGGCAATCAGCGCAAATCGCAAGTGAATTCACACTTAAGGGGGTTGTCTAAGACACCTACGATCCCCCTAAAGGGATAGGAGTGAGGTGGAAGGGGTGCCACCTCTCCTATCCCTGTTATTGGTCGTCAAAAGCGACAACCAATAGCAGATCGGGCGGCAGGGGGTTTACTTTCGTTTTACCTGTTCTGCCCACCCACAAGAGGCCGGGCAGGACAGGGAAACGACAGAGGACCGGCGCCGAAGTCCACTTACCCATCGGCAAAGGCGGAAGAAGAGAACTGCGATTTTACGCCCGCATATGGGGTATTTTCGTACTCAGCAGAAATTGCGTTACAAATTTGGGTTTTGTTTTTTTTCCCTTTACCCCTTATGAAAAGGAAAAGTTGGGGGCTTCACCAGCCTGTTAGTGTAAAAAAAAAAATTTTTTTTTCTACACTGACATGCTGGTGTTGCCCCATACTTTTTATTTTCACAAGCGGTAAAAGCAAAAAAAAAAAAGAAAAATTTTTTTTAACGCAATTTCTGCTGAGTACGAAAATACCCCATATGCGGGCGTAAAATGCTCTGCGGACAAATGCTCTGCACAACAAGGTTCAGGAAAGAGAGCGCACTATGTACATTTGAGGCCTAAATTGGTGACTTGCACAGGGGTGGCTGATTTTACAGTGGTTCTGACAAACGCAAAAAAACTACCCACATGTACAACACAAAGAGAAACACAGCCGCACATCCACCATTTGTAATTTGATCTACTTGCTTCTCAGTATAATTTCAAAAACTAACAGGCTGTCAGTATACATTTTGATCAAAAAGTACATGTCCACTCAAGGCCACCTCGTTAGAGTGGGTCCCTAACCTGACACTGGCGTAGCCCCCGGCGGCGACCACTGCCTCCGAGACCCCATGCCCAATGGGGGGAGCGACCCAGTGGCCAGGCAGCCCACTACTGCCCGACCGAGCCCCTGGCTCCGGGCCACTCCACCCCACAGACAAAGCATCACAGAAACAATGGCCGCCACAGAGAACCACACCAGTATGAAACCTACCATGTGCTCACTGCCAGAGGGCTGGGAGAATGGTAGGTGGAAACCCTTATGCAGTTTCCTGCTAATTAAAAACGCCTGGGCCAAATGGGTGGAGTGGAGTGCAGGCTATGGAAGAAGGGAGAGACTACAAATGTACAACACAAAGAGAAACACAGCCGCACATCCACCATTTGTAATTTGATCTACTTGCTTCTCAGCATAATTTTAAAAACTAACAGGTTGTTAGTATACATTTTGATCAAAAAGTACATGCCCACTCGCCATGTCAAGGCCACCTCGTTAGAGTGGGTCCCTAACCTGAAACTGGCGTAGCCCCCGGCGGCGACCACTGCCTTCGAGACCCCATGCCCAATGGGGGGAGCGACCCAGTGGCCTGGCAGCCCCACTACTGCCCCAACCAAGTCCCTGGCTCTAGGCCACCCCACAGACAAAGCATCACAGAAACAATAGCCACCACAGAGAACCACACCATTATGAAGCCTACAATGTGCTCACTGCCAGAGGGCTGGGAGAAAAGTTTCCTGCTAATTAAAAACGCCTGGGCCAAATGGGTGGAGTGGAGTGCAGGCTATGGAAGGAGGGAGAGACTACAAATGTACAACACAAAGAGAAACACAGCCGCACATCCACCATATGTAATTTGATCTACTTGCTTCTCAGCATAATATTAATAAATAAATACTAATATTAATAATAAATACCCACATGTGACCCCATTTTGGAAACTACACCCCTCACGGAACATAACAAGGGGTGTAGTGGGCCTTAACACCCCACAGGTGTTTGACAAATTTTCATTAAAGTTGGATGAGAAAATGAAAGAAAATAATTTTTTTTCACTAAAATGCTGGTGTTACCCTAAATTTTCCATTTTCCCAAGGGAAAATAGGAAAAAAGCCCCGCAAAATTTGTAACCCCATTTCTTCTGAGTAAGAAAATACCTCATATGTGGATGTAAAGTGCTCTGTTGGTGAACTACAATGCTCAGAAGAGAAGGAGCGCCATTGGGATTTTGAAGAGAAAATTTGTTCAGATTTGAAGGCCACGTGTGTTTGCAAAGCCCCCATAGTTACAGAACAATGGACCCCCCCCCATATGTGACCCCATTTTGTAAACTACACCCCTCACATAATGTAATAAAGGGTACAATGAGCATTTACGCCCCACAGGTGTCTAACAGATTTTTGGAACAGTGAACCATGATAATGTAATTTTTCATTTGCACAGCCCACTGTTACAAAGATCTGTCAAACGCCAGTGGGGTGTAAATACTCACTGCACCCCTTATTAAATTCTGTGAGGGGTGTAGTTTCCAAAATGGGGTCACATGTGGGGGTCCACAGGGGGCTTTGTAAACGCACTTGGCCCCCGACTTCCATTCCAAACAAATTCTCTTTCAAAAAGCTCAATAGCGCTCCTCCTCTTCTGAGCATTGTAGTGTGCCAGCAGAGCACTTGACGTCCACACATGGGGTATTTCCATACTCAGAAGAAATGGGGTTACAAATAGAGATGAGCAAACTTTTCAAAAATTCGATTCGGCCGATTCGCCGAACTTTCCAAAAAAGTTTGCTTCGATCCGATTTTTTTCACGGCAAATCTATATTAAAATAGGCTATTTCTAGCCTACATATAGCTTTTATAGGGGTATAGAACACTTTGCTGTGTTCTAAAACGCATATGGAGTGTGCTGGGGTAGTGAAATAATACTGTTATTCAGAATAACATGCAGATTACCGGCGTCGCTTTTAGAATCACTGCCGCACAGCAGCACAATGACAGAGCCTGGTGGTGGCATCAGTGATAGGAGACCATATAGTGACTGAATGACATAGCGTGGAGGTGTTGGCAGCATGAGGAGACCATTTAGTGGCTGAATGGCACAGCGTGGAGGTGTTGGCAGCATGAGGACACCATATAGTGGCTTAATGACACAGCGTGGACATGTTGGCAACATGAGGAGACCATATAGTGTCTGAATGGCACAGCATGAAGGTGTTGGCAGCATGAGGACACCATATAGTGGCTGAATGACACAGCATGGACATGTTGGCAGCATGAGGAGACCATATAGTGGCTGAATGACACAGCATGGAGGTGTTGGCAGCATGAGGAGACCATATAGTGGCTGAATGGCACAGCCTGGAGGTGTTGGCAGCATGAGGAGACCATATAGTGGATGAATGGCACAGGCCGGAGTTGCCAGCAGCATGAGTAGGCACTAGGCCTTCACAATCCCTAAGATTAAAAGATGAATTAAGAAATTTAAACCGAAGATTTTGGATAGCGGGCATCAGTAAATCATATATTGTCTTAATGACACAGCCTGGAGTTGGCTGATGCACGAGAAACAGCAGGGCTTCACAATTCCCCCCCCAAAACACCACAATTTTAGAAATTTTTGAAAAAGATTTTGGATAGTGGGTGCTACCTATGACAAAATTTGAAATTCCCAGACCCAGGCCCAGCAGCGCCATCATTTTTTGATTTGAAATTTAAAACAAACTTTGCGTGTCCCGGACCCCAGCGTGTGGGTCTGAAGGACCAAATTCAACAAGCCCCCACAGGGCTCATGTGGCCGTGAGATGTAGGCGCAACGTCTCCATTTCCCTGACCGGCCATTGTTTCCAAGACTTCTCGCCAAGGCAAACCATTTGAAGAACAGCGTGACACCGCCGTGACCTGCACACATGGTATGCTGAAGGGCCACTGAGACTTGTCCGGGCAGTGGAGGCTTAAGACACAGTGGAGGATGTGGAGGTGGAGTAGCACACTGTCACAGGACCAACGGGCTGACAGAGTGTAGAAGAAAGTAGCATTGAGTACACACCAGGGCTTCAGAATCCCAAAGGAAAAACAACCATAAAAAAAAAAAAATTAAGAATATTTAGGACAGCGGGTGCTACCTATATATTGCCTGAATGACACAAGCTGGAGTTGGCTGATGCATGAGTACACACCAAAGCTTCACAATCCCTAATAAAAAAGACAAACATTTTTGACGAAAAATTTTAATGAAAATTTAGGACAGCGAGTGCTCTCTATATATTACCAGAATGATGCAGCCTGGAGTTGGCTGCAGCATGAGGAGACAATTGAAATATGTGATTTTTTTATTTGAAATTTAAATCAAAATTCGTGTCCCGGACCCCGCCGTGTGGGTACAAAGGACCTAATCTCACAAGCAACCACAGGGCTCATGTGGCCGTAAGATGTAGGTGCAACGTCTCCATAGCCCTGACAGGCCATTTTTGGTTTTTGTACCTTTGTTTAAGAACAAGCTCATATCCAAGAGTCCAGAAGACGCTATAATGCAGGATGGTGGACCACCAAAAGACATTCTTCTATAAAATAATTTTTTATGAAATAAAGAAGCAGCGTTTATCCCTCTCCGTATTTTATTTGAAAATTTTGCTTAAAAAATCACACGCAACAAGCGTTCAATGGTGTAATGGTTATTATTCTGGAAAATTCAAGTTTATTACTGTGATAATTATCAGAAAATTTGAAAAAAACACTACCCAAGAGTGTAAGTATTTCAAAAATCCTAAAATTAAAGGCCCTAGCCCAGAAGCATCATGAAGTCAAGTAGTTCCTGAAAGACACAGGAGCAGTCAGGAATAGGCATCAGCAGTACCCAAGAGGCTTTAATAACACCTTACATTGTACGATCAATCGCGAGATCGAGCAATAACAAGTGTGTTATGTGATGTCTGGGGCTGCACGCGCGCTACACTGAACGGACCAGCGTGTATCTATCTTTCACCGACAGGTGCGGGTAACCCGCTGAACCCCGTTCGTGATAGGGATCAGGGATTGCAATTATTTGCCAGGAAAGAAGAATCACAACTAAGTGTGGGTCATAAGCTCGGGTTCATTAAGTCCCTGCCCTTTGTACACACCGCATGTCTCCACTACCGATTGGATGGTTTAGTGAGGTCCTCGGATCGTCCCCGGCGTGTAGGAGAAGGCCCTGGCAGAGCGCCGAGAATTTAAAGATCATTGTTGAAATTTGCATTAAACATGTATTAGCTACTGCTAAACTTCCAAAAATTAAAGGCCCAAGGCCAGAAGCATCAGTGAGGCAAGTAGTTCCTGAAAGACACAGGAACACAGGATGAGTCAGGAGCAGGCATTCACAGTACCCAAGAAGGTTTCATGACCCCTTACTTTAGTTCCTGAAAGACACAGGATGAGCCAGGAGCAGGCAATGGCAGTACCAAAGAGGGTTTCATAACCTCATAACCAATCATAATTGGGAAATGTTGGTGTAGCAGCATGGTCAATCTACTCTGAGGCATCTGGCATTGGTGGCTGGAAATCCTGGCTGATCCATCCCTGATTCATCTTGACAAACGTCAGTCTCTCCACATTTTTAGTGGACAGACGAGTTCGCCCTGGCCGCACTAAACACCCGCTCTGATGGCACACTACTGGCCGGGCAGGACAGCTTTTCCAGGGAAAACTCTGCTAGTTGCGGCCATAAATCAAGTTTAGCTGCCCAGAAGTCCAGCGAATCTTCAATGGTTGTTGGCATGGTCATGTCAAGGTATGCCACCACCTGCTGGTTCAGGTCCTGCTCCATGTCTACCTGCTGCTGATGAGTTGCTTCACTATGCGGGTGAAGAAAGCTACTCATCAGCGAATGTAGAGTCAGGCTGCTGCTGATTGAGCTAGTACTGCTCCTGTCACCCCTCCCCTCCACAGCAGCCATGGCAGGGGAAGGTGAGCGCAGAGGGCCGCCCCGAGTCAGACCTGCAAGTGGATGCACCATGTGGCCGATAGGCATCGGCCAACTGACTACGTAGAATCTCTCTGTAGTAGGTCATTTTGTCCTCCCTCTCAGTGGGTGTAAGAAAGGCCCCCATTCTGTGATGGTAGCGAGGGTCTAATAAGGTGGAGATCCAGAAGTCATCCCGCTGCCCGCTGATGAATTTTGACAATTCGGGGGTCACTACGCAAGCAACTGAGCATGCATCGTGCCATTTGCGCGAATCGGAGGGACTACCTGCCTCCATCTCGACTGCATACTGCCACGGTGTGTTTGGGTCCTCTGTCTCGCCTTCCTCATAACCCTCCAGCTCCTCTGGCTGCTCCTCCTCTCCTGTCCGATGACTAGAAACACCGGCCATCTCATCCAACCTAAACTGTGCTCCGCTCTGCCCCTCATCATCATACTCCTCCAGTTCAGCCCCCACAGGGCTCATGTAGCCTTGAGATGTAGGCGCAACATCTCCATTGCCGTGACCAGCCGTAGTTTCAATAATTTGTTGTAGGAAATGTAGGAGTGGAATTACGTCGTTCATGGCGTAATCCAAGCGAGTTACAAATAATGTGGCTTCGTCAAAGGGCCTCAGCAAACGGCAGGTGTCATGTATGAGCTGCCACTGGTTCACATTGAAGTTACACAGGGGAGTACTCCTATCTGCTTGGATCATCAAGAAATCGGTGATTGCTTTTCTTTGTTCATATAGTCTGTCCAACATATGGAGGGTGGAATTCCAACGTGTGGCAACGTCACAAATAAGACTATGTTGTGGGATACCATTCTGACGCTGTAGCTCAAGGAAAGTGTGCTTGGCGGTGTACGAGTGGCTGAAGTGCATGCACAGTTTCCTTGCCATTTTCAGGATGTTTTGCAAATAGGGTGAAGATTTGAGGAAGTGCTTGACAACCGGATTCAACACGCGTGCCATGCAGGGAACATGTTTCACACTTCCTTGTCGCAGCACGGACACGATGTTCTTCCCATTGTCGGTCACCATGGTTCCCATTTCCAGATTTCGTGGAGTAAGCCATACTCGGATTTCTTTACGAATGAACTTTAGCAGTTCCTCCCCTGTGTCACTCCGTTCGCCAAGGCAAACCATGTGAAGAACAGCTTAACACCGTCGTGCCCTACACACATGGTACGATGAAGGGCCACCGAGATTTGGACGTGCAGTGGAGGCCGAGGACACGGTGGAGGATGAGGAGGCGGCGTCGCACACTGTAACAGGACCAACTGCCTGGGAGCGAGAGCGTGGAGGAGGAGGCGGTGTGACCTGTCCAAGTTGCTGTTGCTGCTGTGCAGGAACCACATTTACCCAGTGGGCCGTAAAAGACAAGTATTGTCCCTGCCCGTAGATACAGCTCCACACGTCAGTGCTGCCGTGGGGAGAAGCAGGAGCAACGGAAGGAGGGTTTGACACAAAGCTCCCTTCGGCTGAGGTGGTGGAGCCTTGGCTGGATGAAGGAGGGAGCGAATGGCCACTGGGTGATGCAGCAGGCTGGACCACTACATCGGAGCCATGGTTCTCCCAGGCTGCGTTATGGTGGCGAAGCATGTGTTGACGCAGGGCCATGGTGCCGACATTGGGACCCTGGCCACGCTTCACCTTTTGCCGACAGATCTTGCATGTGGCTACGTGAACCTCCTATGGATGCCTTATGAAAAACTCCCACATCGCCGAGTAGCTGATTTTCCCACCCGCAGTCCGCACTAATTGACTGCTACTGGCGCCGTCTCCAGGAAACCCTTTTCCACTACCTCCCTGAAAGGTAGGCTGCCGCGAAGCAGGTGGTCTCCCCCGGGCACGTTTGGCTCCTGAATTTCCACTACTGCCACCACGCTGACTGCCAACCGTGCTACCGCCTTGCTGCCTCAAGGGCAACCTGCAACTCTCTTCTCCTGATGATGATGAAGTCCCTTATGCACCCAGCTCCCAATTGCGATCGGCTTCATCATCATCAACAGTTGTGTGTGCACTTCACTGATGTTCTCCTCAGGTTCCCCAACAGTGTCTGCTTCAGGACCCTGAACACTTGCAACTCCACCTCCCACGTCACTCTCCGCATCACTACTCCTCCCCTTCTTGGCTGTCCAGTAGCTGCTGACTGTCCTCTATTAGATCGTCCTCAGTAAATATTGGAGCTGAACCCACAGCATAAGATACTTCTTTAGGAGAGGGAACAGCATAGGACAAAGGCAATGGGAGGACAGGGACTGCTCCCGGGCCATGCCAACTGAGGGTTGTGTCTGAGGAACCCACCGACTGTTGACTGGGGGTGTCAGACGTCATTTGTGATGATGTGGATGAGCGTGTTCACCAATCGACGATGGCAGATGGGTTGCTGGTGGAGACACGACCGCTGGCTGATAACGGGAACTCAGGCCTCTCGCTGCGACTCCTGCTGCCACTCGCCCCAAGTCTGCTGCCAACTCTGCCTGAAGTATTTAGGCCTCTGCCACTCCTCTGTGCACGTCCTGGCTACACTACTCTTTAAACAGTATTTGTCTAGAACAGCAGCAGGTGATTACTTACGGCTGTCCTTTCATAGTATGTAGGCCCTTTACAGATTAATAGGTATAAGATGGTACACTACTTGGATGTACGTATGCGGTATGCACTGATGAGGGCAGTAAGATGCGCAACTATAGGCAGAAAAAATCTGTATTTTTTAAAAACACCAGCTGGTGAATACTATTGTTTGGACTTTGACGGTATGGAGCACCTTGACAGATTAACAGGTACTAAATGGTACAATACTTGGATGCACCTATGCCGCATGCACTGATAAGGGCAGTAATATGCGCAACTATAGGCAGAAAAAACTCTGTATTTTTTAAAAACACCAGCCGGTGAATACTATTGTTTGGACTTTGACGGTATGGAGCACCATGACAGCTTAACAGGTACTAAATGGTACAATACTTGGATGTACCTATCCGGTATGCACTGATGAGGGCAGTAATATGCGTAACTATATGCAGAAAAAACTCTGTATTTTTGTAAAACACCAGCCGGTGAATACTATTGTTTAGACTTTGACGGTATGGAGCACCTTGACAGATTAACAGGTACTAAATGGTACAATACTTGGATGTACGTATGCGGTATTCACTGATGAGGGCAGTAATATGTGTAACTATACGCAGAAAAAACTCCGCATTTTTGTAAAACACCAGCCGGTGAATACTATTGTTTGGACTTTGACAGTATGGAGCACCTTGACAGCTTAACAGGTACTAAATGGTACAATACTTGGACGTACCTATGCGGTATGCACTGATGAGTGCAGTAATATGCGTAACTATACGCAGAAAAAACTCTGTATTTAAAAAAAAAAAAAAAAGCCGGTGAATACCATTGTTTGGACTTGCACAGTATGTAGCCCCTTGACAGATTAACAGGTACAAAATGGTACAAATGCACTAAAGTCCACTGAGCAATCATGTATTTCTGAACAGCAGCTGGACCCAACAATGCAGCACCACAAAAAAACTAAAAATACAGGGATTAAACCCTAAATTGCACTCTGTCACACAATTCTGAGCAGCAGAAGATTTGTGGAGCAAAAAAAAAATCAATTGGGTTGAAAAATGAGGGGATAAGATGCTTCAGAAAGTTCAGGCAGCTTGGAGATCTGTATGAGACAGCTGACAGCTATCTGCCCCTCTCTGCTGCAATGCTCAATAACGTGAATAGGAGGTTTAGCTATCAATGATCCTTCTCAGTGTGAACGGCAAAGCACTCTGCACTCCTGTCTTTCCCTAATGCTGATGTGACTAGCAGTTGCAGTGTAACGCTGTGGTATGAGCTATTCACACACACGCAGTCCCGTCCTCTCTATCTGAGTGCATAGATGAAATGAAGAGAGGCAAGATGGCCGCCAATTATATAGGGGCTGTGACATCACAGGGGTCAGTGAACACTGATAGGCTGCATCTCACATGTGATTCAGGGTCAGCCTGCCTACCTTCATTCCCGCCGCTGTTTCCCGCCCTCCCATAATCCCCTGCCCCGTGTACACACATGTGAATCCGCCATCTTAGGTCTCCAATAGCCTGGAACGCTGTAAAATGGAGTTTAATGAAGCGCTTCGCACTTCGTAGCGAATTCGGGTTCGTCAACTTCGATTCGCTCATCTCTAGTTACAAATTTTGGGGTTCACTTTCTCCTATTACCCCTTGTAAAAATGTAAAATTTGGTGAGAAAATATAATTTTAGTGTACATTTTTTTTTTCATTTCATTTCACAAAACGTCATCAAACACCTGTGGAGTGTTAAGGCTCACTGTACCCCTTGTTACGTTCCTTGAGGGGTGTAATTTCCAAAATAGTATCCCATGTGTTTGTTTTTTTTTTTTTTTTTGCTGTTCTGGCACCATAGGGACTTCCTAAATGCAACATGCCCCTCAAAAACCATTTCAGCAAAATTTGCTTTCCAAAAGCTAAATGTGACTCCTTCTCTTCTAAGCATTGTAGTTCGCCCGCAGAGCATTTTACGTCCTAACATGGAGTATTTTTATACTCAGAAGAGATGGGGTTACAAATTTGGGGGGCCTTTTCTCCCATTATCCTTTGCAAAAATGATAAATTTGGGGAAAAAACTGCACTTTAGTGTAAAAATCTTTTTTTTTCATTTACACATCTGACTTTAACGAAACGTCATCAAACACCTGTGGGGTGTTAAGGCTCACTGGACCCCTTGTTACGTGCCTTGATGGGTGTAGTTTCCAAAATGGTATGCCATGTGGGGGTTTTCTGCTGTTCTGGCACCATAGGGGCTTCCTAAATGTGACATGCCCCCCAAAAACCATTTCAGCAAAATTCACTCTCCAAAATCCCATTGTCGCTCCTTCCCTTCTGAACCATCTACTGCGTCCGCCAAGCACTTGACATCCACATATGATGTATTTCCTTACTCGAGAGAAATTGTTTTACAAATTTTGGTGGTCTTTTTCTTCTATTACCCCTTGTAAAAATTCAAAAACTGGGTCTACAAGAACATGCGAGTGTAAAAAATGAAGATTTTGAATTTTCTCCTTCAATTTGCTCCTATTCCTGTGAAACACCTAAAGGGTTAACAAACTTTCCGAATGTAATTTTGAATACTTTGAGGGGTGCAGTTTTTATAATGGGGTATTTTTTTAAAATAAGGAAGCCCTTCAAATCCACTTCAAATGTGAACTGGTCCTTGAAAAATTCAGATTTTGAAAATTTTGTGAAAAATTGGAAAATTGCTGCTGAGTTTTGAAGCCCTCTGATATTGTCCAAAAGTTAAAACATGTCAACTTTATGATGAATATATAAAATAAACACATTGTATATGTGAATCAAAATATTATTTATTTGTAATGTCTATTTTCCTTACAAGCAGAGAGCTACAAAGTTAGAAAAATGCTAAATTTAAAATTTTTTCATCAAATTTTGGAGTTTTTCACCAAGAAATGATTCAAATATCGGTGAAAATTTACCACTAACATAAAGTAGAATATGTCACAAAAAACAATCGCGGAATCAGAATGAAAGGTGAAAGCATCCCAGAGTTATTAATACTTAAAGTGACAGTGGTCAGATGTTAAAATAATAGCCGGGTCCTTAAGGTATAAATGGGCTGGGTCCTTAAGGGGTTAAGTCCTTTCAGAGTGTTAATGCTGGCTATAATGGAGGCAAGCACAACACTGCACTCTGTCTGTTTACTTTGAGTCCCTCAATTTCTTGATAAGGGCACACAAGGAGAGATTTATAATAACCTGTGTAGGAAAAGAGTGACACAGTTGCCCATAGCAACCAATTAGATTGCTTCTTTCATTTTTGAAAAGACCTCTGAAAAATTAAAGAAGCAATCTCATTGGTTGCTGTGGGCAACTGCACCACTCTTCCCCTACACGGGTTTTGATAAATCTCCCCCATAGTTTTTCTCAGCTCCAAATTCTGATCTTCCCAGGTGAAAGGTAGCCTCATTGCTGATCTTCAACCTGTCAGCAAATTCAGCCTCTTCCAATCAACCCTCTTCTGAAGTCTTTGATGGCCATGACTTTTCCCATGACATAAACTCCCAGTGGTTTCAAATTGCTTCACCTAAAGCGGAATGTAGTTTATATGTGGAGCACATTTATAAATGGACAAGTATCATGAAAAAAACATCCCCTATCCGAATGATAGGTGATAAGTTTTAGATCATGGGGGATGCGAGCACTGGGGCTCCCCGCAATCTCCTGTTTAGAGCCCCGGCTCTCCTTCACAGCGGCGTGTCACAACCCCTGCCTGAAGCGGGGACCGCCACATCCCCTCCATTTTGCTCTATGGGAGAGCAGTACGTCAATCTTCGTCTCTCACACAGAACTAAATAGGCGGGGGTCGTGACATGCCGCTGTGAAGGAAAGCCAAGACTCTAAACAGGAGATCGCAGGGGGCCCCAACGCTCAGACCCCCCCCCCCCCCCCCCCCGCGGTCTAAAACCTATCCCCTATCCTTTGGATAGGAAATACGTTTTTTTTTCTTAATACTTGTCCTTTAACCCCTTAAGGACCCAGCCCATTCTCACCTTAATGACCCGGCTTTATATCGCACATCCGACCACTGTCACTTTAAGCATTAATAACTCTAGGATGCTTTTACCTTTCATTCTGATTCCGAGATAGTTTTTTCGTGACATATTCTACTTTATTTTAGTGGAAAAATTTCATCAATGCTTGCATAATTTCTTGGTGGAAAAAATCCAAAATTTGATGAAAATATTTAAAATTTTGCATTTTTTTTTAACATTGAAGCTCTCTGCTTATAAGGAAAATGGATATTCCAAATAAATTATATATGGATTCACATATACAATATGTCTACTTTATGATTGCATCATAAAGTTGACATGTTTTTACTTTTGGAAGACATCAGAGGGCTTCAAATTTCCGCAGCAATTTTCCAATTTTTCACAAAATTTTCAAAATCTAAATTTTTCAGGGACATTCAAAAAGTTTGTTAACCCTTTAGGTGTTTAACAGGAATAGCAGAAAACTGAAGGAGAAAATTCTAAATCTTCATTTTTTACAGTCTCATGTTCTTATAGACCCAGTTTTTGAATTTGTACAAGGGGTAAAAGGAGAGAAATCTTCCTAAAATTTGTAACCCAATTTCTATTGAGTAAGGAAATACCTCATATGTGTATGTCAAGTGTTTGTCGGGCGCAGTAGAGGGCTCAGAAGGGAAGGAGCGACAGTGGGATTTTGGTGAGTTTTTCTGAACAGTTTTTTTGGGGGGCACGTCACATTTAGGAAGCCCCTATGGTGCCAGAACAGCAAAAAAAGAACACATGGCATACTATTTAGGAAACTAAACCCCTCAAGGAATGTAACAAGTGGTCCAGTGAGCCTTAACACCCTACAGGTGTTTGACGACTTTAGATGTGTAAATTATTTTTTTTCACTAAAATTCTAATTTTCCCCCTAAATTTTACATTTTTCAAGAGTTAATACGAGAAAATGCCCCCCAAAATTTGTAACCCAATCTCTTCTGAGTATGGAAATACCCCATGTGTGGACGTCAAGTGCACTGCAGGTGCACTACAATGCTCAGAAGAGAAGGAGTCACATTTGGCTTTTGGAAAGCAAATTTTGCTAAAATGGTTTTTGGGGGGCATGTCACATTTAGGAGGCCCCTATGGTGCCAGGACAGCAAAAAAAAAAAAAAAAAAACCCACATGGAATACTATTTTGGAAACTACTTCCCTCAAGGAACGTAACAAGGGTACAGGGAGCTTTAACACCCCATAGGTGTTTGATGACTTTTTATTAAAGTTGGATGTGTAAATTATTATTATTATTTTCCACTAAAATGCTGGTTTTCCCCCAAATTTTACATTTTTACAAGGAGTAATAGGAGAAAATGCACCCCAAAATGTGTAACCCCATCTCTTCTGGGTATGGAAATACCCCATGTGTGGACATCAAGTGCACTGCGGGTGCACTACAATGCTCAGAAGAGAAGGAGTCACATTTGGCTTTTGGAAAGCAAATTTTGCTGAAATGGTTTTTGGGGGGCATGTCCCATTTAGGAAGCCCCTATGGTGCCAGGACAGCAAAAAAACAACAAAAAAAAACAACAACACATGGCATACTATTTTGGAAACTACACCCCTCAAGGGGTACAGTGAGCCTTAACATCATACAGGTGTTTGACGACTTTTTGTTAAAGTTGGATGTGTAAATGATATTTTTTTCACTAAAATGCTGTTTTTACCCAAATTTTACATTGTTACATGGGGTAAGAGGAGAAAATGCCCCCAAAATGTATAACCCCATCTTTTCTGGGTATGGAAATACCCTATGTGTGGACATCAAGTGCTCTGCTGGCGCACTACAATGCCCAGAAGAGGAGTCACATTTGGCTTTTGGAAAGCAAATATTGCTGAAATGGTTTTTGGGGGGCATGTCCCATTTAGGAATCCCCTATGGTGCCAGGACAGCAAAAAAGAAAACAAAAAAAAAAACCATATGGCATACTATTTTGGGAACTACACCCCTCAAGGAACGTAACAAGGGTACAGGGAGCTTTAACACCCCATAGGTGTTTGATGACTTTTTGTTAAAGTTGGATGTGTAAATTATTATTATTATTTTCCACTAAAATGCTGGTTTTCCCCCAAATTTTACATTTTTACAAGGGGTAATAGGAGAAAATGCACCCCCAAATATGTAACCCCATCTCTTCTGGGTATGGAAATACCCCATGTGTGGACATCAAGTGCACTGCGGGTGCACTACAATGCTCAGAAGAGAAGGAGTCACATTTGGCTTTTGGAAAGCAAATTTTGCTGAAATGGTTTTTGGGGGGCATGTCCCATTTAGGAAGCCCCTATGGTGCCAGGACAGCAAAAAAACAACAGCAACAAAAAACAACACATGGCATACTATTTTGGAAACTACACCCCTCAAGGGGTACAGTGAGCCTTAACATCATACAGGTGTTTGACGACTTTTTGTTAAAGTTGGATGTGTAAATGATTTTTTTTTCACTAAAATGCTGTTTTTACCCAAATTTTACATTGTTACATGGGGTAAGAGGAGAAAATGCCCCCAAAATGTATAACCCCATCTTTTCTGGGTATGGAAATACCCTATGTGTGGACATCAAGTGCTCTGCTGGCGCACTACAATGCCCAGAAGAGGAGTCACATTTGGCTTTTGGAAAGCAAATATTGCTGAAATGGTTTTTGGGGGGCATGTCCCATTTAGGAAGCCCCTATGGTGCCAGGACAGCAAAAAAAAACAAAAAAAAAAACCATATGGCATACTATTTTGGTAACTACACCCCTCAAGGAATGTAACAAGGGGTACAGTGAGCTTTAACACCCCACAGGTGTTTGATAACTTTTCGTTAAATATGGATGTGTAAATTATTATTTTTTTCCACTATAATGCTGGCTTCCCCCCAAATTTTAAATTTTTCAAGGCTGAATATGAGAAAATGCCCCCCAAAATTTGTAACCCAATCTCTTGTGAGTATGGAAATACCCCATGTGTGGACGTCAAGTGCACTGCGGCGCACTACAATGCTCAGGAGAGAAGGAGTCACATTTGGCTTTTGGAAAGCCTATTTAGCTAAAATGGTTTTTGGGAGGCATGTCCCATTTAGGAAGCCCCTATGGTGCCAGGACAGCAAAAAAAAAAACCACATGGCAGACTATTTTGGAAACTACATCTCTCAAGGAACGTAACAAGGGGTATAGTGAGCTTTAACACCCCATAGGTGTTTGACGACTTTTTGTTAAAGTTGGATGTGTAAATTACTATTTTTTTTCCACTAAAATGCTGGTTTTCCCCCAAATTTACATTTTTACAAGGGGTAATAGGAGAAAATGCTCCCCAAAATTTGTAACCCCATCTCTTCTGAGTATGTAAATACCCCATGTGGGGACGTCAAGTGCTCTGCTGGCGCACTACAATGCTCAGAAGAGAAGGAGTCACATTTGGCTTTTGGAAAGCAAATTTTGCTGAAAAGGTTTTTGGGGGGCATGTCCCATTTAGGAAGCCCCTATGGTGCCAGGACAGCAAAAAAACAAAACAAAAAACAAACACATGGCATAATATTTTGGAAACTACACCCCTCAAGGAACGTAACAAGGGGTACAGTGAGCCTCAACATCCCACAGGTGTTTGACGACTTTTTGTTAAAGTTGAATGTGTAAATAATTTTTTTTTCCACTAAAATGCAGTTTTTACCCAAATTTTACATTTTTACAAGGGGTAATAGGAGAAAATGCCCCCAAAATGTGTAACCTCATCTTTTCTGAGTATGGAAATACCCCATTTGTGGACATCAAGTGCACTTGTGGGATGTGAAAAGGAAAAATTTTATTTTTTTTACACTTAAATGCTGGGATCACCATAAATTTTTCATTTTCACAAGTGGTAATAGGAGAAAATATCATCGTAAATTTTTAGAGACATTTCTTTGGAGTAAGAACATACCTCATATCTGGACGTTAGGAGCTCTGTGGGTGCACACCGTTCTCTGAGGAGCAGGAGCGCAGTCAGGGTCCTTGAGCTTTTTCATTGCTGCCTATGGAGCCAGAACAGTGGGACCCCCCCCCCTCGAGGGGCATTACATGGGGTACACTAAATAACTAAAATGGGGTACAGTGGGACATAAAATTATAAAACAGGTTATGTTCCCAGAATGATGACACAGAGCATATCCAAAACTAAAAAATATGCCCACCCCAAACCCTATGCTCTGAATCATCATTCTGGGAATGTGATGTGTGAGGCCGTCCCTAACCTATTGCCACAAATGCGCTCAGGTGGAGAGAGCGCTGCGCATTTGATGCAACATAAAAAGTCTCAGTGACCCATGACCCATTTTTTTTTTTTAAATACCCCCAGAGGTCTTATCAGGTTTATTTTTTTTGATGAAAGATTTTTTTAGGTAATTTAGTGGTTTTATAGGGTTAAAATTTGGAATGTACTCTGGACTTGGTACATTGGGGTCAAATTATGGAAAATTTAAATGAAGAGGGGAAAATTTGGTACCGCATGGAAGTTTGATACTCCCTGAAGCAGTTTTTAATGCAGAGGCCCGGATGATCGGGGCAAGTGTCACACTGAGTGGTGGTGTCCTTCCATATACCCCTCCTGTGACACACTCTTTTTCACGGATCATCCCTTCTTTCCATGGGGGACTTCACCTGGAAAGTGTTGGCCTGGGACAATCCTGGCACCTATAACTTCAGTTTCTTGGGAAGTCTGGCCTGCTCTTTCCCAGTCGCCTAAGATCGGGGCCCTTAGGACTACTTCTTGAAACTGGAGGAATGTCCCTGTGTTGCCAGCGTACTGGGACAGTACCAAAGAGTTGTACATGGTAACCTGTACCATGTAGACCGCAACTGTTTTGTACCATGCCCGTGTTTTCCGCAAGGCGTTGTATGGCTTGAGGATTTGATCAGAAAGATCAACTCCCCCCATATTCTGATTGTAGTCTAGAATACAATCAGGCTTGAGGACCGGTGTTGTGGTACCTCGCACAGGGACAGGTGAGCTGCCGTTACCATGAATTGTGGTCAGCATAAGGACATCCCCCTTATCCTTATACATGACCAGCAACAGGTTTTCATGGGTAAGTGCATGGGACTCACCCTTGGGCATAGGTGTCTGGATAAAATTTAGAGGGAGGCCTCTCTGGTTCTTCCGCATGGTCCCACAAGCGGATGTGGATCTGGCGGCAAGGGATATGAACAGAAGGATGCTGGTATAAATGTTGTCCACGTACACGTGGTAACCCTTATCCAGCAATGGATGCACAAGGTCCCAAACGAGCTTCCCGCTAACACCCAGAGTGGGGGGACATTCTGGGCGTTCAATACGGGAAACTTGTCCCTCATATACTCTAAACTTGTAAGTGTACCCGGAGGTACTCTCACAAAGTTTATAGAGCTTCTCGCCATACCGTGCCCGTTTCGAGGGAATATACTGGCGGAATATAAGTCTCCCCTTAAAACTGATAAGAGACTCATCTACCGAGAGCTCCCTTAGCGGTACGTAGGCCTCCAAAAATTTGGCCCCAAAGTTATCGATGACGGGCCTCACTTTGTAAAGCCGAAATCGCCACCTCCCCATAGATACAGTGGGTGATAGGGGGTGTATTGTACACCCCCGATCACCATGTATCTACGGGTCATCTTGTCACACGTGACCCGTATGACCCGAATCGCAGCAGATCGCCAGTGTGAATTCACCGGCTATCTGCGGCGATCGCCGACATGGGGGGATCTGATGACCCCCCTGTGCATTTGCACAGGATGCCTGCTGAATGATTTCAGCAGGCATCCTGGTCCGGTCCCTGACCTGCGTGCGGCGGGGACCGAAATTACCACGGGCGAATGGATACGCCCTGGCTCCTTAACGATCTAAAATCCAGGGCGTATCCATACGCCCTGGGTCCTTAAGGGGTTAAAGTTATTCTGAACATTTCATATGCCTGTACTGTCACAGACCCCGTTCTTGCAAATTTCAACAAGCAGTAGGCTTTTTATTGCTTCAGTGTTGCGATCTTATGTCACACTATGTGAGAACATTTCCACATTTCATTTAGTTGCTATGGGCAGCTTTTTGTTTGTTTTAAAGGGGTATTCCAGGCAAAAACTCCTCAGGACCAGTTGAAGCGTTGTAGCACGCAAAACGGTTCCGTTGTCCAGAAGCACCCCTGCTTGTTTATCCGTTGTCTCCCTGCAGTGTCACCCGGTGAATAAAGGCGTTTGAAGCATTGTGGTGAGTGCCACGGTCTTCTTTTCTTCTTCTTGGAATACAGTCAGACTTTATCTTGTGGACCTGTGTTGCACCGCTTCTGTGCGGACTGTTCAGCCGGTGTAGGAATCAGCTGTGTGGTATTTGAGCCCTCATGTGTGTCTGCAGTGCCGAGGTTATCTTATGCAGTTCTAGATTTGTAAATTACTTCGATTAAAAAATCTTAATCCTTCCAATAGTGATTAGCTTCTGAAGTTGAGTTGTTGTTTTCTGTCTAACTGCTCTCTGATGACTCACGTCCCGGGAGCTGTGCAGTTCCTATGGGGATATTCTCCCATCCTGCACAGCTCCCGGGACGTGACATCATCAATGAGCAGTTAGACAGAAAACTTCAGAAGCTAATAACTATTGGAAGGATTAACATTTTTTAATAGAAGTAATTTACAAATCTGTAACATCCTGTTCACACTGATGTGGTACTGTGCGGCATCCGTTGCTGCCATGGTGCCGTGTCTGCGGGGAGGTGCGACCCATGGACTGGTTTGAGTGGCATTGGGGCCGCTCTGCCAGTGGGTCGTTCCCCCTGTGGGCACTGGTGTCGCGGCGGTGGTGGTCGCCGCCCAGTGCTACGCCATTTTATGCTAGGGACGTTAGGGACCCACTCTAAGTAGGTGGCCTTGACGTGGCGAGTGGGCTTTGTACTTTTTGATCAAAACGTATATATTAACAACCTGTTAGTTTTTGAAATTATGCTGAGAAGCAATTAGATCATTGTGCAAGATTGTAGATGTGCACCATGTCTGTTTTCTACCTGAATTCACATTGTGTTTTCTATCCCCTCTTTTTTTTTTTTGTTTTTTTTTGAACATGTTGTCTGCACTCTTCCCCACCCCCTCAGCCCAACCCTATATAAGTAGTAGTTAGCTCCACATGGGCCTTTTCTTTCCTGGTAGCCTCCCAGTTTGACTGGGAGAGCATGGTAAGTGTGCTGTAACATCCTGTT
Source organism: Hyla sarda (assembly GCF_029499605.1). NCBI lineage: Eukaryota > Metazoa > Chordata > Amphibia > Anura > Hylidae > Hyla > Hyla sarda. The sequence continues at coordinate 278,464,622 of NC_079190.1, forward strand.
CACACTGGTGTGGTGCTGTGCGGCGTCCGTTGCTGCCGTGGTGCCGTGTCTGCGGGGAGGTGCGACCCATGGACTGGTTTGAGTGGCATTGGGGCCGCTCTGCCAGTGGGTCGTTCCCCCTGTGGGCACTGGTGTTGTGGCGGTGGTGGTCGCCGCCCAGTGCTACGCCATTTTATGCTAGGGACGTTGGGGACCCACTCTAAGTAGGTGGCCTTGACGTGGCGAGTGGGCTTTGTACTTTTTGATCAAAACGTATATATTAACAACCTGTTAGTTTTTGAAATTATGCTGAGAAGCAATTAGATCATTGTGCAAGATTGTAGATGTGCACCATGTCTGTTTTCTACCTGAATTCACATTGTGTTTTCTATCCCCTCTTTTTTTTTTTTGTTTTTTGTTTGAACATGTTGTCTGCACTCTTCCCCACCCCCTCAGCCCAACCCTATATAAGTAGTAGTTAGCTCCACATGGGCCTTTTCTTTCCTGGCAGCCTCCCAGTTTGACTGGGAGAGCATGGTAAGTGTGCTGTAACATCCTGTTCACACTGGTGTGGTGCTGTGCGGCGTCCGTTGCTGCCGTGGTGCCGTGTCTGCGGGGAGGTGCGACCCATGGACTGGTTTGAGTGGCATTGGGGCCGCTCTGCCAGTGGGTCGTTCCCCCTGTGGGCACTGGTGTCGTGGCGGTGGTGGTCGCCGCCCAGTGCTACGCCATTTTATGCTAGGGACGTTAGGGACCCACTCTAAGTAGGTGGCCTTGACGTGGCGAGTGGGCTTTGTACTTTTTGATCAAAACGTATATATTAACAACCTGTTAGTTTTTGAAATTATGCTGAGAAGCAATTAGATCATTGTGCAAGATTGTAGATGTGCACCATGTCTGTTTTCTACCTGAATTCACATTGTGTTTTCTATCCCCTCTTTTTTTTTGTTTTTTTTGTTTGAACATGTTGTCTGCACTCTTCCCCACCCCCTCAGCCCAACCCTATATAAGTAGTAGTTAGCTCCACATGGGCCTTTTCTTTCCTGGCAGCCTCCCAGTTTGACTGGGAGAGCATGGTAAGTGTGCTGTAACATCCTGTTCACACTGGTGTGGTGCTGTGCGGCGTCCGTTGCTGCCGTGGTGCCGTGTCTGCGGGGAGGTGCGACCCATGGACTGGTTTGAGTGGCATTGGGGCCGCTCTGCCAGTGGGTCGTTCCCCCTGTGGGCACTGGTGTCGTGGCGGTGGTGGTCGCCGCCCAGTGCTACGCCATTTTATGCTAGGGACGTTAGGGACCCACTCTAAGTAGGTGGCCTTGACGTGGCAAGTGGCCTTTGTACTTTTTGATCAAAACGTATATACTAACAACCTGTTAGTTTTTGAAATTATGCTGAGAAGCAATTAGATCAGTGTGCAAGATTGTAGATGTGCACCATGTCTGTTTTCTACCTGAATCCACATTGTGTTTTCTATCCCCTCTTTTTTTTTTTTGTTTGAACATGTTGTCTGCACTCTTCCCCACCCCCTCAGCCCAACCCTATATAAGTAGTAGTTAGCTACACATGGGCCTTTTCTTTCCTGGCAGCCTCCCAGTCTGACTGGGAGGGCATGGTAAGTGTGCTGTAACATCCTGTTCACACTGGCGTGGTGCTGTGCGGCATGCGTTGCTGCCGTGGCGCCATGTCTGCGGGGAGGTGCGACCCCATGGACTGGTTTGAGTAGCATTGGGGCCACTCTGCCAGTGGGTCATTCCCCCTGTGGGCACTGGTGTCGCGGCGGTGGTGGTCGCCGCCCACTGCTACGCCATTTTATGCTAGGGACGTTAGGGACCCACTCTAAGTAGGTGGCCTTGACGTGGCGAGTGGGCTTTGTACTTTTTGATCAAAACGTATATACTAACAACCTGTTAGTTTTTGAAATTATGCTGAGAAGCAATTAGATCATTGTGCAAGATTGTAGATGTGCACCATGTCTGTTTTCTACCTGAATTCACTTTTAATTTACAAATCTGTTTAACTTTCCGGAGCCAGTTGATATATAAAAAAAAGTTTTTGCCTGGAATACCCCTTTAAGGACATTACATCAAAGTTGGATCAGCCTGTGGTGTGGTTTTCCACTTTGATTTTGAGTGTGACTCCATATCCAGACCTCCATGGGTTGATAAAGTTCCATTGATAATTTTTGTGTGATTTTGTTGTCAGCACATTCAACTATGTACGAAAGTATTTCATATGATTAGTTCATTCATTCAGATCTAGGATGTGTTATTTTAGGGTAACCCTTTATTTTTTGGAGCAGTGTACATCCCGGGGCGCTAAGTACCATGACATCATGACATAAATTTAGTCGTCTAGGGATTAAGAAAACAGTCGTGCGCAGGGCTCTATCTATCTGTCTGTCTGTCTGTCTGTCTTATCTGCAACATGTTGTTTTATGCAGATCTTTCGGTTAATTTTGTTTCTTTTAGATTAAAACAGAATTCAGATTTGTCTGGTGTAATTTTATGCAGCTATAAAAAAATAACATAATTGGCCTTAGCATTTCTGTATCTCCTCTTTACTTGTAGTCTCTTGACTCATTCTGTGTTCTCCAGCTGTGCCCAGGCTCCTTGCAGGCACATTCTTTCAATATTCCTGGAGGCTGAACTTCTGATGCCCTTGTGCCAAGCAGCTGTGCCCAGCCACAAACTGAAAAGGGCATGCAGCAGGGGCAGAATGAAAATTGAAAAAGCTATGAAAAAATAAAAATACTGAAGGGACATCTGGGCACAAGACATTGAATAAAGGGCAATTTGTAGAATAGCACACAAGTAGGAGAAAAGCAAACAATACATAATGGTTTTGCAAGAGAAAAAAAAATAAGTAAGGCTAAGAGCGATCTGTAGTAGAGAGATTGTAGTGTTAAAAGGAGAAATAAAGTGAGATCACGAGTCGCTATGTATCATGTCACATTGTCCAGCTGTGACACACAACAGTTATCAGTGTGAAATAGATGCAGTTCTGGAAGGGGGGTTGGGGGTGTTGAAGGAAAAAAAGACAACTTATCCACACATAGGATGAGGAATAATACAACTATACAGACAAAAAGTTTAAATCACATGTACAAAATATAACCACAGAAAAAAAGCATATAAAGAGACTTATTAATTCCTTTAGAGGTCATAACGTCTAGCAACACAATCTATTTGGTATCTTTATGTTCTAGATATTAAGGAAGATTCCCATCCCTCTAGAACAGGTATTGGCATTTAATACCTCTTACTTTGAGACCAGAAGGGTCGCAATCATGGAACATCTTAAAATGTTGTGCAATCTTTCGTAGGCTTTGTAGGTCCTCAGAATCCTTTATCAGTAAAAATGGCCAAAATATGCTCTCTGACCAGTCTTTATAGTTGTCTTCTGGTTACACTAATGTACACTTTGTTACAGAGCATATGGCCAAGTGTGTGACATTTTCTGTCACATTTTATATGACGTATGATCTTGTTTTGGCCCATTCCAATTATGAAAACTGTCAGTTTTTTACATATTCAGGGACACCGAGATCCAAATACCTTAGACTGGAGAGATAGTTGGGGTAGTATGACTTCTCACTAAGAGGTCCTGAACATTTTTAGATCTATGATAAGTAATCTTTGGATAGGTTTTCAGATTTCTTACAAGAACAGTGTCACTGACTAATAAAGGCCAATTTAGCACTTGTCTGATAGCATAAAATGGGTTATCCACTATAAGGTGATTTTAGTACATACTACCAGACAGTAATGGACATGCTTAGTAAGGATTTGTGCTTGTTATGGGGCTAAATGGCTATGTCGTGAGATTACCATAAGGCTATGGCTATCTTTTTTGGAAATGGCTATTTCCTGTTGGAGTTCCCTCCCTCCAACTACATGTTCCATGATTGTGTTTGTAAGTGTAAGATCAATTTTCTCTCTCCCACACATCAGGCACCCCACCTTTTGAAGCACATCTGAGCTCCCTTCCATGCAATAGACCAGTATTTTCTAACCAGGGTGCCTTCAGCTGCTGCAAAACTGCAATTCCCTGCAGAATGATACCCCCCACCCAGTGGTCGCTCTACCCATTGAAGTACTGCAATGCTCTTTTCCTCACTTGACTTGTGATGTAATGTCTTGGGCCACACTGCAACCAGGGAAAGCCTGAGATGACACTCATTTTGTATGCTGCTAAAAATAAACATAGGGGCAAAGATCACATAAGAATTGCAGGACCATCCATCAAACACAGGTACATACACTATATTATGAACTACACCAACTTTACAGACCCTGTAGCATAGTCAAATAAAAAAATTCCTGGAATACCCCTTTAATTCTAATAAAATACAAATAAATCTTGCAGTTGTAGGGAAGCCTTTTTTCTTGGTCTTCATTTGTTTTATTAGGGTAATTTGTTTGGTTTAATTTTCTTTTTTCATTTTTTTCTCTGAATCTTTTTTTTCCCTTTGAAGTTGAATCTGTTGCTTGTTCTTTTATTTTGTGGAACAGATTCTTTTAGCTCGTAAAAATTGACCAACCAGGATGTTCTAAGTAAATGGTGAGATGATTTGGCATTGAGGAAAATGTTGGCGGATTTTCTTTTCTGAAAAGATTTGTCTGGATATATCTCTTCTGTGATACAGTTATTTTCACATCAAGAAAGTCTATTGACTGTTGGTTGTATTTATATATTAGGAGCTTGAATAAGTGTCCAGTACATCCCTGACAAACAAAGATAACATCACCAATATACCTATTCCAGGTAAGTATCCTATCAGCAGAACTGATGGCAAATATTCTGCTTATCCACAGACACATGAAAGGGCCAGCATACTAGAGTGCACATACTAGGGCGCATTGCCATTCAATGGAGCTGCAGGAACAGACAACCCCTGAAAGTGAAAACATTTGCTTCAAAGGGAATTCCAGAAGATTTTAAATAAAAATGTGGGATAGGTTCACTCACAGAAAAGAAGTACCTTATAGCCTCCAGGCTGTTACAAGGATCATGCCTTCCAGATGTAAAAAGTCCTGATGTACCTGTAAGTCATGTCTGGAAAGGTCTTACCGTAAAGCAGCATACATGTAGGGCATGCGGTAAAATGGTCACCATGCTTGCTGTGGCAGTGACCAAGAGAAGAAGACAGTAAGCACAAGTGCCAGCAGTGGGCACTTCAACAGCTACAACTGTCATCACTGTAGCACCTCCCAATCCTGGGAACTCTAACACTAGTTACAATGGGGACCTCTACAGCCTGAGAGATTTCCTGTACAAAGACAAAGAGGGGAGGTATTGGCAGCATGAGGAGACCATATAGTGGCTAAATGAAACAGTGTGGAGGTGTTGGCAGCATGAAGAGACCATATAGTGGTGGAATGACACAGCGTGGAGGTGTTGGCAGCATGAGGAGACCATGTAGTGGTTGAATGACACAGCGTGGAGGTGTTGGCAGCATGAGGAGACCATAGAGTGGCTGGATGACACAGCGTGGAGGTGTTGGCAGCATGAGGAGTCCATATAGTGGCTGAATGACACAGTTTGGATGTGGCTGATGCATGAGGATACCATATAGTGGCTGAATGACACAGCGTGGAGGTGTTGGCAGCATGAGGAGACCATATAGTGGCTGAATGACACAGTTTGGATGTGGCTGATGCATGAGGATACCATATAGTGGCACAATGACACAGCGTGGAGGTGTTGGCAGCATGAGGAGACCATATAGTGGCTGAATGACACAGCGTGGAGGTGTTGGCAGCATGAGGAGACCATATAGTAGCTGAATGACACAGCATGGAGGTGTTGGCAGCATCAGGAGACCATATAGTGGCTGAATGACACGGCTTGGTTGTGGCTGAAGCATGAGGAGACCAAATAGTGGCTGAATGACAGCCTGGAGTTGGCAGAAGGGCAACAATCCCTAAGATTAAAAGATGAATTTTGAAATTTAAATTGAAGATGTACGGTAGCTAGTGCTACCATAAACCTTTTAAGGTAATGTCTCAGGTCCAGCAACATCACTAAACCATTGCTGAATGACATAGCCTAGAGCTGGATGCAGCATGAGTAGAAACTAGGGCTTCACAATCTCTAAGATTAAAAGATTAATTTTTAAATTTAAAGGAAGGATTTATGGTAGCTAGTGCTACCATGAACATGTTTAGTCCCAGGCCCAGCTGCATCAGTAAACCATATATTGGGTGAATGACACAGCCTGGAGGTGGCTGAATCATGAGGAGACCCTATAGTGGCTGAGTGGCACAGCCTGGAGGTGGCTGAAGCATGAGGAGATCATACAGTGGCTGAATTGCACAGCCTGGAGGTGGTTGAAGCATGAGGAGAGACCTTATAGTGGCTGAATGGCAAAAGGAGACCATAATCTGGCAGAATAACACAGCCTGGAATTGGAATTTAAGGTAATGTCCCAAGCCCAGCAGCATCAGGAAACCATATGGTGGCTGAATGGTACAGCCGAGAGGTGGCTGAAGCATCAGTAAACCATATATTAAATGAATGGCACAGTCTGGAGATGGCTGAAGCATCTGTAAACCATATATTGGTTAAATGACACAGCCTGGAGGAGGCTGAATCACGAGGAGACCATATAGTGGCTGAATGACTGCCTGGAGTTGGCTGAAGCATTAGGATACCATATAGTGGCTGAATGGCACAGCCTGGAGGTGGCTGAAGCATGAGGATATCATATAATGGCTGAATGGCACAGCCTGGATGTGTCTGAAGCATGAGGATACCATATAGTGTCGGAATGGCACAGCCTGGAGTTGGCTGAAGCATGAGGAGACCATATAGTGTCTGACTGGCACAGCATGGAGGTGGCTGAAGCATGAGGATACCATATAGTGGCTGAATGGCACAGCCTGGAGGTGGCTGAATCATGAGGATACCATATAGTGTCTGAATGGCACAGCTTGGAGGTGGCTGAAGCAGGAGGAGACCATATAGTGGCTGAGTGGCACAGCCTGGAGTTGGTGGATATGAGGAGTGTCGTGCTAATAAGCTCCAAATATTAATCACTATTTTTAATATGACATGGCAATATGATCCACCATTTTGTGTGTATTTTCAGAAGGCCTAAAATGGAGCCTTTGAGACACCAAAAGTCCATCTCTAAGAAATGGGTAACTCTTCAAGGAAGACATGTAAATAAGCCAGACAAATAAGCCAAGCAAATCCACAAGGTTTTATTGATAGGTGATTTTACCAAACAATGACACGTCTCCAAGGAAAATCCTGAAGTTGAAAACTCATTGGCCCTCATTTACTAAGAGTGGAGTGTCGGTTTGTGTTTTTGCAAGTCCTTTGCTCCTTTTTTTTTCTGATGCTATTTACTAATCTGTCGCCCAATTTCCCTTTCTTTCTGTCGCAGGTTTTTTTTCTGTCGCACAAAATGTTTTCTGTGCTACAGAAAAAAGTCTCTGCAAATTCTGACTACATTAGTGCTTGTACCACTACCCCCATCATGGAACAGGGTCTGTTCCATGTTGGGGGTAGTAGTAGAGGGGCTGAGGGATTGATCGCATCGGGTCTCACTTCTGAGACCCTATCTGATCAGATGTTATTAAGCATTAAGCAAGGAAGCGGGCGGCATGATCCGATCCCCTGCAATGTACAGTAAACTTTCATTTTTAAATTCCCCACCGAGGAGCCAATCAGGGCTCCTGTCAGGGTTTTAATATAGAAGCGCTGTGGTGGGCAAAGATGTATAGAATCGCTGGGGGGGTATATATCTGGCCCCTCCAGCGTTTCTATATATCTTTCCCCCTACTGGGCTATATCAAACTTAGTGCCCGCTGCGCTTGAATAAATGTACTGCCCCTCCAGCGCTATTATATATCTATACTGACCCCCGCAGCGCATATACTGACCCCCGCTTTGCATATTTATATATATATATATATATATATATATATATATATATACTGACCCCCCCCAGCTGTGCATATTAATATTCATGCTCTCCCTCCCCTGGCTGCCAATGAATGAAAACTCTATTAGCGGCGGAGCAGAATGCTGCTGCCCGCTCACGCTGCTAAGAGTTTGTCATTCATAGCGGGCAGCAGCTGCATATCATGCTGTGGGGGTCAGACATATGGATATATGTCTGACCCTCACATCATACATATACAAATGCTGGCTCACTGCTATGAATGACAAGTAAAGCAGTGCAGGGAGGCTCGCGCTGCTGCTCCTAATAGCTTACTTGTCATTCATAGCGGTGACCCGGCATTTGTATATGTATGATGTGAGGGTCAGACATATATCCATATGTCTGACCCCCACAGCATGATATGCAGCTGCTGCCCGCTATGAATGACAAACTCTTAGAAGCGTGAGCGGGCAGCAGCCTTCCGCTCCGCCGCTAATAGAGTTTTCATTCATTGGCAGCCAGGGGAGGGAGAGCATGAATATTAATATGCGCAGCTGGGGGGGGTCAGTATATATATAAATATGTGCAGCGGGGGTCAGTATAGATATATACTAGCGCTGGGGGGGCAGTACATTTATTCAAGCGCAGCGGGCACTAAGTTTGATATAGCGCAGCAGGGGGAAAGATATATAGAAATGCTGGAGGGGCCAGATTTATACCCCCCCAGCGATTCTATACATCTTTGCCCACCACAGCGCTTCTATATTAAAACCCTGACAGGAGCCCTGATTGGCTCCTCGGTGGGGAATTTAGAAATGAAAGTTTACTGTACATTGCAGGGGATCGGAACATGCCGCCCGCTCCCCTGCTTAATAACATCTGATCAGATCGGGTCTCAGAAGTGAGACCCGGTGCGATCAATCCCTCAGCCCCTCTACTACTACCCCCAACATGGAACAGGCCCTGTTCCATGCTGGGGGTAGCAGGATTCACTCAGTTTTGAGGAATTTACCGACAACTCTGAGCTGTCGGTTTTCTGTGAAGCAAAACTCACAGGTTTTTCTGTGAGTTTTCTTCACACTCGGAGGATTTTTTCTCTTTTTGTCGGGAACACGCCCCTTTTGTCGGGAAAAATGCCCCATTTTTTTTTCACTCTGAGTGATTTTGATTTTGTCGGGTTGTGCGCCAGATTCTGGCGCAAATTCTGGCGCAAGTTCTGGCGCAGACAGAATTCTGGCGCAAAACCCGACAAAAAGTGTTGAGATCCTGTTAGTAAATGAGGGCCATTGTCTATACACAATGAGTGGTCTTTGCTATACACACCTGGACACAGGTGTGTGTATGTTTAACATTAGATCATATTTGCATTCTATTTATCTGTATCTGGCCATCTATTTGAGATGCCCGAGAAGTTTCTGTAGTATTGTCTCACCTCAGACTATCTGTAAACAGACAAGTCCCTGAGAAAATGTCAATATACAATGATTTCAACAAGACTAGTTTCAGCCAGGTGAACGAAAAAGGCTAAAATTCATGTCTTTTTATAAAACATTCTTAAAATATGAGCATGAATATACTATCTTGCCCTATTATACAATATTGATATGCATATGTATGTCTATATATATATATATATATATATATATATATATAACTGATAAATAGTGGCATTATAACTTTTAGTATGATTGTGTATACAGCTATATAGCTAAATGCTGTATTCAGATGTCTAATCATATAATTGGTGTTGCCTGATGGATTAATTCATGATTATTAATCTCAGGAATAATATAGCGTACCATGAAAATATAGTAGCCATGATACATGCTATATATATATATAATATATATATATATATATCTCACTTATGGTGAATTTAATCATACTGGCTATAATTAATGTTTAGCTGTGATGTCATGAGCTTAGACATGTGACTTGCCCTGATCTCCATATACACACCCACCAATCACCTTTGGATGATTTCATATTTGTGGGGAAGGATCTTTTAGATAGGGGATGAGTTAAAAAGCGGGTGTGGGACAGAGACAGACACACATCCAGATCCAAACACCGACAGAGAGACAGCCATACAGACAGAGGGACCCATCCTCTTCACAAAGGCTACCTGAAGGGGCGGAGCCATGAAGAGTCAGGGAGAAATACTTTAGTCCATAAGCCCATTTCTTCCCTACTCACCGGTTATGACTAAAGGCGTTTCCATGGGATCCAGGCAGCAATCTTTCTTTTATCCAGAAGTGCTCTTGGTAAGATACACTGGTTTCTTATTTGACTAAGTTACCTCATTTTATGTGGACAGTTATGTCATGTTTATGAGCAGACCGGCTTATTATATTTATATAGATATATATATATTCTCCATTGTGAGATGGTAACCGTTGTGTATAAGCCCCCCCCCCCTTCTACTGCAGATGAACGGGGCGACTTATGGGGATTAATGCGATAATCATATTGCATATATAGCATAATCTGTTGGGATCCCACTCTGCCTGTATACATGACATAATAATAATTACCACGAGAAAACTTACTTTAAGTTTTCCTAATAATTAGTATATTTTAAATACTGTATCTTAACAAGGAAAAGCTATGGTTAGGACTGGGCGGAGTTTATTCCCTTTTTATATATCTAGAAATAATATGCCCATAGGATATCATATAATGTGATGAACTCTACACATAGTAATATACTGATATCTGAACTAACCCACTTCTGTGACCAGGTTTAATGTTGTTAGTTAACTTACTAATACAGCATAGTTTAAATCTGACAATAGGTCATTGCTATTTTCTTTATATCATTTTATTAATATCATGTTCTGTTTTTATTACTCTCCTTAATGTTAATCAACTGTAACAAATAAATGTACTTATTTTTATAATAACTGTGTTATTATTTTATTATATTGCAAAAGTTACACTACGACTACTATAGAACTCATATCTGGGAAAATAGTCGGGCCCAGATATGGTGAATTGCATTGTTTGTTTATTTTTGGCAATTCATAATGGTCATAATATTTTTCATATTTTTGCTGACCATAATTAATAATTCATAATTCATAAATTAGTTATTAACCCCCGACAGGAGACATTAGGGCCTCACAATCGCTAAGAATGAAAGATGAATTTTGACATTTCTATTGAAGATGTATGGTACCTAGTGCTACCATAAACATATATAGGTAATGTTCTAGGCCCAGCAGCATCACCAAACCATGTAGTTGCTGAATGACACAGACTGGAGCTGACTGAAGCATCAGTAAACCATATATTGGATGAATGGCCCAGCCTGGAGGTAGCTGAAGCATCAGGAAAACATATATTGGATGAATGGCACAGCCTGGAGGTGGCTGAAGCATCTGTAAACCATATATTGGCTGAATCACGCAGTCTGGAGGTGGCTAAATCATGGGGAGACCATATAGTGTCTTAATGGCACAGCATGGAGTTGGCTGAAGCAGCATCATGAGTCCTGACAGTGACCTGGTGACAGAGTGGTGCGGTGGGTGGCAATACCAGTACCCGGTGATGAAGGTGGGTGAAAAAAGGCCTGATGCAGAGGAATGTTTGGAACTGTGGAGCAGGGCCTTAAATCTCTTTGGCCCTATCCATATTTGTGAAGTGTTGGTGTTGCACCATGGTCAATCTATTCTGATTCATCAGGCATTGGTGAGTGGAAATCCTGGCTGATCCATGCCTGGTTCCTCTTCCCAAAGGTCAGTCTCTCCACATTTTTTGTGGACAGACGAGTTCTCCTTGTGGTGACTATAGCCCCCGCCACACTAAACACCCGCTCTGATGGCACACTACTGGCTGGGCAGGATAGCTTTTTCAGGGCAAACTCTGCAAGTTGCGGCCACAAATCAAGTTTGGCAGCCCAGAAGTCCAGAGGACATGGGCATGTTAAGGTATGCCACCACCTGCTGGTTCAGGTCCTGCTCCAGGTCTATCTGCTGCTGATGAGTTGCTTCACTATGCGGGTGAAGAAAGCAGACTCAGGCTGCTGCTGATAGAGCTGGTACTTCTCCTGCCACCCCACCCCTCTACAGCAGGCATGGCAGTGGAAGGTGAGCGCAGGGGGCCCCCCGAGTCATACCTGCAAGAGGATGGACGATGGCGCCGATAGGCATCGGCCAACTGACTATGTAGCATGTCTCTGTAGTAGGTCAGTTTTTCCTCCCTCTCAGTGGGTGTGAAAATGGCCCACATTTTGTGCCGGAAGCGAGGGTCCAATAAGGTGTAGATCAAGAAGTCATGGTGAATGGTGACAATTCGACTGTCACTACGCATGCAACTGAGTATGCATCGTGACATTTGTGCAAGTGACTTGGAGGGACTCCCTGCCTCCATCTTAACTGCATACTGCCACAGTGTGTCTGGGTCCTCTGTCTCGCCTTCCTCATAACCCTCTAGCTCCTCTGGCTGCTCCTCCTCTCCTGTCAGAAGACTAGAAAACTGCCTATTTGGCGAACACTAAACTGTGCTCCACTGTGCCCCTCCCCCTTCTCTTCCTCCTCCTCCTCCAGTTCAGCCCCCACAGGGCTCATGTGGCCGTGAGATGTAGGCGCCACGTCTCCATGGCCCTAACCAGCCATCGTTTCCAACACGTGTTGTAGTAGATGAAGCAGTGGAATGACTTACAAATAATGTGGCTTCCTCAAAGGGCCTGAGCAAATGGCAGGTGTCACGTATGAGCTGCCACTGGTTTACATTGAAGTTACACAGGGCAGTCCCCCTATCCGCTTGGATCATCAAGAAATCGGTGATGGCTTTTCTCTGTTCGTATAGTCAGTCCAACATATGGAGGGTGGAATTCCAAGGTGTGTTAACGTCACAAATCAGATGTGGTTGGGGATACCATTCTGACACTGCAGGATGGTATGCTTAGCGTTGTACGAGTGGCTGAAGTGCATGCAAAGTTTCCTTTGCATTGTTAGGATGTCTTGCAAATGGGGGGGGGGGGGAACACCTCAAGAACCACCTCACAACCAGATTGAACATGTGTGCCATGCAGGGTGCACGGTTCAGCCTTCCCAGTCGCAGCGCATGCAAGATGTTTGTCCCCTTGTCGGTCACCATGGTTCCCATTTCCAGTTTTCGTGGAGTAAGCCATGCTCCGATTTCTTTAAAAATTACTTTTAGCAGTTCCTCCCGTGTGACTCCGTTCACCAAGGCAAACCATGTGAAGAACAGCATGACACTGCCGTGCCCTGCACACATGGTATGCTGAAGGGCCACTGAGACTTGTCTGAGCAGCGGAGGCTGAGGACACGGTGGAGGATGAGGAGGCAGAGTCACACACTGTCTCAGGACCAATGGCCTTAGAGCATGGAGGAGGAAGCGGCGTGACCTGTCCAAGTTGGTATTGTGGCTGTGCAGGAACCACATTCACTCAGTGAGCTGTAAAGGACATGTATTGTCCCTGACCATAGTTACAGCTCTAGACGTCGGCGCTACTGTGCACTTTGGTACACACCAACAGGCTCAAGGACTGGCCCACCTTCTCTTCCATAAAATTATACAGGGCTGGTACTACCTTCTTTGCAAAGAAATGACGGCTAGGCACTCTCCACCTTAGCTCGGCACAAGCCATCAGTTCTCTGAAAGGTGCAGAGTCCACCACTTGAAACGGGAGGGACTGCAGTGCCAGCAGCTTAGACAGGAGCACATTCAGTTTCTGTGCCATTGGATGAGTGGGCACATACTGTTGTTTCCTGGACATGGCTTTGCTGATGGATTGTTGGCAGAATGGCTGACTAAACATAGGAGGAGCAGGAGCATCTGGAGCGACAGAAGGAGGGTATGACACACAACTCCCTTCGGCTGAGGTGGTGGAGCCTTGGCTGGGTGAAAGAGGGAGCGGCGTGCCACTAAGTGATGCAGCAGGCTAGACCACTACATCGGAGTCACGGTTCTCCTAGGCCGCTTTATGGTGGCGAAGCATATGTTGACACAGGGCCGTGGTGCCAACATTGGCCACTGGCCACGCTTCACCTTCTGCCGACATATCTTGCATGTGGCTATGTAAACCTCCTCTGGATGCTTGCTGAAAAACTGCCACACCGCAAAGTAGCTGATTTTCCACCAACAGTCTGCACTAAATGACTGCTACTGTTGCATTCTCCAGGAACCCCTGTTCCACTCCCTCCAGAAAAGGTAGGTTGCCACAGAGCAGGTGGTCTCCCCCCGGCACGTTTGGCTCCAGATTTTCCCCTTCTGTCACCATGCTGACTGCCAACCATGCTACCACCTTGCTGGCTCAGCTGCTGCCTCACGGGCAACCTGCAACTCTCTTCTCCTGATGATGATGCAGCCCCTTCTGCACCCAGGTCCCAATTGCGATCGGCTTCATCATCATCAACAAGTGTCTACATGTCACTGATGTCCTCCTCAGGTTCCTCAACAGTGCCTGCTTCAGGACCCTGAACGCTGGCAACACCACCTCCCACGTCACTCTCCTCATCACTACTTGCCCGCCTAGCGGGGGAAGCGGCAGATGTATCCCTTACTTCTTGGCTGGGCAGTAGCTGCTGACTGTCCTCTATTAGATCGTCCTCACTGAATAGTGGAGCTGAACCCACAGCATAAGATACTTCTTTAGGGGAGGGAAAAGCATAGGACAGAGGCACTGGGAGGACAGGGACTGCTCTTGGGCAATGCAAACTGAGGGTTGTGTCTGAGGAAGCCACCAACTATTGACTGGGGGGTATCAGATGTCACTTGGGATGAAGTGGATGACTGTGTTAACCAATCGATGATGGCAGATGGGTTGCTGGTCAAGACACAACCGCTAGCTGATAAAGGGAGCTCAGGCCTCTTGCTTCGACTCCTGCTGCCACTCGCCCCTAGTCTGCTGCGACCTCTGCCTGATGAATTTAGGCCTCTGCCACTCCTCTGTGCACGCCCTGGCACTTCTCTGCCTGACATATTTAGTGCGTATATGAGGGGAGTACAATATGCTTCACTATGCTTAAAACAGTATTTGTCTAGAACAGCAGCAGGTGTGTACTATTGGCTGTCCTTTCACAGTATATAGACCCTTGACAGATTAACAGGTACAAAATAATACACTACTTTGATGTGTGTATGTTGTATGCACTTATGAGGGCAGAAAAATGCGCTACAGTACACTTAAAAAATAATCTGAGTACAACACCAGCCGGTGAGTACTTTTGCCTGGACTTTCACAATATGTAGGCCCTTGACAGATTAACAGGTACAAAACAGTACACTACTTAGATGTACGTATGTGGTATGCACTTATGAGGGCAGAAAAATGCGTTACAGTAAACGTAAAAAAACGTAATTTAGTAAAACACCAGCCGGTGATTACTTTTGCCTGGACTATCACACTATCTAGGCCCTTGACAGATTAACAGGTACAAAATAGTACACTACTTAGATGTACGTATGTGGCATGCCCTTATGAGGGCAGAAAAATGCGCTACAGTAAGCTTAAAAAAACGTATTTTAGTAAAACACCAGCCGGTGATTACTTTTGCCTGGACTATCACAGTATCTAGGACCTTGACAGATTAACAGGTACAAAACAGTAGACTACTTAGATATAGGTATGTGGTATGCACTTATAAGGGCAGAAAAATGCGCTACAGTACACTTAAAAAACGTATTTTAGTAAAACATCAGCCGGTGAATACTTTTGCCTGGACTATCACAGTATCTAGGCCCTTGACAGATTAACAGGTGCAAAATAGTACACTTCTTAGATATACGTATGTGGTATGCACTTATCAGGGCAGAAAAATGCAGTACAGTACACTTAAAAAAGAATCTGAGTACAACACCAGCCGGTGAGTACTTTTGCCTGGACTTTCACAGTATGTAGGCCTTTGACACATTAATAGGTACAAAATAGTACACTACTTAGATGTAGGTATGTGGTATCAGATATGCACTCATGAGGGCAGAAAATGTGGCATAGTACGCTTAAAAAAATGTATTTTAGTAAAACACCAGCCGGTGATTACTTTTGCCTGGACTTTCACAGTATGTAGGCCCACGACAGATGAACAGGTAAAAAATAGTACACTACTTAGAGATGTAGTTATGTGGTAAGCACTTATGAGGGCAGAAATATGTGCTACAGTAAGCTTTAAAAAACGTATTTTAGTAAAACACCAGCCGGTGATTATTTTTGCCTGGACTTTCACAGTATCTGGGCCCTTGACAGATTAACAGGTACAAAATAGTACACTACTTAGATGTACGTATGTGGTATGCACTTATGAGGGCAGGAAAATGCTGTACAGTACGCTTAAAAAAACTTATTTTTAGTAAAACACCAGCTGGTGATTACTTTTGCCTGGACTTTCACAGTATCTGGGCCCTTGACAGATTAACAGGTACAAAATAGTACACTACTTAGATGTACGTATGTGGTATGCACTTAGGGGGGCAGAAAAATTGTATTGCTGGGTATTATACCGTCTACAGACTATTATAACCAGCAGATGATTTGTTGTGTAACAAAGACACAGAATTGCGCTGACAAATTATTCCTGGCTCCTCTGCTAAGGTTTATGAAGTTGAGGCAGCTTGTTGAAATGTATGAGGCAACACACAGCTGTCTGCCCCTCTCTGTAATACAATGCCAAAGAAAGTGACTGGGAGGTTAATGGCTGCAGTAAAAATCCTTTTCAGTGAAAAAAACACTGCTCTCTGTCCACCAGAACGCTGATGTGACTAGGATGTGAAACGCTACTGGAATGAGCTTTTCTGTGTAACACCAGGGCCGCCATCAGGGGGGTATGACTAGTACCCCATTAAGTGGTCCGGAGCCCAGGGAGGCCCGCCCGACAGTCGTGCCTTACACTGGGGCTGCTGCTCAAGCCGGTGGCTGTCACATTAAGGGGAGGGAGAGGGTGCAGAGCGCAGAACAGAAAGCGGGGAGAATATGCAGGCCAGCCCCGAAACAGTAAGTAGGCTGTGTCAGTCAGCCTCTGTGCTCCACTGCCCCTACAGACCATAGCAGTAGCTCTTGCCTGACCCCATGTTAGGGGAACAGTGGAGCACAGAAACCGGGGCCTGCAACTATGGGGGCACAGAGAGGGGCTAAAATTGGGGGCACAGAGAGAGGGCTTTAACTGGGGGCACAGAGAGGGGGCTACAACTATGGGGTCAAAGAGAGGACACCTACAACTATGGGGGCTACAACTATGGGGGCCCAGAGAGGGGGATAAAACTGCGGGCACAGAGAGGGGGGCTACAACTATGGGGTCAAAGAGAGGGGGGCTACAACTATGGGGTCACAGAGAGGGGGCCTAAAATGGGGGCACAGAGAGGGGCTACAACTATGGGATCAAAGAGAGGACACCTACAACTATGGGGGCACAGAGAGGGGGCTATAACTGGGGGCACAGAGAAGGGGCTACAACTTTTGGGGCACAGAGAGGGCTACAACTATGGGGGCACAGAGAGGGGGGCTACAACTATGGGGGCACCAAGAGGGGGGCTACAACAATGGGTGCACAGAGATGGGGGCTACAATTTTGGGGGCAGAGAGATGGGGGCTACAACTATGGGGGCACATAGAGGGGGCTACAACTATGGGGTCAAAGAGAGGACACCTAAAACTATGGGGGCACAGAGATGGGTGCTACAACTATGGGGCCACAGAGAGGGGGCTAAAACTGGGGGAACAGAGAGGGGGCTAAAACTGGGGGCACAGAGAGGGGGCTACAACTATGGGGTCAAAGAGAGGACACCTACAACTGTGGGGAAGCAGAGATAGGTGCTAAAACTATGGGGGCACAGAGAGGGGGCTATAAAAAGGGGCACAGAGAGGGGGCTAAAACTGGGGGCACAGAGATGGATGCTACAACTATGGGGGCACAGAGATGGGGGCTACAACTATGGGGGCACAGAGATGGGGCTACAACTATGGGGGCACAGAGATGGGGGCTACAACTATGGGGCACAGAGATGGGGGCTAAAACTATGGGGGCCCAGAGAGGGGGGCTACAACTATGGGGCACAGAGAGGGGGGTTACAACTATGGGGTTATAGAGAGGACACCTACAATTATGGGGACTACTCTATGGGGGCACAGAGAGGGGGCTAAAACTGGGGGCACAGAGAGGGGCCTATAACTGGGGGCACAGAGATGGGGGCTACAACTATGGTGGCACAGATATGGGGGCTACAACTAGGGGGGGCACAGAGAGGGGGGCTACAACTATGGGGTCAAAAAGAGGACACCTATAACTATGGGTGCACAGAGATGGGTGCTACAACTATGGGGGCACAAAGAGGGGGCTTAAACTGGGGGCACAGAGAGGGGGATACAAGTATGGGGTCACAGAGAGAACAACTACAACTATGGGGGAACAGAGATGGGGACATCAACTATGGGGGCACAGAGAGGGGGGCTAAAACTATGGGGGTACAGAGAGTGGAGCCTACAACTAGGGGGGCACAGAGAGTGGAGCATACAATTATGGGGGAACAGTGAAAGGGAGGCCTACAACTATGGGGACACAGAAGGGGGCCTACAACTATGGAGGCACAAAGTGGTCACTATTACTGTGTGAGGCAATACAAACTAGGGGGGTTGTAAAGAGGGGGCATTGTGCTTGAGAAATGAGCCTATAATGTTTGTCTGGCTGCTCTGAAAGGTTCTGTGGAGACAGTTCCTAGCCGGGAGATATCTTCATGATGCCCTGGGCCAGATAATTGGGAAAAAAAAAACTCAAATTAGAGAAGAGGTCTCTTTTATTCACTTAGTGAAGACGTTAAAGGGGTACTCCGTCCCTAAGACATCTTATCCCCAATGGATAGGGGATAAAATGCCTGATCGCGGGGGTCCCGCCGCTGGGTACCCCCACGATCTCCCTGCTGCACCCAGCTATCATCAGCCTCTGGAGCGAACATCGCTCCGAGTCGGATGAATCATGATCACGGCCGTCACGCCCCCTCAATGCAAACCTATGGGAAGGGGCGTGACGGCTTTTGGATAGGGGATAAGATGTCTTAGGGCCGGGGTACCCCTTTAACTGTAAGTCCCTTTATGTAATTGTAATCACCTTCACTGTCTGCAGGGCACTTGCATACAGCTGGAATCTACCTCTTTGCTAGTATGTGGGAATATTTGCAAATTTTTAGGACACTTGCACAGTAAATTGAATAGATGGTATATTAGATTATAGCAGAGTGAAGTGCAGTAAAACACTGTGCACCATGTTATTTTACTGGACTGCACTCTGCTATAATCTAATTACAAAAAATATTGGGGGCAGACTGTGGGGTAGACTCGGAGCAAGGCATTGGGGGCCCAGGTCTTAAGTTGTGTAAGGGGCCCCAACATTTCTGATGGCAGCCCTGTGTAACACACACACAGCGATGTCCGTCCTATCTCTATGCAGTGTAACGAATGATATGACGAGCTGGAATATGGCTGCCGAATATATAGGGTTGTGACATCACAGGGGTGACTGGCTGCTGATAGGCTGCATCCTGCATGTGATTCAGGGTCATCCCGCCTACTTCCCTTCCCGCCTTGCCTTCCCGCCTTCCCAGGATTCCTTGCCCCATGTGCTGACATGTGAATCCACCATTTTAGATGCCCTGGAGCCTGGACTGCAGTAAATGGAGTTTAATTAAGCGATTCGCGCAATAGAATTGTGGCAATATTCGCATTGGTTGCAAATCGAATATTTCATGAAATTCGTAACGGATTTTGGTTCATCAGCTTCAATTCGCTCATCTCTAATAGTGGCCCTCCAAAGCGCTTTTTATACTGTCTAGTGGTTGGATGCTATACCTCCTGTGGAAGGTAAGAAGGAATTGTTAGACCACTTCATTGAGTATAAAAAACGAGTGATTGTCAGATATTTTGTTTTAGCAGTAGGTCATAATGCAATGACGACCCATGACCTATGGTCACCGTCACCAAAAATGTAAAATATGTGACCTTATGAATTGCGGGAAAATATAAACAATGCAATTCATATATCTGTGTCCAACTATATTCCTAGAATTATTTATCAAGCTCATTGACTGGTGCTAGATAGTACTTTTTTGCAATATCGTAAAATTATCTGCAGGTATTATAAAATATGCAGATTTATTGGTTATGAGAAATAAATTGTATATAAACACAATGATAGATATATAACTATATGAATGATCAATCAGATATGAACATATATAGAATATTAGAGAAGAATTATTCATATATACAAAGTTAGTTCAATAGCATATACAGAGTGTTACTCTGAAAGAGGATACCACATCAAATTACATAAAGTATGGTCAAGTACCAAATCTTTACATTTATAGCCAGTCCTTGTTCCACAAACGGGTTAGATGGGGTCACAGCTATGCTCCCACAGAAATTTCCTCCTGGCTAACAAGTGATTCAGGTGGCCCAGACATCTTATCCAAAAAAGGCCTCTGATACCGAGAGACTTGACGTCATCCAGACCCTGGTGGACATCCACCCGATACGTGTAGCTACAGTGGAAGGCTGCGCTGTCCTTATTATCAGAAGCATGAACATTGGGCATTTCAGTGTTGAGCTTTAAGTGTCGAGGACTGCCCCTCAGGGTCCAGCATCTAAAAGCTCCATGTCAGGACTTTCACTTTACATTGCATTATGCCCCAATGTAACTGTGGTAGTCAATACCCTGCCACCAAGACCTCTCAGGTTTTCTCTATTCTAAAATGCATGTTTTACAGACATTGGGACTCTAATGATTTGTGTAAACCTGCTCACACTGACTTTAACTTGTTAGCATGTAATGGGCAACCCATACCACGATTACGGCACTGCCAACAAACTGTGCAAGTATGGAAACTTCATTTGACAAGATAGGGTGTAATTGTCACCAACTGAGAGAAAGAAGGTTCTGCTGAATTTGTGTTAGGCAGGAATATTTTGTAGCATATTTTGTAGAGATTTTAGATGCCTTGTATGCCTCTCTCCCTTCTGCTTTTTCTTCATACAGAAAAGTTGGGCAGCATCAGATCAGGGCACTCACCTATGATGGAGCAGAAAACAGAAACAATGAAGATGCAAACCGGGCCATAGGCTCTCCTTCTTCTTAAAGGGAAAATCTGAAAATCTGAATATGACCTATTGTTTAAATAAAGTTTTTATGATACCACATTTTAAATAGTTTTTGGGGATTTTTTGTTTCTCATTTCCATTTTACTCTCTAGATTAAAAAAACAATTCTAAAATATTGCAGTTTTTGTCTGGCCACTTGGCCTAATAATAATAATCTGACAGTTTCTACCCTGTACAGGTCACCTTTCAGCAGTGTCTTCCTTATCATCACAGACAGGATATCATTAAAAGGTGACCCTGTCTAGATAACACAGGATCTACCACCATTCACAATTTCTTCCATTTGCTATTTATGTGAGAAGCTTTTTGCAGAGGTCACAGAACATGCAAAGAAACCTGTCCAATATACACTGGGGCAAAAAAGTATTTAGCCAGCCACCACTTGTGCATGTTCTCCCACCTAAAAAGATGAGAGAGGCCTGTAATTTTCATCATAGTATACCTCAACTATGAGAATAAAAAATCCATAAAATCACATTGCCTGATTTTTAAAGAATGTATTTGCTAATTATGGTGGAAAATAAGTACTTGGTCAATAACAAAAGTTCATCTCAATACTTTATTATATACCTTTTGTTGGCAATGACAGAGGTCAAACATTTTCTGTAAGTCTTCACAAGGTTTTCACACACTGTTTCTGGTATTTTGGACCATTCTCCCATGCAGATCTCCTCTAGAGAAGTGAAGTTTTGGGGCTGTCGCTGGGCAACACGGACTTTCAACTACCTCCAAAGGTTTTCTATGGGGTTGAGATCTGGAGACTGGCTAGACCACTCCAGGACCTTGAAATGCTTCTTACGAAGCCACTCTTCGTTGCTTGGAGGTATGTTTGGGATCATTCTCATGTTGGAAAACTGCCCTGCAACCCAATCTCCGAATGTAGGGGATAATGCTCTGCTTTAGTATGTCAAAGTACATGTTGGCATTCATGGTTCCCTCAATGAACTTTACCTTCCCTGTGCCCGCAGTTCTCATACAGCCCCAGACTATGACAATTTCACCACTATGCTCAACTGTAGGGAAGACACACTTGTCTTTGTACTTCTCATCTGTTTTCTGCCACTCACACTTGACACCATCTGAACCAAATAAGTTTATCTTGGTCCCTTGGACCACAAAACATGGTTCCAGTAATCCATGTCTCTAATCTGATTGCAGGCTTCTCCCTTTTCCCCCTCCTTTTCCCCATCTTTACCATCTTGTGTAGGGGTGGGGGTAATGGACCTTTTGGTGCTTCACGTTGCATCATGGTTTATGGTGCACTTTATATGGTTTCTATATATATATATATATATATATATATATATATATATATATACTCGATGGGGGAGATTTATCAAAGGATTTAGACTGGTTTTCCCCATCTAAATTTGTCGAACAGAAAGTTGCAGTCTAAATATGTGCAACTTTTTTGCGACTTTTGCTTTAGAGGATTTTTAGAATATGATGCATTCTAGCCCATTTTAGACAGAAAAATGCATTGGTGCTGA
Organism: Hyla sarda; assembly: GCF_029499605.1. Taxonomy (NCBI): domain Eukaryota; kingdom Metazoa; phylum Chordata; class Amphibia; order Anura; family Hylidae; genus Hyla; species Hyla sarda. The sequence continues at coordinate 278,487,087 of NC_079190.1, forward strand.
ATTTATCAAAAGCGACTTTTCAGCAACAAGTCACATCAGCTGAAAGTACGCTGAATTGACCATGCTGGAGCAGGTTTAAATACAGTCTAAAGCATAGATCCCGAAGTCTGTGCGCAGAATTTATCAAGAGCTGTGCGCCTTTTGATAAATTAGGCGCAGAAAAGTCCAGCCGAAAGCTCTGTAGTTTGGTCTATATTGATGCGGGACAAAGACAACTTTGATAAATCTCCCCCAATGTGTGTGTGTGTGTGTGTGTATGTATGTATGTTCCAGCATCACGTCCAAACGGCTAAAGATATTAACATGAAACTTGGCGCACATGTTACTTATATGTCAACAACACACATAGGATAGGTGATTTAACCCTTACTCACCCCCATTTGCCAGAGTCAGGTTTTTTTTTTATTTTAAAGTCCCATACCAGTCTATGGGAAATATATGTTACTGCATAACTTCCAAATGGCTGGAGATATTTTGATAATACTTGGTCACATGTTATTTATATGTCCACTTAAAATATAGGATAGTTAATTTAACCCTTAACTACCCCCATTTGTGAGGGTCGGGGTTTTTGTTTAAAGTCCCATGCAAATCAATTGGAAATGTATCTTCCCATATAACGTCTGTACGGCTGGAGATTGTCACGATGCCGGCTGGCGGGTAGTGGATCCTCTGCGCCAGAGAGGGATTGGCGTGGACCGTGCTAGTGGATCGGTTCTAAGTCACTACTGGTTTTCACCAGAGCCCGCCGCAAAGCGGGATGGTCTTGCTGCGGCGGTAGTGACCAGGTCGTATCCACTAGCAACGGCTCAACCTCTCTGGCTGCTGAAGATAGGCGCGGTACAAGGGAGTAGACAGAAGCAAGGTCGGACGTAGCAGAAGGTCGGGGCAGGCAGCAAGGATCGTAGTCAGGGGCAACGGCAGGAGGTCTGGAACACAGGCTAGGAACATACAAGGAACGCTTTCACTGGCACAATGGCAACAAGATCCGGCAGGGAAGTGCAGGGGAAGTGAGGTGATATAGGGAAGTGCACAGGTGAAGACACTAATTGGAATCACTGCGCCAATCAGCGGCGCAGTGGCCCTTTAAATCGCAAAGACCCGGCGCGCGCGCGCCCTAGGGAGCGGGGCCGCGCGCGCCGGGACAGGACCGAGGGAGAGCGAGTCAGGTACGGGAGCCGGGGTGCGCATCGCGAGCGGGCGCTACCCGCATCGCGAATCGCATCCCGGCTGGAAGCAGAATCGCAGCGCCCCGGGTCAGTGGATCTGACCGGAGCGCTGCAGCGGAGAGAGTGTAGCGAGCGCTCCGGGGAGGAGCGGGGACCCGGAGCGCTCGGCGTAACAGTACCCCCCCCCTTGGGTCTCCCCCTCTTTTTAGGGCCTGAGAACCTGAGGAGCAGACTTTTATCTAGGATGTTGTCCTCAGGTTCCCAGGATCTCTCTTCAGGACCACAACCCTCCCAGTCCACTAGAAAAAAAGTTTTCCCTCTGACCTTTTTAGAGGCTAAGATCTCTTTGACAGAGAAGATGTCCGAGGAGCCGGAAACAGGAGTGGGAGGAACAGATTTGGGAGAAAAACGGTTGAGGATGAGTGGTTTAAGAAGAGAGACGTGAAAGGCATTAGGGATACGAAGAGAAGGAGGAAGAAGAAGTTTGTAAGAGACAGGATTAATTTGACACAAAATTTTGAAAGGACCAAGATAGCGTGGTCCCAACTTGTAGCTAGGGACACGGAAGCGGACATATTTAGCGGAGAGCCATACCTTGTCTCCAGGGGAAAAAACGGGAGGAGCTCTTCTTTTCTTATCCGCGAACCTCTTCATGCGTGATGAAGCCTGTAGGAGAGAATTTTGGGTCTCTCTCCATATAATGGAAAGGTCACGAGAAATTTCATCCACAGCGGGCAGACCAGAGGGCAAGGGGGTAGGGAGGGGGGGAAGAGGGTGACGGCCGTACACCACGAAAAATGGGGATTTGGAGGAAGATTCAGAGACTCTGAAGTTATACGAGAATTCGGCCCATGGAAGGAGATCTGCCCAGTCATCCTGGCGGGAGGAAACAAAATGTCGCAAATAATCACCCAAGACTTGGTTAATTCTTTCTACTTGTCCATTGGACTGGGGATGATATGCAGAAGAAAAATTTAATTTAATCTTGAGTTGTTTACAGAGAGCCCTCCAGAATTTAGACACGAATTGGACGCCTCTATCCGAGACGATCTGCGTAGGCAATCCGTGAAGACGAAAAATGTGTACAAAAAATTGTTTAGCCAACTGAGGCGCTGAAGGAAGAACAGGAAGAGGGATGAAATGTGCCATTTTGGAGAATCGATCAACGACCACCCAAATAACAGTGTTGCCACGGGAAGGGGGTAAATCAGTAATAAAATCCATACCAATCAGAGACCAGGGCTGTTCGGGGACAGGCAGGGGATGAAGAAAACCAGCGGGCTTCTGGCGAGGAGTCTTATCCCGGGCACAGATAGTGCAGGCTCGCACAAAGTCCACAACATCCGTCTCCAGAGTCGGCCACCAATAGAAGCGGGAGATGAGTTGCACAGATTTCTTGATGCCCACATGACCAGCGAGATGGGAGGAGTGACCCCATTTGAGGATTCCGAGGCGTTGGCGTGGAGAAACAAAGGTCTTTCCTGGAGGAGTTTGCCTGATGGAGGCTGGAGAAGTGGAGATCAGGCAGTCAGGTGGAATGATGTGTTGCGGAGAGAGTTCAACTTCTGAGGCATCCGAGGAACGAGAGAGAGCATCGGCCCTAATGTTCTTATCGGCAGGACGAAAGTGAATCTCAAAATTAAATCGGGCAAAGAACAGAGACCACCGGGCCTGGCGAGGATTCAGCCGTTGGGCAGACTGGAGGTAGGAGAGGTTCTTGTGGTCGGTGTAAATAATAACTGGAAATCTTGATCCCTCCAGCAGATGCCTCCATTCCTCAAGTGCTAATTTAATGGCTAGAAGCTCTCGATCCCCGATGGAGTAGTTCCTCTCCGCCGGAGAGAAGGTCCTAGAAAAAAAACCACAAGTGACAGCATGCCCGGAAGAATTTTTTTGTAAAAGAACAGCTCCAGCTCCCACTGAGGAGGCATCAACCTCCAATAGGAAGGGTTTGGAAGGGTCAGGTCTGGAGAGCACGGGAGCCGAAGAAAAGGCAGACTTGAGTCGTTTAAAGGCGTCTTCCGCTTGAGGAGGCCACGACTTGGGATCGGCATTTTTTTTGGTTAAAGCCACGATAGGAGCCACAACGGTAGAAAAATGTGGAATAAATTGCCTGTAATAATTGGCGAACCCCAAAAAGCGTTGGATAGCACGGAGTCCGGAGGGGCGTGGCCAATCTAAGACGGCAGAGAGTTTGTCTGGATCCATTTGTAGTCCCTGGCCAGAGACCAAATATCCTAGAAAAGGAAGAGATTGGCATTCAAACAGACATTTCTCAATTTTGGCATAGAGTTGATTGTCACGAAGTCTCTGAAGAACCATACGGACATGCTGGCGGTGTTCTTCTAGATTGGCAGAGAAAATTAGGATATCGTCCAGATATACAACAACACAGGAGTATAGCAGATCACGAAAAATTTCATTGACAAAGTCTTGGAAGACAGCAGGGGCGTTGCACAGGCCAAAGGGCATGACCAGATACTCAAAGTGTCCATCTCTGGTGTTAAACGCCGTTTTCCACTCATCCCCCTCTCTGATGCGGATGAGGTTATAGGCGCCTCTTAAGTCCAATTTAGTAAAGATGTGGGCACCTTGGAGGCGATCAAAGAGTTCAGAGATGAGGGGTAGGGGGTAGCGGTTCTTAACCGTGATTTTATTAAGACCGCGGTAGTCAATGCAAGGACGTAGGGAGCCATCTTTTTTGGACACAAAGAAAAATCCAGCTCCGGCAGGAGAGGAGGATTTACGGATAAAGCCCTTTTTTAAATTTTCCTGGACATACTCAGACATGGCAAGAGTCTCTGGGGCAGAGAGAGGATAAATTCTGCCCCGGGGTGGAGTAGTACCCGGGAGGAGGTCGATAGGGCAATCATAAGGCCTGTGAGGAGGTAGAGTCTCAGCTTGTTTTTTGCAGAAAACATCCACGAAGTCCATATAGGCCTTAGGGAGACCGGTTACTGAGGGAACCACAGAGTCACGGCAAGGGTTACTGGGAACCGGTCTTAGACAGTCCTTGGAACAAGAGGGCCCCCAACTCTTGATCTCCCCAGTGGACCAATCCAGGGTTGGGGAATGGAGTTGAAGCCAGGGAAGTCCAAGGAGAATTTCCGAGGTGCAATTGGGGAGGACCAAAAGTTCAATCCTCTCGTGATGAGATCCGATGCTCATTAGAAGGGGCTCCGTGCGGAAGCGTATGGTACAGTCCAATCTTTCATTGTTTACACAATTGATGTAAAGGGGTCTGGCGAGACTGGTCACTGGGATGTTGAACCTGTTGACGAGAGAGGCCAAAATAAAATTTCCTGCAGATCCAGAGTCCAAGAAGGCCACGGTAGAGAAGGAGAAGGCAGAGGCAGACATCCGCACAGGCACAGTAAGACGTGGAGAAGCAGAGTAGACATCAAGGACTGTCTCACCTTTGTGCGGAGTCAGCGTACGTCTTTCCAGGCGGGGAGGACGGATAGGACAATCCCTCAGGAAGTGTTCGGTACTAGCACAGTACAGGCAGAGGTTCTCCATGCGGCGTCGTGTCCTCTCTTGAGGTGTCAGGCGAGACCGGTCGACCTGCATAGCCTCCACGGCGGGAGGCACAGGAACAGATTGCAGGGGACCAGAGGAGAGAGGAGCCGAGGAGAAGAAACGCCTCGTGCGAACAGAGTCCATATCTTGGCGGAGCTCCTGACGCCTTTCGGAAAAACGCATGTCAATGCGAGTGGCTAGGTGAATAAGTTCATGTAGATTAGCAGGAATTTCTCGTGCGGCCAGAACATCTTTAATGTTGCTGGATAGGCCTTTTTTAAAGGTCGCGCAGAGGGCCTCATTATTCCAGGACAATTCTGAAGCAAGAGTACGGAATTGTACGGCATACTCGCCAACGGAAGAATTACCCTGGACCAGGTTCAACAGGGCAGTCTCAGCAGAAGAGGCTCGGGCAGGTTCCTCAAAGACACTTCGGATTTCCGAGAAGAAGGAGTGTACAGAGGCAGTGACGGGGTCATTGCGGTCCCAGAGCGGTGTGGCCCATGACAGGGCTTTTCCGGACAGAAGGCTGACTACGAAAGCCACCTTAGACCTTTCAGTGGGAAACAGGTCCGACATCATCTCCAGATGCAGGGAACATTGGGAAAGAAAGCCACGGCAAAACTTAGAGTCCCCATCAAATTTATCCGGCAAGGATAGGCGTAGCCCAGGAGCGGCCACTCGCTGCGGAGGAGGTGCAGGAGCTGGCGGAGGAGATGACTGCTGAAGCTGTGGTAGTAACTGTTGTAGCATAACGGTCAGTTGAGACAGCTGTTGGCCTTGTTGCGCTATCTGTTGTGACTGCTGGGCGACCACCGTGGTGAGGTCAGCGACAACTGGCAGAGGAACTTCAGCGGGATCCATGGCCGGATCTACTGTCACGATGCCGGCTGGCGGGTAGTGGATCCTCTGTGCCAAAGAGGGATTGGCGTGGACCGTGCTAGTGGATCGGTTCTAAGTCACTACTGGTTTTCACCAGAGCCCGCCGCAAAGCGGGATGGTCTTGCTGCGGCGGTAGTGACCAGGTCGTATCCACTAGCAACGGCTCAACCTCTCTGGCTGCTGAAGATAGGCGCGGTACAAGGGAGTAGACAGAAGCAAGGTCGGACGTAGCAGAAGGTCGGGGCAGGCAGCAAGGATCGTAGTCAGGGGCAACGGCAGGAGGTCTGGAACACAGGCTAGGAACATACAAGGAACGCTTTCACTGGCACAATGGCAACAAGATCCGGCAGGGAAGTGCAGGGGAAGTGAGGTGATATAGGGAAGTGCACAGGTGAAGACACTAATTGGAATCACTGCGCCAATCAGCGGCGCAGTGGCCCTTTAAATCGCAAAGACCCGGCGCGCGCGCGCCCTAGGGAGCGGGGCCGCGCGCGCCGGGACAGGACCGAGGGAGAGCGAGTCAGGTACGGGAGCCGGGGTGCGCATCGCGAGCGGGCGCTACCCGCATCGCGAATCGCATCCCGGCTGGAAGCAGAATCGCAGCGCCCCGGGTCAGTGGATCTGACCGGAGCGCTGCAGCGGAGAGAGTGTAGCGAGCGCTCCGGGGAGGAGCGGGGACCCGGAGCGCTCGGCGTAACAGAGATATTTCAATAATACCTGGTACACATATTACTTATATGTCAAATAAAAAGATATGATAGTTAAATTAACCTTTACCTACACCCTTATATGAAAAATGGGTTTTTGTTTCAAGTCCCATGCAAGTATATGGGACTTCCAGTACCTTACTCCACAAGCTCCACTCTGCATCTCCTGGTGAATGTGCAATCTGGCTTGCAAGCTACACCCCATCTCACAAAGACATGTCCACTGTTTAAGCCCCACCCCTTTTATTATCTACCCTTTTTGTACATCAGTCTGGATTGCAAATCACTTACACCTACAATGATAAATGCCGGCCTTTATGTATATGCACTTGCAATATATTGCTTATATTAGATTACTTTTATTATTCTTGAGCACTTACATTTTAACCCCTTCCCGCTATTGGACGTATGCATACGTCCAGGCGAATTACACGTTCGCGCAAATGGACGTATGCATACGTCCAAGCGATCTCCTGCTCTGCCGCGGGCAGCGCAGGAGATCGCGGGTGGGACTCAGCTGTCAATCACAGCCGGAGTCCCACCGCAGCTGCCGGGGCCGCGATCGCGCCGGTCCCGGCAGCATTAACCCCATAGATGCCGTGATCAGTCTGATCACGGCATCTATGGTGTTTGCAGGGGGAGCGCTCTCCCCCTGCCCATCAATCGCGGCGCCGCGATAAAATAAGGGGGATCGGGGGTGTCCAAGACACCCTCGATCCCCCTTGAAGAGATAGGAGTGAGGTGGCAGGGTTGCCACCCCTCCTATCCCTGCTATTGATCGGCGGAGCGGCCGACCAATAGCAGACTGGGGGCGGGGGGGTTAAAGTTCGGTTCCCCGCGCTATGCCCGCCCATCGGTGTCCGGGCACAGCGGGGGGAACCGTGTAATAGCGGCGGCGGCGGCGATCACTTACCCGGCGGCGGCGGCGGCTGTGATCACGGCGGCGGTGGAGGTAAGTATGACGCCGCGTGTGCAGAGTCTGTTGCCTAGCAACATCTGCAGGGCGACAGTTTAGAGAGTGGTCTCTAAACTGTCGCCCTCCAGATGTTGCAAAACTACAACTCCCACCATGCCTTGACAGCTGTTTGCTGTGTTGGCATGCTGGGAGTTGTAGTTTTGCAAGATTTAGAGGGGTTCAGGCTAGAGATCACTGACAGTGGTCTCTAAACTGTAGCCCTCCAGATATTACAAAACTACAACTCCCAGCATGCCCAGACAGCAGTTTGCTGTCTTAGCATGCTGAGATTTGTAGTTTTGCAACATCTGGAGGGCCACAGTTTAGAGACCACTGTCAGTGATCTCTAGCCTGAACCCCTCTAAATCTTGCAAAACTACAACTCCCAGCATTCAGGAACAGCAAATGGCTGTCTCGGCATGCTGGGATTTGTACTTGCGTGCATCCAGCTGTTGCATAACTACATCTCCCAGCATTCTCTTTGGCAATCAGTACATGCTGAGAGTTGTAGTTCTGCAACAGCTGGAGGCACACTGGTTGGGAAATACCGAGTTAGGTAATAGGTTCTATTACCCAACTCAGTATTTTCCAGTGTGCCTCCAGCTGTTGCAAAACTACAACTCCCAGCATGCACGTTCTGTCAGTGCATGCTGGGAGTTGTAGTTTTGCCCCCCCCCTCCCATGTGAATGTACAGGTTACATTCACACTGGCGGCGGATTACAGTGAATTCCCTGCTTCAGGTTTGAGCTGCAGCAGCCGCAGCTCAAACTCCTAGCGGGAGACTCAGTGTAATCCGCCGTCAGTGTGAATGTAACCTAAAAACACTACACTACACTAACATAAAATAAAGAGTAAAACACTACATATACACACGTACACTGCCATCCCTTCCCCCCCAATAAAAATGAAAAACGTATCCTACAGCAGTGTTTCCAAAACGGAACCTCCAGCTGTTGCAAAACAAAAACTCCCAGCATTTCCGGACAGCCATTGACTGTCCAAGCATGCTGGGAGTTTAGCAACAGCTGGAGGCACCCTGTTTGGGAATCACTGGCTTAGAATACCCCTATGTCCACCCCTATGCAAATCCCTAATTTAGGCCTCAAATGCACATGGCGCTCTCACTTTGGAGCCCTGGCGTATTTCAAGGCAACAGTTTAGGGCCACATATGGGGTATCGCCGTACTCGGGAGAAATTGCCTAACAAATTTTGGGGGGCTTTTTCTCCTTTTACCCCTTATGAAAAGGTAAAGTTGGGGTCTACACCAGCATGTTAGTGTAAAAAAAAAAACATTTTTGTACACTAACATACTGGTGTTGCCCCATACTTTAAAATTTCACAAGCGGTAAAAGAAAAAAAGCCTCCAAAGTTTGTAACGCATTTTCTCCTGAGGACGGAGATACCCCATATGTGGGCGCAAAGTGTTCTGGGGACGCACAACAAGGCTCAGAAGGGAGAATGCACCATGTAAATTTGAGGTCTAAATTGGTGATTTGCACAGGGGTGGCTGATTTTACAGTGGTTCTGACATAAGTGCAAAACAATAAATACCCACATGTGACCCCATTTTGGAAACTACACCCCTCACGGAATGTAACAAGGGGTACAGTGAGCATTTACACCCCACAGGTGTCTGACAGATCTTTGAAACAGGGGTCTGTGAAAATGAAAAATAAAATTTTTAATTTACACAGCCCACTGTTCCAAAGATACGTCAAATGCCAGTGGGGTGTAAATTCTCCCTGCACCCCTTATTACCTTCCGTGAGGGGTGTAGTTTTAAAAATGGGGTCACATGTGGGGGGTCCACTGTTCTGGCACCACGGGGGGCTTTGGAAATGCACATGGCCAAATTCTCTCTCCAAAAGCTCAATGATGCTCCTTCTCTTCTGAGCATTGTAGTTCGCCCCCAGTGCACTTCACGTCCACTTATTGGGTATTTCCATACTCAGAAGAGATGGGGTTACAAATTTTGGGGGGTATTTTCTGCTATTATCCCTTGTAAAAATGTAAAATTTGGGGGAAAACAAGCATTTTAGTGTAAAAAAAATATTTTTTTTTTTACATATGCAAAAGTCGTGAAACACCTGTGGGGTATTAAGGTTCACTTTACCCCTTGTTACGTTCCCCAAGGGGTCTAGTTTCCAAAATGGTATGCCATGTGTTTTTTTTTTTCTGTCCTGGCACCATAGGTGCTTCCTAAATGCGGCATGCCCCCAGAGCAAAATTTGCTTCCAAAAAGCCAAATGTGACTCCTTCTCTTCTGAGACCTGTAGTGCGCCAGCAGAGCACTTTTCATCCCCATATTGGGTGTCTTCTGAATCGGGAGAAATTGGGCTTCAAATGTTGGGGGGTATTTTCTGCTATTACCTTTTTTAAAAATGTTAAATTTTTGCTAAACCAAGCATTTTTGGTAAAAAAAAAATAATTTTTTTTACATATGCAAAAGTCGTGAAACACCTGTGGGGTATTAAGGTTCACTTTATCCCTTGTTACGTTCCTCAAGGAGTCTAGTTTCCAAAATGGTATGCCATGTCGTTTTTTTTTGCTGTCCTGGCACCATAGGGGCTTCCTAAATGCGACATGCCCCCCGAGCAAAATTTGCTCTCAAAAAGCCAAATATGACTCCTTCTCTTCTGAGCATTGTAGTTCGCCCGTAATGCACTTCAGGTCAACTTATGGGGTACCTCCATACTCAGAAGAGATGGGGTTACAAATTTTGGGGGGTATTTTCTGCTATTAACCCTTGCAAAAATGTGAAATTTGGGGGGAAACACACATTTTAGTGAATTTTTTTTTTTTTTTTTTACATATGCAAAAGTCATGAAACACCTGTGGGGTATTAAGGCTCACTTAATTCCTTTTTACGTTCCTCAAGGGGTCTAGTTTCCAAAATGGTATGCCATGTTTTTTTTATTTGCTGTTTTGGCACCATAGGGGCTTCCTAAATGCAACATGCCCCCAAAAAACCATTTCAGAAAAACGTACTCTCCAAAATCCCCTTGTCGCTCCTTCGCTTCTGAGCCCTCTACTGAGCCCGCCGAACAATTTACATAGACATATGAGGTATGTGCTTACTCGAGAGAAATTGGGCTACAAATTCAAGTATAAATTTTATCCTTTTACCCCTTGTAAAAATTCAAAAATTGGGTCTACACGAACATTCTAGTGTAAAAAATGAAGATTTTGAATTTTCTCCTTCACTTTGCTGCTTTTACCGTGAAACACCTAAAGGGTTAAAACACTTACTGAATGTCATTTTGAATACTTTGGGGGGTGCAGTTTTTGTAATGGGGTCATTTATGGGGTATTTCTAATATGAAGACCCTTCAAATCCACTTCAAACCTGAACTGGTCCATGAAAAATAGCGAGTTTGAAAATTTTGTGAAAAATTGTAAAATTGCTGCTGAACTTTGAAGCCCTCTGGTGTCTTCCAAAAGTAAAAACATGTCAATTTTATGATTAAAATATAAAGTAGACATATTGTATATGTGAATCCCAAAAAAATAATATTTGGAATATCAATTTTCCTTACAAACAGAGAGCTTCAAAGTTAGAAAAATGCAAAATTTTCAATTTTTTCATCAAATTTTGGGATTTTTCACCAAGAAAGGATGCAAGTTACCACAAAAATTTACCACTATGTTAAAGTAGAATATGTCACGAAAAAACAATCTCGGAATCAGATTGATAAGTAAAAGCATTCCAGAGTTATTAATGTTTAAAGTGACAGTGGTCAGATGTGCAAAAAAGGGCTGCGTCCTAGAGGTGAAAATGGGCTGTGTCCTTAAGGGGTTAATATATAGTTGGTACATAGGAATGTTCTTGCCATATATACAACCAAATATAAATTATTAGCAGTGCCTTATAATTACAGTTTTGGGGCAAAGTCTTTTTACTATGCTTGTGATTCAATGTCCTTTTGATATATACTTACCTATATGCATGTTTAATACCATTACCTTGACATTGTTGACAGAGTATTATGAGTATTAAATGAGTATTTATGCCTGTATATGCCGTGCTGATCTGTCGCTGTGACTATCTGACACCGAGCGCTCTCCTGGCCATATCTGAAGGCTCCTTGGCAACGCTTCTGGTTTCCGTTGCGTGGCCGCCCCCCCCTGAGATGTCACGTGGTGGGCGTGGTGACGCAGCTCAGTGATGCCGCGGACCGGAAGATCGGGCAGACATGCCCAAGGTGTCTACTGATTGCTGGTGCCATTTCAGGATGGGAGAACAATATAAAAGGTAGGGTTTTTGTCCCTGGCACCATTCCCTGTGACCAAGCGAAGGCAAAACGTGCGTTAGGGAGGTGACTGGTGTCTGCCACAGGTAATCCTTGTGGGTCCCGGCGGTTACTTTATTTAGTGGGTGAGGCCTTTTGTGCAACTTTTTTCATGTGATATTTGATACCCCATTCTTGCCCGTGACTCTGTTGTGGAGTTTCCCTTTTGCCCTATTTTAGCACTTTTTGCGGCATATAGCCCTCAGGTGGCTGATATTTTTTGGCACATAGCACCTTATCTACAATCATAGATATATATGGCCCCTGTATCTCCCCACTGCATTTTATGTTTGTAGTCTAGACCATAATTCCACATATATACCGGGATGTCCGCATGAATTGTCATGCGTCTGTGCATCTTTTGTATGTTTTTATTCATGTTTTGTCTTGAGCATATCAATAAAGAATTTTTGTGATTATTATAGTCAGTCTAACGCATTTTTTGTAGGATCTTTCTCTCATAGCTGAAGTATACCTATGATGAAAATTACAGGCCTCTCATCTTTTTAAGTGGGAGAACTTGCACAATTGGTGGCTGACTAAATACTTGCCCCACTGTTAGTAAATGGGCCTATGTCAATGGCTTGCTGTAAAGCGTATCTCTAAATGCTGTTAAAAGCAGCCCAGGCAAGATTACTGCCCCTTTTAATTATGTAGTAAAATTTATTTTAAAAAGTTACAATCATAAAATAGAAAAAAATTAGAAAAATAGAACATGTCCCTGTATCTGTCACCAACTAGTTGGCAAAACATTACAGGATCCAGTTTCCATTTAAATGAGTCTGTCACCAGGACAGATATTAGAGCATCTGCAGTATGTGAATAATAAAGCGTAAGACACTAAATACGAAAAAGTGCAAAATGGGGCAGTAATAAGGCAGATGCTTAATATGAATGCATCACCCCGACTCTAAGTGAATCCTGGCAAGTGAGTCAGAAGTACAGAAAGGATCATATGACACCTTCATAACCAAAAAAACTAAGCAGCATTTAAGTTTATTCAACATTTCTTACTGGTCAATAGTGTTTACAGAGAGAACCCATGCATGTCCACTTCAGTTTACCCTTTAAAATAAAACTGGGAAATAGTAAATGCAACATCTCGTGAAGCTCATATCTATGTATTATAGAAATGAGCTATACAGGCAATTTTTGTTTCTAAGCAACACAATTATTTGTTGTGAATGCTACATGCTATCATTGAGACAAGATGGTGCAACCTGTTGGTCTGAAGACAGCAATCTCACCCATATACAATATCTCACATAAGTGAGTACACTGAAGAAATGATACTGCTACAATGTGACACTCTGCTACACTCTGCTAGAGTGCACAGCTGTTTAACCCCTTAAGGACCAGGGGTTTTTCCGTTTTTGCACTTAAATTTTTTCCTCCTAACCTTTAAAAAATCATAACTCTTTAAATTTTGCACCTAAAAAGACATATTATGGCTTATTTTTTGCGCCACCAATTCTACTTTGTAATGACATTAGTCATTTTACCCAAAAATCTACGGGAAAATTAAAAAAAAAAATTGTGAGACAAAATTAAAAAAAACAACAACAATTTTGTATCTTTTGGGGGCTTCTGTTTCTACGCCGTACATTTTTCGGTAAAAATGACACATTTTCTTTATTCTGTAGGTCCATACAATTAAAATGATACCCTACTTATATAGGTTTGATTTTGTCGTACTTCTGAAAAACTCATAACTACATGCAGGAAGATTTATACGTTTAAAATTGTCATCTTCTGACCCCTATAACGTTTTTATTTTTCCACATATGGGGAAGTATGAGGGCTCATTTTTTGTGCCGTGATCTGAAGTTTTTAGTGGTACCATTTTTGTATTGATCGGACTTAATAATTTTTTCATGATATGAAAAGTGACCAAAATACACTATTCCGCACGCGGCAATACCACATATGTTTATTTTCATTTACACAGTTTATTTTTAAATGGGAAAAGGGGGGTGATTCCAACTTTTATTAGGGAAGGGGTTAAATGATCTTTATTCACTTTTTTTTGCAATGTTATAGCTCCCATAGGGGGCTATAACACTGCACACACTGATATTTTACATTGATAACTAGTTTCTCATAGGAAACCAATGATCAATGATTCTGCCGCTTGACTGCTCATGCCTGGATCTCAGGCACTGAGCAGTCATTCTGTGTTCGGACAGCATGGAGGCAGGTAGGGATCCTCCGTCTGTATTTTAAGCTGTTCAGGATGCCGCGATTTCGCCGCGGCGATCCCGAACAGCTCCCTTAGCTAACCGGCATTGTTTTACTTTCACTTTAGACACGGCGTAAGGGTTAATAGCACGCGGCAACGCGATCAGTGCTGCACACTATTAGCCACGGGTCCCGGCCGGGCCCAACCCGCTATGACGCTATGACGCGTTATAGAAAGGGAAAGGACTCAGGATGTACCGGTGCTTCCTTGGTCCTTAACAGGTTAATATTGTGCCCCCTCAAAATAACTCAGCACAAAGCCAATAATGTCTAAACCTTGACAACAAAGTGGAAGTGTTCACACTGGGCCCAAAGTGTCAATATTTAGTGTGGCAGCCATTATTTTTCACCTTTACCTTAATCCTCTTGGGCAAGGAGTTCACCAGAGCGTCAAAGGCAGGCCCGTCGCTACAGGACAGGCAAACCAAGCAATTGCGTGGGGCCCCGAGCTGGCTGGGGGCCCCCGAGCACAGCCAGTGCTTGCCCGTCCTGTAGCAATTAACAATCCTGCTCTTGGAGTTTGTGCTCCGGACCCCAGTCAAACAAGAGGGCCCCCGAATGTCTGACATTTTTTTTAAATAAACTAATTTGCAGCTTTGGAGTTCTTCTCACCTCACCACAATCACGCTCCCCCCACCCCCGCTGCACTTGGTATCTTCCCTCAGCCCGGACTCTTCTCTCAGCCTTCAGCCGTCTGAGCAGGAGGAGGGGGAGGAGAGAGCTGTGAAGAAAGGAGACCGCAGAGGCTGTACAACATGGGGCCTGACTACAGTTGGTGTCCCTGCATATATATATATATATGTGTGTATAAGCATGTGTGTGTGGATATATATATGTGTGTGTGTGTGTGTTCATATGTGTATGTCTATGTACTGTGCCTGTGTGTGTGTGTTACTACTGTGGATGACTATATGTAAAGTGCATGTGTGTATCTATATCAGTGTTTCCCAACCAGGGTGCCTCCAGTTGTTGCAAAACTACAACTCCCAGCATGCCCAGCCAGCCAAAGGCTGTCTGGGCATGCTGGTAGTTGTAGTTTTGCAACCTCTGTAGGCATCCTGGTTGGGAAACACTGATCTATTCTATCTGTGTGTGTCTGAAGCATGTATAGTATGTAATGTGTACAGTGTGTTTGTGTATGATTCATGTACAGTATGTAATGTGTACAGTATGTGTGTATGATGCATGTACAGTATGTAATGTGAACAGTATGTGTGTGTATGATGCATGTATAGGATGTAATGTGTACAGTGTGTGTGTATGATGCATGTACAGTATGTAATGTGTACAGTATGTGTGTGTATGATGCATGTACAGTATGTAATGTGTACAGTATGTGTGTATGATGCATGTATAGTATGTAATGTGTACAGTGTGTGTGTATGAAGCATGCATGTACAGTATGTAATGTGTACAGTATGTGTGTGTATGATGCATGTACAGTATGTAATGTGTACAATATGTGTGTATGACACATGTACAGTATGTAGTGTGTTGTGTGTATGATGCATGTACAGTATGTAATGTGTACAGTATGTGTGTATGATGCATGTACAGTATGTAATATGTACAGTGTGTGTGTATGATGCATGTACAGTATGTAATGTGTACAGTATGTGTGTGTATGATGCATGTACAGTATGTAATGTGTACAGTATGTGTGTGTGTATGATGCATGTATAGGATGTAATGTGTACAGTGTGTGTATGATGCATGTACAGGATGTAATGTGTACAGTATGTGTGTGTATGATGCATGAACAGTATGTAATGTGTACAGTATGTATGTGTATGATGCATGTATAGTATGTAATGTGTACAGTGTATGCGTATGAAGCATGCATGTACAGTATGTAATGTGTACAATATGTGTGTATGATGCACGTACAGTATGTAATGTGTACAGTGTGTGTGTATGATGCATGTACAGTATGTAATGTGTACAGTGTGTGTATGATGCATGTACAGTATGTAATGTGTACAGTATGTGTGTATGATGCATGTATAGGATGTAATGTGTACAGTGTGTGTGTGTGATGCATGTACAGTATGTAATGTGTACAGTATGTGTGTGTATGACGCATGTACAGAATGTAATGTGTGCAGTATGTGTGTGTATGATGCATGTATAGGATGAAATGTGTACAGTGTGTGTGTATGATGCATGTACAGTATGTAATGTGTACAGTATGTGTGTGTATGATGCATGTACAGTATGTAATGTGTACAGTATGTGTGTGTATGATGCATGTATAGTATGTAATGTGTACAGTGTGTGTATGATGCATGTACAGTATGTAATGTGTACAGTATGTGTGTGTGTATGATGCATGTACAGTATGTAATGTGTACAGTATGTGTGTATGATGCATGTACAAAATGTAATGTGTACAGTATGTGTGTGTATGATGCATGTACAGTATGTAATGTGTACAATATGTGTGTATGATGCATGTACAGTATGTAATGTGTACAGTATGTGTGTGTATGATGCATGTACAGTATGTAATGTGTACAATATGTGTGTGTATGATGCATGTATAGTATGTAATGTGTACAGAGTAAGAGGTAGGTGGAGTGTCCTTAAAAATGATTTCAGGGACTTAGGCCGCAAGCTTAAGGCAAGGACCTCCAAGGTAGTACTTTCTGAAATAATACCAGTACCACGAGCCACACCAGAGAGGCAGCGGGAGATCAGGGAGGTAAACAAGTGGCTCAGAAGCTGGTGTAGGAAGGAAGGGTTTGGGTTCATGGAGAACTGGGCTGACTTCGCTGTCGGTTACCGGCTCTACCATAGGGATGGGCTGCACCTCAATGGGGAGGGTGCAGCTTTGCTTGGGGAGAAGATGGCTAGAAGGGTGGAGGAGTGTTTAAACTAGGGACTTGGGGGGAGGGAACCTACAGCAAAGAGGGGGAAGATAGTGTAGATAGAGAGGTGGGAATTATAAATGTACCTGGGGGTGGAGCGGAGGGAGGGGTTAGAATAGTTAATAGGAATAGGCTTCATAGGAAAATAAAACTTACACCCTTGAATCCCATTAACCCCAATAACATAAAGGATGGAAATGTAAAGTGTATGTTCACAAATGCCAGAAGCCTAGCAAATAAAATGGGGGAGCTTGAGGCCTTGATACTGGAGGAACATATTGATATAGTTGGGGTCACTGAGACATGGCGGGACTCCTCGCATGACTGGGCTGTCAATTTGCAGGGGTTTACATTGTTTCGCAAGGATAGAATGAACAGAAAAGGTGGTGGAGTCTGTCTGTATGTAAGAAGTGGTATGAAAGTCAGTGTGAACGATGCCACAGTGTGTGATGATTCTGAGGAGGTGGAATCACTGTGGGTAGAATTACAAAAGGAGGGAAATACTGAAAAAATAGTATTTGGTGTAATCTACAGACCCCCTAATATCACTGAAGAGATAGAAGTTCGGCTTCATAAACAAATAGAGAGGGCCGCCCGGGCAGGTACAGTGGTAATAATGGGAGATTTTAACTATCCAGATATAGATTGGGGTCCGGGGTTGGCTAAAACTACAAAGGGGTGACAATTCCTAAATTTATTGCAGGATAATTTTATGGGCCAGTTTGTGGAGGACCCAACAAGAAGTGATGCCTTGTTGGATCTGATCATTTCCAACAACGCAGAGCTGGTTGGGAATGTAACTGTGCGGGAAAACCTTGGGAATAGCGACCACAATATAGTTACTTTTGACTTAAAATGTAGAAAACAAAGACAGGCGGGGAAGGCAAAAACATATAACTTTAAAAAGGCAAATTTCCCTGGGCTGAGGGCTGCACTACAGGACATAGACTGGGGGGAGGTGTTGTCAAATACTGATACAGAAGGTAAATGGAACATCTTTAAATCAACTCTAAATAACTATACAGCTAAATATATACCAAAGGGGAACAAATATAAACGATTAAAACTAAATCCTACATGGCTGACAAATGAGGTTAAAAGAGCAATAAACAACAAAAAAATAGCCTTCAAAAAATACAAATCTGATGGGTCAGCTATAACATTTAAACAGTACAAGGAGCTTAATAAAATCTGTAAAAATGTAATAAAACAGCAAAAATTCATAATGAGAGACAGGTGGCCAAAGAAAGCAAAACTAATCCTAAATATTTTTTTAGATATATAAATGCAAAAAAAACAAGGACAGAGCATGTAGGACCCCTTAATAATGATAATGAGGAGGTTGTCACAGGCGATCGAGAGAAGGCGGAGCTACTGAATGGGTTCTTTAGTTCTGTATATACTATGGAAGAAGGAGCTGACATTGGCCAGGTCAGTGCTGGTAACACATCATGTAATGTACTGAACTGGCTTAATGTAGAGATGGTACAAGGTAAGTTAAGTGATATAAATGTAAGCAAATCCCCAGGGCCGGATGGACTACACCCAAGAGTTCTTAGAGAGGTAAGTTCAGTAATATCTGTACCCCTGTTCATGATATTTAGAGATTCTCTGGTGTCTGGTATTGTGCCAAGGGACTGGCGCAAGGCGAATGTGGTGCCAATCTTCAAAAAGGGCTCTAGGTCTTCCCCAGGAAACTATAGACCGGTAAGTTTAACGTGCATTGTGGGTAAATTGTTTGAAGGACTTATAAGGGATTACATACAGGAATACATAGGGGATAATTGTATTATAAGTGATAGCCATCATGGGTTTACTAAGGATAGAAGTTGTCAAACCAATCTAATTTGCTTTTATGAAGAGGTGAGTAGAAGCCTTGACAGAGGAATGGCTGTGGATATAGTGTTTCTCGATTTTGCTAAAGCGTTTGATACTGTCCCTAATAGACGTCTGACAGGTAAGTTAAGGTCTTTGGGTTTGGAAATTTTAGTTTGTAACTGGATTGAACACTGGCTCATGGATCGTACCCAGAGAGTGGTGGTCAATGATTCGTACTCTGATTGGTCCCCGGTTATTAGTGGTGTACCCCAAGGTTCAGTACTGGGACTGCTGTTGTTTAATTTATTTATCAATGATATAGAGGATGGTATTAACAGCTCTGTTTCTATCTTTGCAGATGACACCAAGCTTTGTAGCACAGTACAGTCTATAGAGGATGTGTATAGGTTACAAGATGACTTGGATAGACTAAGTGTCTGGGCATCAACTTGGCAAATGAGGTTCAATGTGGATAAATGTAAAGTTATGCATCTGGGTACTAATAACCTGCATGCATCGTATGTCTTAGGGGGGATTAAAGTGGCAGAGTCACTGGTAGAGAAGGATCTGGGTGTACTTGTAGATCACAGACTACAGAATAGCATGCAATGTCAGGCTGCTGCTTCCAAGGCCGGCAGGATATTGTCATGTATCAAAAGAGGCATGGACTCAAGGGACAGGGACATAATACTCCCCCTTTATAAAGCATTGGTACGGCCTCACCTGGAATATGCTGTTCAGTTTTGGGCACCTGTCCATAAAAGGGACACTGCGGAGTTGGAAAGGGTGCAGAGACGCGCGACTAAACTAATATGGGGCATGGAACATCTTAGCTATGAGGAGCGATTAAAGGAGTTAAAATTGTTTAGTCTTGAGAAGAGACGTTTAAGGGGGGATATGATAAACGTATATAAGTATATTAATGGCCCATACAAAAAATATGGAGAAAAACTGTTCCAGGTTAAACCCCCCCAAAGGACGAGGGGGCACTCCCTCCGTCTGGAGAAGAAAAAGTTTAGTCTCAAAGGGCGACACGCCTTCTTTACCGTGAGGACTGTGAATTTATGGAACGGTCTACCTCAGGAACTGGTCACAGCAGGAACAATTAACAGCTTTAAAACAGGATTAGATACATTCCTGGAACAAAATAAGATTAATGCTTATGAAGAAATATAAAATCTCATCCCTTCCCCAATATCGCGCCACACCCCTACCCCTTAATTCCCTGGTTGAACTTGATGGACATATGTCTTTTTTCGACCGTACTAACTATGTAACTATGTAACAGTGTGTGTGTATGAAGCATGCATGTACAGTATGTAATGTGTACAATATGTGTGTATGATGCATGTACAGTATGTAATGTGTACAGTGTGTGTGTGTGTGTATGATGCATGTAAAGTATGTAATGTGTAAAGTGTGTGTATGTACGATGCATGTACAGTATGTAATGTGTACAATATGTGTGTATGATGCATGTACAGTATGTAATGTGTACAGTATGTGTGTATGATGCATGTACAGTATGTAATGTGTACAGTGTGTGTGTATGATGCATGTACAGTATGTAATGTGTACAGTGTGTGTGTGTATGATGCATGTACAGTATGTAATGTGTACAGTGTGTGTGTATGATGCATTTACAGTATGTAATGTGTACAGTATGTGTGTATGATGCATGTACAGTATGTAATGTGTACAGTGTGTGTATGATGCATGTACAGTATGTAATGTGTACAGTGTGTGTATTATGTATGTACAGTATGTAATGTGTACAGTAAGTGTGTATATGGTGCATGTATAGTATGTAATGTGTACAGTGTGTGTTTATGATGCATGTACAGTATGTAATGTGTACAGTATGTGTGTATATGATGCATGTATAGTATGTAATGTATACAGTGTGTGTGTATGATGCATGTACAATATGGAATGTGTACAGTATGTTTGTGTGTATGATGCATGTACAGTATGGAATGTGTACAGTGTGTGTGTATGATGCATGTACAGTATGGAATGTGTACAGTATGTGTGTGTATGATGCATGAACAGTATGTAATGTGTACAGTATGTGTGTGTATGATGCATGTACAGTATGTCATGTGTACAGTGTGTGTGTATGATGCATGTACAGTATGTAATGTGTACAGTGTGTGTGTATGATGCATGTACAGTATGTAATGTGTGGTGTGTGTGTATGATGCATATACAGTATGTAATGTGTACAGTGTGTTGTGTGTGTATGAAGCATGCATGTACAGTATGTAATGTATACAGTGTGTTGTGTGTGTATGAAGCATGCATGTACAGTATGTAATGTATACAGTATGTGTGTGTATGAAGCATGCATGTACAGTATGTAATGTGTACAGTGTGTTGTGTGTGTATGAAGCATGCATGTGCAGTATGTAATGTATACAGTATGTGTGTATATGAAGCATGCATGTACAGTATGTAATGTGTACAGTGTGTTGTGTGTGTATATAATGCATGCAGTGGCAGATCCGGGGGGGGGGGGGAACGGGGCAATTGCCGTCCCGTGCGTGCGCCCATTGGAAAGCAACGCGGAGCGGAGCAGCGAACAGGACATGCGCTGGCCAGCATGATAAGTGACCAGCGGCACATCAGCTTCAGTGCTCCGACCACCTCTCCTCCAGTCCCGGGACCTACTGCTATGGTAGCGGGACAAAAGGAGCAGCGGTCAGAACACTGAAGTAGGGCAGTAAACAGCCATACAGCCTCCAGCCATACACTGTATGGCTGAAGGCTGTATGTCTGTGGAGGAACATGCTACACCTAATGTGGAGGGACTATACTGCACCTAATGTGGGGTAAACTTTACTGGCAACCTAATGTGGAGAACTATACTGCACCTAATGTGGGGTAAACTATACTGCCAACCTAATGTGGAGAAATATACTGCACCTAATGTGGAGGACTATACTGCACCTAATGTGGGGGACTATACTAATGTGGAGAACAATACTGCACCTAATGTGGAGAACTATACTGCACCTAATGTGGGGAGAACTATACTGCACCTAATGTGGAGAGAACTATACTGCACCTAATGTGGGGAGAACTACACTGCACTAAATGTGGGGAGAACTATACTGCACCTAATGTGGGGGACTATACTGCACCTAATGTGGGGAGAACTATACTGCACCTAATGTGGGGAGAACTGTACTGCACCTAATGTGGGGAGAACTATACTGCACCTAATGTTGGGAGAACTATATTGCACCTAATGTGGGGGACTATACTGCACCTAATGTGGGGAGAACTATACTGCACCTAATGTGGGGGAACTGTACTGCACCTAATGTGGGGAGAACTATACTGCACCTAATGTGGGGGACTAAACTGCATCTAATGTGGGGAGAACTATACTGCACCTAATGTGGGGGAACTGTACTGCACCTAATGTGGAGAACTATACTGCACCTAATGTGGGGGAACTATACTGCACCTAATGTGGGGAACTATACTGCACCTAATGTGGGGAACTATACTGCACCTAATGTGGGGAACTATACTGCACCTAATGTGGGGGAACTATACTGCACCTAATGTGGGGGAACACTGCTAGCCTAATGTGGGGGGAACTCTGCTGCACCTAATGTGGGGGAAACTCTGCTGCACCTAATGTGGGGGGAACTGTGCCGCACCTAACGTGGGGGGAACTGTGCCACACCTAGCGTGGAGGGAACTGCGCCACACCTAACATGGGGGGAACTGCGCCGCACCTAATGTGGGGGGAACTGTGCCACACCTAACGTGGGGGGAACTGTGCCGCACCTAACGTGGGGGGAACTGTGCCGCTCCTAACATGTGGGGAACTGTGCCACACCTAACGTGTGGGAACTGTGCTGCACCTAATGTGGGGGCCTCGTATCGACATTCGCTCATGTCGCGCTCCCAGCATTCAAGGGCCGGTGTTACTACGTCCTGACGCCGACTCTAGAGCGTGACGTGCGTGAACATCAAGGGGGGAGGGGCCTCCATGTCCATTTTGCTTGGGGCCCCCAAATTCCTTCAAACGGCCCTGGTCACAGGTTGCCACTGGAGGCCTCTTCCACTCCTCTGTGATGATATTACGGAGCTGGTGGATATTGGAGACCTTGTCTCTTGCCCTCACCCAGCCACCCACCTTCAGTTTGAGGAGGCCACACAGATACTTCATAGGGTATGGTTCCCTCAATGAACTTTACCTTCCCAGTGCAATAATTTTTTTAAGATCCTAAGAGAGTTCTTTCCCATGAAGTGCCAAGTGGAACTTCCAGTGACCAATATTAGAGAATATAAAAGCTATAGCAACAAATTTAAAGGGTACTCTGTTGGAAAACTGTATTATTATTTTTTTTTTTGTAAATCAACTGGGGACAAAAAGTTAAACTGATTTGTAAATTACTTCTATTTAAAAATCTTAATGCTTCCAGTACTTGTCAGCTGCTGTTTACTGCAGAGGAAGTTGTATTGTTATTTTCTGTCTGTCCACAGTGTCTGTCCAGTGCTCTGATATAAAGCGAACTTCGAGGAAAATAGGAATTCCGGCGCTGACCAAGGAGAAGACAATAGAGCCAGGTGTGTAGCGAACAGATTTAATCCAATGCGACGCGTTTCACCACGCTTGCGCGGTTTCATCAGGCATCATGATGCCTGATGAAACCGCGCAAGCGCGGTGAAACGCGTCGCATTGGATTAAATCTGTTCGCTACACACCTGGCTCTATTGTCTTCTCCTTGGTCAGCGCCAGAATTCCTATCTTCCTCGAAGTTCGCTTCATATCTCCCTACTATTTCTAGGAAGGCTGCAGACCGGGATCATTATATCGGACGCTAATCTTGGTTGTGTGGGAGTGCACACTAGTGTTGAGCGGCATAGGCCATATTCGAATTCGCGAATATTCGCGAATATATGGACGAATATTCGTCATATTCGCGAATATTCGCATATTCGTAATGTTCTCATTTTATTTTCGCATATGCGAATATTCGCAAGTGCGAAAATTAACATATGCGAAAATTAACATATACAAAAATTAACATAACCTAAAATTCGCATATACGTAAATTATCATATGCAAAGTTTCGCATATGCGAAAATTCGCACACCAGTTTCACACAGTAGTATTAGAGCCTTCTTACACCACATAAGCTGGAAGCAGAGAGGGATGATCACTGTGATGTGTACTGTGAAAAAAATAAATAAAAAAAACCGAATATTCGTAATTACGAATATATAGCGCTATATTCGCGAATATTCGTGAATTCGCAAATATGCGATATTCGCGAATAAAATTCGAATTGCGAATATTCGCGAGCAACACTAGTGCATACAACCTGGCAGGGTGAGCCTTCACTTTTTCCCTCCCACACACCTGTGGTCCCGTTGGTTCTTCACAAGGAAGCGCCTGTTTTTCTCTTTGTTTTACTGTCCAGTGCTCTGACAGTGTTGACACCTCTGTTCATGTCAGAAACTGTCCAGTGCAGGAACAAATCCCAAGAGCAAACTCTGGACAGTTCCTGACATGGACAGAGGTATCAGCAGAGAGCACTGTGGTCAGACAGAAAAGAACTATACAACAATATAGGTTCTTTACAAAATTGTTCAATAAATACATGTCTCAGCTGGAGATATTAATAAAAGCTAGTCCAAAGGAAATTTAATTCTGTCTAAAATTAGCAAAAGATCAGAAAATAAGAAAATACATATAATTACTGTCGTTCCCAGATTAGAGTAATTAAAGCAACTAACTAAGTGTATGTATAAGCAACCTGCTTTCTACAATTCGAATACTTAGAGGAAACAGTGGAGTAGAGGAACAGTGGAGCAGTTGCCCTATCAGATTCCAGCTTACATTTTTAGGAGGTCTCTATACAGTAACCCCCCGACATATGATTAAATCAACATACGATGGCCTCTCAGAGGCCATCGCATGTCGATGTCAACATCGACATACGATGCTTTTATATGTCGGGGCCATCGCATTAACTGCTATCCGACAGCGCAAAATGCTTCAGCTGCTGTCGGATAGCAGTTTAAGCATCCCGGACAGGTTCACTTACCTATCCCCGCTGCTCTGGGTCCACTTCGCGATCCTCCGGTGTCTTTTGCATCTTCTCCGGGGTCCGGGCCTCGCTTTCTGGCGTCATTGTTACGTCGCTGCGCACGCCGTCCCGACGCAGAAACGTAATAATGTCACCAGAAAGCGAGGCCCAGACAACGGAGAAGATGCGGAAGAAGCCGGAGGATCCCGAAGAAGACGCCGGAGCAGTGGGACAGCATCGGGAGCCCCTGGGACAGCATCGGGTGCGGTGAGGACGCGGTCCGGAGCGGCGGGGACAGGTGAGTATTAAATGCACTTTTTACATTGCACGAATCCCTCAACATACGATGGATTCGACAAACTATGTGTCGTTTGGAACGAATTACCATCGTATGTTGAGGGACCGCTGTATAAATAAAAGAAGCTATTTGATTTGTAGCTATGGGAAACTGCACTGTTGATCCTCAGCACAAGCTTTAGTAAATGAGCAGCTATGAGGACATCTTCTGTGACTACATACTCGAGTCCCCGGTGACTTTTTTAAACCATGATTTCTTAAAAACGCCTGAATCCTAGTGTTCCAGGACCCCGCTCCCTGCGCATGTTTCATGCTACCCAAGGTTTTTGCCTTCAAAGTCTTTCTGTGGCCAAAACTTGGGGTAAGATTTATCAAACTATCTTATATTAATGGGGTATTCCAGGATTTTTTTTTTTATTTGACTATGCTACTGGGGCTGTAAAGTTAGTGTAGTTCATAATATAGTGTCTGTACCTGTGTGTGACAGTTTTCTCACAATTCTTCTACTATTTATTTTTAACAGCATACAAAATGACTGTTGTCTCGGATTTTTCCCAGCTTGCAATGCGGCCAAGACCTGACTCACTAGTCAGCTGATGACAGGGAGCCTGTCTGCTTCAATGGGTGGAGCGATCGCTTGGTGGGAGAGAGATCAACTGTAACTAATGCAACAGCTGTAGGCACCCTGATTGAAAACCACAGGTCTTATGTTTCAATGGGTGGGGTGGCTGATGTGTGGGAGAGAGGAAAATGGAATTGTTGGATTTGTAGTCAAAAAAAGAAAAGTCAAACAGGAAATACAAGTTCACAAAAAGCTAGCCATAGTGTTATGGTAATCTCACAACATAGCCATTTAGCCCCAAGACAAGTGCAGATCCTTCCTAAGCATGTCCATTACTGTCTGCCAGGTACGTACTAAAATCTCCTTATGGTGGATAACCCCTTTAATAAGATTTTCTTAGTTTCCCATAGCAACCAATCACAGCTCAGCTGCCGTTTCTGATATTGTTCTGGTAACAGGAAGCTGAACTGTGATTGGTTGCTATGAGCAACAAAAAAATCTTACTTTAAGACAGCTTGATAAATGTTCTTCTTGGGTTCCAGAGGTACTTGGATGCTTACCCATAAAGCTGTTTTGGAGAAACACTGGGTAATCCTACATTACCTATCATTTAGTAGTTACTGAAGTCAACTGTAAAACATGAATAAGGGAAAGATTTATCAAAACCTGTGCAGAGGAAAGGTTGCTGAGTTGCCCATACCAACCAATCAGATTGCTTCTTTAATTTTTGAATAGGCCTCTAAAAAAAATGAAAGAAGCGATCTGATTGGTTGCTATGGGCAACTGGTCAACTTTTACTCTACACAGGTTTTGATAAATCTCCCCCTTAATAGCTTATAGCTCAAGTCCTGCAAGAAAATATATATTTTTCTAACTTCTACTGGTTGAGCTGTCAGCAATTACTATGTTACTATGATTTAAAAAAAAAAACTTTTCACATGTTGCCCAGATATTTTAGAACTTATGTTCGCAACCGGTCTTAGGTTTTCTCCTGAGGCCTCCTGTGATAAGAGAAGTGCAAGGCATCACTAGATGCCAGATCTGACCTTTTTGCGGCATATATTTATATAAAGGTCAGATTTGATTGAAAGCTGCAGAGATGCTACTGCAAACTTCTCCAGATTATAACTAGCAAATGCAGCAGGTCTCAGGAGTGAGACCCGATGCAGTCAAAACTTTTGACATGCTAGGGCAACATCTTAAAAGTTTTTTCAAATTATACTGCTTTAAAGGGGTATTCCAGGAATAAAAAAAACAGTCCATTTTTCTTTCAAAGAAAGTGCCCTCCTTGTCTTCAGGTTGGGTGGGGTTCTGCCGCTCAGTTTCATTGAAGTAAATGAAACCAAGTTGTAATACCACACCCAAAGTGGAGACAATGAGGGTGCTGTCTTTGAAAGAAAAAAGGCCTGTTTTTTTTTCCTGGAATACCCCTTTAAGGGTTAGCCCTCATGTACACAGAGGCACGCAGGGTCCAGGGGCCTTAGGCATTCTGTATACAGCTGCATGTTGTTTCGGTAAAGTGCTGTATTATGGAGATATTATAGTGAATATGTCAATAAAATAGTGTCCAAAAACACATAGCACCTTTTTATTTTGTTGGATTGAGTACAATATGCCTCACAGTCAGCGGCACAGTATGAAAGTCTACGAATTATCTATTATGGCGTAGTACAGTTACAGTATAAGGTTGAATGCTCCCGAATGTGTAATAAGCCTTAGTGAGTCATTACAATTCCTGCAACTACCACTAGATCGTCCACTTCTGTATCATGTGAAAGAGTATTCTCTGACATCTATTGTTTAGCAATATTTGTAGAAGCCTTTGTCATTCCAGTGATCTGTATTTACGGTACTTGTCATTATTGGGAGAATTTCTCTTTCAGAGATATAGCAGGATAGGGATGGTGGGTTGGAAATAAAATAATTATTAGACCATTTGTAAGGTATACCAATAGCAAAGTTATCAAGTGACACATCTCTGTAATAACCATGTAACCTTTCACATCATTTGATTTCATTTTTCTCAGTAACTTTTAACCTATCTATAAAACCGTTTAATGATGTCATTATGGCACATAACTCTTTTCTATGTTTTTATTTTTGCGGCTGCAGGATAAATTGACTACAGTAAAAAAGCAGGACTGTGTAATATAACTTTAAGCACACTTGTCCATAATAACATCTTCATGTCATCCTGTGCACCTGTAAATGGAAGGGCCATACTGATAGCTAGATTAATGTTATGTTAACCGCCATGGCCAGCTGGAAATGCATCCTTACATGTCTCCACTGCTTTTTTTTCGCAAAAACAGAAAATCAATTTCCTCTCATAAGAGTAGCTGAAAGCTCTAAACAACAGGGAGGTCTGTACTCTTGCTGTTTCCATATTATCATTGCTCTCCTGTATTACTCACAAGCTGCACAACTATCTACCAGTTGTGTTGTCTATTAAAGGGGTACTCCGGCGCTTAGACATCTTATCCCCTATCCAAAGTATAGGGGATAAGATGCCTGATCGCGGGGGTCCCGCCGCTGGGGACCCCCGTGATCTTGCACGCCGCACCCCGTTAAAATCAGTCCCCGGAGCATGTTGGCTCCGGGTCTGATTACTGTCGATCACAGGGCCGGAGCATTGTGACGTCACGGCTCCGCCCCCATGTGACATCACGCTCCGCCTCCTCAATGCAAGCCTATCGGAGGGGGCGTGACAGCTGTCACGCCTCCTCCCATAGGCTAGCATTGAGGGGGCAGAGGACTGATTTTAACGGGGTGCGGCGTGCAAGATCACGGGGGTCCCCAGTGGCAAGACCCCCACGGTCAGGCATCTTATCCCCTATCCTTTGGATAGGGGATTAGATGTCTAAGCACCAGAGTACCCCTTTAAGTTTGTATGCATAATACTGGTCATTTGCAAGCATATTTGTGTTGAACCATGAGGTCTGTGATGTAAAGTTGACCATGACATACACATAAATCAACATACACACAGTTCAAGCAGCCCCTTCACTTCTGCTGTCAACCCTTTTGGGTTAAGCTCAGAAGTGTTGTCATTAGGCGGCCAAGCAACGAAGTTGCACTGGACACCTATTGTTATTTCTCAGATTATTATTAATTTTATTATTATTCCGCCACGGACTTCAAGTGCTGCACTGTTACTCCAACACACATGTGACTTTGCATAGTGGTAGACCCATGAGCTGTGCATAATCTTGTGTAATAAAAAATTCATAGGTCACATGGTATGGCCGCCATCTTGTTTTTTTGTGGCAATTTTGCACAATATTCACAAATCTTCTTCTCTACAACCGCTAAAGCTACAGATATAGAAATCCCTGTTTGTGGTGGCACTGTTGAGCAGAGTCAGATTTGTTCTTTATAAGACTATTGATCACATTGTATTGCCGCCATATTGAATTTCACAATATTTTACAAACATCTTCTTTGAAACCGTTTGTTAGAATAACGTATAATTTGGTAGACATGTTCACGGTAACCTCCTATACCAAGGTTGTTAAAGCTGGTTCATTTGCATATATTTGATTGCGCACTATTCTGCAAACATAGTTTTCTCTAAAATTACTGGTGAAAATTGGCACACATGTTCATGATCACTTCTGTACCACATGTGATCACAAGATTTGGCCGCCATATTGGATTGTGCAATATTCTGCATACATAGTTTTCTCTTAAACTACTGGTAAAAACAATGTAAAAATTAGCACACATGTCCATGATCACTTTCTCCACCATTAGGGGTCACAGAAATTGTGTGCTATAGTCCAGCTGGACAGCTTGGCCACCTGTATTGCTGCTTGCAGCTATATTTGTAATTACCCTTTACACCCAAACTGGACCTTTTTCTTTGTTCTATATTATATTGAGTGTCCTGCTAAAATCTGTTTTCAGCAGTTCTTAGGAATTTTTAATGTTTAGCTCTGGGAACCAGGATAGCTATACATAATGGAGCCCTGCGCAGGACTATTTTTTAGTTTTAACTGCTTTCTACAAACTCTATCCCATGAGTTGTCCATTGATTTTAAAGGGGTATTCCAATTGATTTTAAAGGGGTATTTGACTATGCTACAGGGGCTGTAAAGTTAATGTAGTTCATAATATAGTGTCTGTACCTGTGTGTGATGGTGGGCTGGCAATTCTTATGTGATTTTCACCCCAATATTTATTTTTAACAGCATACAAAATGACTCAGGTCTTGGGTTTTCCCAGTTTGCAGTGCGTCGAGACGTGACATCACTAGTCAGTTGTGCAAAAATACTCTGTCCTGCTTCAATTGGTGGAGCGACCGCTGGGTGGGAGAGAAATCTTTTTGCAACAGCTAAAGGCACCCTGGTTAGAAAACACTGAATGGATGCAGCCCATTTTTGCTGCAATGGGTGGGGTGGCAGATGTGTGAGAGGGAGGAATATAACGTCACACTTACAAACATGGAACTATGGGATGTGTAGTTTAAGAGACCGTACTCCAACAAGAAATACCCAGTTCAAAAAAGGATAGGCTGGCAGGTATGTACTAAATCACCTTATGGTGGATAACCCCTTTAACAGATATGCCAGGTCCTTCTTAGGAAATCTACAAACACTAGTAAGAATTATGGAATCATCACACTTGAAATTATAATTGTGTAACTATCAAATACACAACCCTCAGATGTAACACAAAACAATATTAAGCTGAACATTCTGGATTTTATAAAATTATGTTTAATATAAAAAAAAGTTAG
This sequence comes from Hyla sarda, assembly GCF_029499605.1. Lineage (NCBI taxonomy): Eukaryota > Metazoa > Chordata > Amphibia > Anura > Hylidae > Hyla > Hyla sarda. Next base: position 278,517,182 of record NC_079190.1, read on the forward strand.
GTTTAATACAAAAAAGATAAATATGTTAATTCTATCACCTATATACCTCTATCACCAATATTTAAAATAAAAATCCCTCTTTTCATTAGCTCACAGTGTTAGAAATCCTCTCAGGGAAAGAGGGGGCTTGACCCTCCCTTGTGGTGGTGGGAGGTGACTGGTGTGTCTGCTCATGCAGCCTTGTCCATGAGTCATCTCTTGTCCATAACTCATGGACAAGCCTGATGTTGCTGCAGGGCTGGTCAGTGCCCCAGTAGGTATGGGGACCCCTAGTGGTGGGATTTTAAGAAGCTGTTTTCTTTAATAAATATTCATAGCTTTTTAAACAACCGTATTACAAAAGGTCTTTCATTTTCATCAGTAACAACATATAAAAAGTTTTTGGATCTGACAGTGCCCATTTAACTTAAAGAAGGACACAGTTCAGCCAGGTAAACTGATCAGACTCCTAAAAGGGTTGGGGTCAGTTCAAATGATGTGCCGTTTTGATGTACTTTCCTATTGAAAGTGCGATCTTAGATAAATATTGCCTTGATAAGAAACATTTACACACGTGACAAAGCCAAATTTATTATTTATACATTTATTTTTTATTTACTTTTATTTACTATTTTTGTAAAATGGGAAACAGCAGCTATAAGCTGTAACACTGACGTTTCAGATGACCGGAACTCTGGTGGATGGGGATCCGCTGGGCCTGTGTGGCAGATGACTCAGACCGTACCAGGGAGCGGAGTCTAAGGTGCCGCTGGTTTTCACCAGAGCCTGCCACAAAGCGGGATTAACTTGCTGCGGCAGGCAGCACCCAGGTCACTACCCCTGGCATGGCTCGACCACACAGGTGGCTGAGGAGATGCGAGGCATGGGAGGGATAAGGCAGCTCGTATTCAGGATAGCAGAAGTTCAAGATAGTCAGAACGCAGCAGGAGGTCAGTAGGCAGGCGGTAGAGGAGCAAGGTCAAGTCACAGAGAAAAGGATTAGATACACGGTAAGGCAACTCTCAGGAATGCTTTCTCTCAGGCACAAGGCAACAAAGATCTGGCAGGGAAGTGAGGAGGGTGGAGTAATTTATCAATGAGCCATGGGTGAATTACACTAATGAGCGCACTGGCCCTTTAAATCTTAAAGCTCTGGCGCACGCGCACCCTAGGGGACAGGGACACACGCACCAGAGCAGAGAGGCAGAGGCTGGGGAAGGAGAAGCACCAGATGAGTGATGGACTGGGGCTCACATGCGGGCGTCCCGCGATGCGAGTCCCAGCTCCGCCTGCAGCAGCAGGTAACGGGACCATGCGCTCACGGCCAGCATGTGCGGGCGGAGCACGTAACATAACAGTACCCCCTGCTTTGGTCTCCCCCTCCTTTTATGAGTCAGAAAACTCCTGAGAAGGTCACGGTCCAGGATATTCTCCTCAGGCTCCCAAGATCTCTCCTCAGGACCGTAACCCTCCCAGTCGACTAAAAAAAATTGTTTACCTCTCACAGTTTTTGTAGCAAGAATCTCTTAGAAGATGTCAGAAGAGCCGGAGACAGGTGTGGGGACAAGATTCTTCTGAAAAAAACTGTTAAAGACAAGAGGCTTGAGGAGAGAGATGTGGAAGGAATTGGGAATACATAACATAGCAGGTAAACAGAGTTTGTAGGAGACAGAGTTGATTTTTTGTAGAATCTGGAAGGGACCAAGGTAGCGAGGACTGAGCTTGTAACAGGGGATCTTGAAGCAGATGTACTTGGATGAAAGCCACACCATGTCACCATGAGAGAAGGACGGAGGAGGTCTTCTACTTTTATCCGCTTGTGCCTTCATGCGCGAAGAAGCCTGAGATAACAACTGTCGGGTCTGTTGCCAGATGGAAGAGAAGCCACAGACCAGCTCATCAACAGCAGGCACACCGGAGGAGACTGGGAGAGGAAGAGGAGGACGGAGATGGAGTCCGTAGACAACAAAAAAAGGGATACGACCTCGTGGACTCGGAATCCTTATGACTGTATAAGAATTCAGCCCAGGGAAGAAGGTCGACCCAATCATCTTGGCGAGCTGATACAAAACGCCAAAGATAAGTCTCTAGGATTTGATTAACCCTCCCCACCTGACCATTGGACTGAGGGTGGTAGGCAGAGGAGAAGTCCAGATTGATGTCCGGACAGTTACAAAGGGCTCGCCAGAACTGCACACCTCGATTCGAAACAATATGCTGAGGAAGACCATGTAAACGAAAGACATGCAACATGAGGTACTTCGCCAGCTGCGGGGGTGATGGAAGACCTGGTAGAGGAATGAAATGAGCCATCTTGGAAAACCGATCTACAATGACCCAGATGACAGTGTTATTATGAGATGGTGGCAAATTGGTGATGAAATCCATAGCGATATGGGACCAGGGAGTCACTGGAATGGGTAAAGGCTGTAAGAGTCCTTCAGGTCTCTGTCGAGGAGTTTTGTCACAGGCTCAAGTTTCACAGGAACCACCTTGCCTAGCGGGGGTTCAAATGCTGTGCAGACTGAAGGTATAGAAGATTCTTATGGTCGGAGTAGATGCTGACCGGATGAGAAGAACCTTCCAATAAATGTTGCCATTCCTCCAAAGCTAGCTTGATAGCAAGGAGTTCATGATCTCCAATAGAGTAATTCCTCTCAGCAGGAGAGAAGGTCTTGGAGAAGAACCCACAAGTAACAGTCTTGCCCTTGGCGTTTTTCTGAGTAAGAACGGCACCCACTCCAATAGATGAGGCATCAACTTCCAAAGCAAAGGGCCTCTCCAGATCAGGTCTTGTAAGCACGGGAGCAGATGCAAACGCAGACTTTAAACGGGAGAAGGACTCTTCAGCCTCTTGAGGCCAAGACTTAGGATTAGATGCCTTCTTAGTGAGAGCCACAATTGGAGCAACTAAGGATGAAAAATGTGGGATAAATTGACAATAATAGTTTGCGAATCCCAGAAAGCATTGAATAGCATGTAGGCCCGAAGAACAAGCCAATCCAATACTGAAGACAATTTATCTTGATCTATCTGCAGGCCCTGGTGAGAGACAATGTAGCCAAGAAATGGAAGACTAGATTTCTCAAACAGGCATTTCTCCAGTTTGGCGTAGAGATGATTCTTCCGTAGTCGCTGAAGAACCAAACGAACATGAGTATGATGCTCCTCTAAGTTGGAAGAGAAGATCAGGATGTCATCTAGGTATACGACAACACAGGTGTGGAGAAGATCATGAAAGATATCATTGACAAACTCTTGAAAAACGGCTGGAGCATTGCAGAGACCAAAGGGCATTACAAGATACTCAAAATGTCCGTCACGAGTATTGAAGGCCATTTTCCATTCATCTCCCTTGTGGATAAGAATGAGTTTATACGCTCCACATAAGTCCAATTCGGACACCACGTACAGGGTAACGGTTCTTGATCATGATTTTGTTACGTCCCCTGTAGTCAATGCATGGACGGAGTGAGCCATCCTTCTTTCCAACAAAGAAGAAACCAGCTCCAACAGGAGAAGAGGATTTGCGGTTAAATCCCTTTTTGAGATCCTCCTGGATATACTCAGCCATGGCTTTGGTCTCAGGAACCGATAGAGGGTATATCCTTCCATGAGGAGGAGTGGTACCAGGCAGAAGATCAATAGGGCAGTCGTAAGGACAATGTGGAGGCAGAGACTAAGCCTGTTTCTTGCAGAAAATGTCAGAGAAATCTTGGTACGGTGGAGGCAGGCCAGGTAAAGGAGGAGCACTGTCCCCAGCGAATAATTTCTCCAGTTCTTCAATCCAGGTGCGGAGTATGGCGTTGCAGCCAAGGAAGGCTAAGAAGAATCTCTGAAGTACAGTGTGGCAGTACATAGAATTAAATCTTTACTTTATGCAGTACACCCACTTGCATGACAAGAGATTCAGTACAGAAGTGAACCATTCAGTCCAGATTTTGTCCATTAATAGAGGAGATGAACAAGGGCTTGGCAAGCCGAGTGACAGGAAGATGATACTTGTGGACCAAAGAAGCATCAATAAAGTCACCTGCTGATCCAGAATCTAAAAATGCTGTAGCATTGAAGGAAGACTTGGTAGAAGCGAAGACTTGTACAGAAATAGTTAAGCAAGGAGAGATGGTATTCACACCTAGGGATGCCTCTCCTATGTGCCCTAGGTGCAAGCGTTTTCCCGGATACTGTGGACGAACAGTACAGTCTTTGAGGAAGTGTTCAGGGCTAGCACAATACAAACACAAATTCTCACTGCGTCGTCATGATCTCCTGTTGCGTAAGACGGGAACGATTCACTTGCATAGCCTCTTCGGCAAGAGGAGCAGGAAACTGTAGAGGTGGAGATTGAAACACAGGTGCCAGGCAAGAATATCTCCATGTTCGGGCAGGTTCCCTCTCTAAGCGCAGTTCTTCCTGCCTTTCAGCAAAATACATGTGGCCAAGTGGATAAGTTCAGTCAAAGAAGATGGAGGATCACGTGTAGCAAGGGCATGTTTAATCCTGCTAGACAGTCCTTTTTTGAATGTGGCACACAAGGCCTCATCATTCCATGCTAGTTCTGAGGCTAGAGTGTGGAATTGAACCGCGTAGTCACCAACGGAAGAATTCCCTTGACATAGGTTCAGCAAAGCCGTCTCAGCAGAAGAGGCACGTGTGGGTTCCTCAAAGACACAGCGAACTTCTGCCAGAAAAGCCGTCAAGTTGGAAGATACTGGATCCCCGCGGTCCCAAAGGGGTGTAGCCCAGGCCAGGGCTTTTCCGGACGGTAGACTAATGACAAAGGCCACCTTCGCACGTTCTGTCGGAAACAGTTCAGACATGAGCTCCAAGTGCATTGAGCACTGTGTAACAAAGCCTCTGCATGACTTGGAATCCCCATCATACTTGGAAGGTAAAGGCAGACGTAGCTGGGAGCCAGAAGACACTGCAGGGAGCTGGTGGTGGGAGTGGGCCAGGTTACGGAACCTGCTGCTGTTGCAAGGCCAAAAGCTGTTGCATCATAGCTGAGAGTTGAGAAAGTTGCTTCACCTGTTGGGCCAACTGCTGTGACTGACGTACCACAACGGAGGGAAGATCAGCGACTTCAGGCAGGGGTACCTCAGTGGGATCCATGGCCGGATCTTACTGTAACACTCACGTTTCAGAAGACAGGAACTATGATGGATGTGGATCCGCTGGACCTGTGGGGCAGATGACTCGGACCATACCGAGGAGCGGAGTCTAAGGTGTATCTGGTTTTCACCAGAGCCTGCTGCAAAGCGGGATGGACTTGCTGTGGCAGGTGACACCCAGGTCGCTACCCCTGGCATGGCTCGACCACACAGGAGGCTGAGGAGATGTGAGGCACAGGAGGGATAAGGCAGCTTGTAGTCAGGATTGCAGAAGGTCAAGGCAGGCGGCAAAGTAGCATAGTCAGGACGTAGCAGGAGGTCAGTAGGCAGGTGGCAGAGGAGCAAGGTCACAGAGCAAAGGATCAGATACACGGTAAGGCAACTCTCAGGAATGCTTTCTCTCAGGCACAAGGCAACAAAGATCCAGCAGGGAAGTGAGGAGGGTAGAGGAATTTATCAATGAGTCACAGGTAAATTACACTAATGAGCGCACTGGCCCTTTAAATCTTAAAGCTCCGGTGCTCACGCCCTAGGGGATGGGGACACGCCCCAGGCTGGGGCAGGAGAAGCATAGTGAAAGAAAGGAGCAGAAAAATTAAATTCTTTTGCAAAGATGATGTGACCAATAGGCGGCTCCGATCTGGTGGGAAATGAACCCACCAGATCGGAGCCGCCTATTGGTCACATCATCTTTGCAAAAGAATTTAACTTTCCTGCTCCTTTCTTTCACTATGTATACTCATGCAGAAAACGCCAGCGATTAGCTCTGCGAGTTCCTCAAGTCATTTCTAATTTTCTACCTATATTTTACATCACGAAGTAGGAAGCTTTATGATTGGTTAGCACGCCATCACACCTTAACTCTCCCATTGGCCTACATTCTGACCAATGGAATCAATGAACCTCATATCACGTACTATGCAGTACGCACGTACCTGACCGGCTAACACTCCCTCTCCTTCATTATTGGTCTCACCCACCACATGTGACCCATGACGTAACTCACCGCCCGCCATCCTCATTGGTCGCCTCCTGTTTACAACTCTACAGCGGGCAATACGAACCTACTTCACAGTGGGCAATTCAAAATGCTTTACCGAAGTACTGTAATCACCGTAATCTTTTGGTTTAAAGCCTTTTCTTTGAACATTTATCAGTCTGTGACATATGTTATACCACTTTCTGACTATTATTTTTTTACCTACTCAATACTGTAACCCACCATACATTCCAGTGACACTGGTCTCCACCCACAATTTAAGCCCCGCCAGATGTTTTTTGGCGCCATTCACCTCTGTGTATATAAACCCACTGTGTGCTGACTTCTTTATGCAATTGATAAACAGGGAATATACCCTTGAAATGCGTTTTGCTCCACATGTATGAATAAAATACATGCTGCTTATTACCTACTGCATCCGTCTTCAATTCTTCAAACTCCAAGGCAGCGCCACTGCAAGTCTTTTTTCTGCTTTTACCTATTTTATGCTTTATAGAAGGTAATGATGAAAAAATGAAGATGCAAAAACTGAAAAACCCTGCTTCCTTAAGGGGTTAATAAAACAAACAACTTCTTCTTATTACTATTTATTTTACCGTAGGGGACTATGTATAGTATATGCCTTAGCATAGCACTGATCAGTAATATTGACATTCTACATTTTACAGTCATCATCTGTGGGTGTGCACAGGTGCATTTGGATAATTTTCTTATTTTATACAGAAACAAAACAACAACAAAAAAAAAGGTTTGGTGATTATTTGTAGATGATACCGTAATTTTTAGGATGACAATGCATCTTGATACAGAGTGAGTAGGGTTAAAGCTTCTCTGTAGCAAAGGTATATCATGGCATGGCCAACAAACAGTCTTAATCCACTAAAATATTTATAGGAAATTTGTCCATGACAAGGCTGCATCATGTAATTTTGATCTGTCAACTACCCTTCAAGAAAGTTGGAATTAGCCTGATGTAAAATATTGTTTACTACTACTTAGGTCCATGCCACAAAGAATTCAGGCTGCCATAAAAATCTGAGGAGTGCAGCAAAAACTAAATGGGATTTTATGCTGGTGAATTCTGAATATTTTTTCAACTGCTTTAGTTCCTTTTGTTCCATAGATTTTTTTTTTACTTGAAAATACCCATCTTTCAATGGGCTGTCTAAATATTATAACCCTTTTGAAAAGCTGAACTTTAAAACTATGTTCACACAGGGTAATGTCCACACGGAAAATCTCTGTGCGGATATTAGAGCACTGGCAGAACATGGAGGGCAATGCATTTCTGGATACAGTCCACTGAAAGAATAGACACGTCTGTTCTTTCTGCAGACAACGGAATTTGAATTTCTGCACTATGGCCATCATTTACTAACAGGATTCCGACTCTTTTTGTCGGGTTTTGCACCTAAATTCTGTTGCATGGAACGCGCGACAGAATGTGTGACAGAAAAAACCCAACAGAATCTGAATCACTCTGAGTGGAAAAAAAATCTACAAAATGGGCGTTGTTTTTCGGGAAAAGGGGCGTGTTCCCTACATTTCATCCAAAATCACTCGTCTTTTCTTAAAACCACTCCGAAAACATGTGAATTTTCTGGGAAGAAAACCCTACACTTTAAAGCATGTATAAAGTTTCAGAAAGTGGAGTAAATTCTCTGGCTGTTTGATCCTTTGCCTGCCTCGTCTTTTTCAAGCGATTCTGTTTTATTGTCTTTGCACAATTTATTTTTTAAACAACATTTTAGCTTTATTTTCACATTTTTTTGTCTTTTCAACATGTTTTTTTTCCTATTGTTTCAGTAATAATGGTGAATCATAATATATATATATATATATATATATATATATATATATATACTTATTTTAATACATCTATCTATATGTGTGTATATACATATATGTATAAAAAAAATATATATGTATATAAATATAGACCGATAGATAGACTATTTTATAAAATGTATTAATCTATCTCTCTCTCTAGATATACAGCAACAGAAGAATACAGCAGCACACCTAGCACAAAGATATAGAAAAAACTTGAGTATATAGATACAACATGAAAAGCTATACAGCTATGGTGTAATAAATGGAAATATAAAATTATGAAGTTATGAAATAGTGAGGTACCTAGCTTGCAATTTGGCTGCCAAATAGCTTGGACTGTCCCAGCGCGGTAAGGTGACCTCATTTGGGACGGACCCTACACTATGAATATGCCTCTGTGTGATCAGTTCAGCAGGCATTGCAGGATCTGAAACATCCAAGACACCTTATATACACCTGATAGAGGTGGGTGGGGTGCAAGAGCCAACATGGAGGTAGCCACTCCCCCGTATGTACAATACAGACAAAGAATAAGTCAGCCAGCACTATTGATTCCAAACTATTATATGGACCTGGCTTACAGGTGCAAGCTGCTGGGCTAAATATACAGCAACAGACAAATACAGCAGCACACTGCTAGCACAAAGATATAGATAAAACATGAGTATATAGATACAACATGAAAAGCTATACAGCTATGGTGTAATAAATGGAAATATAAAATTATGAAGTTATGAAATTCATAATTTTATATTTCCATTTATTACACCATAGCTGTATAGCTTTTCATGTTGTATCTATATACTCATGTTTTATCTATATCTTTGTGCTAGCAGTGTACTGCTGTATTCTTCTATTGCTGTAAATTTAGCCCAGCAGCTTGAACCTGTAAGCCAGGTCTATATAATAGTTTGGAATCAATAGTGCTGGCTGACTTATCCTTTTGTCTCTCTCTAGATATATATATTTATATAGTTATATATTTGTATACATATATATTATCACAATTTTTTTTTCACGGTTTTTAATTTTGAAATCTGTCGCACTGCGACAGAATTTCCATTGCAACAGATTTATGCATGTGCCAGATTTTAATGTGGGACAGTAGTTACCCTGCGTCAGATTTTACCATGCAACAGGTTAACCTTGCTACAGAAATTACCGTGCAAAAGAAAAAGTGTGACAGATTAGTAAATACCAAGAGAAAAAAAGGTCGGAAAAGCAAAAGTCAAACACAAACCGACACTCCACTCTTTCTGCTATTCTGCTATTTGAACAGCACAGAATCCCATTGAAATCAATCATGTGAACGTAGAACATCTCATGTCATAAGACCTATAAGAAGGAGTTGGCCAACTTGTAGAAGGTCTCCAGGTAACAACCTATTTTTCAACACTGTACAGGTAAGAACTGGAAAGATAAGAAGCCTGGGGAAAAGTGCCAAAAAAAAAATAATGCCGTACACACAGCATACTGCTTTTTGAATAAAACAGCACAACTACACAAAAAAGTCTTCTGCATAATAATGTATTAACAAGTATAAAAAGCAGCATTACAGACCAAAAAAGGAAGAGCAGCAGAAGGTTAAAGCCCTAGTTTAGCATAACTTCTGGAGATGCTGCCAATATAATCCAGACTCTTTTTTTGGCACTCTGCTTTCTATGTTGGTAAGTGCCAAAACCTCAAGAAGAGGTGCCTATGCTGATCTGCAGCTGGTTTCTATTCAGTGGTTTTGATGCGTGCCTGGATAAAATGTAAAATATATAAATGTATATATAATAGGATCACATTAATTACTAAATATATGATTTGCTTTGCATTTACATTTCTCATTGCTGTTTTAACACGTTTTACAAAGAGTTCATTCAATGGGTTGACACAATACTAATAGTAAATTATTACAGACAAACGACTTGGCTATTTAGCACAAAGCTGTAATATTTGAATAATCGTGACTGGTTTGTTAATATGTGATTGGCAGGAAAGCTCTGCAAGTGTTTATTAATATGTGTATGGGATTACTGTGCACAAGGAATATTAATCCACTTTAACATATTTAAGTGTGATCTCAAGGTTAGAAGGTGCTATAGTTATCCAGATAATTTTTTATGATTATCCATAAGTGTTTATATGGTATATAGCAGTGGTCTCCAAACTGTAGCCCTCCAGCTATTGCAAAACTACACTGTTTATGACCTACATTTGCTTTTAGGTTATAGAGACACCATAGTGGAGTTTTTTTTTGTTTTTTTGTTTTTTTGGTGCCAACTACCCTTGAACCAGAGTAGAAAGCCATTAAAAAAAGAGATGGATTTTATTATGGTAGAGCCAACCTATCCATGTATTACAAGGTTGGCAATTTACTTGACTGGCTGCCATGTAATGCTACATTTCTCATACAGCAGCTAAAGAATGAATGCCCAGATGTGATTTCCCCCAGAAATAAAACAAGATCCCCAAGTGATCTTCTTGATCCACTAGAAAATCAAGCAGTGGTTGGCAGGGCCAGGCATGTTCTCCATATTGCCACTTGCTTGTTTACCATTTTCTATATGTGATGACTCCTGGCTTCAATATTCCCCAAATACCTTGTTTGTGGCCACCCTGCAGTCTGGCACTGTCCAATTTGAATTTCAAACTGGGGATAGAAAACTGGAAAGTTAGATATGCAGGTCTAAAGAGAGAGATGAGGCAACATGTATGTCATAAGCATGGTGCAAATGCCATACAACTATATTGGCAGGCAGAGATGAATGTTATATAGCTAAAGAACATGGGAAACAGACTGGTGGTGATAGTGACAACTGCAAAATGCACATAGCTATACAGATTTTCGGTTGCTATCTAGTATTGAGGTACCTTTTCACAGGTCTTTCACAAATGACAGGCATCAAAACATACCCTTAGTTGGAGCAGGAGTGTAATTGAAATGCCTTTAGCATATTATAGTCAGAAGATAGAAGAAATGATTAAAACAAACCTACAAGAAAATTACAGCAGAGTAAAAACTTTTAATGGTTTAGAAAAACTTTAATAATTTTTGCTCAAACCAGATAAAAGCACAAGGTTGTTCAGCTACTAGTTTCCTGGGAAACCAATATATGCCTGGGATGTTGTAGCATTTAGAATTAGATGTTTGAAATTGACAACTTCATGAAGTAGCGTAATATCCTGTGATAGCACAAAAAAAACTGACATTTCTAATACAATTATTTACTATTTTGGACCTTGGCCAATGCAGTATATAATACTTTACTTCTCTTTAATTGCCTCCGGTCATCATTTCCTTTAAACATATCATATCTAAACATTTTATAGGTACTAGAAGAGAGCACCAGAATAGACTCAACACTCCACAAGGTGTGTAATACTCCTTAGTGTGTAGGAGACAGGTGGATGGTCTACGTTGCCTCTTGGGGTGCTGTTACATGGAAAATACAGAGCATAAACAGAGAGAAGGAGACAGCAGTACAGCACTCACCCGGGATGATGCAAACAGTAGATTCTTTATTTCAATAGTAAATATGTTACATTAGCAGGAGGAGAGAGGAGAAAAACAAGAGATCAAACAGGACCATTAGACCCACAAGTTCTGAAGAGCTCTTGTCTTTCTCCTCTCTCCTCCTGCTAATGCAACGTCTTCACTATTGGAATAAAGAGTCTACTGTTTGCATCATCCAGGTGAGTGCTGTACTGCAGTCTTCTTCTCTCTGTTTAAACATATCACAGGATTGCTCCTGTCCTTACTGACAGTGGCCCCAGATGTTCTAAAATCTAACCCTTGCCATTTGTGGCATGTCCTAACCGACACTGACTATGAGTAGTATAGACCATATCAAAAAAAGTAAAAAGTGTATTTATTGTATTTCGGAGTTCATTCTGGTCCCATACATAGCCTAATTCTTGTTTAACTATAATACAGACATGTAGATCCAGACCATACATTGCTATTAAAACACAGGCATGGTGAACCATCCAATAAGAATAACATGGAACATTTCTAGACTTAGGGCCACCTGTGGATACATCCTGCTTTAGCCCTATCTTGTGTGTATGTATATGTATATATCTCCCACGAATTCCCTGCTTCGGTGGGAGAGCTGCCATCCGAGCCCACTGAAGCAGGGGATTGCAACAGGCCAATACCTGCGTTTACGCAGAAATTGTTCAAATATAGGAGAATTCCAAATTCAAGCCAATGAGTTACGCATGAGGCTGAGGAACAGAGGCTATCCCAACAAAGTGCTAAAAACAGCCTATCATAGAGCTATGAGATCACAGAGGTCACAATTATTAATCCCTAAACAACGAACAGTGGGGGACAATGTCTCTAGAATTATAGGCACATTTGACGAACAAGCACTAAATATAAAACACATTTTTCCAAAATATTGGGAAATCCTAAAGTTGGACACCACACTATCCAACATTATATCAGAACAACCTCTAATAACCTACAGACGAGGAAAAAATTTGAAGGACCAACTAACAAAAACCTCTTTTGAACCCGAAAGAATTGAGAGAAACTGGCTTACGAAACCTAAAGGAACGTTCACATGTGGAAAATGTAGTGTCTGTAAATTCATTCTTAAAGGAAAAATTTTTTCCAGTGCAGCCACAAAAATTGATTATGACATACATCACTTTGCGAACTGTAAAACTAAAGGGGTGATATATCTATTAACTTGTTCATGCCCAAAAAATTATGTTGGGAAAACCTTCAGAACTTTTCGCAAGAGACTGCAAGAACAAATTGGAGATATTATTAATGAAAGAGACACACCGGTGGGCATCCACTTTGCCAGTTATCATCAAAGTGAGGTGATCAGTCTGAAAGCACAGATTATTGAGGTGGTCCCACCACCAAAAAGAGGTGGTGACTGGGACAGGACCCTCTTACAGAGGGAAGCCTATTGAACTTTCAAATTGGAAGCCCTCAAACCAGGAGGACTGAATGACTATATATCTTATGCAAGCTACATTGACTAAATATAGAAAAGAATAGCGACTAACTAAATAGTGAACATCCAATATAATAACATTGTGATAAAAAATTGACAAGTTAAGGATAAACACAAATACAAAAAAGACTGAGAAACAATGAGTTAAATATACATGGAGAATATCTACCTGGAATGGATACGCTGCGATGATTGGTGCACAGAAACGGAGCTCAGAACGAGGCGTGGAGCCTCCTGAGTTGAACCGCAGACCCCTCCCTGTACGTACCTGTGAAACAAAATCCTTACGGCTATGATGGAAATGAGCCGATAGGATAAGCGAGGATACGTAACAGGTAAGAGGAGGGGCTAAGACATATAAAAGAAGGCGCGAACTTCAATACGGGTATGGCCGCCATCAGAGCCACACGCACCAGATGGATTGACAAGTCCACTCGTATAAGTCCCTGAAGAATCCTATATGGAGGAAACGCGTAGGACGGGAGCGTATTATGTGAACACCGACCAGGACTATTACATATGAGCACCTTGATCGGGAAAACTAAGTGCAAAAAATGAAATGTGCAATAGATGTAACATGGAATGTGTGCAATACCTGAAATTGTGCAATACAGGAAGTGCAATATATGTCTAAAGTGCAATAATACAAGTGCAATATCAAAAGTATTCATTTTTCAGCTTAACTATATGGAATATGAATGTATTGAAGAATTATAATAAGCTGAATGGGCAATGTTAAATGCGAACATGTATACTGTCTAAAGAACGCATAGACTAAGTCAGTACCAAGACACATCAGATACAGCACTAATGCACTTTTCATGCGGGACTATATGCAATAATAAAATCTTAGACATATAAGGACATTTTTGCACAGCACAACCCATACTTAACAGTGTATATCACAATATGCGGACACCAGTATCCATCACAAAAAGACAGCTGGATACACATAATGTACATTTGCCCAATTACCCCTTATCTTAAAACGCACTAAAAACGCACATAAAGAGAAGATATACGGTGCAATACAAGCTACTTGGGCGGTCTACTAAGTTTTCACAAGTAACAAATAAAAGTTGAGTTTTAAAAGGTTCCCTCTTTGTTCTATCTTGTGTGTGTATATATATATATATATATATATATATATATATATATATAAAACTACCATACCCCTAAATAGTTACCACCATTCAGATAACTGCCAATTGGATGAGTTAGAAAAGGAAAATATACATATACTTGGCATTTTTTCTGCTGCGTTGGTTTACATCCAGGATTTAAAAAAGCTTTTTGTGGGTTTAGTACCATCTGATTTACACAACATGTCAACAACTTTAAAGGTGAAAACAATTTTTTACTGTGACACACACAAGAATTAAAGGGGTACTCCGGCGCTTAGACATCTTATCCCCTATCCAAAGGATACAAGCTGGGGACCCCCGTGATCTTGCACGCCGCACCCCGTTAAAATCAGTCCTCAGAGAGTGTTCGCTCCGGGTCTGATTACTGTTGATCACGGGGCCATCACACGGGGGCCATCACAACGCTCCGGCCCCGTGATCGACAGTAATCAGACCCGGAGCGAACACGCTCCGGGGACTGATTTTAATGGGGTGTGGCGTGCCAGATCACGGGGGTCCCCAGTGGCGGGACCCCCGCGATCAGGCATTTTATCAACTATCCTCTGGATAGGGGATAAGATGTCTAAGCGCCGGAGTACCCCTTTAAGGCTGAGAACTTTTATTCATCCCATGAAAATCAATACTTTTGTTGCAATTACTCAGGCAAATATCTGAGCATATGTCTCTATTAGCTTGGTAGATATAGACATTTGTCCAACCAAACTTCTCAAATACCTTAAGTTTAGATGGGTTGTATTGGTGTACAGCAGTCTACCAAGTCATGCCACATATTCTCAGTTGGATTGAGGTCTCCCTTAAACTTCTTCAGCATAATTTCGGCAGTATGTCTATGGTTGTTTGTCCTGCTAGAAGGTGTACCTCCATCCCAGTCTCAAATCTCTAGAAGACTGAAGCAGGTTTTCCTTAAAGATATTGCTAGTGGATTATTAGAGAGACATAACGGATTCTATGTGATGAGTTGTTGCAGAGAGGGGACCATATACAGGCATGTATGGAGAACCCTCTGCACTCTGTATCTGTTCCTGAGTGGGGGAAATAACCAGTATTATTTTGAGAGTGAAGCGCCACAATCTTATTCAAATCTAGATAACTATCTGTTTTGTCAAGTTAAACAGGTTTGGATATTTATGGCATTTTCATAGTACGCCCATCTATAAGTAAAACAGTATCATGATTTTTTGAACCCTATTTGGCAGGTCAAGGTGTCCATAGTCAGAAGTAGGAGTATTAGTTGAAAGGAAGTCTATGAGACTGAGAGTGGCTATAACACTTTATTGAAGCAGGCATGACAAATTACAAATAAACAATGTTGCACATCCTCAAGGAGATCTTGTGGAGGAGCTAAGACATTTATCCTGCTAGTCAAATAGAGATGAGCAACTTTCCCAAAACCTTTCTAAGGCTAGGTTCTCAATATAAGTTGTGTCTCACTAGTTCTATATCTGAGCTGGACACAACTGATGATAAAGTGGTGCATGTTGCGCACTGGTCTGGCATCTATAGCCATACTACATGCAACACTTTTCTGGCTGGCTAAAGAAAAAGTCAGGAATTACATGGCATTGATTGCACAAGTTTTTTTTTAGTTTTTTTAATTTCTAATTAATTGTGTTTTTGAGTTTCTTATAACTGTCTTAAAAAACAAACAAACAACAAAAAACGTGGTCTCAAATGGCTGGAGATGCTCAACCCCAAATGCGGTTGTGCATTTATACTGGGGGAGCAGATCCTGCCCTTGTAGTCCGTTGCTAAGGGCGATCCCCAGCATAAAAATGCATACAATGGAGGATGCCTGCAGCGGACTACAAGTGCCACAATAGAATCCTACACCTGATAGATGGTGTGGATGTGTAACAATTAGAATAATACAATACAGAAATATGGGTGCACTACTGTGGTAGATGTATACAGTGACATTGGCTAATCCCTCAACACTGATGTTAAAATTGAGACATTCGCCAGTATATCCTTATATGAAGGACACACCAGAGCCCGCACACCAACGCCAAGGTTTCTCAAAATGTCGCGGGACCCACGCTAATCCTACCTGTGCGTGATAAGCAAAACAGGGGCTAGTGGGCAATTACGGCAGCATTCGGTCAACTCACAACTTCCTCCCAGGTACCCTTCAGCGTGACTGAGCACACATACAATGGGAGGAGGGAGGCAAGCTGCAAGCCCCACCTGAGTTGGCTAATATGGGTGCCTGGTGCTACCTTAATGCTGCCTTGAAGATATTCAAGGCGCATTAATTGCCCACTGTAATTGCCCACTGGCCCCTGTTTTGCTTATCAAGCACAGGTAGGATTAGCGTAGGTCCCGCGCCATTTTGAGAAACCTTGGCGTTGGTGTGCGGGCTCCGGTGTGTCGTTCATATAAGGATACACTGGCGAATGTCTCAATTTTAACATCAGTGTTGAGGGATAGCCAATGTTATTGTATACATCTACCACAGTAGTGCACCCATATTCCACCCCTAAATAATAGTAGTAAAATGCACCAAATCTATTTTTACCAAAAATTTCCAGTGTTTTTTGGATTCTGATGGCCAAATGTGTTTTATAGTAGAATGCAAATTATTGGGCATGCTGGGAGTTGTAGTTTTGCAACAGCTGGAGGCACACTGGTTGGGAAACACTGTCCTAGCCTATTCAACATACACATCATGTTACACCAGTGTTTCCAAACCAGTGCGCCTCCAGCTGTTGGAAAACTACAACTCCCAGCATTCCCTGACAGCCTTTGAGAATGCTGGGAGTTGTAGTTTTGCAACAGCTGGAGGCACACTGATTGGGAAACACTGTCCTAGCCTATTCAGTATATTACAAACTAAGTGCATTGTTTCCCAACCAGGGTGTCTTCAGCTGTATCAAAACTACAACTCCCAGCATGCCCAGACAGCTTTTGGCTGTCCAGGCATGCTGGTAGTAGTAGTTTTGCAACACCTGGAGGCACCCTGGTTGGGAAACACTGGTGTATGCCCTACAGAGGTGTGGTGAACTACAACCCCCAGGAGACTACAGAGGCAGCATGCTGGTGTTATACCACAAACTGAAGACTCCTGAATGACACATGCTGGGAGTTGTAGTCCCTTTTGTGTGTGTATGCCAGTGTATCCCAACCAGGGCTGATTATATTAGTGTGCTGTGTATAAGGGGGCCGACCCGGGAAAATAGTAGGGTGGGTAAAGGGCGGAAAAAAAACAAAAAAAAAAGGAGCCGCCCCAAACCAGCAAGGCATGTGTGTTACGCCGAGCGCTCCGGGTCCCCGCTCCTCCCCGGAGCGCTCGCTTCACTCCCTCCGCTGCAGCGCTCCGGTCACGTCCTCTGACCCGGGGCGCTGCGATCCCGCTGCCAGCCGGGATGCGATTCGCGATGCGGGTAGCGCCCGCTCGCGATGCGCACCCCGGCTCCCCTACCTGACTCGCTCCCCGTCTGTTCTGTCCCGGCGCGCGCGGCCCCGCTCCCTAGGGCGCGCGCGCCGGGTCTCTGCGATTTAAAGGGCCACTGCGCCGCTGATTGGCGCAGTGGTTCCAATTAGGGTAATCACCTGTGCACTTCCCTATATTACCTCACTTCCCTTGCACTCCCTTGCCGGATCTTGTTGCCTTAGTGCCAGTGAAAGCGTTCCTTGTGTGTTCCTTGCCTGTGTTTCCAGACCTTCTGCCGTTGCCCCTGACTACGATCCTTGCTGCCTGCCCCGACCTTCTGCTACGTCCGACCTTGCTTCTGCCTACTCCCTGGTACCGCGCCTATCTTCAGCAGCCAGAGAGGTGAGCCGTTGCTAGTGGATACGACCTGGTCACTACCGCCGCAGCAAGACCATCCCGCTTTGCGGCGGGCTCTGGTGAAAACCAGTAGTGGCTTAGAACCGGTCCACTAGCACGGTCCACGCCAATCCCTCTCTGGCACAGAGGGTCCACTACCTGCCAGCCGGCATCGTGACAGTAGATCCGGCCATGGATCCCGCTGAAGTTCCTCTGCCAGTTGTCGCTGACCTCACCACGGTGGTCGCCCAGCAGTCACAACAGATAGCGCAACAAGGCCAACAGCTGTCTCAACTGACCGTTATGCTACAACAGTTACTACCACAGCTTCAGCAGTCATCTCCTCCGCCAGCTCCTGCACCTCCTCCGCAGCGAGTGGCCGCTCCTGGGATACGCTTATCCTTGCCGGATAAATTTGATGGGGACTCTAAGTTTTGCCGTGGCTTTCTTTCCCAATGTTCCCTGCATCTGGAGATGATGTCGGACCTGTTTCCCACTGAAAGGTCTAAGGTGGCTTTCGTAGTCAGTCTTCTGTCCGGAAAAGCCCTGTCATGGGCCACACCGCTCTGGGACCGCAATGACCCCGTCACTGCCTCTGTACACTCCTTCTTCTCGGAAATCCGAAGTGTCTTTGAGGAACCTGCCCGAGCCTCTTCTGCTGAGACTGCCCTGTTGAACCTGGTCCAGGGTAATTCTTCCGTTGGCGAGTATGCCGTACAGTTCCGTACACTTGCTTCAGAATTGTCCTGGAATAATGAGGCCCTCTGCGCGACCTTCAAAAAAGGCCTATCCAGCAACATTAAAGATGTTCTGGCCGCACGAGAAATTCCTGCTAATCTACATGAACTTATTCACCTAGCCACTCGCATTGACATGCGTTTTTCTGAAAGGCGTCAGGAACTCCGCCAAGATATGGACTCTGTTCGCACGAGGCGTTTCGTCTCCTCGGCTCCTCTCTCCTCTGGTCCCCTGCAATCTGTTCCTGTGCCTCCCGCCGTGGAGGCTATGCAGGTCGACCGGTCTCGCCTGACACCTCAAGAGAGGACACGACGCCGTATGGAGAACCTCTGCCTGTACTGTGCTAGTACCGAACACTTCCTGAGGGATTGTCCTATCCGTCCTCCCCGCCTGGAAAGACGTACGCTGACTCCGCACAAAGGTGAGACAGTCCTTGATGTCTTCTCTGCTTCTCCACGTCTTACTGTGCCTGTGCGGATGTCTGCCTCTGCCTTCTCCTTCTCTACGGTGGCCTTCTTGGACTCTGGATCTGCAGGAAATTTTATTTTGGCCTCTCTCGTCTACAGGTTCAACATCCCGGTGACCAGTCTTGCCAGACCCCTCTACATCAATTGTGTAAATAATGAAAGATTGGACTGTACCATACGTTTCCGCACGGAGCCCCTTCTTATGAGCATCGGAGCTCATCATGAGAGGATTGAACTTTTGGTCCTCCCCAATTGCACCTCAGAAATTCTCCTTGGACTTCCCTGGCTTCAACTTCATTCCCCAACCCTGGATTGGTCCACTGGGGAGATCAAGAGTTGGGGGTCCTCTTGTTCCAAGAACTGTCTAAAACCGGTTCCCAGTAACCCTTGCCGTAACTCTGTGGTTCCTCCAGTAACCGGTCTCCCTAAGGCCTATATGGACTTCGCGGATGTTTTCTGCAAAAAACAAGCTGAGACTCTACCTCCTCACAGGCCTTATGATTGCCCTATCGACCTCCTCCCGGGCACTACTCCACCCCGGGGCAGAATTTATCCTCTCTCTGCCCCAGAGACTCTTGCCATGTCCGAATACGTCCAGGAGAATCTAAAAAAGGGCTTTATCCGTAAATCCTCCTCTCCTGCCGGAGCCGGATTTTTCTTTGTGTCCAAAAAAGATGGCTCCCTACGTCCTTGCATTGACTACCGCGGTCTTAATAAAATCACGGTTAAGAACCGCTACCCCTTACCCCTCATCTCTGAACTCTTTGATCGCCTCCAAGGTGCCCACATCTTCACTAAATTGGACTTAAGAGGCGCCTATAACCTCATCCGCATCAGAGAGGGGGACGAGTGGAAAACGGCATTTAACACCAGAGATGGACACTTTGAGTATCTGGTCATGCCCTTTGGACTGTGCAATGCCCCTGCCGTCTTCCAAGACTTTGTCAATGAAATTTTTCGTGATCTGTTATACTCCTGTGTTGTTGTATATCTGGACGATATCCTAATTTTTTCTGCCAATCTAGAAGAACACCGCCAGCATGTCCGTATGGTTCTTCAGAGACTTCGTGACAACCAACTCTATGCCAAAATTGAGAAATGTCTGTTTGAATGCCAATCTCTTCCTTTTCTAGGATATTTGGTCTCTGGCCAGGGACTACAGATGGATCCAGACAAACTCTCTGCCGTCTTAGATTGGCCACGCCCCTCCGGACTCCGTGCTATCCAACGCTTTTTGGGGTTCGCCAATTATTACAGGCAATTTATTCCACATTTTTCTACCATTGTGGCTCCTATCGTGGCTTTAACCAAAAAAAATGCTGATCCCAAGTCCTGGCCTCCTCAAGCAGAAGACGCCTTTAAACGACTCAAGTCTGCCTTTTCTTCGGCTCCCGTGCTCTCCAGACCTGACCCTTCCAAACCCTTCCTATTGGAGGTTGATGCCTCCTCAGTGGGAGCTGGAGCTGTTCTTCTACAAAAAAATTCTTCCGGGCATGCTGTCACTTGTGGTTTTTTCTCTAGGACCTTCTCTCCAGCGGAGAGGAACTACTCCATCGGGGATCGAGAGCTTTTAGCCATTAAATTAGCACTTGAGGAATGGAGGCATCTGCTGGAGGGATCAAGATTTCCTGTTATTATCTACACCGACCACAAGAACCTCTCCTACCTCCAGTCTGCCCAACGGCTGAATCCTCGCCAGGCCCGGTGGTCTCTGTTCTTTGCCCGATTTAATTTTGAGATTCACTTTCGTCCTGCCGATAAGAACATTAGGGCCGATGCTCTCTCTCGTTCCTCGGATGCCTCAGAAGTTGATCTCCCTCCGCAACACATCATTCCACCTGACTGCCTGATCTCCACTTCTCCTGCCTCCATCAGGCAGACTCCTCCAGGAAAGACCTTTGTTTCTCCACGCCAACGCCTCGGAATCCTCAAATGGGGTCACTCCTCCCATCTCGCAGGTCATGCGGGCATCAAGAAATCTGTGCAACTCATCTCCCGCTTCTATTGGTGGCCGACTCTGGAGACGGATGTTGGGGACTTTGTGCGAGCCTGCACTATCTGTGCCCGGGATAAGACTCCTCGCCAGAAGCCCGCTGGTTTTCTTCATCCTCTGCCTGTCCCCGAACAGCCTTGGTCTCTGATTGGTATGGATTTTATTACTGATTTACCCCCTTCCCGTGGCAACACTGTTATTTGGGTGGTCGTTGATCGATTCTCCAAAATGGCACATTTCATCCCTCTTCCTGGTCTTCCTTCTGCGCCTCAGTTGGCTAAACAATTTTTTGTACACATTTTTCGTCTTCACGGGTTGCCTACGCAGATTGTCTCGGATAGAGGTGTCCAATTCGTGTCTAAATTCTGGAGGGCTCTCTGTAAACAACTCAAGATTAAATTAAAATTTTCCTCTGCATATCATCCTCAATCCAATGGACAAGTAGAAAGAATTAACCAGATCTTGGGTGATTATTTGCGACATTTTGTTTCCTCCCGCCAGGATGACTGGGCAGATCTCCTTCCATGGGCCGAATTCTCGTATAACTTCAGGGTCTCTGAATCTTCCTCCAAATCCCCATTTTTCGTGGTGTACGGCCGTCACCCTCTTCCCCCCCTCCCTACCCCCTTGCCCTCTGGTCTGTCCGCTGTGGATGAAATTTCTCGTGACCTTTCCATTATATGGAGAGAGACCCAAAATTCTCTCTTACAGGCTTCTTCACGCATGAAGAGGTTCGCGGATAAGAAAAGAAGAGCTCCCCCCGTTTTTTCCCCTGGAGACAAGGTATGGCTCTCCGCTAAATATGTCCGCTTCCGTGTCCCTAGCTACAAGTTGGGACCACGCTATCTTGGTCCTTTCAAAATTTTGTGTCAAATTAATCCTGTCTCTTATAAACTTCTTCTTCCTCCTTCTCTTCGTATCCCTAATGCCTTTCACGTCTCTCTTCTCAAACCACTCATCCTCAACCGTTTTTCTCCCAAATCTGTTCCTCCCACTCCTGTTTCCGGCTCCTCGGACGTCTTCTCGGTCAAGGAAATTTTGGCTGCCAAAAAGGTCAGAGGGAAAAATTTTTTTTTAGTAGACTGGGAGGGTTGTGGTCCTGAAGAGAGATCCTGGGAACCTGAGGACAACATCCTTGACAAAAGTCTGCTCCTCAGGTTCTCAGGCTCCAAGAAGAGGGGGAGACCCAAGGGGGGGGGGTACTGTTACGCCGAGCGCTCCGGGTCCCCGCTCCTCCCCGGAGCGCTCGCTTCACTCCCTCCGCTGCAGCGCTCCGGTCACGTCCTCTGACCCGGGGCGCTGCGATCCCGCTGCCAGCCGGGATGCGATTCGCGATGCGGGTAGCGCCCGCTCGCGATGCGCACCCCGGCTCCCCTACCTGACTCGCTCCCCGTCTGTTCTGTCCCGGCGCGCGCGGCCCCGCTCCCTAGGGCGCGCGCGCGCCGGGTCTCTGCGATTTAAAGGGCCACTGCGCCGCTGATTGGCGCAGTGGTTCCAATTAGGGTAATCACCTGTGCACTTCCCTATATTACCTCACTTCCCTTGCACTCCCTTGCCGGATCTTGTTGCCTTAGTGCCAGTGAAAGCGTTCCTTGTGTGTTCCTTGCCTGTGTTTCCAGACCTTCTGCCGTTGCCCCTGACTACGATCCTTGCTGCCTGCCCCGACCTTCTGCTACGTCCGACCTTGCTTCTGCCTACTCCCTGGTACCGCGCCTATCTTCAGCAGCCAGAGAGGTGAGCCGTTGCTAGTGGATACGACCTGGTCACTACCGCCGCAGCAAGACCATCCCGCTTTGCGGCGGGCTCTGGTGAAAACCAGTAGTGGCTTAGAACCGGTCCACTAGCACGGTCCACGCCAATCCCTCTCTGGCACAGAGGGTCCACTACCTGCCAGCCGGCATCGTGACAATGTGGCATGCTGGGATTTGTAGTTTTCAGCTCAGCAAGAAACAGGAAATGGAAGCAAAGATAGGAAAACAAAGTGGGGGATAAAAACACAACAAAGAACGGAATTAGAGTTGCCTAAACAACAAGAATAGAAATGAAACAAAACAAATAAAGTAAATAAATAGTAAAAAAACTGAAAAACACGTTGACCACCGGAGTACCCCTTTAATACAGTGAGTTTGGTCTCCTCCTGGCCTGGCAGGAGACCAAACTCAGGAAGTGTTTCTTTGCACTGAGCTTGATTGACAGCTGCACAGAGTCTCACTGAAAGCTGTAAAGAGCCTGAGGTCTTCTATTCATCACAGCGCTGCAACAATGTGAGGGCGGAAGTGGTCCCCCAGCAGACTTCAGTGATGTCATGCTTGCTGGGAAACACCCCCTTTCTCCTGCTGGAGATTGCACTATGTGAGAAAGAATAAAGGTAAGATACACAGCTTTTTAAAGTTCTGAAGTTTTTCTAAGGGTGGGAGGAGTGTTAGGGGTAGTTAGGGAACATAGACAGAGTTAGTTTAGAAAAGTTTATTCTGTGACAGGTAATTTTTAAGTCCCAGAGAACTGATCCCCCTCATATCTGGATCAGATTCCTAGGATAAAGCCTTGGAAAAGATTCAGTTCTGTTTTCAATGTATCAACGACTGCCATGAATTTGAATTCCCAGACCCTTTTGTCATTTTATGATTTGGAATTGCCTTTTAAAGGGGTACTACCGTGCTGACAACTTATCCCCTATCTAAAGGATAGGGGATAAGTTGCCTGATCGCGCGGGGTCCCGCCGCTGGGGACCCCCGTGATCTCGCACGCAGCACCCCGCTCTCATCAGGCCCCGGAGCAAACATCCGCTCCGGGTCTGATGACGGGGCTGGTGATCGTGACGTCATGGCTCCGTCCCCATGTGATGTCACGCTCCGCCCCCTCAATGCAAGTCTATGGCAGGGGCGAGACAGCTGTCTCGCCCCCTGCCATAGACTTACATTAAGGGGGCATAGCGTGACATCACATGGGGGTGGAGCCGTGACGTCACCATACTCCGGCCCCGTGATGGGCAGTCATCAGACCCGGAGCGATGTTCGCTCTGGGGCCTGATGACAGCGGGGTTCTGCTTGCGAGATCGCGGGGGTCCCCAGCGGCGGGACCCCGCGCGATCAGCCAACTTATCCCCTATCCTTTAGATAGGGGATAAGTTGTCAGCACGGTAGTACCCCTTTAATACCACTACTCTTATATGATCTGGATTATGTCCTGGGCTATAGAAATATTTGACCACAATGTGTTTTCTTGTAGTTTATTGTGTAGCAATGGGAACTTATCCGTGCTTTCAGTTATGTCTTGTTTCTTCAAATTAAAGACCCCAACTGGACATTTAGTGTACAGAATCAGGTAGACCCGATTAGATGCAGTCCATTGAGACTTTGACCATTGTTCATGCCACCATTGTTTTAATTTTGATGCGACGAAAAACACTTTTTTAATAATTTTGGTGCACACAATGATTTGTGAACATTTTTGGTGCCGTTTATACCAAAAACTGGTGCAAGCTACTTACTAGGTGGTGAAATTTACTAAAACTGTCTACTGCTAATATAGTCATGGACATAACGGCGAAATTGTGATACACTTGGAACACTGAAAAGACAAGAATGGGTCGGCATTAGACAGGATTGAGCTCAGGAGCTGATATCCAGCAGATCAGGAAGAATTGCTGAAGTCTTGAAAAAGAAGGGTCAACACTGTAAATATTGAGTCTTGGCATACACTTGATATATTTGTCAATATAAGTTTAAAAAGGAATTAAATGTAATAAATGTACAGTATACCATAGAAACATCTGACTATAAGATAATAAGACAATGAAGCAGAAAACTTTGTTAAAATCCAAATATGTGTCAGTATAAAAACAGTACAGAGCAACTATATTTATCACAGTGGCTCAGGCTGAATGATACATCTGTAGACTGTCTAGTCTAAGTTTAGGTTTACACTATCTATTAGTTGAATGACATGAAGGGGTTCTCCGGTGGAAAACAATTTTCTTTAATCAACTGGTGCTAGAAAGATAAAAAGATTTGTAAATTATTTCTATTAAAAAATCTTAATTGTTCCAGTACTTATCAGCTGCTGTATACTACAGAGAAAGTTGTGTTACCATAGTGCTCTCTACTGCCACCTCTATCCTTGTTAGGAACTGTCCATAACAGGAGAGGTTTGCGGTGGGGATTTGCTTCTGCTCTGGACAGTTCCTGACACGGTCAGAAGTGTCAGCAGAGAACAGTGTGGGCAGACGGAAAAGTACTTTACAACTTTCTCTGGAGCATACAACAACTGATAAGTACAGAAAGACTAAAGATTTAACTTTCTAGCACCAGTTGATTTGAAAAAAATTGTTTTCCGCTGGAGTACCCCTTTAGGGCAAAGGTCATTTTGGCATATGGCCTCTCAATTTAAGTTATGCCCCCTTTCTACCCATGCCAAGCCTTTTTCCCAATAAGGCACCCATGCCTCCATGCTGGTTCTTTTTGGCTATCACAGCATAATAAACGTGTCTCCATTACAGTGTGCCACTACTTTGGTTTATTATTTGAGTTAAAATTGTAGCACAATAGCCAAATGAATCCGTGCTTTTTTTTTTTATATAAAGTTTTATCCAAACTTTTTAATAATGAAAAATATGTATTTCTCAATCCTTTCTAGTCTTTATTCCAGATGCTGTATGAAAACTCTTTGTATGAATACGAGATAATTTGTCTTGGAAATTAAATTTTTTTTTGTCTTGACTAAAAAAGTCACATGCACTATGTTATTTGTTATTCTCTAAACTGATGAGTCTGTGCACTTATATATAATGACTATATTTACTTTAACAACCCAAAACAAATACATTTATAGGAAATACTGTCTAAAGAAAATCCTCAGCAGGAGGAAACATTTCTTTAATGCAAAAGTAATTTAGGTATCTGCTTCTTAAAGACAACACCATGCTGTGCACTATTTTTCTGATATAGTGAAAAACCTATTCATGCAGGAAAAACATTGTCCAAAAGCTAGGGAAACATTACGCAGAGTATTACTATTGTATAATGTTTAGAAAACTATTTTGAATAATTTTAACTTGTTTCTATTGTTATTTTGTGAAATAAACACATGTTTTGAAGTGTGCCAGAAAGACATAAACACAGTAGAGGTCTCTGTATATATCTGAGGCTTTGTTTAAAGATATGTCTTGTACTTTACATTACAGTGTCATAACCGTATGGCAATGGGATGGCCTGGACACAAGAGCTGTGCAAGGTGTAAGATGTCATATTATTAACATTTTAAATACTGTGGTTATTAAAGGGGTACTCCGTTCCTAGACATCATATCCCCTATCGAAAGGATAGGGGATTAAATGTCTGATCATGGGGGTTGCGCAGCTGGGACCGCAACCTCTGTGCAGCACCTCACGTTCATTTAGAATGCTGGGTGCCGGCGGCGAGGGTCGTGATGTCATGACCACGCCCCTCATGATGCCACACCACCCCCCTCAATGCAAGTCTATGGGAAAGGGCGTGGCGACCGCCACGCCCAATCCCATATATTTGCATTGAGGGTGTGTGGTGTGACATCACGAGGGGCATGGTCGTGACGTCACGACCCCTGCTCCAAGCATTCAGAACAAAATATTCCAAACAATGGGGCAGCGGAGTACCCCTTTAATGACCTCTGTCATCACATATTTGCTTCTCATAAGTTGCTATGGCAGCCAAGGGCCCTGATGGTGTGACAAAATGTTTATTATATAAGCAATCAAAAAATAATATAATGAAACCCTAAATGAAGTTTATCGAAAGTCAAAAGTAAAAAAATCCAACCTTTTCCCCATAAATGTGCTTTATATGAATACATGTTAATAAATTATATTCACACCAAAATATTTCTCTTATAAAACCGAAAGCCATCATATCTCACTGAAGAAATGATGTTTGTAAACAGTAATTACAAATATTATATCACAATAGTATGTTCTACCTAGGATTTCTAGTTTAAATTGTCTAGTATGGGATGGGCAACGTATTTAATTAGTCTGAGCCATTTTTTTTTACTTTCTCTGCTCTGATACTGTCTCTTATTGGGCTGTGATCATCACAATGCTCGTGGTATATTTAGCTACTGTACATACTATGCCTTACAGCATTATAGGAAATGTGTTTCAGTTAACAGGGCAATGGGGTTCTATGAGTAATTTTTTAGGGTGACAAAGTGATGGATCAATGATAGTATTATGTCCTTAGAATGAAAACTGGTTTCCTCAGGGTAAAAAGGTAAAAATGTAGTTTTCATCCTCCAGTAACCACTTCATTCTTCATGCACTTCTTTTGTTTGCTCTTCTTCTTTGTCCTCCTCCTTTGTGGCTTCACTTCTCAAGGAGAATTCTGTCAATTCTTAATGACTGCTAACGACTGTTGGATTTATGAGTGCAATTTGGACAATAAAGGAATGTATAGTATTACTATATCATATATTATGCCTTATTTCTTCCTTATTCTGTACCTTAACAGCAAATAAAAAGACAATAGAACATTTTGGCTCTTGGAAAAAGCTAAAAACATGGCAATTGGAGAATCAATAGCCTCTAACTTTTTCTTTTTTTTCTAACAAGATCTGAAAACGAAGGGGTTCATGTATTAAGCTCCAAAAGAAGTTTAAACCCACAGCGCACCTTGTTTCCCGCATTTATGAATTTAGATTCACCGGTGAAAAAGTCAAATTTTTCCGGAAAATCTACCATGCAAGGAGTGGGCAAGGAGGTAGAGATTTCATCCCGGCGTATTATTACACTGGGCTGTATTAAGTGCAACTTTTGTGTAGTGTACTAATGTGTCCTGCAAATGTGAGTTGTGCAGGGCATTTATCATTCTGGGCACCTGTCTGTTCTATAATAATCTGAAGTCCTTCCATAATGTCACTAGAGGCGTGGTTTCAGAAGATCAAAGTGCAGAAAGGAACTGGATGGGTAAGTGGGCATCTCCTTACTGTATACATCAATATAATTGGCTATATACTGTATAGGACAGAAGGGGTTAACTAGCAATGCTCAGCATTGCTAGTTAACTCCTTTAGTGCTGGACCAATGCAGAGTGCTCACCCTAGCACACTATTTAGCGATGTATAGACATTGTTGATTCTGCAGTCGGTCGCACGTTTATGTGCGTATTTACATGCAGACCTTGACTTCACTGTTATTGTTTCTGCTGAGCTGCGTCCAGTTGAAGCAAAGAAACATTAACTTAAACCAATGAGCATGTTCCATATAAATTAATTTAAACACAACCTAATTGCTCTATAGCAACTGGAAAATATAAAAAAAAACACAGCAGCATTTCAGTTACAGTTTACAGCAGCATTTCTGTTGCAGTAACTATAACCACAGCGCAACTGCAATGAAATCTGATCATGTGTTTTCACCCTTATCATAATTTAAAAAAAAAAAAAACAAGTGAAAATGATTCTTGCGGTCTGTCCAATATCGAGGGAAACGTGATTATTGAAAGTTTTGTGATATACTTTAACTGTACTATGTTAACATGTTGGATGTGTCTTAGGCTGTGATCTCCAGTTAGCAGACCTAACTGAATGTTTTTACCCCTTAAGGACACAGTCCATTTTGGCCTTAAAGACGCAGCCAATTTTATTTTTGCATTTTTGTTTTTTCCTTCTTGTCTTCCAAAATCCATAACTCTTTTATATTTCCATTCACAAACCCATATTAGGGATTTTTTTTTTTTTCGTGACGAGTAGTACTTTGTAATGACATCACTCATTTTACCCTAAAATGTATGGTAAATATTTTTTGTGTAAGGAAATTTAAAAGAAAATCGCAATTTTGCTAATTTGGGGGGTTTTGTTTTCTCGCTGTTCACTTTAGGGCAAAAATGTTTTCTTTATTGGGTCAATACAATTAAAGTGATACCCATGGTTACATAAATTTCTATTATTGTACTGCTTCTAAAAAAGCTCAACTTTTTTTTTACAAAACCAGTACGCTTAAAATTGCCCTATTTTGACCACCTCTAACTTTCTAATCTTTCCGTATACGGGGATGTGTGAGGGCTAAATTTTTGCGCAATCTGTAGTTTTTTTAGTACCTCTTTTGCCTATATGTGACTTTTTGATCGCTTTTTATTAAAAAAAATTTGCAAAGGGATGTGACCAAAAAGCTAAAATTTGGAGGGGCTTTTCAATTTTCTTTTTCATTTTTTTTAAACCTTTTTTTCACATTTATTTTAAACTTTTTTAGTCCCTATAGGGGACTATTTATAGCAAAATAAATCATAAGATTGCTAATGTGAATTCAACTTGAGAAAAAACAGACATGGTCGCACATCCCCAACATGCACCTTGATCTAATGCTTCTCAGCAACATTTATTAAACTAACAGGTCGTTAGTGTACTTTATGATCATGAAGTGCAAGCCCACTAACCATGTCATGGCCACCTGTAATTAGTGGGTCCCTAGCATCCCTAGCATAAAATGGCGCAGCACTGAGTGGCGACCACCAACGCCCCAACACCAGTGCCCACAGGGGGAATGACCACACTGGCAGAGCAGCCCCAATGCCACTCAAACCAGTCCCTGGGCCGCACCACCCCACAGACACAGCGCCAGAACAGCAACGGATGCCTAACAGCACTGCACCAGGGGGAACAGATGTAAAAAGCCCACTCACCATGTGCTCCCAGTATGAGACTGGGAGTCTGCCAGGAGGAATAGGGCCCTAATGCAGCTTCCTGCCAATTATATAGGCCTGGGCTGAGGGGGAGGGGCAGAGTGCAGACAAAAAAAAAAAAAAAAAAAGGGGGGGGGGGGGGGATAGAAAACACAATGTGAATTCAACTTGAGAAAAAACTGGTCGCACATTCATAACATGCACCTTGATCTTGATCTAATGCTTCTCAGCAACATTTATTGTTATTATATTAATTAACCACCCGTACGCCCC
Source organism: Hyla sarda (assembly GCF_029499605.1). Taxonomy (NCBI): domain Eukaryota; kingdom Metazoa; phylum Chordata; class Amphibia; order Anura; family Hylidae; genus Hyla; species Hyla sarda. The sequence goes on from NC_079190.1 coordinate 278,547,099, forward strand.
CCGTTTCTGAGTCCTTAAGTACAGGTAAACCCTATGGACCAGGATGCCTGCATAAATCGTTCAGCAGACACCCCGTGCAACCCCCTGGGTCAATTCAGACCAGCGATCTGCGAACATTCCGGGTCATACGGGTCTCCGGTGACCCAGAAAATAAGGGGGATCGGGGCTGTCCAAGATCCCCCTGATCCCCCTGAAGGGGTAGGAGTGAGGTGGCAGGGGGGCCACCCCTATCCCAATAGCAGATCGGGAGCGGGGGGGTTAAAGTTTGGTTCCCCCGCTCTGGCCACCCACGGCAGTTAGAGGGGAACCGTGATGTGACCGGCGGTCACTTACCGGCGGCAATCGGCTACGGCGGTGGGCGGCGATGACGTGCGGCTCCCTGGTGCAGACTATGGAAGCTGGTGAGTTGTTGCCTACCAACATCTGCAGGGCTACAGTTTGGAGACCATTATACAGTGGTCTCTAAACTGTAGCCCTCCAGCTGCTGCAAAACAACAACTCCCAGCATGCCCAGGCAGCTGTTTGCTGTTTGGGCATGCTGGGATTTGTGTTTTGGGGGGCTACAGTTTGGAGATCACAGTGCAGTGGTCTCTAAACTGTGGCACTCTAAATCTTGCTGTGGTGACTGGGGTGATGCAACGGTGTAGCAGGGTCTGGTGGTATTAACCCCATGGGGCAAGGTGTTATTAACCCCTGATTTGTCGTGACGCCAGGATGTGGTTATTTTCTGTATAAGGCCCTGCTAACAACCAACCCAGAAACGGCAGCCATTAAAGGAATGTCCACAGCAAGAATTGTGAGATAACTGGAACTTTTACTTAAACTTCTTATGAAACAGTCTTTACAGTTATGCAGTTTCTCTAGAGGTAACCGGGATGCAGGATACCTCACAGGCTTGCTGGGACTTGTAGTATTGAGATTTATGCAGGCCACTGTGCTACTAATTGTATACTTCAGTTTAGTAGTAGTCACTAGAATTGTAGATAGAGCTTGATAACTCACATTTTGAAGTGGCTGCAGGTTCCTTAGGCTTTGGCCTAGATGAGATGAATTTAGAAGTATATGCTGTAGTGTACAGGATGAGGAACAGGAACCAAGAGACTGAATTTAGAGACTACAGCCCCTTATATACTAGGGAGCTGGACTAAAGCCCATTGGTTGCTAAGCCTGTTGATATTGTACCCAGGGAACTGTGGGTACATCGCATGACAATAGATCACATGACCCAGGAAGGTCCTATTCCTTTTATACATTTGTACAACCTTTATATACACTGAACACTATACAAAAATATTATGTGCATATTTATATGAAGCAGTAACTGATGAGCAAGGGGAAAAGTCTGCAGGAGAGCCCTATGGACTGAAGGGAATCTTCCTGCGGGGACTTAAGGCAGGAACAGGACCATGTCCTGTACCGGGACACCACATTGCAAAACTACAAGTCCCAGCATGCCCACACAGCAGTTTGCTGTCTGGGCATTCTGGTATTTGTAGTTTTGCAACATCTGGAGGGCCACAGTTTGGAGATCACTATGCAGTGGTTTCTAAACCGTGGCCCTCTAAATCTTTAAAAACTACAACTCCCAGCATGCACGAACAGCAAACGGCTGTCTCGCCATGCTGGGAGTTGTAGTTGGGTACCTCCAGCTGTTGCATAACTCCATCTCCCAGCATGCCCTTCGGCAATCAGTACATGCTGGGAGTTGTAGTTTTTCAGCAGCTGGAGGCACACTGGTTGGAAAATACTGAGTTAAGTAACAGAACCTAACTGAAGGTTTTACAACCAGTGTGCCTCCAGCTGTTGCAAAGTACAACTCCCCCACCTGTCTGAATGTACCCTAAAAACACTACACTACCCAAAAATAAAAGGTAAAACACTACATATACACCCCCTTACACTGCCCCCTACCCCAATCAAAATGAAAATGTATCATACATCAGTGTTCCCAAAATGGAGGCATGCTGGGAGTTTACCAACAGCTGGAGGCATCCTGTTTGGGAATCAGTGGCATAGAATACCCCTATGTCCACCCCTATGCAATCCCTAATTTAGTCCTCAAATGCGCATGGCGCTCTCATTTTGGAGCCCTGTCGTATTTCAAGGAAACAGTTTAGGGCCACATATGGGGCATTTCTGTACTCGGGAGCAATTTTGTTACACATTCTGGGGGGCTTTTTCTCCTTTTACCCTTTTACTAATGAAAAGGAAAAGTTGGGGTCTGCACCAACATGTTAGTGTAAAAAAAATGTTTTTATACTAACATGCTGGTGTTGCCCCATACTTGTTATTTTCACAAGAGGTAAAAGGAAAAAAAGGCCCCAAAATTTTTAACGCAATTTCTCCTGAGTACGGAAATACCCCATATGTGGGCGTAAAATGTAAAATGCTCTGCGGACGCACAACAAGGCTCAGTAGTGAGAGCGCACTATGTGCATTTGAGGCCTAAATTGGTGATTTGCACAGGGGGGGCTGATTTTACAGTGGTTCTGACATAAACACAAAAAAATAAATACATACATGTGACCCCATTTTGGAAACTAAACCCCTCATGGAACGCAACAAGGGGTATATTTAGACTTAACACCCTACAGGTATTTGACGAATTTTGAAAAAATTTAATTTTTTTTTCCTAAAATGCTGGTGTTACCCTAAATTTTTCATTTTCACAAGGGAAAATAGGAAAAAAAATGCCCCCTAAAATTTGTAACTCCATTTCTTCTAAGAGTAAGAACATACCCCATATGTGGATGTAAAGTGCTCTGCCGGTGAACTACAATGCTCAAAAGAGAAGGAGCGCCATTGGGCTTTTGGAGAGAAAATTTGTCAGGAATTGAAGGCCACGTGTGTTTACAAAGCCCCCATGGTACCAGAGTAATGGACCCCCCCACATGTGACCACATTTTGCAAACTACACCCCTCATTTAATGTAATAAGGGGTACAGTGAGCATTTACACCTCACAGGTGTCTGACAGAATTTTGGAACAGTGGTCCGTGAAAATGAAAATGTAATTTTTCATTTGCACAGCCCACTGCACCAAAGATCTGTGAAACGCCATTTAAAAAAAAATTTTTTTTTGCTGTTCTGGCACCATATGGGCTTCTTAAATGTGACATGCCCCCCCAAATCCATTTCAGCAAAATTTGCTTTCCAAAAGCCAAATGTGAATCCTTCCCTTCTGAGCATTGTAGTACGTCCGCAGTGCACTTGACGTCCACACATGGGGTGTTTCCATACTCAGAAGAGATGGCGTTACAAATTTTTGGGGACATTTTCTCCTATTACCCCTTGTAAAAATAAAAAAATTGGGGAAAAAACTGCATTTTAGTGAAAAAAAAAAATTACACAGCCATCTTTAACAAAAAGTTATCAAACAACTGTGGGGTGTTAAGGATCACTGTACCCCTTGTTACATTCCTTGAGGGGTGTAGTTTCCAAAATAGTTGCCATGTTGTTGTTTTTTTGCTGTTCTGGTATCTGGTACCATAGGGGCTTCCTAAATGTGACATGCCCCCCCAAAAAAACATTTCAGAAAAACTCACTCTACAAAATCCCATTGTCACTCCTTCCCTTCTGAGCCCTCTAGTGCACCCGCAGAGCACTTAAAGGGGTATTCCAGGCAAAACCTTTTTTTATATATATCAACTGGCTCCGGAAAGTTAAACAGATTTGTAAATTACTTCTATTAAAAAATAGTAATCCTTCCAATAGTTATTAGCTTCTGAAGTTTTCTGTCTAACTACTCAATGATGATGTCACGTCCCAGGAGCTGTGCTAGATGAGAGAATATCCCCATAGGAACTGCACAGCTCCCGGGACGTGATTCATCAGAGAGCAGTTAGACAGAAAACAACAACTCAACTTCAGAAGCTAATAACTATTGGAAGGATTAAGATTTTTTAATAGAAGTAATTTACAAATCTGTTTAACTTTCCGGAGCCAGTTGATATATAAAAAAAAGTTTTGGCCTGGAATACCCCTTTAACATCCACATATTAGATATTTCCTTACTCGAGAGAAATTGGGTTATAAATTTTAGGGTGAATTCTCTCCTTTTTAAACCTTGTAAAAATTGAAGATTGTGAAGATTTTGAATTTTCTCCTTCATTTTGCGGCTATTCCTGTGAAACACCTAAAGGGTTAACACACTTACTGAATGTCATTTTGAATACTTTGAGGGGTGCAGTTTTTATAATGGGGTCATTTATGGAGTATATCTAATTTGAAGGCCCCTCAAATCCACTTCAAAACTGATCTGGTCCCTGAAAAATGCAGATTTTTAAAAATGTTTGAAAAATTGGAAAATTGCTGCTGAACTTTGAACTCTCTGATGTCTTCCAAAAGTAAAAACATGTCAACTTTATGATGCAAATATAAAGTAGACATATTGTATATGTGAATCAATATATAAATCATTTGGGATGTCCATTTTCCTTATAAGCAGAGAGTTTCAAAATAAAAAAAATGCAAAATTTTCAACATTTTCATCAAATTTGGAAATTTTTCACCAAGAAATGATGCAAGTATCGACAAAAATTTACCACTAACATAAAGAAGAATATGTCTCGAAAAAACTGTCTCGGAATCAGAATGAAAGGTAAAAGCATCCCAGAGTTATTAATGCTTAAAGTGACAGTGGTCAGATTTGCAAAAAAGGGCTGCGTCCTTAAGGTGAAAATGAGCTGCGTCCTTAAGGGGTTAAGGGATTAAGATTGCTAATACTGTTAAGTGCAATGCATAGGGCTAGGATGATGAAAAAAAGTGATAGTTAAAAGTATCCAGGCAGCTCAGTCGGGCTGATCATGACATCGCAATGTCCCGATCAGCTAGGATGCAGCAGGAGGGAGACTTACCTGCCTGCTGCACGTCCGAACAGCAATTGATTGCTGCAAGCCTGAAATCCAGGCTTGAGTAATCAACCAGCTTTGCAGTGACCTGTGTAAAAGATCAGTGTGTGCAGTGTTATAGCCCTCTATGGGAGCTATAACACTGCAAAAAAAATAAAAAAAGAGAGCAAAAAAAGTTAATAAAGACCATTTAACCCCTTCCCTAATAAAAGTTTGAATCACCCCCCTTTTCCGATTTAAAAAAAATCCTGTGTAAATAAAAATAAACATATGTGGTATCGCTGCGTGCGTAAATGTCCGAACAATAAAAATATATCTTTAACCCGTACGGGACCCAGGGCGTATGGATACGCCCTGTGTACCTGGGTCTTAAGGAACCAGGGCATACAGGTACGCCCGTGGGAATTCCGGTCCTCGCCCTGTTTGGGAACACTGGCGTAGAATACCCCTATGTCCACCCCTATGCAATCCCTAATTTAGTCCTCAAATGCGCATGGCACTCTCTCACTTCGGAGCCCTGTCGTATTTCAAGGAAACAGTTTAGGGCCACATATGGGGTATTTCCGTACTCGGGAGAAATTGCACTACAAATTTTGGGGGGCTTTTTCTCCTTTTACCCTTTATGAAAAGGAAAAGTTGGGGGCTACAAGAGCTTGTTAGTGTAAAATAATAAAAAAAAATTACACTAACATGCTGGTGTTGCCCCATACTTTTTATTTTTACAAGCGTTAAAAGGAAAAAAAGCCCCCCAAAATTTTCAACGTACGGAAATGCCCCATATGTGGGTGTAAAATGCTCTTCGGGCGCACAACAAGGCTCAGTAGTGAGAGTGCACTATCTACATTTGAGGCCTAAATTGGTGATTTGCACAGGGGTGGCTGATTTTACAGCAGTTCTGACATAAACACAAAAAAAGAAATACCCACATTTGACCCCATTTTGGAAACTGCACCCCTCACGGAAGGTAACAAGGGGTATAGTGAGCCTTAACACCCCACAGGTGCTTAATGAAAATTCTTCAAAGTTGAATGGAAAAATGAAAAAAAAAATTCACTAAAATGCTGGTGTTAGCCAAAATTTTTCATTTTCACAACGGAAAATAGGAAAAAGGCCCCCCAAAATTTGTAACCCCATTTCTTCTGAGTAAGAACATATCCCATATGTGGATGTAAAGTGCTCTGCGGGTGAACTACAGTGCTCAAAAGAGAAGGAGCGCCATTGGGCTTTTGAAGAGAATATTTATCAGGAATTGAAGGCCACGTGTGTTTACAAAGCCCCCATGGTGCCAGAACAATGGACCCCCACATGTGACCACATTTTGGAAACTACACCCCTCACTTAATGTAATAAGGGGTACAGTGAGCATTTACGCCCCACAGGTGTCTGACAGATTTTTGGAACAGTGGTCCGTGAAAATGAAAAATGTAATTTTTCATTTGCACAGCCCACTGTTCCAAAGATCTGTCAAACACCAGTAGGGTGCAAATACTCACTGCACCCCTTATTAAATTTTGTGAGAGGTGTAGTTTCCAAAAAAGGGTCACTTGTGGGGGGGGGGGGGTCCACTGTTCTGGCACCACGGGGGGCTTTGCAAAACGCACATGGCCCTTGACTTCCATTCCAAACTATTTTTTTCCCAAAAGCTCAATGGCGCTCCTTCTTACTGAGCATTGTAGTGCGCCAGCAGAGCACTTGACGTCCACACATGTGGTATTTCCATACTCAGAAGAGATGGGTTTACAAATTTTGGGGGGCATTTTGTCCTATTATCCCTTGTAAAACTTTTAATTTTGGGGGGAAAACTAGGACCCCTTGTTACGTGCCTTGAGGGGTGAAGTTTCCAAAATAGTATGCCATGTGGTTTTTATTTGCTGTTCTGGCACCATAGGGGCTTCCTAAATGAGACATGCTCCCCAAAAACCATTTCAGAAAAACTCACTCTCCAAAATCACACTGTCGCTCCTTCCCTTTTGAGCCCTCTACTGCGCCCGCCAAACATTTGACATACACATTTGAGGAATTTTTGTTTTACACATTTTAGGAAGATTTCTCTCCTTTTACCCCTTGTAAAAATTCAATAACTGGGTCTACCAGAACATGCCAGTGTAAAAAATAAAGATTTAGAATTTTCTCCTTCAATTTGCTGCTATTCCTGTGAAACACCTAAAGAGTTAACAAACCTTTTAAATGTCATTTTGAATACTTTGAGGGGTGCAGTTTTTATAATGGGGCCATTTATGGGGTATTTCTAATATGAAAGCCCTTCAAATCCACTTCAAAACTGAACTGGTCCCTGAAAAATTTGATTTTGAAAATTTTGTGTAAATTGGAAAATTGCTGCTATAATTTGAAGCCCTCTAATGTCTTCCAAAAGTAAAAACATGTCAACTTTATGATTCAAACATAAAGTAGACATATTGTATATGTGAATCAATATATAATTTATTTGGAATATTAATTTTCCTTATTAGCAGAGAGCTTCAAAGTAAAAAAAATGCAGCATTTGAAAAAATTTTCAGCAAATTTTGGAATTATTCACCAAGAAATGAGGCAAGTATCGACAAAATGTTACCACTAACATTAAGTAGAATATGTCACAAAAAAACTGTCTCGGAAATAGAATAAAAGGTAAAAGCATCCCAGAGTTATTATGCTTAAAGTGACAGTGGTCAGATGTGCAAAAAATGGCCGGGTCCTACAGTCAAAATTGGCTGGGTCCTTAAGGGGTTAATTAAACTGCACGGTCAATGGCGTACGCACAAAAAAATTCAAAACTCCAAAATAGCGTATTTTTGGGCACTTTTTACAACATAAAAAAGAATAAAAAGCGATCAAAAAGTCTGATCAAAACACAAATGGTACCAATAAAAACTTCAGATCACAGCGCAAAAAAGTTAGCCCTCATACCGCCCCATATATGGAACAATAAAAAAAAGTTATAGGGGTCAGACAATTTTAAACGTATACATTTTCCTGCATGTAGTTATGATTTTTTTCCGAAGTAATAAAAAATCAAACCTATATAAGTAGGGCATCATTTTAATCATATGGACCTACAGAATAAAGAAAAGGTGTAACTTTGAATGAAAAATGTACTGCATAGAAACAGAAGCCCCCAAAATTTACAAAATGGTATTTTTTCTTCCATTTTGTCACACAATGATTTTTTTTCTGTTGCGCCGTAGATTTTTGGGTAAAATGACTGATGTCATTACAAAGTAGAATTGGTGGTGCAAAAAGTAAGCCATTATATGGATTTTTAGGTGCAAAATTGAAAGGATTATGATTTTTAAAAGGTAAGGAGTGCAAAAACAGAAAAACGCTATGTCCTTAAGGGGTTAATGAACTGGTGCCAGAAAGTTAAACAGATTTCTAAATTACTTCTATCAACCCCTTAAGGACCCAGACATTTTACACCTCAGGACCCGGCCATTTTTTGCACATCTGACCACTGTCACTTTAAACATTAATAACTCTGGAATGCTTTTAGTTATCATTCTGATTCCGAGGTTGTTTTTTCGTGACATATTCTACTTTAACAAAGTGGTAAAATTGTGTGGTATCTTGCATCCTTTCTTGGTGAAAAATCCCAAAATTTGATGAAAAATTAGAAAATTTAGCATTTTTCTAACTTTGAAGCTCTCTGCTTGTAAGGAAAATGGATATTCCAAATATATTTTTTTTGAAATTCACATATAAAATATGTCTATTTTATGTTTGCATCATAAAATTTACGTGTTTTTACTTTTGGAAGACACCAGAGGGCTTCAAAGTTCAGCAGCAATTTTCCAATTTTTCACAAAATTTCCAAACTCACAATTTTTTATGGACCAGTTCAGGTTTGACGTGGATTTGAAGGGTCTTCATATCAGAAATACCCCACAAATGACCCCATTATAAAAACTTCACCCCCCAAAGTATTCAAAATGACATTCAGTCAGTGTTTTAACCCTTTAGGTGTTTCACAGGAATAACAGCAAAGTGAAGGAGAAAATTCACAATCTCCATTTTTTACACTCGCATGTTCTTGTAGACCCAATTTTTGAATTTTTACAAGGAGAAAAAGGAGAAAATATATACTTATATTTGTAGCCCAATTTCTCTCGAGTAAGCACATACCTCATATGTCTATGTAAAGTGTTCGGCGGGCGCAGTAGAGGGCTCAGAAGCGAAGGAGCGACAAGGGGATTTTGGAGAGTACGTTTTTTTTAAATGGTTTTTGGGGGGCATGTTACATTTAGGAAGCCCCTATGGTGCCAGAACCGCAAAAATCCCCCACATGGCACACCATTTTGGAAACTAGACCCCTTGAGGTACGTAACAAGGAATAAAGTGAGCCTTAATACCCCACAGGGGTTTCACGACTTTTGCATATGTAAAAAAAAAAAAAAAATTTCACTAAAATGTGTGTTTCCCCCCCAAATTTCACATTTTTGCAAGGGTTAATAGCAGAAAATACCCACCAAAATTTGTAACCACATCTCTTCTGAGTATGGAGGTACCCCATAAGTTGACCTGAAGTGCACTACGGGCGAACTACAATGCTCAGAAGAGAAGGAGTCATATTTGGCTTTTTGAGAGCAAATTTTGCTCGGGGGGCATGTCGCATTTAGGAAGCCCCTATGGTGCCAGGACAGCAAAATAACCCCCACATGGCATACTATTTTGGAAACTAGACCCCTTGAGGAACGTAACAAGGCGTAAAGTGAGCATTTACCCCCAACTGGTGTCTGTCATATCTTTGGAACAGTGGGCTGTACAACATTTTTAATTTGCACAGCCCACTCTTCCAAAGATCTGTCAGACACCTGTGGGGTGTAAATTCTCACTGCACTCCTCATTATATTCCGTGAGGGGTGTAGTTTCCGAAATGGGGTCACATGTGGGGTTTTGTTTTTTTTGCGTTTGTCAAAACCGCTGTAACAATCAGCCACCCCTGTGCAAATCACCTCAAATGTACATGGCGCACTCTCCCTTCTGGGCCTTGTTGTGTGCCCCCAGAGCACTTTACGCCCACATATGTGGTATCTCCGTACTCGGGAGAAATTGCGTTACAAATTTTGGTTTTTTTTTTCCCCCTTTACCTCTTGTCAAAATGAAAAGTATAGGGCAACACCAGCATGTTAGTGTAAAAAGTTTATTTTTTTACACTAACATGCTGGTGTAGACCCCAACTTCACCTTTTCATAAGGGGTGAAAGGAGAAAAAGACCCCCAAGATTTGTTAGTCAATTTCTCCCGAGTACGGCGATACCCCATATGTGTCCCTAAACTGTTGCCTTGAAATACGACAGGGCTCCGAATTGAGAGCGCCATGTGCATTTGAGGCCTGAATTAGGGATTTGCATAGGGGTGGACATAGGGGTATTCTACGCCAGTGATTCCCAAACAGGGTGCCTCCAGCTGTTGCAAAACTCCCAGCATGCCTGGACAGTCAACGGCTGTCCGGCAATACTGGGAGTTGTTGTTTTGCAACAGCTGGAGGCTCCATTTTGGAAAGAGTGGCATACCAGGCTTTTTTCATTTTTATTGGGGAGGGAGGGGGGCTGTGTAGGGGTATGTGTATATGTAATGTTTTTTTACTTTTTATCTTATTTTGTGTTAGTGTAGTGTAGTGTTTTTAGGGTACAGTCACACGGGCGGGGGATTACAGCGAGTTTCCCGCTGCGAGTTTGAGCTGCCGCGCAAAATTTGCTGCATTGCAAACTTGCAGCCCGATACTCACTGTAAGCACCTGCCCATGTGAATGTACCCGATACATTCACAGGGGGGGGACCTCCAGCTGTTGAAAAACTACTACTCCCAGCATGCCTGAGAATGTTTTGGAGTTGTGGTTTTGCAACAGCTGGAGGCACACGGGTTGGGAAACACTGAGTTAGGAAACAATGTTTCCCAACCAGTGTGCCTCCAGCTGTTGCAAAACCACAACTCCCAAACATTCTCAGGCATGCTGGGAGTAGTAGTTCGGCAACATCTTTAGAGCCAGATGTTGCCGAACTACAACTCCCAGCATGCTTGGAGTTGTAGTTTTGCAACATCTGGAGGACTACAGTTTGCAGACCACTAATACAGTGGTTCCCAATCTGTGCCCTTCCAGATGTTGCAAAACTAGAACTCCCAGTATGCCAAAACTGTCCAGGCATGCTGGGAGTTGTAGTTCTGCAACATCCGAAGGGCCAGATGTTACAGAACTACAAGTCCCAACATGCCTGGACAGTAAGGACATGGTGAGGATGTGTAGTTTTGCAACATCTGGAAGGGCACAGTGGTCCAAAAACTGTGGACCTCCAGATGTTGCAAAACTGCAACTCCCAGCATGCCCAGACGCCAAGGGCTGTCTGGGCATGCTGGGAGTTGTAGTTTACAGGGTCCTATTACAGCAATGCATGTCACTTTACGGCGACGTGCATTGCTGTAAAGGGCCCGACCGCGGCTGAAGATATACTCACCTGTCGCCGCCGCCGCCATCTTCATCGTCTAGATCCGGGTCTTCAGGGACGAGGTAAGTACCGGGGCCGGTCCCCAGCACTCCCCCGTCCCCCGCCGCGTCCTCCGATCTTCCTCCCGTCCTCTCCGGACTTCAAGGGGCCGGGCAGGACGGGAGGAAGTAACCGCCCCCCCCTCCTGCGATTGGTCGGTTAACTAACCGACAGATCGCAGGGGGATCGGAGGAGGTGGCAGGCTTGCCACCTCGCTCCTATTCTTTAGCATGGCCCTGGCTGTCTGTGACAGCCGGGATCATGCAAAATTACCGGGTGGTCGGGTCCCAGAGACGATTTCCCTTGCGAGGTGGTCCAGCGAAACATGTCGAGGGGGGCAGTGTGAAAGATTTTAATATAGGTAGCCATCTGTCCGAGCATCCAGTTTAGTGGTATTCTGCAGGCACCGCTATCTGGGGTGATTTAGATCAAACACTGAACCAGTTGGTCATTTCACACTTATTAGGAAAGTGGATTACAGTGGCTCCTAGTATTTTAATATAATTGTGTGCGTACAATACAATAAAGATTGCACTTTTAATCCACACCTTTAGGGTGTATGGGAAGAATCTGTAATTTTTGGGTCATCTTTGGATGATCTATAGGAATTTATGTAACAACAATAGAGACAGTTCCTAAGGCATTGAGCCAATGTCCATCGCCGGGCTGATGAACTAGGGAAGAGTCCTTGTGGCAATACAATTAATATCCTTACATGCTCCATCTTTGAGGGTTTGACAATTGGGACAACTGAGACAAAAATATATGAGATCCTTTTAGTCTTGTCTCTGCATTTTGGTGAATAAAGATGAGTTCGGATTGGGCTGTCTGAGGCTCTCTACACTGATGCCTGTGCTAATGGGGCCCTTTGACTTTTAGCTTCTTCTCCCCATAACTTCAGGACTAGCAGTTATACTTTTTTTTTTTTTTTTCATTTTGACAACATTTGAGAAAGTTACTTATATACACAGTAGCTCTGTCACTGTACAAGTTACATACACCTCCAGGAGAACTCACTGGCCACAAGAGAACCCTGTACACGATGGACAGGAAGCAATAGACATTAGATGTTTGTTGACTGATATGGACTGAATATATAGACTAGTTAGCCAAAGTCCTGACTAATTATATAACATTTGACTATAGTAGTTACATAAGATATCCTATGTACATTACTGACTATCTGTACATGCAATGAGTTAGAATTAATCATTCTATACTGACTAGACATTACTATACTGTAGATGGATAACTTTTATACATATGTGGTGTCCCGGTACCACATCTTATACGGTACCTATGTATGCAGCCAGAGTCCCTAGGACGTAGGGATCCCTGTAATGTAGTCTACCCCTTGTCGCCTCTATTCTAGCTCATAGACCAGTAATTTATGTAAAGATAATGTAAATATAGTAATATATATGTAGATAAATGGTTAATTACTGGTTCCATAGCGATGCAGGACCTGCAGGTTACATGACTAGGTAAACTCTATGGTATTAAGCTTAAGGACCTTTGGAGGTCCTGTGACGTAAGCAATCCCATTACTCTCTGTAATGGTGAATGACAGATGTTCAGACCAATCGGATTCACCCCGCCCCCTGCCCATATAAGGGAGCGGCGGCCATGTTTTCTCTCTCTTGCTCCTGTACTCCTGACGTGGAAAGACCTGTACAGCAACTAACGCAGTGAGTTAGGCCCGAGCCTTGTGGCAACGGCTGAGTAATTCAGAATATAGAGTGTATCAATTCCCAGACACTCTGCAGCATCACTGGACCTAATATAACCCCTAAATCCAGACGGATCTGCAATATCTACCCTTAATTCAGAGACTTTCTAAATAGCTCAAGGTCCGCAACAACTGTCAGTCACTAAGCAATTTAAGGACTGTTTGTACGAGACTGTTACTGTGCCTTGGATGTGTCGCAAGCACTTAAACTTGAACTTGAACAACTTAAGTAAAGTTGTTCAAGTTCAAGTTCAATCTCCTTGTGGACCTTCAGTCATTTCATGCACCTATCGTTACTGGAAAGGGCGGCGATAGGCCGGAGCATTGCCTCAGCATACCAGCCCTCAGCCTGGTGTCACGAACTAAAGGGTTAACATTAACCCCTCATATACTGATACCATACCACCACTACCATACACCGCCCAAGGGTTACCACAAAGCCTTTTTGGCGTCACGAACAGGATTCGGGTGTGTGCCTACTATTGACACTAGTGAAAGTGTACTCCCTCCCCAGAAAACGAGCTTTATTTATGTGTTGCTGTGTACAGGAACGGTGCTTGTGGTGCACCATACAAGGAGGCCAAGAGAAAAGTAAGGGGGGAGGCGAAGATTTGTCTACAGTTGAAATGTGTAAACTGCGCAATGAGTTCATGCTGCGATCCTCTGGTCCGGTCGGCACAGGCGGAGCCGAACTACTGTCGGAAAAGCGCGCAAAAAAAGCCTGCGCTGCGCCACGCCCCGCCCCTGGGCGTGGACTCCAAGTTGCTGTATTCCAGCCGAAAAGGAACTCAGAGATGCAGGAGTCGTTTCTGGAGGGACCGGAAGTCGGGGCTGCACCGATAGCGTCCTTCCTGCAAAGCGCCATTTTGGAGAAGCCTACTATAAAAGACAGAGCAACCTCTTCAGTCTGCAGAGAGAGCCGGAGAGCAGCGTTCCACGTTGTCAAGTTGGCAAAATGGCGCCGGAAAGTTGTGGCAGTCGCAGCCCAACTTTTTCAAGAGCTTGCTGACCGTCTGCAGCGGTTGTCATTAGACAAAGAGGGGGCCTGCAATCTTCCCCCACTGCCTGATGATGACAACGATTGGCCAGAGACACCTCCAGCGCACAGTGCAGGGACATCTGGAGGTGCGTCACCGGTGAGATTGTCCCCTCACCACAGGACCTGGGGCTCGTGGGTAGTGTTGCTCGCGAATATTCGCAATTTGTATATTATTCGCGAATATCGCATATTCGCGAATTCGTGAATTTTGCGAATATAGCGCTATATATTCGTAATTACGAATACTCGTTTTTTTTTTTTTTTTTGTTTTTCACAGTACACATCACAGTGATCATCCCTCTCTGCTTCCAGCTTGTGTGGTGTAAAGAAGTCTGTAATACTACTGTGTGAGACTGGCGTGCGAAAATTCGCATATGCGAAAATTAGCACATGCTACTTTTCGCATATGCGAAAATAAAACGAGGAGATAACGAATATGCGAATATTCGCGAATATATGACGAATATTCGTCCATATATTCGCGAATATTCGCGAATTCGAATATGGCCTATGCCGCTCAACACTACTCGTGGGCCGAGATCCCGTCGGAGGAGTCTGCTGTGAGTACCCTGCCAGAGGCGGCCTATTCTTCCTCCTCCAGCCCTGAGGTCATTCCTCGATCAAGTTTGCCAAGTGCACGACCGTGCTCACCAAAATTGCCGCAATGGGTGTTCGGAGATGAGCCGGAGCTGATCGAGTACATGCACAGAGTACTTCAACCGTTACCTGGGAAGACACTCCCACCAATCCCAACGGCAGAAAGGGAAAGGGCCCGTCAAGAAGCCGAGCTGGCCGAATTGATGGAAAAGCTAAAGGCCCGATACAAAGAACTCTACGCTCCAAAGCACGTACATTTGCCTTATGAAGAAAGATTGCGGTATCAAGAAAATACCAAAGAAATGGAGGCATTGTACATCCGTAAATGGGATCACCTCGAGAAGGGGAGGAGCCATTAGAAAGGAGAAGAGCAACTGTGGCCAAGTTCGACAAGGTCAGAGGTTGTGGGACACTCCTTGACTGCCACACTGGGCAAACCATCCTCGTAAACCGGCGAGCAGTGCAAAGGCCATATCTCCATAAGAAATTCTATACCTTGGAGGTGGGTGAAATTGTGGAGTACACCCCTGTCCAGAGCCTTCATGGAGAATGGGCTGCAGCGGTCACCAGACCAACAGCCCCAAACACAGCTTCCTTAAAATATTTTCCGTCAACGGATTGGGAGTCCGATCCCTTCAACTTGAGGCTGAAGAGGTCTGCTCCTAAAGCCTCCATCAGCGTACCCAAGGAGGAGGAGCCTAAAGAGTCAAGTTCATCATCTTCTGTGTACAACAAAGAGTCAAGTTCATCATCTTCTATATACAACAAAGAGTCAAGTTCATCTTCTATGTACAGTAAAGAGTCAAGTTCCTCATCTTCTTCATACCGTCGAGAGTCAAGTTCTGCACAGGGTGAAGAAAACAGGCCAAAGTTGCGGCCACCCAAGTCAGTACCTAGACCCTCTCGGAGCAGTGAGAGTTTGTCTAACCCTGGGGTACCCACAGATGCACCAAGGCCCTGTCAGAGCTGTGAGAGATTGCTAGTTCCTAAGGTACCAACGAAAGGGTCATGGGTTGCTCCTAATTTGGAGATGGTGCTCAAGCCCTATTGCCCCACTGTGATCCCGGCTAGTAAGCCTATAACCCCTTCTCAAGCTGCTTTCCACCACTCTATCCTCACCAATGTGGTGTGGCAAAGCTATGTTAAGTGTAATCCTGCCCCTGATGTTGGCAGATATAGAGGAACCAAGAAAGGCACTACAAGAGTAAAGAAGAACATCTTCTAAAGAGACTCTAAAGTAATGTCATATTGTTTTTCTGTCTAACCATTTTGTCTTACAGCAACCAAGTTGTAGAATTGTGCCTATCAGGACTGTGCTAAGTTGTTCCAGTTCAAAGTTCAGCAACGTAACCACTAAGCTTGTGCCTGACTATCAAGTCAAGAGACTCCTAGCCTGTAGGAGATTCATTAAGGACTGTACCTGGCTGAGTTGTGGTTAAGGCCGTGTTCACGTTTTCAATTGAACTCCCAGTGTAGGTGGACTGCTGATCCTTACACGCCAATCTGTATATTTTCTTTGGACTCCTAGTGTAGGTGGACTGCTGATCCTTACACGCCTGCTTCATGTATATACCACCAGCTTCATAAGAACTCTTATGATAAATGTTGCACTTATCGGGTGAATGCACCTGAAACATGTTGGAGTGTTGATAAATGTATAGTACATATGTATATGGTTCCGTACACAGAAAGATGTCCTTGTGTCTGTGTACAAAAAGTAAAAGTAAGTCCGAGCTGTACACAAAAAATATCGACATACTGCACGTGTACACAACCCTAAAAACACAACTAATTCTTGTACATATAAATGTATAAAATGCTAAAGGTGTTTAGTAGGTAACTCCACAGGGGACACCTCGGCTCCTCCGAGGGTAGTATTATTGCTGTCACCCATCGCTAGCACCAGTCTCAACAAAAATAGTAGGGAGGATTCCCTCTTAAAATAGTACTTGCACATATAGTACCCTAGTTAAATCACTTAAATGTACTACCTCAAAATTTCTCTAGTACATATATCAAAATAAATATCTCACTTAAAGTAAACACTTAAGGAATTGTAGCATATTGATACCCAGTTCCTGCCACTGTTAGGTACACTTCTTTTCTTTATTCATTGCGTGTGTGAGATGATCTGCCTGGCCAGTAGGTGCTCTTACAAATACAACATTTTTTTACACGTAATCCTAAGAATAACCTAATAGGTTGTTTTGAAAGTGCTCTAGGGATAAGTAGCATGTAGTCGATAGACTCTAGCAGCCACCCTTACTGTGACCTAGCTTCCGGCTAGCCAGTATACCTTTCGTGTACTAACAGGTAACTTATTGTTGGCAAATAGAATGTGTGAGATAATACAAATGCCTAGTCAGCTTGAAGCTAACTGTATAGAAAGCTGTACTAATGTCTAGTTAGCCTTATGTATAGAAGTATGTGCTAATGTTCCGTTTAGCCTTATAAAAATGTATAGAGAGCTAATAAAGTGTCTTAGGAGCTAGCAACTACATGTCAGATAGCTGCCTAATTGTCTAGTAAGCTTCAAATGTATAATAAGTTTAATAAAGTTGTATAGGAAGTTAGAAACTAAAGTATAGATAGCTTTAAATGTCTAGATAGCATTAAATGTCTAGATAGCATTATATGTCTAGATAGATTTCTAATTGCCTAATCCAGATACTAGGAAAGGATAGCAAAAGAATGTAAATGTGTTTAGTCTACTTAGGATGTATAGCAAAAGTACAGATCATCCTGTTCTATAGCATCCTGTTCTAGTCCTAGTCCCTCTGTCTCAGGGGACAGACGTTGAGGCCGACTTATCTTAAGTAAGGGGGTTTGTGGTGTCCCGGTACCGCATCTTATACGGTACCTATGTATGTGTGGGTCCCCATAGCCAGAGTCCCTAGGACGTAGGGATCCCTGTAATGTAGTCTACCCCTTGTTGCCTCTATTCTAGCTCATAGACCAGTAATTTATGTAAAGGTAATGTAAATATAGTAATATATATGTAGATAAATGGTTAATTACCGGTTCCATAGCGTTGCAGAACCCGCGGGTCACATGACTAGGTAAACTCTATGGTATTAAGCTTAACTCATTAAGGACTCAGCCCATTTTGGCCTTAAGAACTCAGACAATTTAATTTTTACGTTTTCATTTTTTCCTTCTAAAAATCATAACTCTTTTATATTTTCATCCACAGACTAGTATGAGGGCTTGTTTTTTGCGCGACTAGTTGTCCTTTGTAATGACATCACTCATTATATCATAAAATGTATGGCACAACCAAAAAACACTATTTTTGTGGGGAAATTAAAACGAAAAACGCAATTTTGCTAATTTTGGAAGGTTTCATTTTCACGCCGTACAATTTATGGTAAAAATGACGTGTGTTCATTATTCTGAGGGTCAATATGATTAAAATGATACCCATTATTACATACTTTTATATTATTGTTGCGCTTAAAAAAAAATCACAAACATTTTAACCAAATTAGTACGTTTATAATCCCTTTATTTTGATGACCTCTAACTTTTTTATTTTTCCGTATAAGCGGCGGTATGGGGGCTCATTTTTTGCGCCATGATCTTTACTTTTTTTTGATACCACATTTGCATATAAAAAACTTTTAATTAATTTTTTATAATTTTTTTTTTAATAAAATGTATTAAAAAAGTAGGAATTTTTGACTTTTTTTTTTTCGTTCACGCCGTTCACCGTACGGGATCATTAACATTTTATTTTAATAGTTCGGACATTTACGCACGTGGGGATACAAAATATGTCTATAAAAAAAAATGTTACGCTTTTTGGGGGTAAAATAGGAAAAAACGGACGTTTTACTTTTTTATTGGGGGAGGGGATTTTTCACTTTTTTTTTACTGTTACTTTTACATTTTTTTACATTTTTTTTTACACTTGAATAGTCCCCCGCGCATGACACGGGCATCGCTCCGATGCCCGCGGTTATGCACAGGACGTAAATGTACGTCCTGGTGCGTTAAGTACCACCTCACCAGGACGTACATTTACATCCTGCGTCCTTAAGGGGTTAAGGACCTTTGGAGGCCCTGTGACGTAAGCAATCCCATTACTCTCTGTAATGGTGAGTGACAGATGTTCGGGCCAATCGAATTCACCCGGCCCCCTGCCCATATAAGGGAGCGGCGGCCATGTTTTCTCTCTCTTGCTCCTGTACTCCTGACGTGGAAAGACCTGTACAGCAACTAACGCAGTGAGTTAGGCCCGAGCCTTGCGGCAACGGCTGAGTAATTCAGAATATAGAGTGTATCAATTTTCCCAGACACTCTGCAGCATCACCGGACCTAATATAACCCCTAAATCCAGACGGATCTGCAACATCTACCCTTAATTCAGAGACTTTCTAAATAGCTCAAGGTCCGTAACAACTGTCAGTCACTATGCAATTTAAGGACTGTTTGTACGAGACTGTTACTGTGCCTTGGATGTGTCGCAAGCACTTAAGTATAGTTGTTCAAGTTCAATCTCCTTGTGGACCTTCAGTCATTTCATGCACCTATCGTTACTGGGAAGGGCGGAGATAGGCCGGAGCATTGCCTCAGCATACCAGCCCTCAGCATGGCGTCACGAACTAAAGGGTTAACATTAACCCCTCATATACCGATACCATACCACCACTACCATACACCCCCCAAGTGCTACCACACATAAAGTTACTTTTACTCTCTATACCTTGCTGGTATTTGGCCTTGTGTGGACCTTTGGGATCTGCGCAACAGCACCTCTGGAGAATCTGAAACTGACAGAACTTTTTCTCTTTTTCAGCAATTACAGGAACTGGAACTTGTTCAGGAGTTGCTGGAATCAGGGCCGCTGGTACTTGAACTGGAGAAGTCGGAGCTATTGCTGGCCCTCTGGAATCAGGTATATAAGCTGGAGCCAACAGAGAAAGAGTAGGAACTGGGGTGTTGACTAACGTTGTTTGGGACAGTCCCGGTGCTGGAGGCAAACAGATGAATGCTGGCTGACTTGGAGAGTACATAGGGAAAGCCATGGATGGATGGATCCCTTCACCAGAAACATATTCCCTTGTAGGTCTGACAACTGGAGGAGGCTGTGGTGGAAGAGCTGGTAGTTCTTTCACCAGGCAGATCGTGATACAATTTCAGTGGACTTGTGACTCATACCCAGGCTTCTGAAGTTTGTAAACATCAGATTCAGGATAGGGTATAGCCATCACTATGTAGGGCTCCCTTTCCCAGATGGAATCTAATTTATCTGTTCTCAGGAACTTCCGTAACCAGACTTTGTCACCCACCTGGAGGGGTTTGGCTGTGGCATGGCAGTTGTAGTTGTCTTGTTACCTTTGTCGGGCCTCGCCCATCTTTTTACTGAAATCTCTTTGGCCTCTTGGATCCCCCATTTGGTGATCAGAAACCCACTCAAGGGACACTTGAGAATTGTTGATTGGGGCTTGCAACCTGAAAGTCTGGTCTTTAGGCAGTTGCCCATGTCGCCCCATCATCAAATAGAAGGGAGTGTACCCAGAGGAGTAGTGCACTGTATTGTTGTAAATTTCCCGCAACTCTGGCAGTAACTGGGGCCATTCTTCTTGTCTTGACAAAGAGGCTTCTTGCAGCATATGGATGAAGACTTGGTTGATGCGCTCACAGAGCTCATTTCGCTGAGGGTGATAGACGGTGGTTCGGAGTTTCTTGCAGTCATGCAATTGACATAGTTCTTGGAAGAGTTTGGCCTCAAAGGCCATTCCATGGTCGGTTAAGAAAGACTCAGGACATCCAAGGATTTGCACCCATTTAGAGTAGAACATCTGGGCCACTGTCTTGACTGTGAGATCTTTGACAGGAACAACGACAACCCACTTGGAGTAATGACCCACCATGGTGAGAGCATAGGTATACCCAGACCGGGTAGGAGACAATTTCACAAGGTTTAGCGCGACCAACTTTTTGGATCTGTCACTCTAGATGGAGTGGAGGGGTGCTCTTGTGTCCTTGCGCACATTCTTGGTGACGTAACAAACAGAACATTCACTTCTTTTTTCAATGTCGCTCCGCATTCCAATCCAGTAGAATCTTTGCCTGACAGTAGCTTCGGTCTTGTGGACTCCAAAGTGTCATGATATGCGTTGAGGACCATTGCCACATCTCTTTGTGGAACCAGAATATGATAAAGTCGATCACCAAAGATTGGATCCAAAGAATTTTGGTACAACAGTCATTTGTGCACAAACAGTTGCTTCCTCTGTCGCCACAGACGTTTCAACTCATAGTCACACTGGGCCCAGTGTAGACAGGTTGGTACCTTTTTTGCCAGAAGGTAGTCCAACAGATCCCCCATAATTGACTTTCATCTTGGAGAGTGTTCCAGGTGTACAGGTCTTCTTTAACCTTTTCGGACCTGGGTTCACCATCCATGAGGGCGGTCACAATGTTCTGGTTCACAAACCATTGATAAAATGGGGGCATTACCACGTCTTCCCACATGTCTTCTACAGGTGGTTCTTCGCCAGAGGTCATCCGAGACAGGTCATCGGCATTGACGTTTAACTTGCCATTTCTGTACTTGATGGTGAAGCTGTAATTAGCTAATCTTGAAGCCCATCACTGTTCAATGGCACCCAACTTGGAAGTGTTCAGGTGGGCCAATGGGTTATTATCCGTGTAGACAGTAAATGGTGTGGCAGCCAAATAATCTTAGAATTTTTCTGTTACGGCCCACACCAGTGCAAGATGTTCCAATTTGAATGAGCTGTAATTAGCATCATTCTTCTCTGCTCCTCGCAGGTTACAACTGGTGTAGGCACTCACTCTCTCTTGTCCATCTTGCACTTGGGACAGGACAGCTTCAAGACCTTCAAAACTGGCATCTGTATATAGCCTGAACGGCTGACTGTAGTTTGGATACCCCAAGATGGGTGGTTCTGTCAGTATACATTTAAAAGCTCGGTATACTGTCTCTTGTTCTTCGGCCCATTCAATAGTCATACTGTCTAATTAGCTAATTACAGCTTCACCATCAAGTACAGAAATGGCAAGTTAAACGTCAATGCCGATGACCTGTCTCGGATGACCTCTGGCGAAGAACCACCTGTAGAAGACGTGTGGGAAGACGTAGTAATGCCCCCATTTTATCAATGGTTTGTGAACCAGAACATTGTGACCGCCCTCATGGATAGTGAACCCAGGTCCGAAAAGGTTAAAGAAGACCTGTACACCTGGAACACTCTCCAAGATGAAAGTCAATTATGGTAGTCTTCCATTGTAATTCTCCTTCGCCATACCCTGTAGGAGAGCTGTCAGGGGTTCTGCAATTCGGGCGAAGTGTGGATTGAAACATCGGTAGTAGCCAGTGAATCCCAGGAAGCTCCTGACATCCTTCACCGTGCGTGGTGTAGGCTAGTTCTTGACAGCATCTACCTTTGCAGGATTTTGCTGAACTCCCTCTGCACTGACAACGTGGCCCAGGTAATGGACTTGAGGTTTGAGCAAGTGACACTTTGATAGTTTGATCTTCAACCCAAGCTTGATCGGGACTTGAAAGACGTCTGACAGATGGCTGAGGTGTTCCTGGTAATACTTTGAATACACGATGATATCGTCCAGGTACAATAAGACATTTTGGAAATTTAGATGGCACAGGCACCTTTCCATTAGATGCTGGAATGTAGCAGGGGCATTACATAGCCCAAACTGCATACTCTTAAACTCAAACAACCCCATGGGTCAAATCCAGGGTTGAGAAGCAGCAGACCCGAGGGCAGTAAGCGACTCCTCAATTCTTGGCAAAGGATAAGCGTTCTTATGTGTGACATTGTTCAGTTTCCTGTAGTAGACAAAGAAGCGCATGGTTCCGTCTTTCTTCTTGACCAGGACAAGTGGCACTGCCCAGGGACTCTTGCATCACGTTTGCCTCTTTCATGTCTGCAAGCATCTTCTTGACAGTCTGACACATGCATGGCGCGACTGAATGGTGTCTCTCCTTGATGGGCGGGCTGTCGCCTGTGAGGATTCGGTGCTGGATCATTGAAGTTTTTCCGAAGTCTGTGAGGTGTTTTCTGAAAGCTTCATGATACCTTTTGGCAACATTGATGACTCCATTGACTTGGTCCCGTGGGGTAGTGTCATCCCAGACCTGGAGCTGTGCCCACCAGGGCTCTGGGGGATTAGTACTGGATCCACCGGCCACTAGATGCTCTGTTACAATGTCCATCGACTCTAAGAGGTACAACTGAGCCACTGGAGTGTACATGGTTAAAACGGTGGCAGAATCAGACATGTTCACTAACCGTATTGGGACTCTTACATTAGAGACAGTGACGAGGCTCCTCATAGCTCGGACTAAAGGATGATGGGTTCCAGCAGGGCTTGATAATCCTGAATCTTGACTCTGCATGGCATCATTTGATGGTTTCAGTGTTGGGTTGTAAGGTCACTGACCTAATGTCTTGAACTCGTACTCTGCAGATCTCGCCTTACTTGCTGGCAAACTTCTGTTCCACTTGTAGGACTTTCAGGTGGTGCTGCACAGCCTGCCTGTCTGAAGGGGGGATATGGAGAAGAGAGGCATACAAGGCATCCAAAATGTCAGTAAAACAATCCCTCATAATGTTCATCACAAATATAAATGGTTGGCTCCCAGTATCCATGTCTGGGGACTGGTTGCCCATTACTTGCAACTACTCTGAAATGAAGATCCTCAGGCTCACATAATAGACTGGAAAAGACACGTTTAGATATGGTAGACACTTGTGACCGAGTATCTATTAACGCCTCTAAAAGTAGCCTTCTACAATAACTGTTACAAGGGGGCAGGAGGTGACAAAGTAAGAGCCCTGATTTCGGTCGTTTGCGGGTTGGACCTGGTGACTGTTTTCTTGAGGGCCGGTACTCGACCTCAGGGTGAATATGTTTAAATCCCAGCACTGCATTTTCCAATGGCCAGGCTTGTTACAATAGGTGCAAAAAGGTATTTGAGACCCCGAGTATCTATTGGGTGGAGGATCATGGTAATTGGGATTGCAGGGAGTAGGAATAGGGGCATGTTTCCTAGGCATGGGCGGTTCACGCTCAGGTGGAGCAGGCCGGGTGGCCAGCTCCTTAAAGGCCTTAGTCAATTGCTCAATGTCCTGCCTAACACTCTGTAGATCGGAGACTGTGGTGATTGTCAAAGGAAATTGCATTGTGGCAGAGACAGGGAACGGTGGTGGTATAGGCCTAGCTGCCGCCCCTAGTGGTCCCTGAGCAGGTGTAAGGGGAGTACAAACTTCCTCTAACTCAGTCCCGAACTCAATCACTTGGATAGCCAGTCTTTTAAAATCAAGAAATGACATATTGGGGTTTTGGACTGCTAACATTCTCAATTGGGCCTTGTCCCATTTGTTCTGGGCTCCATCAGTAAATCTGTCCATTAACACTTTGTTGCCCTGCTCGGGAGTTATAACATCTAACTTCTGGACAGTCTCTATGGGCATTCTGCAGGGCTACAGCATACGCTATTAAGGTCTCACCTGGCTTTTGTCGCCTTTCATACAGCTGGAGACATACCTCTGATGGAGAATGTGACTCAAGTACCCGGTACAGTCCTTCAAAGATCTGCTCCACCGTCACCTTCTCAGATGCTGGCCAGGCACAGACTTCCTCTGGTGCCGGTCCGTGGAGTTGTCCTGTTTGCAGTTGCTTCTGTTGGTTAGGAGGGAAAGAGTAAGACAAACAAGCTCTGGGTCCTCTCTTTGAAATCCCTCAGGGTGAAGGAGTCTCCATTGTAAATAGGAAGGACAGGGTTCCCCATGAATACCAGTGTAGACGTTGAAACACCAGGACTGTTGATGCTTGTTGGAGACCTTGGCTGCTGGAGCAGGTGACTGCCTCGCCGCTTGAGATAAAGGGGCGCTGGCACCTGGTTGATCTGGGGTGCTGGGTTCAGACATCTTGTCGATATTTGAGTGCTTTGTCTCTTTAAGAAGAATGAGGTGCGTTCCCCTTTAAGAGAGCAGATGAGGAGCTGCAGTGGCTCCTGTTTGCATGATGGGGGTAACAGCCGACTCTCCCTTTCCTTTCTATTTTGCAGTACCCAGTGATAAGCGGCTCAGTGACTAGACTTGTGGACAATAATTGGACAGTAGTTACAAACTCAGGTAACCGGTGACTTTGTATTGGTGATCGGTGGTGTTTGCAGAACCTGAGATGCAGCGGGTGACAGCCGGAGATGAGCGTAGCAGCCGGAACTTCCAAGATGGCTGTGCCCAGGAAACTTCCTGTTTGGGTCCGGTCAAGAAAATCTTCCTCTGTGCAATACAGGGCGGTCCTTTGGTTCCTCCTCGCTAGATCGAAGAGGCGTCACCGCTGGGGACTGACGTGGGCAGACCTGCAACCGCTCGCGTGCATGGGAAATGCTGGACCAGATTATGTCTTTCAGGTACGAACACAGGCTTGCACAATTCTTCTACGGTTCACAATGGCAGATATCAGACTTTTCTTCACCTCCCCCTCTATTTCACAAGCGCCTCGCAAAAAACAGATTTCACTGACAAAGTCCCGTACACTTGTTGGCACAAATTTTTTTTGCACACTCGTGCATTTTACTCTGCAATACTCGACACAGTTCAGACTGGGGGAGGGGGGGTACTTTTTGCATAAGGCGCACACCATTATCCTGTTTGTTATGCCAAAAGTTGTGGTGAGGGTGTGATGGAGGGCAGATGTTATTACTCTAGGGGCAGATGGCATTAACCCCTTGTGTTTGTGATGCCAGAGCGTGGTTTTACCTCTTTTTTTTAACTTTTTTTTTTGAAAGCCGAGGTAGGTGCTCTCAAATCACCCAAGTGCAAGTAAAAAGTGAAAGTGTTCACACAAAAAAATGTGCACGAGGATGCGGTCTATCTCAAGCCCTTCTCCGAAAGGAGGGAGGCCCCCCAACAAACCAAACCCTTCGCCTCTGGGCCAAAAGGCACCTGCAAGGTTCCAGGTACAATGTCCCCTTTCACCGAAGCTACTCAGGGACCGAAGGTGTTCCCAGCAGACAACTAGGGGTTAACCAGGTTGTCACCAAGGAACCAGTAAAACCGGTTTGGCATCCTGCCGAAGCAAGGATGCCACGGGGTATAGCAGGGAGAGGAGGAACCTGATGGCCACACACACCTCCCCTAGACTGGCAGGAGGGACACCCAGAAGGGCTACCGCACCCTACCAAATCCTAGTGGACAAACAGAACACAAAAAGGTGGACACAGTGACAAAAATAATAAATAAATAAAAAGTGGATGTGCGCAGTGTGTAATACTGCCCGGACATCCGACCGGATCTATAAAAATTCCCTGATGCTAGCCGGAAGGCCGAGATACTAAGGGGGAGTGCCCAGAAGAGTGAGAGAAAAAGTGCGTGCTACGTGCTTTCAATCAAGTGGGGTTGCCAATCCCAAGTGAATTCCGGCACCCTGGGGTCACCACTCCCAGGGCACTTGTGCACCTCAGCCTTCACTCTACCCGGACCTTAGGGCAAGATCCAGCAGGGAACAGGTCTCATTGGGGATGACTGCTGTGCAATACAGCCATCCTTGGTACACAGCTAATCTCCCTGGGCGTGGATGGAAGAGAAAAATTGATGAAAGGTGTCAATGTAGGATAGTACAGATGGTGGATAAGCAGCCCCAAACAAGTTCCAAAGATATTCAAGCTTTTCTGCAGGCTCAAGGAGCATCAGTGTCAGTGCGAACTATACGTCGACATTTAAATGAAATGAAACGCTATGGAAGGAGACCCAGGAGGACCCCACTGCTGACACAGAGACATAAAAAAGCAAGACTACATTTTGCCAAATTGAACTTGAGTAAGCCAAAATCCTTCTGGGGAAACGTCTTGTGGACAGATGAGACCAAGATAGAGCTTTTTGTTGAAGCACATCATTCTACTGTTTACTGAAAACGGAATGAGGCCTGCAAAGAAAAGAACACAGTACCAACAGTGAAATATGGTGGCACTTGAATGTGTGCAAGGCATCATGAAATCTGAGGATTACCAACAGATTTTGGGTCGCACTGTACAGCTCAGTGTCAGAAAGCAGGGTTTGCACCTGAGATCTTGGGTCTTCCAGCAGGACAATGACCCCAAACATATGTCAAAAAGCACCCAGAAGTGGATGGCAACAAAGCGCTGGAGAGTTCTGAAGTGACCAGCAATGAGTCCAGAACTAAATCCCATTGAACACCTGTGGAGAGATCTTAAAATTGCTGTTGGGAAAAGGAGGCCTTCCAATAAGAGAGACCTGGAGCAGTTTGCAAAGGAAGAGTTGTCCAACATTCTAGCTGAGAGGTGTAAGAAGCTTATTGATGGTTATAGGAAGCGACTGATTTCTGAAATTTTTTCCAAAGGGTGTGCAACCAAATATTAAGTTACGTGTGCCAATAATTTTGTCCAGCCCATTTTTGGAGTTTGGTGTGATATTATGCCCAATTAGCTTGTTTTGGTTTAGTTCCAATTCACACAAAGGGAATAAACATGTGTATAGCAAAACATGTGTTACTGCAATCCTTTTCTGTGAGAAATACTTCATTTTCTTGAAAACTTTCAGGGGTGTCAACATTTATGGCCATGACTGTATGTGAGGGGCACAGCACAGGGGGCATTATATGTGAGAAGCATATGACAGCCCCCCCCTGTCATGTGCCCTCATTTATAATGCCCCCCTGGCATGTGCCCCCCACTTATAATGCCCCCTGTCATGTGCCCCTCACTTATAATGCCCCCTGTCATGTTCCCTTCACTTATAATGCCCCCGTCATGTGCCCCTCACTTATAATGCCCCCTGTTATGTGCCCCTCCCTTGTGAGGCCCCCATCATGTGCCCATCACTTATAATGCCCCCGTAATGTGCCCCTCACTTATAATGCCATACCTCCCAACTTATGCTGAGACAAAGGAGGGACAAGCCATGCCCTCAACCACAACCCTATCCATGCCCTCAGCCACACTCCTAAACACACCCTCAGCCCCACCCCTAACCACGCCCAGCCATGCAGAATGGGAATATCTATTTAACAGCAATAATGTTGTCAGTCTGTCAAAAGAGTTTAGACGGACCTCCGACACAGGTGACAGACTGACAACAACCCCCATCATCACCCCTACAAACCATATAAGAGATTATATACAGTTATATCAGGTGATTGATAATAACCCCCATCGTTATCACTACAGACCATATAAGTGATTACATACAGTTATATCAGGTGACTGACAACAACCCCCATCATTATCACTACAGACCATATCAGTGATTACATCACTGTAGTAGTTATATCAGGTGATGTCTTCTCTGATTGGAGTCGCTCTCTTTTCTTTTTCTACTCCATCCAGCTGAAGCCATCATGATGACTTCTTACAGAAAGACTTTTTAAAGACCTATAGTGCCCCTTACTGTAATAGTTTCCCTCCTGTAGATAGTTGCCCCCCTTGTAAATAGTTGTCATCCCCCCCTAGGTAACAGCCCGCTGTAGAAAGATCCACCCCTGTAGGTAGCAGACCATATGTACATATATTACCCCCTTGAAGGCTGCAGAACCCCTGTAGATAGATGTCCCCCCATTAGTAGCAATCCACTAGTAGATAAATGCTTCCCCCTCTGTTAGTAGCAGTCCCCCTATAGATTAATGCCCCCCCCCCGTTGGTAGCAGTCCCCCTGTAGATAGTCCCCCCCCTTGTTGGTACCAGTCCCCCAGTCCCCCACCCTGCCTTAGTAGCAGTTCCTCTGTAGTTAGATGCCCACCCCCCATTAATAGCAGTCCCCATCCCCCAGTTAGCAAATCCCCATAAAATTGTTGCACCCCTGCAAGCAATATACTTCCCTGTGCTCCATTGCTTGTCCGGTCCGTGGTTAGGACCTACTTCTATGGGCCATAGCCCTAACAATAGGTCCCCTGACCGGAGGAGCAATGGAGCACAAAAGCTACAGATACCTGCGGCTGTGGCTGGCCCAGCCAGACTCCTCCTCTAAGTCTTCTCATGTGTAGCGCCGTAGCACAGGACCTGCCTGCACTCTGCACATCCCAGTACGCTACTTCCCGACAGCCATTGCTCTCTTAAAGTGGCAGTGGCTGCCAGCCCCAGCACACACCCCTGAAGAAAACTGTGACCTGTAGCCGAATGTGTCCCACTGCGGTAATTGGCTACTGATCTGTAAGTAAAAAACGGGACATGTGGGGGCCATTCCGGGATGGCGGGACATGACCCAAAAAACGGGAATGTCCCGCTGCAACCGGGATGGTTGAAAGGTATAATAATGTCCCCCTGTCAGGTGCCCCTCACTTATAATGCACCCTGTCATGTGCGCCCCCTGGATCTGCCACTGCTTGTGACTGTCTGGAGAATTTCCATGCACTTGGAAGGAAATATGGTATCACAGTGCCCATTACATGTCCTGGACAACTACAAACTGAAGCAGGTTCCCTTTGGGATCCATTGAAGGCCAGTTTAAACCCATCCAGGGCAATGGCTGTACCTGTACGCCCTGGACGAAATCATTCAGCAGGCACCCCTTGCAAACCCCTGGGGGGGTCCTGAGACTCAATTCAGATCGGCGACTTGCAGTGATGCCGAGTCAGTCGGGTGCCCGGTGACTAGTGTTGAGCGGCATAGGCCATATTCGAATTCGCGAATATTCGCGAATATATGGACGAATATTCGTCATATATTCACGAATATTCGCATATTCGTAGTATTCTCGATTTATTTTCGCATATGCGAAAATACGCATATGCG
Organism: Hyla sarda; assembly: GCF_029499605.1. Classification (NCBI taxonomy): domain Eukaryota; kingdom Metazoa; phylum Chordata; class Amphibia; order Anura; family Hylidae; genus Hyla; species Hyla sarda. The sequence continues at coordinate 278,576,537 of NC_079190.1, forward strand.
AAAATTCACATATACGAAAATTATCATATTAACCCCTTAAGGACTCAGCCCATTTTGGCCTTAAGGACTCAGACAATTTAATTTTTACGTTTTCATTTTTTCCTCCTCGCCTTCTAAAAATCATAACTCTTTTATATTTTCATCCACAGACTAGTATGAGGGCTTGTTTTTTGCGCGACCAGTTTTCCTTTGTAATGACATCACTCATTATATCATAAAATGTATGGCGCAACCAAAAAACACTATTTTTGTGGGGAAATTAAAACGAAAAACGCAATTTTGCTAATTTTGGAAGGTTTTGTTTTCACGCCGTACAATTTCTGGTAAAAATGACATGTGTTCTTTATTCTGAGGGTCAATACGATTAAAATGATACCCATTATTATGTACTTTTATATTATTGTTGCGCTTAAAAAAAATCACAAACTTTTTAACCAAATTAGTACGTTTATAATCCCTTTATTTTGATGACCTATAACTTTTTAATTTTTACGTATAAGCGGCGGTATGGGGGCTCATTTTTTGCGCCATGATCTGTACTTTTTTTTGATACCACATTTGCATATAAAAAACTTTTAATACATTTTTTATAATTTTTTTTAAAATAAAATGTATTAAAAAAAAGTAGGAATTTTGTACTTTTTAAATTTTTTTTCGTTCACGCCGTTCACCGTACGGGATCATTAACATTTTATTTTAATAGTTCGGACATTTACGCACGCGGCGATACCAAATATGTCTATAAAAAATGTTTTTTACGCTTTTTGGGGGTGAAATAGGAAAAAACGGACGTTTTACTTTTTTATTGGGGGAGGGGATTTTTCACTTTTTTTTTACTTTTACTTTTACATTTTTTTAAATTTTTTTTTAAACTTGAATAGTCCCCATAGGGGACTATTCATAGCAATACCATGATTGCTAATACTGATCTGTTCTATGTATAGGACATAGAACAGATCAGTATTATCGGTCATCTCCTGCTCTGGTCTGCTCTATCACAGACCAGAGCAGGAGACGCCGGGAGCCGCACGGAGGAAGGAGAGGGGACCTCCGTGCGGTGTTATGAATGATCGGATCCCCGCAGCAGCGCTGCGGGCGATCCGATCGTTCATTTTAATCGCGAACTGCCGCAGATGCCGGGATCTGTATTGATCCCGGCACCTGAGGGGTTAATGGCGGACGCCCGCGAGATCGCGGGCGTCGGCCATTGCCGGCGGGTCTCTGGCTGCGATCAGCAGCCGGGATCAGCCGCGCATGACACGGGCATCGCTCCGATGCCCACGGTTATGCTTAGGATGTAAATGTACGTCCTGGTGCGTTAAGTACCACCTCACCAGGACGTACATTTACGTCCTGCGTCCTTAAGGGGTTAAAAAATTACACATAAGCGAAAATTCGCATATGCGAAAATTAGCATATGCACATTTTTGCATATGCGAAAATTCGCACACCAGTCTCACACAGTAGTATTAGAGCCTTCTATACACCTCACAAGCTGGAAGCAGAGAGGGATGATCACTGTGATTTGTACTGTGAAAAAAAAAATAAAAAATAAAATAAAAAATGAATATTTGTAATTACGAATTTATAGCGCTATATTCGCGAATTCGCGAATATGCGATATTCGCGAATAAAATTTGCATTGCGAATATTCGCGAGCAACACTACCGGTGACCCAGTAAAATAGGATGATAGGTGCCTTCCGAGATGGCACCTATCACCCTTTACCAGCAGGCGTGAGGTGGCACTGGTGCCGACGAATCAGGACTCCTGCTGGGGGTGTCACTAACGGAACCCGCTCCACCCCTATTTCGGAGGGCGAGAGCAGGTGCCGGGTGTTGGTACCTGGAGTGGGGGCCCCCGATCCCCGACATTGGCGGTGGAATTGGGGCTCCAGCCCAGAGTCGGCAGCGGCATGGAGCGCAGCAGCAGGAGGTATGGCTGTGCCTCCTGCTGTTGCTTAGCAACCACTCCCAGCATGCACAAAAGGGCATGCTGGGAGTTGTTGTTATGCAACAGCAGAAGGCGCAACTACAAGTCCCAGCATGCACTGATAGTCTGTACATGCTGGGAGTTGCAGTTTTGCGATAGCTGAAGGCACACTGGTTGAGAAACACTGAGTTAAGTAACAAACTCTCAGTATTTTGCAACCAGTGTGCCTCCAGCTGTTGAAAAACTACAACCCCCAACATGCACGGACAGCCAAAGGGCATGCTGGGAGTTGTTGTTATGCAACAGCAGAAGGCGCAACTACAAGTCCCAGCATGCACTGATAGTCTGTACATGCTGGGAGTTGCAGTTTTGCGATAGCTGAAGGCACACTGGTTGAGAAACACTGAGTTAAGTAACAAACTATCAGTATTTTGCAACCAGTGTGCCTCCAGCTGTTGAAAAACTACAACCCCCAACATGCACGGACAGCCAAAGGGCATGCTGGGAGTTGTAGTAGTGTGCCTTCAGCTGTTGCATAACTACAAGTCCCAGCATGCCCTTCGGCTGTAAGTGAATGCTGAGAGTTGTAGTTTTGCAACAGCTGAAGGCACGCTGGTTGCAAAACACTGAGAGTTTGTTACCTAACTCAGTGTTATGCAACCAGTGTGCCTCTGACTGTTTCTAACTATAACTCCCAGCATGCACTGATAGACCCTACATGCCTGGAGTTGTAGTTTTGCAACAGCTGGAGGCACACTGGTTGCAGAACACTGAGTTAAGTAACAAACTCTCAGTGTTTTGCAACCAGCGTGCCTCCAGCTGTAGCATTAATACAACTCCCAGCATGCACGGACAGCCAAAAAGCATGCTGGGAGTTGTAGTTTTGCAACAGCTGGAGGTTTGCCCCCCCCCCTCCCCCAGTGTACAGTACAGTGTACATTCACACGGAAGGGGGGTTTACACAGTGATTTTCTCACTGCAAGTTTAACCCCTTAAGGACACAGCCCTTTTTCACCTTAAGGACTGAGCCCTTTTTCACAATTCTGACCACCGTCGCTTTACGAATTAATAACTCAAAAATGCATTTGCCGAATATTCTGATTCTGAGATTGTTTTTTCGTGACATATTCTACTTTATATTGGTGGTAAATTTTCATCGTTACTTGTATCCTTTTTTTGTGAAAAATCCCAAAATTTCATGAAAATTTTGAAAATTTAGAATTTTTCTAACTTTGAAGCTCTCTGCTTGTAAGGAAAATGGATATTCCAAATAAATGTTATTTTTATTCACAAATACAATATGTCCACATTATGTTAGCATTAGAGATGAGCGAACTTACAGTAAATTCGTCACGAACTTCTCGGCTCGGCAGTTGATGACTTATCCTGCATAAATTAGTTCAGCTTTCAGGTGCTCCGGTGGGCTGGAAAAGGTGGATACAGTCCTAGGAGACTCTTTCTTAGGAATGTATCCACCTTTTCCAGCCCACCGGAGCACCTGAAGGCTGAACTAATTTACGCAGGATAAGTCATCAACTGCCGAGCCGAGAAGTTCGTGGCGAATCGAATTTACTGTAAGTGCGCTCATCTCTAGTTATCATCATAAAATGGACATATTTTTACTTTTTGAAAAAATTTGAGGGCTTCAAAGTAGAGCAGCAATTTTCAAAAATGTCATGAAAATTGCAAAATCTGAAGGGACAAATGTTACAAAACTACAACTCCCAGCATGCCTGGGCAGTCTAAGCATGCTGAGAGTAGTAGTTTGGGAACATCTGGAGGGCTACTATTTGGGCACCACTATAACAGTGGTCTCTAAACTGTGACCCTCCAGATGTTGCAAAATTACAACTCCCAGCATGCCCATACAGCCTTTGGTTGTCTGGGCATGCTGGGAGTTGCAGTTTGGCACCCACTATGAAGGGCAGCAGTAAATATCACTTACTGCCCCCTTCCTGCATGCTGGGAGTTGCAGTTTGGCACCGACTATGAAGGGCAGCAGTAAATATCGCTTACTGCCCCCTTCCTCCCCCACCCCATGTCGTTTCCCTACCTGCGCCGTGATCTCCGCTGAAGTCTGTGATGATCGCCGGGCCCCATCGCATCTGGTCCTCAGGTAAAGGCCTCCATCTTCTCCTCCCATTCTGCCCGACATCCAGGGGTGGGCAGAACGGGGGGTTGCCATGGCAACCCACTGTCCTGCGCTGCCATTGGTCAGAATTCAGTTCTGATCAATGGCAGGGGATAGGAGGAGATCGCAGCACTGTGACCTCGCTCCTATCCCTCAGGATGATCAGGGCTGTCACTGACAGCTCCGATCATCCCTATTTTCCGGGTGATCGGGTCACCAGTGACCTGATCAGCCCTGAATAGCAGAAAATCGCATGTCTAAATTGACATGCGAATTTCTGCGATCGCCGACATGGGGGGGGTCTCAGGACCTCCCTCGGTGATGTGCCGGGATGCCTGCTGAATGATTCCAGCAGGCATCCTGGTCCGGTACCCAACCGGCTAGCGGCGGGGACCGGAATTCCCACGGGCGTATGCATACGCCCTACGTCCTTAAGGACTTGGGATGCAGGGCGTTTGCATACGTCCCACGTCCTGAAGAGGTTAAGATGCAGCAAATTTTCCACCACATCTCATACTCCAAAGACACTACACAAAATAAAAAGTTAAACACTACATATACACATACCCCTACACAGTTACCCCCCCCCCCCCCCCACCAATAAAAAAAATGAAAAACGTCTCGTACGGCACTGTTTCCAAAATGGAGCCTCCAGGTGTTGCAAGACAACAACTCCCAGTATTGCCGGAAAGCCATTGACTGTCCAGGCATGCTGTGAGTTTTGCAACAGCTGGAGGCTCCATTTTGGAAACAGTGCCGTACGAGACGTTTTTCATTTTTTTTATTGGTGGGGGGGGGGGGGGGTAACTGTGTTTGGGGAACACTGCCGTAGGATATTTTTGGTATCAGAGGCAAGTGTAATGCTTGCATCCGGGTTCCTCCCTATGCAAATCCCTAATTTAGGCCTCAAAAGCGCACGGCGCTCTCTCACTTCAGAGCCCTGTCATATCTCAAGGCAACTCTTTAGTTCCACATATGGGGTATTTCCGTACTCGGGAGAAATTGCCTAACAAATTTTGGTGGGCTTTTTCTCCTTTTACCCCTCATGAAAAGGTAAAGTTGTGGTCTACACCAGCATGTTATTGCAAAAAAATCTAAACTTTTACAATAACATGCTGGTGTTGCCCCATACTTTTCAAAGGTAAAAGGAAAAAAAGACCCCCAAAATTTGTAACGCAAAATACCTAATAAATTATGTGGACATAAAATGCTCTGCGGACACACAACAGGGCTCAGGAGTTGAGGTGATTTGCACAGGGGTAGCTGAGTTACAGCGGTTCTGACATAAACACGAAAAAAAAAAACATGTGACCCCATTTTGGAAACAACACCCCTCACGGAACAAAATAAGGGGTATACTGAAGCATAACCCCACAGGTGTTTGACGCATTTTCGTTAAAGTTGGACATGAAAATTTGTTTGTTTTTTCATAAAAATTCTGGTGTTACCCCAAATTTTTCATTTTAACAAGGGGTAATAGGAAAAAAGCCCCTAAAATTTGTAACACAATTTCTTCTGAGTATATAAATACCCCATATGTGGATGTAAAGTGCTCTGCTGGCACACTACAGGGCACAGAAGAGAAGGTGCGCCATTGGGCTTTTGGAGAGAGAATTTGGCTGGAATTGAAGGCCATGTGTGTTTACAAAGCCCCCATGGTGCCAGAACTGTGGACCCCCCCCCACATGTGACGCCCATTTTGAAAACTACACTCACAGAATGTAACATGGAGTGCAGTGAGCATTTACACCCCACAGGTGCCTGACAGATTTTTTGAACAGTGGTCCATGAAAATGGAAATCTTTCATTTGCACGGCCCACTGTTCCAAAGTAATTGCTCATTACACCCATTGTTACATTCCGTGAGGGGTTTAGTTTCCGAAATAGGATCACATGGGGAGGGGGGGTCCACTGTTCTGGTAGCATGGGGACTTCCATTTCAACCAAATTCTCTCTCCAAAAGCCCAAAGGTGCTCCTTCTATTCTGACCCCTATAGAGCGCATGCAGAGCCCTTTACATCCACAAATGGGGTATTTCCATACACAGAAGAAATGGTGTTACAAATTTTTTTTTCTTTCTTCTATTACCCCTTGTGAAAATAAAAAATTTGAGGTAACACCAGCATTTTAGTGAAAAAAATCTAATTTTTCATTTTCACATCCAAATTTAGCAAAAAATTGTCAAACACCTGTGGGGTGTAAAGGCTCACTGTACTCCTTGTTACGTTTCTTGAGGGGTGTTGTTTTCCAAATAGTGTGCCATGCGTTTTGGGGGCACATAGGGGCTTCCTAAATGCGACATGCCCTCCAAAAATCATTTCAGCAAAATTTGCTTTCAAAAAGCCAAATGTGGCTTCTTCTCTTCTGAACATTTTAGTGCGCCCGCAGAGCACTTTACATCCACACATTAGGTATTTCCATACTCAGAAGAAATGGGGTTACAAATTTTGGGGGGAATTTTCTGCTATTTTAGTGAAAAAAATTTACATTTAATTTACACATCCGATTTCAACAAAAAGTGGTCAAACACCTGTGGGGTGTTAAGGCTCACTGTACCCCTTGTTACGTGCCTTGAGGGGTGCAGTTTCCAAAATAGTATACCATGTGGAGGTTTTTGGCTGTTCTGGCACCATAGGGGCTTCCTAAATGCGACATGCCCCCCAAAAACCATTTCAGCAAAATTCACTCTCCAAAATCCCATTGTCGCTCCTTCCCTTCTGACCTTTTTAGTGCACATGCAGATGTCTATTTTCCTTACAAGCAGAGAGTTTCAAAGTTAGAAAAATGCAAAATTTTTAAATTTTTCATGAAATTTTTGAATTTTTCACCAAGAAATGATGCAAGTATCGACAAAAATGTACTATATTAAAGTAGAATATGTCACGAAAAAACAATCTCGGAATCAAAATCTAAGTAAAAACATCCCAGAGTGATTAATGCTTAAAGTAACAGTGGTCAGATGTGCAAAAAATGTTCTGGTCCTTAAGGTCATCATGGGCTTGGTCCTTATGGGGAAAAAGAATGGAGGCCTTGTGGTGAATGCTCCGATCCTGCCTTTGATGTGAACTGACACTGCCCCAACTGCAGGTGTGATTATCTGGCGAACCATTTCATATCACCCCTAGCAGTGAATTGAAAAACATTAACAGCTCTGTAAAATGTGCTGTCTCTCATGTCAGGGATTCCAGCTGTCATTTTTTAGCAGGATAATGCTCACCCGCAAACAGCAAGGGTTTCCCAGAATGGCCGCCACCAAATTTCAACATTTCCTTAGCCATCCATGTCGTCATATTGCCAATTGAGAATTTATGAGTGTGCAGGAACTATAGGCCCAGCTGCAATATCTGTGGGCAAAAGTGCCATATGGAACTCCTCAGCCCCTGGACTACAACTCCCATCATGGGCAGAGTCTGTCTATGATGGGAGTAGTAGCCCTAACTGTCCCAAAATAGTTAATATAATTCTCAGATGCTTTAGAACACTTTGGTACGTGTCCTCCGAGGTGGTGTATATTTGCGCAAGAAAAGTGCATTTGCAAATTTTTTTTGCATTTAACAAAAACCACGCAGTTAATAAATTAAATTCTACAGTACAAAAGTGCTCTATGGTAAACTTAACCGTAGACATGGCTATGAAGAATCAGATTTTGCGCAAAAAAAGATGCAAAAAAGTTCTATATACAATGATAAATTCCCCCCATACTGTATGTATACACATCATTACATTTACTTATATAGAGTTTTATTTGATTCCAACAACTCGTTCTTGGTGAATTATATTTTTGTCAGCAGGTGTATATGTACTTTTTGTGCTTAACACATTCTTCAACAATACCACAATGTTATTCCTTTAATTCTTCGTGTTCTGTTATATTTACCTTAACATACTCCCTCAGAGCATTCTGCCTGCAATACAATAATTTACTGTTTCTTTTTGCATCTTGCCTTTTTTAGTGAAGTAATACTTGCCTGTAAAATGCAGCAAATATGTTGAGATACAAAGTAAAGATCGCTCTCTTCTTCCTCCTTCTTCTCTCTTATTAAACACCACCTAGAAGCTCCTTCCTTGCCCCTGGCTTGTGTGCTGAAAAGAAATCAGCAGCTCCATGGCAGGAGGGGTGAACGCACAGAAGGAAAGCTAGTGCTCTTCTATTGGCTGGCATTGTGCAGAAGGGCCGTTCAGCTCAATGGTGCTGAAAGACATCTGGATAAGAGAGGCAGAGAATATTCTAAAAATATGAAGATTGCAAGCAGGTTTAGAGGACAAAACAAATGGCCCTTTTTGGGTCCTTAAAGGGGTATTCCAGGCAAAAACTTTTTTATATATATCAACTGGCTCCGGAAAGTTAAACAGATTTGTAAATTACTTCTATTAAAAAATCTTAATCCTTCCAATAGTTATTAGCTTCTGAAGTTTTCTGTCTAACTGCTCAATGATGATGTCACGTCCCGGGAGCTGTGCATGATGGGAGAATATCCCCATAGGAGCTGCACAGCTCCCGGGACGTGAGTCATCAGAGAGCAGTTAGACAGATAACAACAACTCAACTTCAGAAGCTAATAACTATTGGAAAGATTAAGATTTTTTAATAGAAGTAATTTACAAATCTGTTTAACTTTCCGGAGCCAGTTGATATATATATATATATAAAAAAGTTTTGGCCTGGAGTACCCCTTTAAGGCATAATTTTGGTATAACTGATGTTGAAGCAGTGTCCAAAACGTATTTAGTAATCTTCTGCCAACAAAGCAGGTTACAAAATTGCTTAGATTCCGCATGTTAATCCTCATTGAGACTACCACTGGTAGTGCATATTCACTTGTGTCAAAACCTCTCCAAAAGACCACCTCTTTGAGTAGACCATGGGGGAGATTTCTCAAAACCTGTGCAGAGGAAGAGTGGTGCAGTTGCCCATAGCAACCAATCTGATTGCTTCTTTCATTTTCCACAGGCCTCTAAAGAGGCCTGTGGAAAATGAAAGAAGCAATCTGATTGGTTGCTATGGGCAACTACACCCCTCTTCCTCTGCACAGGTTTTGATAAATCTCCCCACATGTCCTTATATAGACCAGATTTTCTGTGACAGATTTTCAGTTCCCTTTTTATTATAAAGTCTCCCAGATGGCTAATTTTTATGCGCACTTTTGGGTGACAATCTTCCTCATAAGCAATACCTCCAGGAAAGAATACAGGGTCACATGAAGCATGCCACAATTTTCTTCTGTAATATTCTTCCTGGAATTTATCAGACACAACCTCAGAATGCTTCAGTATAGTAGGGTGCATTACTATATACAACTTTACAAATAATATTCTTCATTAGGCCTTATTGTGTTGTACACATGCAAAATATAGCCCCAAAAGGCTACTGTGGGCCATGCCGCACTTCACTGTGCCTCTTGAGATTAAACCATAATAAGGGTGGGTTCACACCCCGATTTTTATATACAGATTTTGGATACGTTTAAAAAAAAAAAAAAAAAAACTATGCAACCGTACAGCAAACCGTGGCCATAGACTTTCCATTCAAAACCGTATGCACCATATTGTATACGGTTGTCTCCGTTTTTTAAAACCACACGTTTTTTTCCTTTTTTTTTCTGGACAGAAAACCGGGGCCTACCACGGTTTTTGGTCCGGGTGAAAAACCGCATTAAACTGTATAAGTTTTTTTTTTTAACATGGGAGTCAATGGGAACTGTACAGATCTGTATGTGTGTACGGTTCCATCATGTTTTCACCATACAGTTTTTGACTTTGCACAGTTTTTTTTTCTTGGAATTTCAATCAAACAAGTGAAACTTTATTCATAATGGAGTGAAAAGTTCAAAACGTATAAAAAATTTTTTCTTAAAAAATGGATGCAACCGGACATCATTTTTCATACCGTATACAGATAAAACTTTGTACACACATTTTGATACAGTTTAGTCCAGTTCTGAGGAATCCATTTTTTTTTTAAATCAAAAACCTGATAAAAAAAACTGTATTGTAAAAACGGGGTGAGAACCCACCCTAAAAAGGATCAACAATAGTAAGCAGTATGCAGGTGTCCAGAACTTCAAAGCCATAAGATACATATATAAGGGTATGCAGGTGTCCGGCACTTCAAAGCCACCTCTGTGTGTTTTGCAAATGGCGAATGTTATATCTAGGAATCCTAATAGTGACCGTCTGTGGTGCTGGGAAACATTTATTTTTCTTTTTTTAAATCAATTGGTACCAGAAAGTTAAACAGATTTGTAAATTACTTCTATTTAAAAATCTCAATCCTTCCAGTACTTATCAGCTGCTGTATACTACAGAGGTTCTTTTCTTTTTGAATTTCTTTTCTGTCTGACCACAGTGCTCTCTGCTGACAACTCTGTCCGTGTCGGGAACAAATCCCCATAGCAAACCTATCCTGCTCTGGACAGTTCCTGACAGAGGTGTCAGCAGAGAGCACTGATGTCAGACAAAAAGCAAATTAAAAAAGAAAATAACTTCCTCCGTAGTATACAGCAGCTGATAAATACTGGAAGGATTAAGGTTTTTAAATAAAAGTTATTTACAAATTGGTTTCACTTTCTGGCACCAGTTGATTAAAAAAATAAAAAAAAATGTTTTCTTTTTTTCCAGAGGAGTAGCCCTTTAAGTAATAATAAACCAGAGATATGAAAAGAGACTAAGCCGCACTCACTGGTCAAATTCAAATTATTTTATTGAAGACACATCAGCGGGTGCAGTGGTCAAAGGTTCGGGGGCGCCTCCCACACCTTTATCCACTGCACCCGCTGCTGCAATAAAATAAGTTGAATTAGACCGGTGAGTGCGGCTTAGTCTCTTTTCATATCTCTGGTTTATTATTACTTAAAGGATTATGCAGAGCTATGGGCAAGTAAATATATTCCTCCTTATTAAAGTATTACTTCTTTACCACTAATCTTACTTGTTCACCCATCAGTCAATCGATCATTTGTTTATCTGTATGCCTGTCCTATTTTACCTTCTGTATTTTTTTTTAAATCCTTTTTACTTTATATCTAGTCTAACATTTTTGGCAGGGAACACTTTCATCTTATTCTTTGCTCTAGTTTCCATAAGAAGCCCCATTGTGTCACATTCTATCAAAGTAATCTACAGGTACTACTTATATGTGACACTACAGGATCTTGCTCAAAGGAAATCTTTAGTCATTGTTTTGATAGGATTTAGAACCCTGATAAATCAATGCAACCATAAACAGTGAAGTGCACATCTTTCTATACACAAGTGTCCTCTCATCTAAAACATACTGGATATATTCACGGTAAAACATTTTGGGTTATTCATATACATAGTGAAATATTTCTAGTAAAAATGAATTTTTAGCATTTCTTTTCCAAACTGATGAATTAACCCCTTAACGACGCAGGACGTAAATGTACGTCATGGTGAGCTGGTACTTAACGCACAAGGACGTACATTTACATCCTATGCATAACCGCGAGCATCGGAGCGATGCTCGTGTCATGCTCGGCAGGTCCCGGCTGCTGATAGCAGCCGCCCGTAATGGTGGACATCAGCGATCTCGCGGATGTCCGCCATTAACCCCTCAGATGCCGTGATCAATACAGATCACGGCATCTGCAGCATCGCGGAACTTTAAATGGATGATCGGATCGCCCGCAGCGCTACCGCGGGGATCCGATCATCCAGCATGACGGCCGGAGGTCCCCTCACCTTGCTCCGGCCGTCTCCCAGGGGTCTTCTGCTCCGGTCTGCGCTCGAGCAGACCTGAGCAGAAGATGACCGATAATGCTGATCGGTGCTGTGTCCTATACATAGCACTGAACAGTATTAGTAATGGAATGATTGATATAAATAGTCCCTTATGGGGACTATTAAAGTGTAAAAATAAAAGTAAAGAAAATAAAAAATAAAAAAAAATTGAAAACCCCCCCAAAAGACGTAAATCTTCCCATTTTCCCTATTTCACCCCAAAAAGTGTAAAAAAATATTTTATATACATATTTTGTATCACCACGTGCGTGAATATCCCAACTAATAAAATAAAATGTTAATGATACCGTACGGTGAACGGCGTGAACGTAAAAAAAAAAAGTCCAAAATAGCAGCTTTTTTATAACATTTTATTCCAAAAAAAATTATTAAAAAAGTATTAAAAGTTTTATATAAGCAAATATGGTATCACTAAAAAGTACAGATCACGGTGCAAAAAAAGAGCCCTCATACCGCCGCTTATCCAGAAGAATGAAAAAGTTAGAGGTCTTCAAAATAGGGGGGTTTAAACATACTAATTTGGTTAAACAGTTTGCGATTTTGTTTAAGCGCAACAGTAATAGAAAAGTATATTATCATGGGTATCATTTCAATCGTATTGACCCAAAGAATAAAAAAAACATGTCATTTTTACTGTAAATTGTACGGCGTGAAAACGAAACCTTCCAAAAATTTGCTAAATTGCGTTTTTCTTTTTAATTTCCCTACACAAATAGTATTTTTTTGGTTGTGCTATACATTTTATGGTAAAGTGAGGGATGGCATTACAACGGACAACTGGTTGCGTAAAAAACAAACCCTTGTACTAGTTTGTGGATGAAAATATAAAAGAGTTATGATTTTTTGAAGGCGAGGAGGAAAAAACGAAAACGTCCTTAACCCCTTAAGGACCAGGCCATTTTACACCTTAGGACCGGAGCGTTTTTTGAACATCTGACCACTGTCACTTTAAACATTAATAACTCTGGAATGCTTTTACCTATCATTCTGATTCCGAGATTGTTTTTTCGTGACATATTCTACTTTATGTTATTGGTAAAATTTTGTCGATACTCTCATCGTTTCATAGTGAAAAATTTCAAAATTTGCTGAAAAAATTGAAAATTTAGCATTTTTCGAACTTTGAAGCTCTCTGCTTGTAAGGAAAATGGATATTCCAAATAAAAAAATTTTTTATTCACAAATACATTATGTCTACTTTATGTTTGCATCATAAAATTTATGAGTTTTTACTTTTGGAAGACACCAGAGGGCTTCAAAGTTCAGCAGCAATTTTCCAATTTTTCACAAAATTTTCAAACTCACTATTTTTCAGGGACCAGTTCAGGTGTGAAGTGGATTTGAAGGGTCTTCATATTAGAAATACCCCACAAATGACCCCATTATAAAAACTGCACCCCCCAAGGTATTCAAAATGACATTCAGTCAGCGTTTTAACCCTTTAGGTGTTTCACAGGAATAGCAGCAAAGTGAAGGAGAAAATTCACCATCTTCATTTTTTACACTCGCATGTTCTTGTAGACCCAATTTTTGAATTTTTACAAGGGGTAAAAAGAGAAAATTTATACTTATATTTGTAGCCCAATTTCTCTCGAGTAAGCACATACCTCATATGTCTATGTAAAGTGTTCGGCGGGCGCAGTAGAGGGCTCAGAAGGGAAGGAGCGACAAGGGAATTTTGGAGAGTACGTTTTTCTGAAATGGTTTTTGGGGGGCATGTTGCATTTAGGAAGCCCCTATGGTACCAGAACAGCAATAAATCCCCACATGGCATACCATTTTGGAAACTAGACCCCTTGGGAAACGTAACAAGGGGTAAAGTGAACCTTAATATCCCACAGGTGTTTCACGACTTTTGCATATGTAAAAAAAAAAAAAAAAAAAAATCACTAAAATGTGTGTTTCCCCCCAAATTTCACATTTTTGCAAGGGTTAATAGCAGAAAATACCCCCCAAAATTTGTAACCCCATCTCTTCTGAGTATGAAGGTACCCCATAAGTGGACCTGAAGTGCACTACGGGCAAACTACAATGCTCAGAAGAGAAGGAGTCATATTTGGCTTTTGGAGAGCAAATTTTGCTCGGGGGGCATGTCGCATTTAGGAAGCCCCTATGGTGCCAGGACAGCAAAATAACCCCCACATGGCATACCATTTTGGAAACTAGACCCCTTGAGGAACGTAACAAGGTGTACAGTGAGCATTTACCCCCCACTGGTGTCTGTCAGAACTTTGGAACAGTGGGCTGTACAAAATTTTTAATTTGCACAGCCCACTCTTCCAAAGATCTGTCAGACACCTGTGGGGTGTAAATTCTCAGTTCACCCCTCATTATATTCCGTGAGGGGTGTAGTTTCCGAAATGGGGTCACATGTGTTTTTTTTTTTTTTTTGCGTTTGTCAAAACCGCTGTAACAATCAGCCACCCCTGTGCAAATCACCTCAAATGTACATGGTGCACTTTCCCTTCTGGGCCTTGTTGTGCGCCCCCAGAGAAGTTTGCGCCCACTTATGGGGTATCTCCGTACTCGGGAGAAATTGCGTTACAAATTTTGGGGGGCTCTTTTCCCCTTTACCTCTTGTCAAAATGAAAAGTAAAGGGCAACACCAGCGTGTTAGTGTAAAAAATTTATTTTTTTACACTAACACGCTGTTGTAGACCCCAACTTCACCTTTTCATAAGGGGTTAAAGGAGAAAAATCCCCCCAAAATTTGTAACACAATTTCTCCCGAGTACGGCGATACCCCATATGTGGCCCTAAACTGTTGCCTTGAAATACGACAGGGCTCCAAAGTGAGAGCGCCATTCGCATTTGAGGCCTGAATTAGGGACTTGCATAGGGGTGGACATAGGGGTATTCTACGCCAGTGATTCCCAAACAGGGTGCCTCCAGCTGTTGCAAAACTCCCAGCATGCTTGGACAGTCAACGGCTGTCCGGCAATACTGGGAGTTGTTGTTTTGCAACAGCTGGAGGCTCCATTTTGGAAACAGTGGCGTACCGGACGTTTTTAATTTTTATTGGGAGGAGAGGGGGGCTGTGTAGGGGTATGTGTATATGTAGTGTTTTTTACTTTTTATTTTATTTTGTGTTAGTGTAGTGTTTTTAGGGTACAGTCACATGGGCGGGGGATTACAGCGAGTTCCTGCTGCGAGTTTGAGCTGCCGCGCAAAATTTGCTGCATCGCAAACTTGCAGCCTGATACTCACTGTAAGCCCCCTGCCCATGTGAATGTACCCTGTACATTCACAGGGGGGACCTCCAGCTGTTACAAAACTACAACTCCCAGCATGCACACTTTATCAGTGCATGCTGGTAGTTATAGTTTTGCAACAGCTGGAGGCACACGGGTTGGGAAACACTGAGTTAGGAAACAGACAATGTTTCCCAACCAGTGTGTCTCCAGTTGTTGCAAAACCAAAACTCCCAGCATTCACAGACATGCTGGGAGTAGTAGTTCGGCAACATCTTTAGAGCCAGATGTTGCCGAACTACAACTCCCAGCATGCTGGGAGTTGTAGTTTTGCAACATCTGGAGGACTACAGTTTGCAGACCACTAATACAGTGGTTCCCAATCTGTGCCCTTCCAGATGTTGCAAAACTAGAACTCCCAGTATGCCAAAACTGTCCAGGCATGCTGGGAGTTGTAGTTCTGCAACATCTGAAGGGCCAGATGTTACAGAACTACAACTCCCAGCATGCCTGGATAGTAAGGGCATGCTGAGGATGGGTAGTTTTGCAACATCTGGAAGGGCACAGTGGTCTCCAAACTGTGGACCTCCAGATGTTGCAAAACTGCAACTCCCAGCATGCCCAGACGCCAAGGGCTGTCTGGGCATGCTGGGAGTTGTAGTTTACAGGGTCCCAATACAGCAATGCATGTCGCTTTACGGCGACGTGCATTGCTGTAAAGGGCCCGACCGCGGCTGAAGATATACTCACCTGTCGCCGCCGCCGCCATCTTCCTCGCCGGGATCCGGGTCTTCAGGGACGAGGTAAGTACCGGGGCCGGTCCCCAGCACTCCCCCGTCCCCCGCCGCGTCCTCCGGTCTTCCTCCCGTCCTCTCCGGACTTCAAGGGGCCGGGCAGGACGGGAGGAAGTAACCGCCCCCCCTCCTGCGATTGGTCGGTTAGTTAACCGACGGATCGCAGGGGATCGGAGGAGGTGGCCGGCTTGCCACCTCGCTGCGATACTTCAGCATGGTCCTGGCTGTCTGTGACAGCCGGGATCATGCGAAATTACCGGGCGGTCGGGTCCCAGAGACCCGATCAGCCCGGTATCGCCGCAGATCGCAAGGGCGATTTCCCTTGCGATTTGCGGCGATCGCCGACATGGGGGGCCTACATGGCCCCCCTCGGCGTTTGCCCTGGATGTAGGGTTGCCACCCTGCCGGTATTTTACCGGCACAGCCGGTATTTTCATCTACATTACGGGCTGTGCCGGTAAGTTTGGATGAAAAATACCGGCTATGCAATGGCCGGTATTTTTCATTCACTGACAGGGGCGGACGGAGCAGCATCCCCAGAAGAACACTTCTTCATGACCGGCCGTACAATGCTCAGGTCTGACACCACCAGCCTGTGACAGGGAGAGCTCCGTGCGATGACAGGAAGAGATTGTACAGTGCTGGGGAGGGGGCGTGACCTCCTGTCTCCTCTCTCCCCCTCCCCCGCCTTCCCTCTGCCCCGTGCAGTCTTACAACCCTCCATAGGCAGAGCAGGGAGGGGAGAGGCCGTGTATTCTGTCTCCATCTGCTGCGCAGGGCGGGTGAGTGTCTGTGTGTATATATGTGTGTGTGTGTATATATGTGTCTGTATATATGTGTCTGTGTATGTGTCTGTGTGTATATATGTGTCTGTGTGTATATATGTGTCTGTGTGTGTGTCTGTGTGTATATATGTGTCTGTGTGTGTGTCTGTGTGTATATATGTGTCTGTGTATGTGTCTGTGTGTATATATGTGTCTGTGTTTATATGTGTCTGTGTCTCTATGTGTCTGTGTATATATGTGTGTGTGTATATATGTGTCTGTATATATGTGTCTGTGTATGTGTCTGTGTGTATATATGTGTCTGTGTGTATATATGTGTCTGTGTATATATGTGTCTGTGTGTATATATGTGTCTGTGTGTGTGTCTGTGTGTATATATGTGTCTGTGTGTGTGTCTGTGTGTATATATGTGTCTGTGTATGTGTCTGTGTGTATATATGTGTCTGTGTATGTGTCTGTGTGTATATATGTGTCTGTGTGTATATATGTGTCTGTGTGTATATATGTGTCTGTGTATGTGTCTGTGTGTATATATGTGTCTGTGTATGTGTCTGTGTGTATATATGTGTCTGTGTTTATATGTGTCTGTGTCTCTATGTGTCTGTGTATATATGGGTGTGTGTGTGTGTGTGTGTGTAGGGGGGGGGGGGGGGGTAAACTGCCTAATCTGGGGGACAACTATGCTGCCTAATCTGGGGGACAACTATGCTGCCTGATCTGGGGGACAACTATGCTGCCTAATCTGGGGGACAACTATGCTACCTAATCTGGGGGACAACTATGCTGCCTAATCTGGGGGACAACTATGCTGCCTAATCTGGGGGACAACTATGCTGCCTAATCTGGGGGACAACTATGCTCCTAATCTGGGGAACAACTATGCTCCTAATCTGGGGGACAACTATGCTCCTAATCTGGGGGACAACTATGCTCCTAATCTGGGGGACAACTATGCTGCCTAATCTGGGGGACAACTATGCTGCCTAATCTGGGGGACAACTATGCTGCCTAATCTGGGGGACAACTATGCTGCCTAATCTGGGGTACAACTATGCTCCTAATCTGGGGGACAACTGGGGTACAACTATGCTCCTAATCTGGGGGACAACTGGGGTACAACTATGCTCCTAATCTGGGGGACAACTGGGGTACAACTATGCTCCTAATCTGGGGGACAACTGGGGTACAACTATGATCCTAATCTGGGGGACAACTGGGGTACAACTATGCTCCTAATCTGGGGGACAACTGGGGTACAACTATGCTCCTAATCTGGGGGACAACTGGGGTACAACTATGCTCCTAATCTGGGGGACAACTGGGGTACAACTATGCTCCTAATCTGGGGGACAACTGGGGTACAACTATGCTCCTAATCTGGGGTACAACTGGGGTACAACTATGCTCCTAATCTGGGGGACAACTGGGGTACAACTATGCTCCTAATCTGGGGGACAACTATGCTCCTAATCTGGGGGACAACTATGCTGCCTGATCTGGGGGACAACTATGCTCCTAATCTGGGGGACAACTATGCTGCCTGATCTGGGGGACAACTATGCTGCCTAATCTGGGGGACAACTATGCTGCCTAATCTGGGGAAAAACTACCCGACCCTCCACAATATTTTTAGTTTCTCATGTGGCCCCATGGGATAAATAATTGCCCACCCCATTCCTCCTCAACCCCGGACATTCCTTAACCTGGAGCCGCCCGGGGAAAGGAGAAAGTGAAGACAAGAGACTGGTGAGACCTCTCTGCAAAATTGTGTATTTAATGCAGTGTTTCCCAACCAGGGTGCCTCCAGCTGTTGCAAAACTATTACTCCCAGCATGCCCAGACAGCCTTTGGCTGTCCGGGCATGCTGGGAGTTGTAGTTTTGCAATAGCTGGAGGCACCCTGGTTGGGAAACACTGATTTAATGTGTGAAACTATCTGCTGCGCTCTGTATCTAATCCTGTCATGTGCGATACTGTCTGCTGCGCTCTGTATCTAATCCTGTCATGTGTGATACTGTGAGCTGAGCCTGTATATCCAAATCTGTCATGTGTGATACTGTCTGCTGAGCCTGTGTATCTATATCTGTCATGTGCGATACTGTCTGCTGAGCCTGTGCATCTAAATCTGTCATGTGTGATACTGTCTGCTGAGCCTGTGTATCTAATCCTGTTATGTGTGATACTGTCTGCTGAGCCTGTGCATCTAAATCTGTCATGTGTGATACTGTCTGATTAGCCTGTTTATCTGACGTTGCGCAGGGGGACGTCACTCGTCATCAGAGAGAGCCAGCGTTGCTGTCGCGCACCACCACTACCGCCGCCGCCGGCATGAATAGGGTTTTGGTAGGTATTCTCTAAATGTAAATTTTTTTGTGCGATATAGGAAAACTCCCCCCGCATATATATTGTATCCATCCCATCCCCCATGCCATTTCTTAAACCCCCCTCCCATCCCCCATGCCATTTCTTAAACACCCCTCCCATCCCCCATGCCATTTCTTAAACCCCTGATCCCTCAGCCCCTGTGCAATCTGGCCCCTCCCCTTTTGTAGCTCCACCCCCACATAGCCACACCCATGACCGGTATTTTTCTGAGGGAAAGGTGGCAACCCTACCTGGATGCCTGCTGAAGGATTTCAGCAGGCACCCAGTTCCGATCTCTGCCCGGCGAGCGGCAGAGACCGGAAATACAACAGGACGTTCTCTAACGTCCTTGGGCATTAAAGCCCAGCTAGTGAGGACGTTAGAGAACGTCCTATGTCCTTAACAGGTTAAGGCCAAAATGGGCTGAGTCCTTAAGGGGTTAAACTTTGCCTTATAAGGTCCTTTAGTAACAGTTGGAAACATGCTCCAATGTTTACAAGAAATAGGAATCATGGGGTTCACCATAGAAATATTTAGTAAAATTTATATATTGTTGAAGTTGTTATATAACTACAAAATAGTATAATTTATATATTGTTGTAGTTGTTATATATTGTTGTACTGATTATTTAGTATAATTTATATATTGTTTCTGTACATTGTGTTTTTGAATCGAGTGGCTTGTAATAATATACTGTAAATATGTGTTCTATTAGTATTCTATCTGCAGTGGTAAGCAAAGCTGTTGGAGCTGTACAGAAATCAGTGTCAGGTTGAACGTTTTTCTGTACAGATTATGAACAGCCTGCCATTACTCATGATGTCTTATAAAGCTGTGCACTGTCAGGACTTTCTCCCATACTTGATTTTAAAGTAAAGGGTCTAATTTATTGCTGCTATAAGTCTGTCTACCTCTTGTCTTGTGTGTGTACACTTTAGACCTCAACTGCAATTAATGTAAACATTGACCAAATCCATTGATCGTATCTTATCTGGCTGCTTTATCTTCATTTTCCTCTGAATTCACTAAATAAGATAAAGCTCAAAATTATAGTTATATAAGATAAAGTTTTACTGTTCATTCACTGTTTAACTTATGGATTCTGCACGAAGTTTGATCCCTAGTATAATCTCTACCAGTAATGCCTAATAAAAAGGCACTTATTAGCTACTGTCTGCTGTGAGGTCATCCAAGCTGCCTGAATAAATCTGCCTTCATGGATGACCCATTTGTGCTGTGCATTACACTTTATTCTCAGTTAACAATATGTGCCAGCAATAAAAAAAATACAGTAACCCATCACTTTAGAATAATTTCACTTTAAATTGCCCTTGCTTGGCCATTGTAAAGGAAATGAATACTTATTTAAAGGAGCATTTCTATCTAACAAATTCCTAGTACTGTATTTTGCTAGGATGTGACATCACTAGAATTGGTCTGACCTAAGGGAACCCCCGCCTATCCAGAGAATTAAGGGACTAGGATACTGACTTCTGGCTTCCTCTCTATAAAGGAAACTACATCAGGCCCCATATACTTACAGCAGGGGTCTCAAACTCAAATTATCTGGGGGCCACTGGAGGTAGCAGCTGGGTGAGGCTGGGCCGCATGCGTCCCTTACATATAATGCCCCCATCATCTGCCCCTTACACATAATGCCCCCATCATGCGCCCCTCATCATCCACCAGCAACCCCCACATTCCCCCTACCCCCGTGTGGTAATAGCATGAGCTAACACATGATGGGGGTTCTACTTCTGGGGGTTCCCCCCATTAGATAGGCAGCAAGTTCCCCACATTAGGTAGGCAGCAGGTTCCCCACATTAGATAGGCAGCAGGTTCCCCACATTAGGTAAGTAGTAGCAGTTTCCCCACATTAGGTAGGTAGTGCAGGTTCCCCACATTAGGTAGTAGCAGCTCCCCCGCATTAGGTAGTAGCAGGTTCCCCACATTAGGTAGTAGCAGGTTCCCCACAATAGTAAGTAGCAGGTTCCCCACAATAGGTAGTAGCAGGTTCCCCACATTAGGTAGTAGCAGGTTCCCCAAATTAGGTAGTAGCAGGTTCCCCACATTAGGTAGTAACAGGTTCCCCACATTAGGTAGAAGCAGGTTCCCCACATTAGGTAGTAGCAGGTTCCCCACATTAGGTAGTAGCAGGTTCCCCACATTAGGTAGAAACAGGTTCCCCACATAAGGTAGAAGCAGGATCCCCACATTAGGTAGAAGCAGGTTCCCCCCATTAGGTAGTAGCAGGTTCCCAACATTAGGTAGTAGCAGGTTCCCGACATTAGGTAGTAGCAGATTCCCCACATTAGGTAGAAGCAGGTTCCCCACATTAGGTAGAAGCAGGTTCCCCCATATTAGGTAGAAGCAGGTTCCCCACATTAGGTAGAAGCAGGTTCCCCACATTAGGTAGAAGCAGGTTCTCTACATTAGGTAGCATTGTCGGCCCTTGACCCGACTCTCACACACAGACACACACAGAGAGACAGACACCCACACATGCACATACACATAGACACACGTACCTGTCCTGCGCTGTGCTTCTCTCCGGCAGCGGACTGACAAGTGACGTCACTGACGTCCTCCTTTGCGGGTCTGCGGAGGGACGTCACATGCGCGACGGCCCTCACCAGACTCGGGCCGGGCGGCCAACTGGAGAACAGGAGAAGGAGGGCAGGGTAAGTGAAGCCTTCCGGCATTCAGCGCTGCTTGCCCAAAGCAGGGCTAAATGCCTGAAGAAGTTACCTGCCCGGCGCCCGGAACTACATTTGAGACCCCTGACTTATAGTCACTGTGCGGGGAAAGATTGTAAAGAGGCACATCTTAAAAATTTTTTTTTTTTTGCATAGCCATGCTTCCTACCACGCTCAATCCACTCCCAAGCAAATCCTATCATGCCCAGTCCTTAATCATTAAATACAGCAGGGGGCTCAGCCCTGATAATCCAGTCAGGGTGCAACAGAGTGTTAATAAATATACACTATCCAAAAAGAACAAACTACACTGTCTAGGTGTGCATTCATCTTACAGTGTGTAGTGTTTGTTCTTTTTGGATCATGTCCAGTCCTATCATGCACTCCTGTAGACCAGTGTGAAACAACCTTACAGAGTGCTACCGTTACCCATGCAGACAGACCTCAACTCGCAACTGTGGGTGCGGGGTAGGATACAGAAGACGACAGCTGAGAAACATACTGCACAATACAGTGACAGAGATAGAGGGAGTATGGGATGTGGCTGGGCACAGAGTTTATAGCTTCTGAGCTCTGCCAAAGTTTTTAGGATGTGGATAAAGTTGATAGAGGCACTTGGTCCATGATCTATTTGGAATCCATTGGCAATTGACTTGTCAATGTCTATCACAATCAATGGGTTGCTGAAAGGGCTATAATGCATAGCCACTTCATTTCGAGTGCTGATTATTTGAAAAGCTGAAAAGAGTAAGACTTACTGGGAAAAAGGAATCACTTCTCTGTAAAGTGAATGTTTCTGCCAAAGGGCAGGGTTTGTTTTGGGTGGCAATGAGTAGTCTGGAATGGTGGGTTCTATATCCTAGACAGAAGCAGGCACTGCAGAGTGCTGTTATATTATCCCACTTATGTGTGTCTTGCCTGTGAAGGTCCCGTCTACGACCCTTTCTTCTGCAGCCTGTTGACAGCATGCAGCTCCTCGTGGTGCCACGTAATCCACATTAGCATCATCTGATTGCTAGGCAGACAAAATCTTCCAGCAGATGGGCAGAGGGAAGGAAGGAGTTGCCCACTTATGTGGTGGAGTATCAACCTTGACATGCACTTTGATTGACAGATTGCCATATATAGAGATAAGGGGAATGTAAAAAATGGGAAAAGGCTCCAGAAGGTGCCTGTGTAAAGACTTAAAGTGATCACATTTCATGTACCAAGACAGCAGAGCAGTGCCTAAAATCCTGGACTATTCTACTGGACCTGGGGCAGTCCGGAGGTCTGCCTAATTTATACAATTCAGCTAGGATTACCTATTTTACTCATTTGCTTCTGTCCAAATAATTATTTTCTTCATGAGTATTCTCACCAGTGGCAACTATCTCAGTCAACATACCATAACTGTATGATGAAATTACATTGACTGTTCCTCATAACTTCTTCACAGAAGGGACAGAAACAGCTGAGGATTAGACAGGCTCCTCCTACAGCTGGGAAAAATGTAGCTTACACTGTTATTTAAAGGAGAACACTCTTGACTGAAACATACAGCCAGTGGTGTTCCAGAAGTTCTCCTGTTTAATGTACCATTTTCTTGGCATGAAAGGGGTTATAATGGAATTGAACAGAAGAAACAACCATAGGCATTGTCATGTGGGGCAAAGAAAAGTGCTGCCCTGAGTTCCCCCATAGCCACTTTCCCTGCCTACTTGAGTCCTTGCCCTAAGAGTACAAGAGATAAAATGTAGGGAATAATCACACAAACAGATAGAGGGTGCAGTGGCATTGCTAGGGTTGGTTTCACCCGGTGCGGGAGAAAGTGCTGTCACCCCGTACCCTGAAGTAATTTTTTAGCCTGATTTGATGGACAATCACAATGTAGCCTGTCAGGGGAAATTATTTCCAGTTCAAAAACCAGATATACCAATTGCCAATTAAGTGGACAGTGCTAAAGAAGCTTTCAACATGTGATATTACAGCTCCTAGTATGATCTGAGCAGTAGTAAGGGTATGCTGGGAGTTGTTGTTTCACAAATCATTACTGCAGAAGTTACAAGTGACTACAGCTTTAGTGGGTGATATGGGACAATGAAATAAGTGGCTCACAGTTCTTGACGTCTTCTCTGTTGTCTTTCCTTATCTAATTCTGATGGTACATACTGCCACATTTAAGCTAATTTTTCTGTCTGAACTTGATGCCCAGATAGCACTGGCTCCTCGTTTCATCAGTGCAGTCTGATCCTCTATATGAAAACAATAATTAATATAACTCTGCCAGAACCTGTGCCCCTGAATATAACACTACCGCACACTGGCCCTGATTTACTAAGAATGGAGTGTTTATTCTGGAGTGATTTCAATATCACTTGTCTTTTTTTTCAGGCTTATTTACTATTCTGTCGCACATGTCGGTTATTTTTCTGTCGCACGTTTTTTTGTGTCGCACTTGTCAATTGTGTCGCACAAACTCCGAGCTAAAGAAATGAGTTGTGTGAGTCAAAAGGGTTTAGACTTGTTTGTTTATAAATGTTTCCATGAATGAAAAGTATTCATGTGTTATAATTTTTCAAACATTACAACAAGTTTATCAGCTTGGGTGTTAAATTGATTTAAACCTAATAATGCAAATGTGTTAAAAAGAAAAAAAATTAACATTAACTATCACAAAAGCATTCAATATTTTATTCATAAAAGTGTTAAACGATACAAAATGTTTTCAGGTTATAAAACAAGTTACTTTCACAAAAAACACAATGGCAAACAGTCCCTTGTTAGAAATCACTCCATTTTTGGAATTTCACTCGGCCTCTTGGCTGTTGATTATTGTGTGCGGCAAACTCACACTCTTTTTCGAGTGATTTTGAAAGTACTTGCCCATAAAACGCCCATTTTTGCATAAAACACGCCCATTTCAGAGAGAAAAAAAACACTCAGAGTGTTTTCTAAAGTGTCACTTGTGCAACAAAAATTTGGTCACATAAATAGTCGCACAGACGTTGCGACTAAAATTTTGGCGCAATAACCGAGAAAAAGAGTCAGTTGGACTTTAGTATATAATACTACCCCACACTTTTCCTCCTGAATATAATACCGCCACACACTGCGCCCCCTGAATATAATACTACAACACACTGTGCCCTCTGGATATAATACTATCACACTGAGCCCTCTAAATATTATACAACCACACACTTCGCCTCCTGAATACAATACTGCCACAGAATGTGCCCCCTGAATATAATACTGCCACACACTGTACCACTGAATATAATACTGCCACACACTGTACCCCTGAATATAATGCTACCACACACTGCGCCCTCTGAATATAATACTACCACACACAGTACCTTTTAAATATAATACTACCACACACTGCGCCCTCTCAATAAAATACTGCCACACACTGTTCCCTATGAATATAATAACACAACATGCTGTAGCCCATAAAAAGGTACCACCCCAGAAATTACTTATATACGGTAAATTATATCTCTGAAATACAAAACAAACTGTGCATCAGAAGTAAATTTATTATACACTAGTGCCCACATATATTATATAATGTGCTTCATGCCCCCCTATTTTATATACTGTGCCTGACGTTAGCATCCCAAGCACCCTTAACACCCCCACATTACTGTGCATCATAAGATATAGGGGGTGATGATGTAGACCTGAAGCACAGTAATGTGGGGGTTGGGGGGTGATATGATTCATATCAGCCTCATAACTCCCCCCAACCCCCACATTAGTGTCCCTATTTATGTCTGCTTCCTCCCCCCCCCCCCCCCTCCACACACAGTATGCATTACTGTGACACACCGCAACCATAAACACCTCCCCCCGCCCGGCTCACCCAGCAGAGTGCATCCCTCACTGCTGCATCAATGCTGTCCTGCTTGTTCTTCCTCTGAGGCTGACTAATGTGATGGATGTCCCCATACAGCCCCCAAACCAATGTCACCAGAAGCGGCCCAGGCGCACTGGCAAATTAACCTCTGTGGAGTCTGGTGGTCCATGGAGGGGCAGTGGGGGAATGGTCGGGTGGGTAGGGTATTATTTTTTTCCCCCCTTTACATTGTTTCTGAGAGCTCAATCTGAACTGCAAATCAAGTTCACAGAAACAGTATGGTCTCAAGCATGGCACTTGGGTCAGGGTGTCACCCCACCAGAGGGTGTCACCTGGTGCAGTCCGCACCCCCCCCACCCCCCGCACCTAGGACCGTCACTGAGAGAGTGTTCAAACAAGCCAGGCCCAAATTGTGATAACAGAAAGCCATGTAATGTCACAAGCCAGGGTTGACTGTCTCCCTTTGACCCAGGGTTTATCAAAGGGGTATTCCAGGATTTTTTTTTTATTTGACTATGCTACAGGGGCTGTAAAGTGAGTGTAGTTCATAATATAGTTTCTGTACTTGTATGTGATGGTTTTCTTACAATTCTTATGTGATTTTCACCCCAATATTTATTTTTAACAGCATACAAAATGACTGTTGTCTCAGATTTTTCCCAGGTTGCAATGCGGCCGAGACCTGACTCACTAGTCAGCTGATGACAGGGAGCCTGTCTGCTTCAATGGGTGGAGCAATCGCTTGGTGGGAGAGAGATCAATCTGCAACTAATTCAACAGCTGTAGGCACCCTGATTAAAAACAACAGGCCTTTTGAATGGATACAGTTCATTTATGTTTCAATGGGTGGGGTGGCTGATGTGTGGGAGGGAGGGAAATGGAATTGTGGGATTTGTAGTCAAAAGAAGAAAAGCCAAAAAGAAAATACCAGTTCACAAAAAGCTAGCCACAGTGTTATGGTAATCTCTCAACATAGCCATTTAGCCCCAAGATAAGCGCAGATCCTTCCTAAGCATGTCCATTACTGTCTGGCAAGTCCTTGCTAAAATCACCTTATGGTGGATAACCCCTTTAAAGGCTGCTCTCTCTCTCTCTCAACATTCAATAAGCATTGTCAATACTGATGTCATTGATGGAAATTGTGTGGCAAACCTCTGCAATCTCACAAGTCAGGACTTCTCTACAAACACAGCTCCAGACACTCTACTTGACACAGCCCAGTATATTCTCTGCTTGCCAATATCAAGCTCTCACACCATTGCTCGAATAGCGGCTCATCACCCAGGCTAGGAACACTGATGTTTCACAACTCATTACTAACGCTCCAGCAAAGCACAACCACTACTTGGCAGGAGTTGGTTTTTAAGATTGCATGGGGACTTCCATGCGACCACCTTGCCAAACCACACAGATACTGCAGCAGTAAACAATGAAATGTATGCACAGCATTTAAGTGTGCGGAAAACAACATCTAACAATAGGCAATAGTTCCTGCAAATAAAGGCAACTTGGCTAACACAACTATAACATTTCCCAGTATGGCATTAAACCATTGAATGGCCACCATGTAATACTACATTGCAGCCTTAGGCAACTTTGTGCAGACAAAGTTAGTATTTGCCGGGTTTCCTGGGAATTAAGCTTTTCATAGTAAACTTCTGGAGACCCTATAAAATATATATAAAGTTTACTTTTATTAGTCATCAGGATGCCAGAAAGTAACAAGTGATGACATTTTGAATTATTTCACTTGACATTCGAAAAGATCACTTCAAAAGCTGATGAATAGGTAGGTAGGTATGTCATATAAGTCACTGAATTTATTAAGGTTTGTTGTGTGAATAGGTACATATTTATTGCAGCTTCTTTGCCTATTCAGAGTGATAACCTTGATCACTGAAGCTAAAAAAGGTCAGTACACAAAAAAGAGATCTAATTGCCATTGTACTGCTGTTATTAAAATTAACATAATTGCATACACTTCGACAATAAATGTCAACCATTTTCATATGTAACTGCGCTGCATATTTTTAGATGCGCATGTGAACAGCAGCTTTACTAAACTGTGATGGAAAACCAGAGCTTTTAATTATTCAAATCTCCACACACTTATTTGCTTATCAAACGCATTTTAGGAAGTAAAGAAAATTAGGCAACGGGCAGTTGAAGGGGCGCATGACAGATGTTGAAGGCCTGACACTGGCTGCTTTCTTCTCTGTGTAGTCAATTACTATTAATTATGCTGATTGCTTGGAGGCCAAGAGCATCTTGAGGACTAAGATTACTCACCCGCCTCCCTCATTCCAACCAGTTTTAAATCCCAGTGGAAAGTTCTTCACAAACATTCTTCCCATCATCCTCTTTGCATGAGAGTATAGTGAAACGATTTCTGCATGAAACCGAGCAAACTATAGAGGCTATGTTAAAAATATTCCATTTTCTTTATTCTTTTTAGACTAATGAATAAAATGTACATGCTTTATGATTATTCATATTACAGGCATGTACATTGTGGACTCATATATATAAACAATGTCTTATCTATTACTATTTTTTCAGTGTCAGGTGTCATTTACACAGCAGAGCCATATTCACACAGCCTATATGGCACCATATTGCAGCTATGTTTTACCCATGATGCAAGGCTTTTAGGAAAGAATATCTCTGCATTTTGATGTCTTATGGAGCCTAATTTTTATTTTCTGCAGGATTCTGTACCTTCCGCATCTCTGAAACAGAGTAATCTCTGTAATCGGGAGTCATGTAAAAGCCCATAGGATTGTATTGTGATTTTGTACTATGGTTGTTGAATGAAGCATCCAAATTTTTATGTGCATGAGCCTTCAGGATACAATACTGATTTTACGTTTCCATTATATACAGTCATTGCCATAAATGTTGGCACCCCTGAAATTTTTCAAGAAAATTAAGTATTTCTCACAGAAAAGGATTGCAGTAACATGTTTTGCTATACACATATTTATTCCCTTTGTGTGTATAGAAACTAAACCAAAAAAGGGAGGAAGAAAAGCAAATTGGACATAATGTTACATCAAACTCCAAAAATGGGCTGGACAAAATTATTGGCACACGTAACTTAATATTTGGTTGCACACCCTTTGGAAAAAAATTACAGAAATCAGTTGCTTCCTATAACCATCAATAAGCTTCTTACACCTCTCAGCTGGAATTTTGGACCACTCTTCCTTTGCAAACTGCTCCATGTCTCTCTTATTTCCCAACAGCAATTTTAAGATCTCTCCACAGGTGTTCAATGGGATTTAGATCTGGACTCATTGCTGGCCACTTCAGAACTCTCCAGCGCTTTGTTGCCATCCATTTTTGAGTGCTTTTTGACATATATTTGGGGTCATTGTCCTGCTGGAAGATCTCGGACGCAAACCCAGCTTTCTGACATTGTACAGTGCAACCAAAAATCCGTTGGTAAGCCTCAGATTTCATGATGCCTTGCACACATTCAAGACACCCAGTGCCAGAGGCAGCAAAATAACCCCAAAACATCATTGAACCTCCACCATATTCCACTGTAGATACTGTGTTCTTTTCTTTGTAGGCCTCATTCCATTTTCGGTAAACAGTAGAATGGTGTGCTTTACCAAAAAGCTCTATTTTCGTCTCATCTGTCCACAAGATGTTTTCCCAGAAGGATTTTGGTTTACTCAAGTTCATTATGGCAAAATGTAGTCTTGCTTTTTTAATGTCTCTGTGTCATCACCAGTGGGATCCTCCTGGGTCTCCTGCCATAGCATTTACTTAAAATTTCGGCAGATAGTTCATGCTGACACTGATGCTCCCTGAGCCTGCAGGACAGCTTGAATATCTTTGGAACTTGTTTGGGGCTGCTTATCCACCATCCGGACTATCCTGCATATACACCATTCATCAATTTTTCTCTTCCATCCATGCCCAGGGAGATTAGCTACAGTGCCATGGGTTGCAAACTTCTTGATAATGTGGCGCACTGTGGACAAAGGCAAATCTAGATCTCTGGAGATGGACTTGTAACCTTGAGATTGTTGATATTTTTCCACAATATTGGTTCTCAAGTCCTCAGACAGGTCTCTTTCTGTTGTCCATGCTTAGTGTGACACACACAGACACACAATGTAACCCACACCTGTTGCCCACACCTGTTACTTGCCCCAGGTGAGTTTAACCCCTTAAGGACACATGACGTACTGGAACATCTATAACGCGGGGCCACCCGTGGCTAACAGCGCGCGGCATTGATCGCAGTGCCGCGCGCTATTAACCCTTTAGACGCGGCGTTCAAAGTTGAGCGCCGCATCTAAAGTGAAAGTGAAAGTGTGCCGGTTAGCTCAGTGTTCTGTTCGGGATAGCCGCGGCGAAATCGCGGCATCCTGAACAGCTTACAGGACAGCAGGAGGGTCCCTACCTGCCTCCTCACTGTCCAATCGCCGAATGACTGCTCAGTGCCTGAGATCCAGGCATGATCAGTCAAGCGGCAAAATCATCGATCACTGGTTTCTTATGAGAAACCAGTGATCAATGTGAAAGATCAGTGTGTGCAGTGTTACAGGTCCCTATGGGACCTATAACACTGCAAAAAAAGTGAAAAAAAAAGTGAATAAAGATCATTTAACCCCTTCCCTATTAAAAGTTTGAATCACCCGCCTTTTCCCATAAAAAATACACAGTGTAAATAAAAATAAACATATATGGTATTGCCGCGTGTGAAAATGTCCAAATCATAAAAATAAATCATTAATTAAACCGCACGGTCAATGGCGTGCGCGCAAAAAAATTCCAAAGTCCAAAATAGTGCATTTTTGGTCACTTTTTATATCATGAAAAAATGAATAAAAAGCGATCAATAAGTCCTATCAATGCAAAAAGGTACCGTTAAAAACTTCAGATCATGGTGCAAAAAATGAGCCCTCATACCGCCCCATACGCGGAAAAATAAAAAAGTTATAGGGGTCAGAAATAACAATTTTAAATGTATTCATTTTCCTGCATGAAGTTATGATTTTTTCCTGAAGTACGACAAAATCAAACCTATATAAGTAGGGTATCATTTTAATTGTATGGACCTACAGAATAAATATCAGATGTCATTTTTACCGAAAAATGTACTACGTAGAAACGGAAGCCCCCAAAAGTTACAAAACTGCGGGGTTTTTTTCAATTTTGTCTCACAATGATTTTTTTTCCATTTCAGTGTAGATTTTTGGGCAAAATGACTGGCGTCATTTCAAAGTAGAATTGGTGGCGCAAAAAATAAGCCATCATATGGATTTTTAGGTGCAAAATTGAAAGAGTTAGGATTTTTTAAAGGCAAGGAGCAAAACACGAAAATGCAAAAACGGAAAAACCCCCGGTCCTTAAGGGGTTAAAGGAGCATCACATGCTTGAAACAATCTTATTTTTCCACAATTTTGAATGGGTGCCAACAATTTTGTCCAGACCATTTTTGGAGTTTGGTGTGACATTATGTCCAATTTGCTTTTTTCCTCCCTTTTTTGGTTTAGTTCCAATACCCACAAAGGGAATAAACATGTGTATAGCAAAACATGTGTTACTGCAATCCTTTTCTGTGAGAAATAATTCATTTTCTTGAAAAATTTCAGGGGTGCCAAAATTTATGGCTATGACTGTAATTCACAACCGCAATAAAGTTAGGCAGCAACAAGTCACAGACAAGTTGCACAAATATTTTGATCATGCGACCTGGATGCAATTTCCTGTTGTGCGACATGCGTCAATGTGTAGCTCAAAACTAATATTTCACATAAACTATTTGAACACGGACAGTTTGAACATGGACAGTACATTTGGAAAAGCATCCACTTTTCTTCATCAGGTCTATATTTAGACCTGACCTGTTGAATAAAAATAAATGCTTTTCGAAACTTGTTGTTTCGGGATGGAGGCTGCAACTGGAAGCTACTACATGCAACATGCCCTGAGCTCAACACATGTTGAACACCCCACCTGAACTGTCTACTGCCATTTTCATAAGTTTACACCAAATCAAGCAAATGGTGGGGAATCTCACCTCACCAACCAACACACATAGGTGTAGTGTTCCATAATTAATATACCCCAAAATTAAACACTACTACCAGAATAATGTATAACATTTTATTAAATACAAATATAATGATAAAAACAAATGACATAAAGTAATAGGGCACATACATACGATCACAGTTGGTAGTGCACGATAGGTAAGTAAATATCAGAAACAAAGACTCTTAACAGGAAGTATAATAAATAATTGTAGAGCAGCTAGTAAATCAAATCAATGTATAGTTATCACATATAATATAAAGTGCCTAGTGCAGGAAAACTAGCTAGCATATAACATCAAGTAGATAAATATCTATGGAGAGTAAGCAGGTCCTACCAGTCCGTGCACTAGAAAGCGCTTTTTTTTCCTGTACCTTCTTTTCACATAGACCAGCTGCGCCAGTGCCAGTCCCTTTGTGGCAAAGCCCAGCCTACTCTGTGAAAGCTGGCACACAAAGTGGCAAAAAGTTGCATCACTCTTGCACAAAGTGGATGTTTGCCCAAAAATGATGCTACTTTTTGCCAGGCCTAATATATATCTCTTATTGACTTCCATAACAAAATGGTGTTGATCTACTCTACTGCATATGTAGAGTTCACCATGGAATTGAACTAACTGCTAATGGTGTGATCCTTTGCTATCTGCCTTTAGCTATATAGTATATATATGCTACTTTTCAATGTAATCCTGCATTTGATGATTAATTCTCTGACCCTAGTGTACACAGCACAAGCTGAAAAGTGATCTCTACAAACCAGGGAATTTGGTTCTATTGTTAGGCTCAGTGGTCAATATGAAAACTAATATTTCAGGATTTATTTTCATACAGATAGTGACATAGAGGAATAAAAAAAACTGCATCATAGAAGGAACATGCTTTTATTTTACGGCGTGGAACCCTATTGCTTCCTAGATAAACACACAGAATGCCTGGGGTCCAATTGCTTCATGTCATTGTATCAGTGTGCTGTAGGAGGGACAGAACTAACAATAGTTTCATACTCTTCCCAATTGTTAAAATGAGAAAAGGAAAGTTTCTTTATCTTTAGCCCCATACTGATTTCTAGTAGATAGGATATTCCTTTCACAAACCAGTCCAATTCATTACCTGGCTCATGAATGTGATCTATGTCAATTCTTTCCATTTATGTTTCCTTTTTTCTCTCATAATTTTTCCTTTTCTTCCTATTTCTCTTTCTCCTTTTAAAGATTCTCCCTGTCCCCTAGTAACAGTGACTCTTCCTTGGCAACTGAGATCCTTCACGTAACACCTCCCTACAAACCAAACAGGCAGAAAATAGCTTCAATTTGTGACGTAAGGAGCTACTGTGCTGTTTGTATAATGTTTCTAGCCTGGGTTAACCCTTTTTTCATGAAAGACTTGCATTACTGTAGTGATTAACAGCAGCATCATTTACAGAGGCAGTAAGTAAATAGAGTCCATCCATAAGTTTCACAGTAAATATCCCTCAATTCTAAAACAGGGACATGTTAGTAAAGATGACATCCAACAACTTTATCAGGAGAACTGTGCTTTCTTCTTTGACCATCAGACACCCTATCACGGAATGTCTTAGTCAACAACACTGACCTTGTAAACAAACTATTAGAGCTCTAAAGCCAATGATGCAGGCACAAAATGGATCATCCTTATAGAAATGGTGAAATGTAACTTAAATGCTGCATAAAATGTCACAATAGATACAAAAGACAAAAAAGTGCACAACAACAAAACTTAATGTTCATAAATGCAACAGCATTAACATCTACATTAAAGCAGCAATGCAAAAGAATAAAATGCTTATGACATAAGGTGATTATTGGCTGAAGAGGAAATTGCGCAGTGTAATTGCGCAATAGTTATGTCCCTGATGCAAAGGAATCCTCTAGAATGGAAGTCTTCCCTTTATCCTAATGCTTCTGAATTGTCCCCAGAGGACAGTTTTTCTTTTCTTTTATATGACGGGCCAGAAAGGGCAGCTTATTTGGAGTCGCAATTGGATACCTGGAACAGTGCTGCAAAAGAGAATTGTGCTAATTTATGGAAGTAGTGAGGGCTTAATCCAGCCATATGTTGCCAGTTTAGATTGGGTCTGTCTGATACTCTCAAAGCCTTGCTGGTTAGTTACCCCCCTTCTGAGACTAAGGATATGAGGACACAAGTGAGAATGTTCCTCCAACCCAGGCCTTCTGTTAGATCCATGTCCATTTCCCACACACTCACCAACGGAATGGATGGTAATAATTAGGGATGTCCCGATACCATTTTTTTAAGACCGAGTACAAGTACCGATACTTTAATTCTAGTACTCGCCGATACCAAGTACGAGTACTTTTATTTTAACCCCTTAAGGACGGAGCCCATTTTCATCTCTAGGACGAAGCCCTTTTTTGCAAATCTGACCACTGTCACTTTAAACATTAATAACTCTGGAATGCTTTTAGTTATCATTCTGATTCTGAGATTTTTTTTCGTGACATATTCTACTTTAACATAGTGGTAAATTTTTGTGGTAACTTGCATCCTTTCTTGGTGAAAAATCCCAAAATTTGATGAAAAAATAAAAAATTTAGCATTTTTCTAACTTTGAAGCTCTCTGCTTGTAAGGAAAATGGATATTCCCCCCAAAAATTTGGGGGGATTCACATATACAATATGTCTACTTTATGATTGCATCATAAAATTGATGTGTTTTTACTTTTGGAAGACACCAGAGGGCTTCAAAGTTCAGCAGCAATTTTCCAATTTTTCACAAAATTTTAAATTTTTCTGGGACCAGTTCAGATTTGAAGTGGATTTGAAGGGTCTTCATATTAGAAATACCCCATAAATGACCCCATTATAAAAACTGCACCCCCCAAAGTATTCAAAATGACATTCAGTAAATGTTTTAACCCTTTAGGTGTTTCACAGGAAAAGCAGCAAAGTGAAGGAGAAAATTCAAAATCTTCATTTTTTACACTTGCATGTTCTTGTAGACCCAATTTTTGAATTTTTACAAGGGGTAAAAGGAGAAAATGTATACTTATATTTGTAGCCCAATTTCTCTCGAGTAAGGACACACCTCATATGTCTATGTAAAGTGTTCGGAGGGCGCAGTAGAGGTCTCAGAAGCGAAGGAGCGACAAGGGGATTTTAGAGAGTACGTTTTTCTGAAATGGTTTTTGGGGGGCATGTCACATTTAGGAAGCCCCTATGGTTCCAGAACAGCAAAAAAAAAACACATGGCATACCATTTTGGAAACTAGACCCCTTGAGGAACGTAACAAGGGATAAAGTGAGCCCTAATACCCCACAGGTGTTTCACGACTTTTGCATATGTAAAAAAAAAAAAGAAAAATGTCACTAAAATGTGGGTTTCCCCCCAAATTTCACATTTTTGCAAGGGTTAATAGCATAAAAGACCCCCCAAAATTTGTAACCCCATCTCTTCTGAGTATGGAGGTACCCTATAAGTGGACCTGAAGTGCACTGCGGGCGAACTACAATGCTCAGAAGAGAAGGTGTCATATTTGGCTTTTTGAGAGCAAATTTTGCTCGGGGGGCATGTCGCATTTAGGAAGCCCCTATGGTGCCAGAACAGCAAAATAACCCCCACATGGTATACCATTTTGGAAACTAGACCCCTCACAGAATGTAATGAGGGTACAGTGAGCATTTACCCCCCACTGGTGTCTGACAGATCTTTGGAACAGTGGGCTGTGCAAAATTTTTCATTTTCACGGACCACTGTTCCAAAGATCCGTCAGACACCTGTGGGGTGTAAATTCTTACTGCACCCCTTATTACATTCCGTGAGGGGTGTAGTTTCCAAAATGGGGTCACATGTGGGTGTTTTTTTTTTTGCGTTTGTCAGAACCTCTGTAACAATCAGCCACCCCTGTGCAAATCACCTCAAATGTACATGGCGCACTCTCCCTTCTGGTCCTTGTTGTGCACCCCCAGAGCACTTTGCACCCACATATGGGGTATCTCCGTACTCAGGAGAAATTGTGTTACAAATTTTGGGGGGCGTTTTTCCCTTTTACCTCTTGTGAAAATGAAAAGTATAGGGCAACACCAGCATGTTAGTGTAAAAATTATTTTTTTACACTAACATGCTGGTGTAGACCCCAACTGATCCTTTTCATAAGGGGTAAAGGGAGAAAAAGCCTCCCAAAATTTGTTAGGCAATTTCTCCTGAGTACGGCGATACCCCATATGTGACCCTATTCTGTTGCCTTGAAATACGACAGGGCTCCAAAGTGTGAGCTCCATGCGCATTTGAGGCCTGAATTAGGGACTTGCATAGGGGTGGACATAGGGGTATTCTATGCCATTGATTCCCAAACAGGGTGCCTCCAGCTGTTGCTAAACTCCCAGCATGCTTGGACAGTCAATTGCTGTCCAGAAATGCTGGGAGTTTTTGTTTTGCAACAGCTGGAGGCTCCATCTTAGAAACACTGCCGTACAATACGTTTTCATTTTTATTGGGGAGGGGGGTGGTGGGGGGGCAGTGTACGTGTGTATATGTAGTGTTTTACTCTTTATTTTATGTTAGTGTTTTTAGGTTACATTCACACTGGAGTCTCCCGCTAGGAGTTTGAGCTGCGGCGAAAAATTTCCCGCAGCTCAAATTTGTAGCGGGGAACTCACTGTAATCTGCCGCCAGTGTGAATGTAGCCTGTACATTCACACGGGAGGGGGGTCAAAACTACAACTCCCAGCATGCACTGACAGACCATCCATGCTGGGAGTTGTAGTTTTGCAACAGCTGGAGGCACACTGGCTGGAAAACCTTGAGTTAGGTTCTATGACCTAACTCAGTATTTTCCAACCAGTGTGCCTCCAGCTGTTGCAAAACTACAACTCCCAGCATGTACTGATTGCGGAAGGGCATGCTGGGAGATGTAGTTATGCAATGGCTGGAGGCACGCAAGTACAACTCCCAGCATGCCAAGACAGCCTTATGCTGTTCCTGAATGCTGGGAGTTGTAGTTTTGCAAGATTTAGAGGGGTTCAAGTTGTAAATCACTGTCCAGTGGTCTCAAAACTGTGGCCCTCCAGATGTTGCAAAACTACAACTCGCAGCATGCCCAGACAGCAAACTGCTGTCTGGGCATGCTGAGAGTTGTAGTTGTGCAACATCTGGAGGGCTACAGTTTGAGACCACTTAGTGATCTACAACCTGAATCCCTCTAAATATTGCAAAACTACAAGTCCCAGCATGCCCACACAGCAAACAGCTGTCTGGGCATGCTGGGAGTTGTAGTTTTGCAACATCTGGAGGGCCACGGTCTATAGACCACTGTAAACTGTGGCCCTCCGGATGTTGCTAGGCAACAACTCACCTAGCAGTACCCGGAAGTATTGCTGCCGCCACCGCCGCACGTGGGGGAGGATCGCGAACGGGGATCCGGGATCCAGGTAGGGACCTTCGGCGCCGACCTTCCCTGGACGGTTCCCCCGTTTTGCCCGGACACCGATAGGTGGGCAAAGCGGGGGAACCGAACTTTAACCCCCCCTCCCCCTGTCTGCTATCGGTCGGTCGCTCGGCTGACCAATAGCAGGGATAGGAGGGGTGGCACCCCTGCCACCAAACTCCTATCCCTTTAGGGGGATCGAGGGTGTCTCGGACATCCCCGATCCCTCTTATTTTCTGGGTCACCGGGTCACCAGTGACCCGTATGACCCGGAATCGCGCAGATCGCAGGTCTGAATTGACCTGCGATTTGCGCGCATCGAGGTCATGGGGGGGTCTCAGGACCCCCCTCGGCGATGTGCCAGGATGCCTGCTGTTAGATAACAGCAGTCATCCCGGCCCGATCACCGCTACCGGTGACGCGGCGCTCCCGGAACCCCGCGACGTACATGTACGTCGCCGCGCGCCAAGTGACACTTCGCGGCGCTGTACATGTATGTCGCTCGTCGTGAAGGGGTTAAAGGGAATCTGACACCAGGGTGACCCGGTTTCTGCCGCTGGTTCCTGTATTTGTGGGTTCCTTGTTTTGTACAATGGAAGTATGAGCCAAGATTTCTCTCTTCTCCATTGGACAGCACAGGGGATTTGCATTGGCGGCGAGACTGATCACCACATGGTAAGCAGCAGTAGAAACCGGGTCACCTCCATTATCTACCTATAAATTCAAGTTAGTGCAGGTGACTCTGCTGTAAGATTGTCTTTAATAGTAGGTAGTATCCCCCTGCAGACATTAGCATCAGCCCCCCGGCAGTCATTAGTAGCAGCCCCTCTGTAGACAGCAGCCCCCCTTGTAGACAGCAGCCCCCCTGTAGACCACAGCCCCCCTGTAGAAAGTGGGCCTCCATTTAAACAGCAGCAGGGCCCCCCCTTTAGACAGCAGCAGGGCCCCCCCTTTAGACAGTAGCAGGGGCCCTCCCTTTAGACAACAGCAGGGCCCCCTTTAGACAGCAGCAGGGCCCCCCTTTAGACAGCAGCAGGGCCCCCCCCCCGTTTAGACAGCAGCAGGGCCCCCCTGTTTAGACAGCAACAGGGCCCTCCCCGTTTAGACAGCAGCAGGGCCCCCCCGTTTAGACAGCAGCAGGGCCCCCCCATTTAGACAGCAGCAGGCCCCCCCCCGTTTAGACAGCAGCAGGGCCCCCCCTTTAGACAGCAGCAGTCCTCCCTGTAGACATTAGTAGCAGCCCCCCCTCCTTGCAGGCAGCTCACCTCCTCGGCCGCTCCACTGCACCGTTCTCCCGTCCTTCGGTCCGCATTCTGACGTCCTATGGAGGAGCATGTGACATATACGACACTCTGCTTCCTCCGTAGCATTACGCTGGGCGCAGGGGAGGAGGCGGAGTGACGTGTGTGTCACATGCTCCTCCATGGAACACTATGATGCAGACGGGAGGACAGGAGAACGGGTCAGCAGAGTGGCAGCAGCCGCAAGTATCGGACATGGTATCGGGGACATTAAACGAGTCCCCGATACCATGCAAATGGCTGGTATCGGCCCCAATACCGATACCAGTATCGGTATCGGGACATCCCTAGTAATAATATTATGAAAATTGATACCACCCACAATATTGGAGGCAGGATAGTAAAAACAGGGGCTTCTATTTCTACTGTGTTGGAGCAGATAAGTTCTTAATCACTTAGGGACCAAGGGCGTACAGATACACCCTGACGCCTTGGTACTTAAGGACCAAGGGCATACCTGTATGCGTCAGGCGGGGACCAGACTGGGATGCCTGCTGAAATCATTCAGCAGGCATCCCGTGACAATGCCCAGCGGGTCCTGAATTCACACCGGCGATCTGCTGCGATTCCGGTCATACCCAGAATTAGAAGGTGATCGGTGGTGTACTATACACTGCCAA
The DNA here is from genome assembly GCF_029499605.1 of Hyla sarda. Taxonomy (NCBI): domain Eukaryota; kingdom Metazoa; phylum Chordata; class Amphibia; order Anura; family Hylidae; genus Hyla; species Hyla sarda. The sequence continues at coordinate 278,615,414 of NC_079190.1, forward strand.
TCACCTCCTGTAGCGGGGGGGAGGTGGCGATCCCGTCACCTCCACTGGAGCGCTGCTATTGGTCTGACCAACAGCAGCTGGCAGAGGAGGGGTTATTGTCCCCTCCCCTCCTGACCCCCTAATATGTCCTCAAGGGTCTGCCACAGATTTTTCAGCATGACCCGGGCCCTATTAGGTTTTCAGGGCACTGCATTCCCCCCACCCCCTTCTTTTTTTTGGCAGCAGCATTTTATTTATATAACACCGTTATATATAGTATACACCAAACACTTACACTACACACTTTAACACACCGCCTCCCATCCCCTCCCCCCCTCAGCACCACCGTCGAAAAAAGATGATGGCCCGCCGGGCATTTTCGGTGGAGGAGGAATACACTTTGCTTGCCTACGACTCTGAATCTGACAGTGAGGACGAGGAAGATCCTACTTTCTGTGTTCTTCCTCGTCCTCCTCATCATCTTGCACTGATGATTATCCCCCTGCATGGCGTTGGAGACGCCGCCAGGCGAAGCCACACACCCACCATGATAGTGACCCAGTGGCTGACACCAGTACAAGCGTCCATGCCGCTCGTAATAGGAGTCTATCCCCCCAGACAAGTATACTGGCGCCCACTACCAGTGAATCTGTCTGGAGATCCCCAGAGGGATATCAGCCATGGATTCCTGAGTTTGTTGGCGACTCAGGAATCCGGATTGACACGCCGGATACACTGAAATTGACGATTTTAGTTATTTTTTCAGTTACTACTTTGTCAATCATATGGTGGAGCAAATTAACTTGTACGCCCAACAGTTCATTGCCCTCCACCCAGATTTGCTTTCGGCTAGGCCCAATGAATGGTATGCCATCAATGCAGCCAAATTGAGGAAATTTTGGGGCCTCCTGCTGCATATGGGTCTAGTCAAAAAACCAAGTGTCAGGCAGTACAGGAGCGGGGACATCCTCTACCCGACCCTGCTTTACAGTATGATCATGGCATGGAGGCGGTTCGAGGCCATTCGGAAATGCCTGCATTACACTGACAATGCGGCATGTCATTTTTGCGCCGTATGCGCTTTTACAACCGGACCTAAAACCGTGGTCAACCACGGTTTTAGGTCCGGTTGTAAAAGCGCATACGGCGCAAAAATGAGCCGACCGGACCGAACGTTTCACTCCGGTCGGCTCATTGAAATGAATGGCATACGGGAGCGCATACGGTCACATACGGGAGCGCGAGGTTTTAGCTCCCTCCTGCCGTATGCGCTCCCGTATGGGACAAAACGTAGTGTGGACCCAGCCTAACTTTACTCCAGACACCTATGCCCAAGGGTTAGTCCCGTGCCCTTACCCATGAAAACCTGTTGCTGGTCAGGTAAAAGGATAAGAGGGATGTCCTTTTGCTGACCATAATTCATGGTAATGGCAGCTCACCTGTCCCTGTGCGAGGTACCACAACAATGGTCCTCAAGCCTGAGGAACACTTGCCCCAATCATCCGGGCCTCTGCATAAAAAATTCAGGGAGTATCACACTTCCATGGAGTACTACATTTTCCCTTTTCATTTTAATTTCCCATAATTTGACCCCAATGTACCAAGTCCAGAGTACATTCGAATTTTTAACCCCATGAACCACTAAATTACCCAAACAACTCTTCTATAAAAAAAGAAAAAAAAACTGATAAGACCTCTGGGGGTATTTTTTCCAAAAATGGGTCATGAGTCACTGAGTCACTATCATTGGGGACTTTTTTATGTTGCCTCAAATGCGCAGCATGCTCTCACCACCTGAGTGAAGTGCGCATTTGAGGTAACAGGTTAGGGACGGCCACACACATCACATTCCCTCCCCCAATAAAAATGAAAATTGTCAGTTTTTCCCATTTTACTCCCAAAAAGCATAAATATTTTTTTATAAACATATTTGGTATATGTCCAAACTATCAAAATATAATGGTAATGATCCCGTACGATGAACGGCATGAATGTAAAAAATTTTAAAAAGTCCAAAAATGCTGCTTCTTTGTCACATTTTGTTAAAAAAATTTTTAGAAAAAATTACATAAAAGTTTTATATAAGCAAATGTGGTATCGATAAAAGGTACAGATGACAGCGCAAAAAATGAGCCCTCATACCGCCCTATATACGGAAAAATGAAAAAGTTATCTGTGGTAAAAATAGGGCGATTTTAGATTACTGATTTTGTACAAAAAGTTTTAGATTTTTTTTAAGCGGTACAAAAATATAAAAGTATCTAGCCATAGGTATTTTAATTGTATTGACCTCACAGAATAAAGAACACATGACATTTTTACTGTAAATTGTACAGTGTAAAAAGGAAACACTCCAAAATGTGCAAAATTGTGGTTTTCATTTAAATTTCCTCCATAAAAAAATATTATTTTTGGGTTTGCCGTACATTTTATGGTAAAACGAGAGGTCTCATTGCAAAGTTCAATTGGTCACGCAAAAAACAAGCCCTTATATGGGTCTGTAGATGGAAATATAAAAGAGTTATGGATTTTAGAAGGCGAGGAGGAAAAAACGAAAATTGGCTTGGTCCTTAAGATGAAAATGGGCTTGGTCCATAAGGGGTTAATGAACATTTATCAAACACCTGCGGGGTGTTAAGGCTCACTCTACTTCTTGTTACATTCCTTGAGGGGTGTAGTTTCCAAATTACTGTGCCATGTGTTTTTTTTTTTTTTTTTTTTTGCTGTTCTGGCACCATAGGGGCTTCCTAAATGCAACATGCCCCCAAAAAACCATTCCAGCTAAATTTGCTTTCCAAATGCCAAATGTGACTCCTTATCTTCTGAGCATTGTAGTTTGCCCACAGAGCACTTGACGTCCACACATGGGGTATTTCCATTCTCAGAAGAGATGGGGTTACAAATTTTGGGTGGCATTTTCTCCTATTACCCTTGTAAAAATGTAAAATTTTGAGGAAAACTGGCATTTTAGTAAAAAAAACATTTATCAAACACCTGTGGGGTGTTAAGGCTCACTGTACTCCTTGTTACATTCCTTGAGGTGTGTAGTTTCCAAAATAGTATGCCATGTGTTTCTTTTTTCTGTTCTGGCCCCATAGGGGCTTCCTAAATGCGACATGCCCCCCAAAAATCATTTCAGAAAAACTCACTCTCCAAAATCCCATTGTTGCTCCTTCCCTTCTGAGCCCTCTACTGTGCCCGACAAACATTTTGCGTACACATATGAGGTATTTCCTTACTCAAGAGAAATTGGGTTACAAAGGGTTAACACACTTACTGAATGTCAGTTTGAATACTTTGAGGGGTGCAGTTTTTATAATGTATTTATTATGTATTTCTAATATGAAGGCTCTTCAAATCTACTTCAAAACTGAACTGGTCCATGAAAAATTCAGATTTTGAAAATTTTGTGAAAAATTGGACAATTGCTGCTGAACTTTAAAGCCCTCTGATGTCTTCCAAAAGTAAAAACATGTCAACTGTATGCAGCAAACATAAAGTAGACATATTATATATGTGAATCAATATATCATTTGTTTGGTATGTCTATTTTCCTTACAAGCAGAGAGCTTCAAAGTCAGAAAAATGCTAAGTTTTCAAATTTTTCATGACATTTTTTAATTTTTCACCAAGAAATGATGCAAGTATCGGTGAAAATTTACCACTGTGTTAAAGTAGAATATGTCACGAAAAAACAATCTCGGAATTAAATTCATAAGTAAAAGCATCCCAGAGTTATTTATTCTTAAAGTGACAGTGGTCAGATGTGCAAAAAACGCTCTGGTCCTTAAGGTGAACATGGGCTTGGTCCTTAAGGGGTTAAAGATATGCTTGAAATGTCTGCAGCATGAAAAACTCCAGCACCCAAGGGTGACCACTCAAGTGCATCGGTGATTCCAAAATCTTTCATATTTGGCAAAACACAGTTTTTGTTTATGATAATTGTAGCATTTGCAAATTTTCGCATATGCTAATTTTTCACACATGCAAATTTTCGTTTATGCTAATTGAAGCATGCAAATTTTTGCATATGCTAATTTTTGCATATGCAAAAATATTACGCAAATATTCCGAATATGCGAATTTAGCGAATATATGACGAATATTCATTCATATATTCGCGAAATATCGCGAATTCGAATATGGCCTATGCTGCTCAACACTATCCACAAGTTCAACTGTGTTTAGGGTCTACACATTCACAATTTTGCTCTTTGTTTATCTTGAAAACATTTCTGCCAGTGTAATCTGTGAAATATTTTTGTTAAAATTTCAGAACCTTATTTTTGATTGGTCTTCAGGGAGTTGGTTCAGTGGTGGCCTGGGTGATTTTTTTTATTTAATTTCTATTTGTCTGACCAGTCTCAGTGCAGAGGAGAACAAGATTCCTGAGTATATCAGGGATTTTTGTGATGTTTTTTCTAAGGAGGCCTCTAACATCCTGCCTATGCATTGAGAATATAATTGTGCAATCAATCTGCTGCATGAAGGTAAGTACCTCAAGGGAGGAATTTTTAATCTCTCTGCGCCTGAGAGGGAAACTATGAAAGAATACATACAGGATAGTATTTAGAAGGGTCATTTCATCTGTCTGTTTCCACAATGGGAAATGGTGGGTTACATTGCAGGAAACTGAACAAAATCACAAGAAATAACCAGTACCTCTTGCCCTTAATCCTTGTCCTGTTTAATCAGATCTTAGGGGTCCAGTGGTTTTCAAGCTCGATTGGGGTCCTCCCCCCACTCCCGAGTATGCTCACAGAGCCTGTCCGCTATCTCACTCATCGCCTATGAAAAACAAGAGCCCTTTAGTTCAATAAGAAAGGAGGAATATTATCACCATACATATTTCCACCAAACTGTTACTGACCAAATCCTGTATACTGAGACCAATATTACCATTAATACCAGTATACAAGGGGGAATATTGTCACCCTACATATTACCATTATACTGTTATTGACCAAATTCTATATACTGAGACCAATATTACCAATGACACCAGTATGCAAGGGAGAATAGTACCGCCACCCCATGACCACTACCATTATCACACATAGTGAATTTATAAAACCCACTGAATACAGACCAAGATCCCTAATACAAATGCCATATAGTGGTGACCCCGTCTCTACACACAGGTGCTGTAGACGGTATAAGTGATTAGAGTGCAGTTAAGTCTACTGACTCACATAAAGCATCTTCTTCGTTCTCTTTTCTTCTCTGTCTTGCTCAGACCGCCATAAAGTCTTCTTCCAACCATGACTCGTCTCCACACTAACTGCTAGACAACAAACATATTAGGCGCCACACTTTTTCAGCACATTCCCCACCTGTTTCCTACACTTAATGCCCCAAATAATGCCCCCTTGGTGCCCTGCATAGTATGAGGGCGTAGGTAAGTATGTTTGGGGGAAAGAGTAGGGGGATTGGGCTGTGGTAGGTCAGTAATTTCTTCTCATCTATAAGGTAATGGTTCCATTAGGTAGGTAAGGAATCCCCTATCAGATAGTTTCCCAAGTAGGTTGGTAATGCCCCCAGTAGGTACATAGTAAATTATTGCCCCATAAATGCTCCCAGGAGGTAGTGCCCCCAGGTAGGTTGTAGGTAGTGCCCCCCAGTAAGTAATGCCCCCAGTAGATAGTGCCTCAAGTAGATTGGTCCCCCAGGTGGATGATGCCCTAGTTGGTAGTGGCTACACCTGGCAGCCGCTGTGCTGAGTTTATAGGCCCTGCAGCCCATCCTGTCATTTAAATAAGTAGGGGCACCAGGGGAAGGAGGGGTAAACTTGGGGTCAGTCTGCCCCTGGATATAACAGATATATATATGAGAGCACAGCCAAAAGCATGCTGGGAACTGTAGTCTTGCAACAGCTGGGGGCACCCTGCTGGGGAAACACTGAAATTGGCCATTTACCTCTTACTAACCCCACAACCATTTAACCTGCTCCCCCCCCCCCAACCCATGAAGTTACTTACCCCATTGAGATGCACTAGCAGTGGGCAGGGGAAGTCTTCAGCTTTCCAGCGGTGTGGGTAGGTATCAGGTTCTGTGGAGGAGCAGGAAATAAAGCAACTGCCCTCTCCACCAATAGGGCTGCATGGCAGGAGAGCATGAGGAGGGGAGGGGACTGAGCGTCTCTGCACTTTTGCCAGCGTAGCCGCCGCCCCTGCGCTGAATTTAAAGGGCCCGCAAGGTTAAAAAAAATTATGCTGGCAGTGGCAGGCACCTTCTCAGGCTTGGTGAGTGCCTGAGGGCCCCACCGTCAGTCCGCCCTCAGAAGCATGGACCACAGTTAAAAAGGCAGTCTCCTAATTCTGTGCTGAGGCTTCTGCAGGGGGTACAGCGGGGGGCGAGGGGCAGTCTCTGTATTTAAAATGCTTAAAAAATGTTTCACTATATCACTTGTTTTGCGCTTGTTTTGTCCAGCCTGATCCATCCAGGCCATTTGTGGTCTAGGTGGATGCCTCTGAGGTGACTTACTCACCTCCATTTTTAGAAAATGTTTCTCTTGGGCCTAGGTTTAGAAAAACTTTGAAAGGGCCCGGAGCATCCAGAAGAAAGAGGCAAACATAAAACACTACATGGGTCCACCTCTCTGCCAGGGAAAAAGTACGGTTGTCCACAAAATTTTGTGTCTGAGAGTACCACCAGGTAAACTGGTTCGGTACATTAGACCATTTGAAATTACTTAGGTAATAAATCCTGTGTCCTATCGCCTAACACTACCATAGTAATTTAGGATAAACATGGTGTTCCATCCAGTTGTTTTCACAGCAACAGAGGGTCCAATATTGCATTAAATAAGTAAGAGGAATTCACAGACCTGTTTCAGCAGTTTTTCTTTCTTTTATTCTTGCATTTGGTTAGCTTACAGCATGTTTAAAAGCATAAGGAGCACGGAGTCATTGCACACACGTGCATAGCTGATCCTGACGCTACGTTTCGGGGATCCCTTTAATCATGCGCACAGGTGAGCACCTGGTGCGATCCATGTGGACAGTTCCCTCCAGGTTGAGATCAGAAAATTGCCCAGATGTCTTAACCCCTTAAGGACCCAGCCAATTTTCACTGTAGGACTCGGCCATTTTTTTGCACATCTGACCACTGTCACTTTAAACATTAATAACTCTGGGATGCTTTTACCTTTCATTCTGATTCTGAGAGTGTTTGTTTGTGAAAAATTCCAAAATTTTTACTTTAAAGCTCTCTGCTTATAAGGAAAATGAATATTCCAAATAAATGATATATTGATTCACATATACAATATGTCTACTTTCTGTTGGCATTATAAAGTTGACATGTTTTTACTTTTGGAAGACATCAGAGGGCTTCAAAGTATAGCAGCAATTTTCCAATTTTTCTCAAAATTTTCAAAATTGAAATTTTTCAGGGACCAGTTCTGTTTTGATGTGAATTTGAAGGGCATTCATATTAGAAATACCCCACAAATGACCCCATTATAAAAACTGCACCCCTCAAAGTATTCAAAATGACATTAAAAAGGTTTGTTAACCCTTGTTAAGGTGTTTCACAGGAATAGCAGCAAATTGAAGGAGAAAATTCTAAATCTTCATTTTTTACTCTGGCATGTTCTTGTAGACCCAGTTATTTAATTTTTACAAGGGGTAAAAGGAGAGAAATCTTCCTAAAACGTATAACCCAATTTCTCTTGAGTAAGAAAATACCTCATATGTGTATGTCAAGTGTTCGGTGGGCACAGTAGAGGCTCAGAAGGGAAGGAGCGACAGTGGGATTTTGGAGAGTGAGTTTTTCTGAAATGGTTTTTGGGGGGCATGTCACATTTAGAACAGCAAAAAAAACAAAAGACACATGGCATACTATTTTGGAAACTACACCCCTCAAGGCACATAACAAGGTGTCCAGTGAGCCTTAACACTCCACAGGTGCTTGACGACTTTTTGTTAAAATTGGATGTGTAAATGATTTTTTTTTTTTCACTAAAATGTTAGTTTTCTCTCAAATTAAAATTTTTTACAAGGGATAATAGGACAAAATTCCCCCCAAAATTTGTAACCCCATCTCTTCTGAGTATGGAAATACCCCATGTTAGGACGTAAAATGCTTTGTGGGCGAACTACAATGCTCAGAAGAAAAGGAGTCACATTTGGCCTTTGAAAAGCAAATTTTGCTGAAATGGTTTTTGGGTTGGCATGTCACATTTAAGAAACCCCTATGGTGACAGAACAGCAAAACAAAACACACACTATTTTGGAAACTACACCCCTCAAGGCACGTAACAAGGGGTCCAGTGAGCCTTAACACCCCACAGGTGTTTGCCGACTTTTCGTTAAAGTTGGATGTGTAAATGATTTCTTTAATTTTTTTCACTAAAATGCTAGTTTTCCCTCAAATTATTTTTTTTTTACAAGGGATAATAGGACAAAATGCCCCCAAAATTTGTAACCCCATCTCTTCTGAGTATGGAAATACACCATGTGTGGATGTCAAGTGCTCTGCTGGCGCACTACAATGCTCAGAAGAGAAGGAGCGCCATTGAGCTTTTGGGAATTTTTTTGTTTGGAATGGAAGTCAGGGACCATGTGCGTTTACAAAGTCCCCCGTGCTGCCAGAACAGTGGACCCCCCCCCACATGTGACCGTATTTTGGAAACTACACCCCTCATAGAATTTAATAAGGGGTGCAGTGAGTATTTACACCCCACTGGGGTTTGACAGATCTTTGGAACAGTGGGCTGTGCAAATGAAAAATTACATTTTTCATTTTCACGGACCACTGTTCCAAAAATCTGTCAGACACCTGTGGGGCGTAAATGCTCACTGTACCCCTTATTACATTACGTGAGGGGTGTAGTTTCCAAGATGGGGTCACATGTGGGGAGGTCCATTTTTCTGGCACTATGGGGGATTTTTAAACAGACGTGGCCTTCAATTCCGGACAAATTTTCTCTTCAAAAGCCCAATGGTGCTCCTTCTCTTCTGAGCATTGTAGTTCGCCCGCAGAGCACTTTACATTCACACATGGAGTATGTTCTTACTCCAGCATTTTAGTGAAAAATGTTTTTTTTGTTTTCATTTTTCCATCCAACTTTGAAGAATTTTCATTAAACACCTGTGGGATGTTAAGGCTCACTATACCCCTTGTTACGTTCCATGAGGGGTGTAGTTTCCAAAATGGGGTCACATGTGGGTATTTCTTTTTTTGCGTTTATGTCAGAAGCGCTGTGAAATCAGCCACCCCTGTGCAAATCATCAATTTAGGCCTCAAATGTACATAGTGCACTCTCACTCCTCAGCCTTGTTTTGCGTCCGCAGAGCATTTTACGCCCACCTATGGGGTATTTCCGTACTCAAGAGAAATTGCGTTACAAATTTTGGGGGTCTTTTTTTTCCTTTTAACGCTTGTGAAAATAAAAAGTATGGGGCAACACCAGCATGTTAGTGTAAACATTTTTATTTTTTCACACTAACAAGCTGGTGTAGCCCCCAACTTTTCCTTTTCATAAGGGGTAAAAGGAGAAAAAGCCCCCCAAAATTCGTAGTGCAATTTCTCCCGAATACGGAAATACCCCATATGTCGCCATAAACTGTTTCCTTGAAATACGACAGGGCTCCGAAGTGAGAGAGCTCCATGCGCATTTGAGGACTAAATTATTGATTGCATAGGGGTGGACATAGGGGTATTCTACGCCAGTGATTCCCAAACAGGGTGCCTCCAGCTGTTGCTAAATTCCCAGCATGCCTGGACAGTCAGTGGCTGTTCGGAAATGCTGGGAGTTGTTGTTTTGCAACATCTGGAGGCTCCGTTTTGGAAACACATACAATACGTTTTTCATTTTTATTGGGGGGGGACAGTGTAAGGTGGTATATGTATGGTTTTACCCTTTATTTTGTGTTAGTGTAGTGTTTTTAGGGTATATTCGCACTATGGTGAGTTTCCCGCTAGGAGTTTGCACTGCGGCGAAAAATTTGCCGCAGCCCAAACTTGAAGCAGGAAACTTACTGTAAACCTGCCTATGTGAATGTACCCTGTACATTCACATGGGGGGGGAGGGGGCAAACCTCCAGCTGTTTCAAAACTACAACTCCCAGCATGCACTGACAGACCGTGCATGCTGGGAGTTGTACTTTTGCAACAGCTGGAGGCACACTGGTTGGAAAACCTTCAGTTAGGTTCTGTTACCTAACTCAGTATTTTCCAACCAGTGTGCCTCCAGCTGTTTCAAAACTACAACTCCCAGCATGTACTGATCACCGAAGGGCATGCTGGGAGATGTAGTTATGCAATAGCTAGAGGTACGCAACTACAACTCCCAGCATGCCGAGACAGCTGTTTGGGCATGCTGGGATTTGCAGTTTTGCAACATCTGGAGGGCTACAGTTTTAGAGAACACTGCAAAGTGATCTCCAAACTGTGGCCCTCCAGATGTCGTAAAACTACAAATCCCAGCATGCACAGACAGCAAACAGCTGTTTGGGCATGCTAGGAGTTGTAGTTTTGCAAGATCTGGAGGGATACAGTTTTGAGACTACTGTATAGTGGTTTCAAACTGTAGCCCTTCAGCTGTTGCAAAACTACATATTCCAGCATGCCCAAACAGCTGTCTGGGCATGCTGGGAATTGTAGTTTTGCAACATCTGGAGGGCAACAGTTAGAGACCACTGTATAGTGGTCTCAAACTGTACCCTCCAGATGTTGCTAGGCAACTCACCAGCTTATGTAGGATCCAGCCGCAGGACATCGTTGCCCGCCGATCTCCGTCGCCGCTGCCTCCGGATGGGTAAGTGGGTCTTCGGCGCCCGGTCCCTGTCGGTTTCCCCGTCCTGCCCCGCCTATTGTGGGTGGGCAGAACGGGGAAAATGAAAGTTAACCCCCCCACCTCCGGTCTGCTATTGGTCGTCGCTTCTGGCGACCCATAGCAGGGATAGGAGGGGTGGCACCCCTGCCACCTCGCTCCTATCCCTTCAAGGGGATCATAGGTGTCAACCACGATCCCCCTTATATTCCGAGTCACTGGGTGACCGTAGACCCGTAATGACCCGGAATCGCGCAAATCGCAAGTGTGAACTCACTTGCGATTTGTCGCGATCGCCGACATGGGGGGGGGGGGGGGGGTCGGCGTTCTGATGACCCCCCTGGGTGTTTGCACAGGATGTCTGCTGAATAATTTCAGCAGGCATCTCGGTCCGATCCCCACCCGGCGCGCGGCTGGGGGACAGAATTCTGCATGACATATGCGTACGTCATGGGTCCCTAAGTACCAGGGTGTCATGAGGTACGCATACGTCAAGGGTCCTTAAGAGGTTAAATACACAGTCGATTTTTTGCCTAGGTTGGAACAACTTAATGTTGAGAATGTGTCTTTGCTCTGCACACTAGATGTGCAGAATTTATACACTAACACACCGCAAAATGAAGGCATGACATGTGTTATGAACCTCCTGTCAAGAAACGCCACGTTGAGCATTCAGAAGATAGATTTTTTATGCATTTGTTAGATTTTGTGTTGAGTAAAAATCACTTTATATTCGGGGAGGATTATTTTTTTTCAAGCCCTCGGTACATTGAGTGGCTCATCGGTGGCACAGAGCCTGGCTAATGCCTTTATGGTACAGTATGAAGACTCCATAGTGTATGGCGAAATGGGCATGGACACGTCGTTCACGTGGCTTGGCTATGTGGACGACATGTTCATGTTATTGACAGGTGATGAAAATCTCTGCTTGATTTTGTGTCCATATTAAACACTAAACATTAGACTATCAAGTTTACATAAATTTACCATGAGACCATAATACAGTATTTAGATGTAGAAATTGAGAGAACAACAAATGGGTTTGAAACTAGTCTGTATTCCAAACCAACGGACCAAAACAACATGCTGCATAAAAATAGTTGTTACGTTATGCACTCTGGCCGCACATGCTGGCCGTGAGCACATGGTCCCCTTACCTGCTGCTGCTGACGGGGATGGGACTCGCATCGCGGGATACGCCCCCATGCGAGCCCCAGTCCGTCACTCTCCGGGTGTTTCTCCTGCCTCTGCCTCTCTCCTCCGGCCCGTCCGCACCGGAGCTTTAAGATTTAAAGGGCCAGTGCGCTCATTTATAAAAATTCCTCCACCCTCCTCACTTCCCTGCCGGATCTTTGTTGCCTTGTGCCTGAGAGAAAGCATTCCCGAGAGTTGCCTTACCGTGTATCTGATCCCTGGCTTTGTGACTTTGACCTTGCTCCTCTGCCGCCTGCCTACTGACCTCCTGCTACGTCTTGACTACGCTACTGTGCCGCCTGCCCTGACTTTCTGTTATCCAGACTATGAGCTGCCTTATCCCTCCTGTGCCTCGCATTTCCTCAGTCGCCTTGTGTGCTCGAGCCGTGCCAGGGGTAGCGACCTGGGTGCCGCCTGCCACAGCAAGTCCATCCCGCTTTGCAGCAGGCTCTGGTGAAAACCAGCGGCACCTTAAACTCCGCTCCCTGGTATGGTCCGAGTCATCTGCCACACAGGTCCAGCGGATCCACATCCACCGGTGTTCCAGTCTTCTGAAACGTGAGTGTTACAATAGTTTTCATGTTCCCACCACATTCAAAGGGTTACCAATAAGCCAACTAATTAGAGCTAAATGAATCTGTAATATGGAGGTATCTTTTCAAAAAAGTAAAGATCAGTTAGTGAAAACAATTCTCTGATAGAGGGTATACAAAAAAGGATTTAGATCAAAAGCAGTAGAACAAGTAGCTAACAAAACTAGGGAGTCTGTGATTAAAAAAGAAGGAAAAAAGAAAGAACACAACGAACACCGCACTATGCATATATCCACCTATGATAGGCATTCGAGATTAATAAAACACACTGTCAACAAATACTGGAGACTGCTGGGGGTGAATCCCAAGTATGGAGATTTGTTTAAAGAGAATCCTATCTTGGTTTATAAAAAAGGGCCTTCAATAGGTAATAAATTGATCCATAGTGATATTACAGTGGGGATCAAAAGTTTGTGCACCCCAGGTAAAAATTTGTATTAATGTGCATAAAGAAACCAAGGAAAGATGGAAACATCTCCAAAAGGCATCAAATTACAGATTAGACATTCCATCATTTACACTTTCAAAATAACAGAAAAAAAATGGCGTCTGCAAAAGTTTGGGCACGCTGCAGAATTTATAGCATGCACTGCCCCCTTTGCAAATCTAAGACCTGCCAGTGTCATGGACTGTTCTCAATCATCATCTGGGAAGACCAGGTGATGTCAATCTCAAAGGTTTTAAATGCCCAGACTCATCTGACCTTGCCCCAACAATCAGCACCATAGGTTCTTCTAAGCAGTTGTCTAGAAATATGAAACTGAAAATAGTTGACTTTTCAGCAAAACTTTTCAGATGTCAATATCCTCTGTTCGGAATGTAATTAAGAAATGGCAGTCATCAGGAATAGTGGAAGTTAAAGCAAGATCTGAAAGACCAGGAAAAATATAAGACAGAACAGCTTGCAGGATTGTGAGAAAAACAATTCAAAATCCACATTTAACTGCACAATCCCTCCAGAAAGATCTGGCAAACACTGGGGTTGTGGTACACTATTCCACTATAAAGAGATACAAGTACAAATATTGTCTTCATGGAAGAGTCATCAGAAGAAAACCTCTTCTACGTCCTCACTACAAAAATCAGCATTTGAACTTTGCAAATGAACATATAGACAAGCCTGATGCATTTTGGAAACAAGTTCTGTGGACCATTGAGGTTAAAATTTAACCTTTTGGCCGGAATGAGCAAAGGTACTTTTGGGAGAAGAAGGGGAACAGAATTTAATGAAAAGAACCTCTGTCCAACTGTTAAGCATGGGGGTGGATCAATCATGCTTTGGAGTTGTATTGCAGCCAGTGGCACAGGGAACATCTCACGAGTAGAAGGAAAAATTGATTCAATAACATTTCAGCAAATTTTGGATGCTAACTTGATGCTATCTGTGAAAAAGCTGAAGTTAAAGAGAGGATGGCTTCTACAAATGGATAATGATCCCAAACACACCTCAAAATCCACAGGGGATTACATCAAGAGTAGTGTTGAGCGGCATAGGCCATATTCGAATTTGCGATATTTCGCGAATATATGGATGCATATTCATCATATATTCGCTAAATTTGCATATTCGTAATATTCGCGTTTTATTTTCGCATTTGCGAAAATTTGCATATGCGAAAATCAGCATATACCAAAAATAGCATAAACAAAAATTTGCATATGTGAAAATTAGCATATGCGCAAATTAGCATATGCGAAAATTTGTATTCCAGTCTCACACAGTAGTATTAGAGCTTTCTTTACACCACACAAGCTGGAAGCAGAGAGGGATGATCACTGTGATGTGTACTGTGAAAAAAAACCAAAAGAAAAAAAAATGAATATTCGGAATTACGAATATATAGTGCTATATTCGCGAATATTCGCGAATTCGCAAATATGCGATATTCGCGAATAAAATTTGCATTGCGAATGTTCGCGAGCAACACTAATCAAGAGGAGTAAACTGAAGGTTTTGCCATGGCCTTCACAATCTCCTGACCTCAACATAATTGAAAATCTATGGATAGACCTTAAAAGAGCAGTGCGTGACAGACATCTCAAAGAACTGGAAGACTTTTGTAAAGAAGAATGGGCAAAGATACCTCAAACAAGAATTGAAAGACTCTTGGCTGGCTACAAAAAGCGTTTACAAGCTGTGATACTTGCCAAAGGGGGCAGTACAAGATATTAACTCTGCAGGGTGCCCAAACTTTTGCAGATGCCATTTTTTTGTTTTCTGTTATTTTGAAAGTGTAAATGATGGAAATAAAATCTAACTTTTGTTGACATATTATAAGAATGTCTAATCTGTAATTTGATGCCTTTTGGAGATATTTCCATCTTTCCTTGGCTTCTTTATGCACATTAATACAACTTTTTACCTGGGGTGTCCAAACTTTTGATCCCCACTGTGCTTTGAAGAAAAAAACGAGACAGATATTTTTGGCATCTAAAAAAAACTTTTTCATGCTTGGGATGCTTCAACTGCAGTGCAATGCTGCGGGGTGACAGTGTCCACCACCCAATGAAGGGGACTATAATCAAACTTAGAGGTTTTCACACTTGTTTGAGTCACAATGGGGGAGATTTATCAAAGGATTTAGACTGTTTTTTCCCATCTAAATTTGTCGCACAGAAAGTCGCAGTTTAAATATGTGCGACTTTTCTGCGACTTTTGCTTTAGAGGATTTTTAGAACATGATGCATTCCAGTTTATTTTAGACAGAAAAATGCATTGGTGCTGAATTTACCAATAGCGACTTTTTGGCAACAAGTCGCATCGGCTGAAAGTACGCTGAAATGTCAAACCATTCTGGAGCAGATTTAAATACAGTCTAAAGCATAGATCCCGAAGTCCATGCACAGAATTTATCAAGAGCCGTGCAACTTTTGATAAATTAGGCGCACAATAGACCGGCCTTACGCTCTGTAGCTTGGTCTATATTGATGCGGGACAAAGACAACTTTGATAAATCTCACCCAATGTTGTCTATATGTTGAAATGCCCATACGGCAAAGCTTACGTTGGACAGACAAGTAGAACAATTAAAACACGTATTATGGAACACAAAAGTATGATAAGAAAGTATTGTACTAAAGACAAAACTGAAGACTGTAAGCATGGTGAGACCTTGATGGCACGTCATTTCGCAGAGCATAAACATAATGTTACTGATTTGAGATGGCTTATTCTGGAAGAAATACTGGTCAATGTGAATGAGGACTTGAACAGACATCTTCTTCTGCAAAAGTTGGTGTATTGGATAAATGAACTAGATACGATGGAGCCGAGAGGTTTAAATGAAATGTGCAATTTTAGAGTTTTTCTTTAATACTTGTACTTTTTCATATTACCTTTTACTTCTATTTATTGATATATTTTGAATGTATATGAATGCTAAGCACAGCACAGAAACCAATTAACCCTTTATGTACCAAGGTGTGTTATAACAGGTATTTAAGCCATCACCAGGTGCTCACCTGTGCGCATGATTAAGGGGATCCCCGAAACGTATCGTCAGGATCAGCTATGGATGTGTGTGCAATGGCTCTGTGCTCCTAATGTTTTTAAACATGCTGTAAGCTTATCAAATGCAAGAATAAAAGACAGAAAAACTGCTGAAACAGGACTGTGAATTCCTCTTACTTACTTAATGTATTTATACCTACAAATGCCAAAGACGTACCAAAACATAACATCAAATGATGATGCAAAATAATATATAAAAAAATATATTTTATTAATTAAAATATACGTGAATCGAAAATGTATGTATAGATGGAATAAAAATATAGAGATGTTAACGTTCCCCTTTTAATTTTAGGGGTTGTGAACCCCTCTTGTGTACTCATGCTGCTTCCTGCTCCACTCTGTCAGCCCGTTGGTCCTGTGACAGTGTGCGACTCTGCCTCCACATCCTCCACTGTGTCCTAAGCCTCCACTGCCCGGACAAGTCTCAGAGGCCCTTCAGCATACCATGTGTGCAGGGCATGGGGGTGTCACGCTGTTCTTCACATGGTTTGCCTTGGCGAAAAGTCTTGGAAACAATGGCCGGTCAGGGCAATGGAGACGTTGCGCCTACATCTCACGGCCACATGAGCCCTGTGGGGGCTTGTTATATTTGGTCCTTTGTACCCAAACGCCGGGGTCCAGGACACTCAAACTTTGATTTTAATTTCAAATAAAAAAAATCACACATTTCAATGGTCTCCTCATGCATCAACCAACTCCAGGCTGTGTCATTCAGGCAATATATGGTTTACTGATGCCGCTGCTGGGCCTGGGAAATTCTAATTTTATCATAGGCAGCACCCGCTATCCAAAATCTTCTTCAAAAATTTAAAAAATTGTTGTGTTTTTTGGGGGGGATTGTGAAGCCCTGGTGTGTACTCATGCATCAGCCAACTACAGGCTGTGTCATTAAGGCAATATATTGCTTACTGATGCCGCTGCTGGGCCTGGGTTTTGGAAATTAAGTTTTTATCATAGGTAGCACCCGCTATCCAAAATCTTCTTCAACAATTTCAAAAAATGTTGTGTATTATTTTAGGGATTGTGAAGCCCTGGTGTGTACTCATGCATCAGCCAACTCCAGGCTGTGTCATTCAGGCAATATATGGTTTAATGATGCCGCTGCTGGGCCTGGGTCTGGGAAATGCAAATTTTATCATAGGTAACACCCGCTATCAAAAATCTTCAAAAATTTCAAAAATGTTTTTTGGGGGGGGGGGGGGGGTTGTGAAGCCCTGGTGAGTACTCATGTATCAGCCAACTCCAGACTGTGTCATTCAGGCAATATATGGTTTACTGATGCTGCTGTTGAGCCTGTGTCTGGGAAATTCAAATTTTAACATATGTAGCACACGCTATCTAAAATCTTCTTCAAAAATTTCAAAAATTGTTGTGTTTTTTTGGGGAGATTGTGAAGCCCTGGTATGTACTCATGCATCAGCCAACTCCAGGCTGTGTCATTCAGGCAATATATGGTTCACTGATGCCGCTGCTGTGCCTGGGTCTGGGAATAAAAATTTTGTTGTGGTAGGTAGCACCAGCTATCCAAAATCTTCGTTTTAAATTTCTAAATTCATCTTTTATTCTCAGGGATTGTGAAGGCCTAGTGCCTACTCATGCTGCTTGCAACTCCGGGCTTTGCCATTCATCCACTATATGGTCTCCTCATGCTGCCAACACCTCCACGCTGTGTCATTCAGCCACTATATGGTCTCCTCATGCTGCCAACACCACCAGAGTGTGCCATTCAGCCACTATATGGTCTCTTCATGCTGCCAACACCTCCACGCTGTGTCATTCAGCCACTATATGGTGCCCTCATGCTGCCAACACCTCCATGCTTTGTCATTCAGCCACTATATGGTGTCCTCATGCTTCAGCCTCATCCAAGCTGTGTCATTCAGCCACTATATGGTCTCCTCATGCTGCTAACACCTCCACGCTGTGTCATTCAGCCACTATTTGGTCTCCTTATGCTGCAAACACCTCTACGCTGTGTCATTCAGCCACTATATGGTCTCCTCAAACTTATGCCACCTCCAGGATCATTGTGCCGCTCTGCGGCAGTGATTCTAAAAGCGATGCCGGTAATCTGCATGTTATTCTGAATACCAGTATTATTTAACTACATATGCGTTTTAGAACACAGCAAAGTGTTCTATACCCCTATTGAGGCTGTCTGTAGGCTAGAAATAGCCTTTTTTAATATAGATTCGCCGCAAAAAAATTTGTATCGAAACTAACTTTTTCGGAAAAGTTGGCTAATCGGCCAAATCGAATTTTTGAAAAGTTCGCTCATCTCTAACACCCACCGTAAAAACAATGGGCTGCATAATCTAATATGCCGGGCCTTTTTTAACTTCCAGTCCAGCCCTGGAAGTATTTGTTGTACAGGAATTTCCCAACCTTTATCTCTACAGTTGTTTCAAAACTACAGCACCCATCATGCTCTTCTGTCTGCATGATGGCAGTTGTAGTTTTGCAACAGCTGGAGAGTTCATATGCGGGGGGGGGGGCACCTCATTCATTGTTTTAAAGGACACAGAGGTATAATTCGCTTCAGGGCAAGTGGCAATGTAATATTTGGGGGCCCAGCATGTGGTAGTTTCATACTGGGGCACAGTGTGAGGCAGCATTATAATCAGGGGCACAATTTTTGACAGTATTATACTCAGAGGCATGGTGTGGGGAAGTATTATACTCAGGGGCATGGTGTGTGGCAGTTTTATACTCAGGGGCACAGTGTGTGGCAGTATTATACTCAGGGGCATGGTGTGCGGCAGTATTATACACAGGGGCATGGAGTGTGGCAGTTTTATACTCAGGGACACGGTGTGTGGCAGTATTATACCCAGGGGCATGGTGTGTGGCAGTATTATACTTAGGGACACAGTGTGTGACAGTATTATACTCAGGGGCACGATGTGTGGCAGCATTATACTCAGGGGCACGGTGTGCGGCAGCATTATACTCAGCGATACGGTGTGTGGCAGTATTATACTCAGGGGCATGGTGTGTGGCAGTATTATAATTAGGGACACGGTGTGTGGCAGTATTATACTCAGGGACAGGTGTGTGGCAGTATTATACTCAGGGACACGGTGTGTGACAGTATTATAATCAGGGGCACGGTGTGTGGCAGTATTATACTCAGGGGCATGGTGTGTGGCAGTAATACAGTATTATACTCAGGGGCACGGTGTGTGGCAGTATTATACTCAGGGGCACGGTGTGTGGCAGTATTATACTCAGGGGCATGATGTGTGGCAATATTATACTCAGGGACGCGGTGTGTGACAGTATTATAATCAGGGGCACGGTGTATTACAGTATTATACTCAGGGGCACCGTGTGTGGCAGTATTATACTCAGGGGCATAGTGTTTGACAGCTTTCTATTTAGGTATTCAGCACGTGGCAGTTTTATATTCAGGGTTAGTGTTGGGTGTGAATATTCACGTTTCAAATTTAATATTCGCTATATATTCGAAATTACGAATATTCACTTTTTTTTATGTGAATATTTGCATATTCCTTCTTTTCACCTGTGGGCCAATTAGAATGATGCAAATACACTTGTCAGAGGTTATCAACAACATCCCTAGCAACCAATAGTAAAGTTGCCCACCCCATTGTTAGGATTCGGCAGGCTGGATGTGGATCCTCTGTGTCAGCGAGGGATTGACGTGGACCGTGTCGGTGGACCGGTTCTAGGTTGCTACTGGTATTCACCAGAGCCCGCCGCAAAGCGGGATGGTCTTGCTGCGGTGGTAGCAACCAGGTCGTATCCACCGGCAACGGCTCAACCTCGCTGACTGCTGAGAAGGCGTGGGACAGAAGGACTAGACAGAGGCAAGGTCAGACGTAGCAGAAGGTCGGGGCAGGCGGCAAGGTTCGTAGTCAATGGAAATAGCAGAAGGTCTGGAACACAGGCTTTGGACAACACTAAACGCTTTCTCTGGCACAAGGCAACAAGATCCGGCAAGGAAGGAAAGGGGAAGTGAGGTTAAATAGACAGGGAGCAGGTGGAGGCTAATTAGACTGATTGGGCCAAGCACCATAATAGTAAGTCACAGAGTTAAACAATTACTACTGAAGTGTGCAATATGTAACTCTACTACCTATATTACCTGAATACTACCACACACTGTGCCCCTGACTATAATACTGCCACACACTGTGCCCCTGAATAAAATAATACCACATACTATGCCCCGGAATATAATACTGCCACACACTGTGCTCCTGAATATGAAACTACAACCTTTCTGTCAGTGTATGATGGGAGCTGTAGTTTAACAACAACTGGAGCAATAAAGTTTGGGAAATACAACCCTAACTTCGCTATACGAATCGAATCCCCGTCGTGAATGTCAGTGCAGCGCTCCCGGTCAGCGGGTCTGACCAGGGCGCTGCAGAGAGGAGAACGCCGCGAGCGCTCCGGGGAGGAGCAGGGACCCGGAGCGCTCGGCGTAACACCCCTCACTGTTTTCTTCCTCGAATATGCGAATATGCAAAAATAACAAATATTACGCGAAATTCGAGACTATAGGACGAATATTCATCTATATATTCGTGAAGTATCACAAATTCGAAAATGGCCAATGCCGCTCATCACTATTCAGGGGCATAGTGTGCGACAGTATTATACCAGGCGCATGGTGTGTGTCAGTATTACAGTATTATACTCAGGGGCACCGTGTGTGGCAGTATTATACTCAGGGGCACTGTGTTCTAGCAATATTATACTAAGGGGCATAGTGTTTGACAGCATTCTATTTAGGTATATAGCATGTGGCAGTATTATATTCAGGGGTAGTGTTGGGCGTGAATATTCAGATTTCAAATTTAATATTCGCTATATATTCGAAATGACGAATATTCACTTTTTTATGTGAATATTCGCATATTCCTTCTTTTCACTTGTGGGCTAATTAGAATGATGCAAATACACTTGTCAGAGGTTATCAACAATATTCCTAGCAACCAATAGTAAAGTTTCCCACCCCCGCACTGTTTTCTTCCTCGAATATGCAAATATGCAAATATGCGAAAATAACAAATACGCGAAATTCGAGACTATAGGACGAATATTCATCTATATATTCATGAAATATCGCGAATTCGAATATGGCCAATGCAGCTTATCACTATTCAGGGGCATAGTGTGTGACAGTAGTATACCAGGGGCACAGTATGTGGCAGTTATATATTTAGGGGCACAGTGTGTGGCAGTTGGAGAACGGTTATGACTTATTAAGTACTAATTATGTTCTACAACAGGCAGTGCCTATTTCTTGCATGGCACTGCCACCGCTAGTTGTGAACCAGGTCTTAGGGTTTTGCTCGGACCTTCACCGGATGGCGGACCTGGAAATGCGGACCCCTACTAAAAGTAGTTGAGTACCCCTGCTCTACACCATCCGTGGTTTGACACTCCTGTAGATAGTGACATCATTACAAGTGTTAGCACAGTCTAAGAAGCTTCAAACAACAATCTCCTTAACTTTCACAGATATGGATCACTACATTGTGCCCTAAATATATCTATAAATATAAGCAAATATCTGACTTTTCTTGCTGCCAAGTGCTTTCCCTATGTTTCAAATGGTGAGATTAGTGCTGACTGCACCCATTTTCTCTGGCCAGGCCTGACTAGAAGATGCCAGAGCAGCAATGCAATGCGGGAGCCGGCAAAGGTGAGTATTCTCAGGGGGACAAGTTTTTTTTAGGGTTGTATTTCCCAAACTTTATTGCTCCAGTTGTTGTTAAACTACAGCTCCCATCATACACTGACAGAAAGGTTGTAGTTTCATATTCAGGAGCACAGTGTGTGGCAGTATTATATTCTGGGGCATAGTATGTGGTATTATTTTATTCAGGGGCACAGTGTGTGGCAGTATTATAGTCAGGGGCACAGTGTGTGGTAGTATTCAGGTAATATAGGTAGTAGAGTTACATATTGCACACTTCAGTAGTAATTGTTTAACTCTGTGACTTACTATTACGGTAACAATGTTTTGCAACAGGCAGCACCTCTTCCTTGCATGGCAGTGTGGCCACTAGGGTTGAACCAGCATGACATTCAGTTCGGACCTACACCTGATGGCAAACCTAGATATGCGGACCCTTTCTAAAAGTAGCTGAGTACCCCTGCTGTAAACTATATTGTTTGTCATGTGTGTTCTATGAAAATCCTGTACATATGACTGTACACTTATAGTTAATAGCACATATCCCTATATAAGCAGATCATCCCTCTCCTACTAAAGACCCCTTTTTGTTATATTACTCTGTGGGTAGTACTTTGAAAGACCACACTTTGGATTTAAATGCACTCAGAATCATCTGCAAACAAATCTGCACTGTGCTGCATCACTACACCAGAGCAAAAAGGAAGAGGAAACCTGCAAGGGGTATCAAGAGAGAGATGCTGCCCCCTTTTAGGCTTCTGAGTGCAAAAAGCAACAGAAAGTCATGATAAATTAATTGGTAAAAGTTTGAACATACCTGAATATGCTACAAACATGACAAGAAACTGTTGGTTTTCACATTAAGAAACCCAGGTTAATGTGGAATGTGTATCAAAGCAATTATGCTAGAAAACTATGAAAAAAAAAACAACAACTAGTAAGGCATTAAAGCTTCAATTGGTAGGAAAGGACCTATGAGTAGACAAAAGGATGGCTGATATTGGTAGTCTTGATGTAAAAGAATAGGGGGGAAGTATTTGGAAATTTTAGTATGTCCTCTCTGAATATGAATAGAGATGAGCGAACTTTTGAAAAATTAGATTTTGCCGATTCGTCAAATTTTCAGAAATAAATAGTTTTGAATTTATTTGCGGCGAATCTGTATTAAAAATTGCTATTTATGGCCCACAGAGAGCATCAATAGGGGGTGTAGAACAGTTTGCTGTGTTCTAACACACATAGGGAGTGTGCTGTGTTAGTAAAATATTACTGTTATTCAGTATGACATGTAGATTACAGGCATCACTATTAGAATCACTGAATGGGGCAGCTAGGAGGGTATATGGGGTCAAAATTGAAGAGAGTAAATAGATTTTTTTAATGTAATTTTTATGTAATTTAATTTGAATTTATTAAAATTACCCATTCTGGTGAACATCGAGCTGTCGGTTCACCCTGATGCGAGCTACCACCTGTTCCAGCCCATGACCTGTTCTCACCGCTCCCATCCCCTCCCACTGTCTTACTCTTTTGTGGAACTGAAAATGTTTAATTTAATTCAGTGGTTCTTAACTTTGTTGGAGGTACAGAACCCCACCAGTTTCATTTGCGCATTCACCGAACCCTTCTTAATTGGAAAAATAAAATATGATTTTTTCAAATTCAAAACATAGGAGGTATATATTTATACATAGGTGCACGAAATGAACAAAACCATTAAAGAGCAAAACGACTAAGACAAATTAGGCGCAGGCAGTGTTCCCCCACACATTAGGCACAGACAGTGTTCCCCCACACATTAGGCGCAGGCAGTGTTCCCCCACACATTAGGCACAGGCAGTGTTCCCCCACACATTAGGCGCAGGCAGTGTTCCCCACACATTAGGCACAGGTAGTGTTCCCCCACACATTAGGTGCAGGCAGTATTCCCCCACACATTAGGCACAGGCAGTGTTCCCCCACACATTAGGCACAAGCAATGTTCCCCCACATTAGGCAGGCAGTGTTCCTCCACATTAGGCAGACAGTGTTCCCCCACATTAGGAAGGCAGTGTTCCCTCACATTATGTAGGCAGTGTTCCCCCACAGACATACAACCTCCAGCCATATACAGTGTATGGTTGGAGGCTGTATGCCTGTGTACTGCCCACTTCAGTGTTCCGACCACTGCTCCGGTTATAGCAGTAGGTCCCTGGACCGGTGATCGGAGCACCGAAGATGACGTGCCGCTGGTCACTTACCAAGCTGGCCAGCGCGTGTCTTCCTCCTTCTCGATTCTCAGGTCCTCGGCACCTTCGTTTCTATGGGCACACGCACGGGACGTCAGTGACGTCCCGGCGTGTGCTATTTCCCGGTGGCCCCTGTGTTTGTGTTTTCAAACTTAATGCGGGGCAGCAGGGAGTTAATAGTGATGGGAGGAATTGCCCCGTCGCTACAGGACGGGCAAACACCGACTCTGCTCGGGGCCCCGTGCCAGCTTGGGGTCGCAAGCAATTGCTTGGTTTGCCTGTCCTGTTGCAACGGGCCTGGAGTTGAGTGTGTGTCTTGACCTCCGCCAAACTCGATCGAACCCAGGTTAAGAACCACTGATTTAATCAGTAATGGTTCATTGTGATCGCTCCAACCTGTTTCATTGGATTCTTGTGGTAATTCCACAGCTACTATATGATGTCGACGACCACAGGACCTCAGTCTTGAAAAGATTACATCGATTTTTTGAAACTGAAACTCAAGATTTGGAAATTGAAATTTAAGATGTTGAAATTGAAATTTAAGGTTTTGAAATTGAAATTTTAGCTAACACTCCCAAGTTTTAGTGTGTCAATACAAAGGACTAAATGTAACAAGGAGTCACGTGTCACATGGCAGCACAATGACAGAGCCTGGAGGTGGCATCAGTATGAGGAGATCATATAGTGGCTGAATGACCACTTGGAGTTTGTGACAGCATGAGGGGACCACATAGAGTCTTAATGGCATAGCCTGGAGATGGCTGAAGCATGAGGAGAGACCATATAGTGGCTGAATGGCACAGTCTGGAGTTTGTGGCAGCATGAGGAGACCATATAGTGTCTGAATGCAGAGCTGCCATCAGGAATTTCGGGGCCCCTTACACGGCTCGAGGTGTGGCCCCCCCCCCTGCCCCCGAGTCCGTCCCCAATTTTCCAATTATATATTTCTAATTAGATTATAGCAGAGTGGAGTGCACTAAAACACAGCACTGCAAAGTATTGCACTTGAACTCTGCTATAATGTATTCCAGTTACTGTAAAATTGACCTAAAAATCAGCCTAAACATTTGCCAATATCCCCACATACTGACCATATAGTGCTGTATTACAGGTGACATCTTCTCTGATTGAGTTGTTTACTTTTCCTTTTTTCACTATCTGGCCCAGGGCATCTGGAAGACTTCTCCTTGCCAAGACTTGTCTCCACAGAACCTGAACCTGCCAGAGCAGCCAGACAGACATTTTAGGCTCTTTTCTCCAGCACAATGCCCCCTCTTTACAAACTCCCCATGTGTATTACCACAATTCATAGTGCCCATTTTGTGCCTCCCAATATAGTTATAGGCCCCCTGTGCCCCTATATAGTTATAGGCCCCCTGTGCCCCCCAATATAGTTATAGGCCCCCTGTGCCCCAATATAATTATAGACCCCCTGTGCCCCCCAATATAGTTATAGGCACCCTGTGCCCCCAGACACACTGCCTCCAGCCATTGGTGATCCGACCACTGCTGCTTCGGTCCGGGGCCTATAGCATTAGGTCCCCAGACAGGCGGAGCAGTGGTCTGAGCACCGAAGGCAGCGTGCTGTGCGGCACTGTGCTTTTATAATTACCTCCTTGCCAGGCTGCACTTTGTATTGCTCCGCTTCACTCTTCTGGTCCGCTCCTCTGCTCCTTCAATTAGGCATACAGGCACGTCAGGATGTCCCTGTTAGTCTTCCAAAGGCCTGGTGATACTGGCGGGCAGCAAGCAACATGGCTCGCTGAGCCCGGGCCCCCCTGGGCCCCGTGCCCCTTAGAGTGGTACTCCCTATACCCCCCTGACGGTGGCCCTGTCTGAATAGCACAGCCTGGAGGTGGCTTAAGCATGAGGAGAAACCATATAGTGTCTGAATGGCAAAGCCTGGAGTTTGTGGCAGCATGAGGAGACCATATAGTGTCTGAATGGCACAGCCTGGAGTTGGCTGAAGCATGAGGAGACCATATAGTGGCTGAATGGCACAGCCTGGAGTTGGTTGAAGCATGAGGAGACCATATAGTGGCTGAATGGCACAGCCTGGAGTTGGTTGAAGCATGAGGATACCATATAGTGTCTGAATGGCACAGCCTGGAGGTGGCTGAAGCATGAGGAGACCATATAGTGGCTGAATGGCACAGCCTGGAGTTGGCTGAAGCATGAGGATACCATATAGTGGTTGAATGGCACAGCCTGGAGTTGGCTGAAGCATGAGGATACCATATAGTGGCTGAATGGCACAGCCTGGAGTTGGCTGAAGCATGAGTATACCATATAGTGGCTGAATGACACAGCCTGGAGGTGGCTGAAGCATGTGGAGACCATATAGTATCTGAATGGCACAGCCTGGAGGTGATTGAAGCATGAGGAGACCATATAGTGGTTGAATGGCACAGCCTGGAGTAAGCTGAAGCGTGAGGATGCCATATAGTGACTCAATGGCACAGCCTAGAAGTGGCTGAAGCATGTGGAGACCATATTGTGGCTGAATGACACAGCCTGGAGTTTGTGTCAGCATGAGGAGACCATATAATGTCTGAAGGGCACAGCCTGGAGGTGGCTGAAGCATGAGGAGAGACCATATAGTTGCTGAATTGCACAGCCTGGAGATTATTGCAGCATGAGGAGACCATATAGTCTCTAAATGGCACAGCTTGGAGGTAGCTGAAGCATGAGGAGATCATGTAGTGGCTGAATGACACAGCCTGGAGTTTGTGGCAGCATGAGGAGGCCATATAGTGTCTGAATGGCACAACCTGGAGGTGGCTGAAGCATGAGGAGAGACCATATAGTGGCTGAATGGCACAGCCTGGAGTTTGTGGCAGCACACTACTTGCCGGGCAGGACAGCTTTTCCAGGGCAAACTCTGCTAGTTGCGGGCATAAATCAAGTTTGGCTGCCCAGTAGTCCAGCGGACCTTCAACATGTGTTGGCATGGGCACGTCAAGGTATGCCTCCACCTGCTGGTTCAGGTCCTGCTCCAGGTCTACCTTCTGCTGATGAGTTGCTTCACTATGCAGGTGAAGAAAGGTACTCAATTCGGCTGTCATTCTGTAAGCAAGTGAGCATGAATTGTGCAAGTAACTTGGAGGGACTCCCTGCCTCCATCTCCACTGCATACTGCCATGGTGTTCTGGGTCCTCTGTCTTGCCTTCCTCATAACCCTCTAGCTCCTCTGGCTTCTCCTGCTCCTCCTCTCCTGTCATATTACTAGAAAAACCACCCATTTGG
This sequence comes from Hyla sarda, assembly GCF_029499605.1. Lineage (NCBI taxonomy): Eukaryota > Metazoa > Chordata > Amphibia > Anura > Hylidae > Hyla > Hyla sarda. The sequence goes on from NC_079190.1 coordinate 278,642,619, forward strand.
CAAAACCTAAACTGTGCTCAACTGTGTCCCTCCCCCTCCTCCTTCAGTTCAGCCCCCATAGGGCACCACGTCTCCAGTGCCCTGACCAGCCATCATTTCCAACACTTGTTGTAGGATATGAAGCAGTGGAATGACGTCGTTCATCCCGTAATCCTGGTGATTTACTAATAATGTGGCTTCCTCAAAGGGCCTGAGCAAACGGCAGGTGTCACGTATGAGCTGCCACTGGTTCACATTGAAGTTACACAGGGGACTACCCCTATCCGCTGTTATGATTCAGCTAGCTGGATGTGGATCCACTGTGTCAGTGAGGGATTGGCGTGGACCGTGTCGGTGGACCGGTTCTAGGGTTGCTACTGGTTTTCACCAGAGCCCGCCGCAAAGCGGGATGGTCTTGCTGCAGCGGTAGCAACCAGGTCGTATCCACCGGCAACAGCTCAACCTCGCTGACTGCTGAGAAGGCGTGGGACAGAAGGACTAGACAGAGGCAAGGTCAGACGTAGCAGAAGGTCGGGGCAGGCGGCAAGGTTCTGGGTCAATGAGGATAGCAGAAGATCTGGAACACAGGCTTTGGACAACACTAACGCTTTCTCTGGCACAAGGCAACAAGATCCGGCAAGGAAGTGCAGGGGAAGTGAGGTTATATGGACAGGGAGCAGGTGGAAGCTAATTGGACTGATTGGGCCTGGCACTGGCCCTTTAAATCTTAGAGAGCTGGCGCGCGAGCGCGCCCTAGAGAGCGGAGCCGAGCGCGCCAGAACGTGACAGCCGGGGACCGGGACGGGTAAGTGGCTTGAGATGCGATTCGCGAGCGGGCGCGTCCCGCTATGCGAATCGCATCCCCATCGTGAATGTCAGTGCAGCGCTCCCGGTCAGCGGGTCTGACCAGGGCGCTGCAGAGAGGAGAACGCCGCGAGCGCTTCGGGGAGGAGCAGGAACCCGGAGCGCTCGGTGTAACATCCGCTTGGATCATCAAGAAATCGGTGATGGATTTTCTCTGTTCATACAGTCGATCCAACATATGGAGGGTGGAATTCCAACGTGTGGCAATGTCACAAATTAGACTATGTTGAAGTGCATGCAAAGCTTCCTTCCCATTGTTAGGATGTCTTGCAAATGGGGGGGAACACATCAGGAACCGCTTCACAACCAGATTGAACACGTGTGCCATGCAGGGCGCATGGCTCAGCCTTCCCAGTCGCAGCACAGAAAAGATGTTCTTCCCATTGTCAGTCACCATGGTTCCCATTTCCAGTTTTCGTGGAGTAAGCCATGCTCCGATTTCTTTACGAATGACTTTTAGCAGTTCCTCCCCTGTTTTACTCTGTTTGCCAAGGCAAACCATGTGAAGAACAGTGAGACACCGCCGTGCCCTGCACACATGGTATGCTGAAGGGCCACTGAGACTTGTCTGGGAAGTGGAGGCTGAGGACACAGTGAAGGATGAGGAGGCAGAGTCGCACACTGTCACAGGATCAACGGCCTGAGAGCGTGGAGGAGGAAGCGGCATGACCTGTCCAAGTTGGTGTTGTGGCTATGCAGGAACCACATTCCCTCAGTGAGTCGTAAAGGACATGTTTTGTCCCTGACCATAGTTACAGCTCCAGACGTCGGCGCTGCCGTGCACTTGGGTACACACTGACAGGCTCAAGGACTGGCCCACCTTCTCTTCAACAAAATTGTGCAGGGCTGGTACTGCCTTCTTCGCAAAGAAATGACGGCTTGGTACTCTTCACCTCGGCTCGGCACAAGCCATCAGTTCTCTGAAAGGTGCAGAGTCCAACACTTGAAAAGGGAGGGACTGCAGCACCAGCAACTTAGACAGGAGCACATTCAGCTTCTGCCCCGTTGGATGAATGGGCACATACTGTTGTCTCTTGGACATGGCTTCGCCGATGGATTGTTGACTAAAAGTAGGAGGAGCAGGAGCATCTGCAGCGACAGATGGAGGGTATGACACACAGTTCCCTTTGGCTGAGGTGGTGGAGCCTTGGTTGGCGTGCCACTGGGTGATACAGCAGGCTGGACCACTACATCGGAGCCATAGTTCTCCCAGGGCGCTTTATGGTGGCAAAGCATATGTTGACGTAGGGCCATGGTGCCAATATTGGGACTCTGGCCACGCTTCACCTTCTGCCGACATATCTTGCATGTGGCTATGTTAACCTCCTCCGGATGCCTGATGAAAAACTTCCACACTGCTGTGTAGATGATTTTACCACTAACAGTCCGCACTAATTTACTGCTACTGTCGCTGTTTCCAGGAACCCCTGCTACCTCACGGGCAACCTGCAAACCTCTTCTGATGATGATGAAGCCCCTTCTGCACCCGGCTCCCAAGTGCGATCGGCTTCATCATCAACAAGTGTCTGCACGTCAATGATGTCCTCCTCAGGTTCCTCAACAGTGTTTGCTTCAGGATCCTGAACGCTGGCAACACCGCCTCCCACGTCACCCTCCTCATCAATACTTGCCTACCTAGCGGAGGAAGCGGCGGATGTCTTCTCCACTTCTTGGCTGGGCAGTAGCTGCTGAGTGTTCTCTATTAGATCGTCCTCAGTGAATATTGGAGCTGAACCCACAGCATAAGATTCTTCTTTAGGGGAGGGAACAGCATAGGACAGAGGCAATGGGAGAACAGGGACTGCTCCCGGGAAATGCCAACTGAGGGTTGTTATATACCTACAAAGATTAGCCCAGAAAAAATTATTTTATGTAACCAACATCTCTTTATTAATCACAATCAATAACAATAGGTAGAAAAAACCCATAAAAAATACCCACCCTTAAAAATGCCCCCCCACACACACACAAAGGCAGGACGTGGGGAACCCAATATATAGATACAATAGAAATGTACAGTATCCCTATCAGCATGCCATCATATAATAATTAGATCAAGTACTGTACCTGTCGGTAGCATGCTGAACACGTCCCCACGCTCCTACCACCTCGACACGTGTTTCGGGCAATCCCTTTCTCAAGAGGCTCCAGGAGCCTCTTGAGAAAGGGATTGCCCGAAACACGTGTATTGAAACAGAAAGAGTTAAGATGGATATCTAAACTGAACACATTGAGACCAATTGGTATGAATATTGACTTCTCATTAAAACCATTTTTTTGAGCCCCCGAAGTAAAATTGTGTATGTTGGTGGCTATACTCCACATGTATAGTGATATATGTCTTTTGTGTATTATTTGTATTATTTATATGATTTTAATCTGTTTTATGACACCTTTTCTCTTTTGTTCTCTCCTCTTAGATATCCTCTGGAAGTACCTTCCAACTGCCCCTATCCGACGTCATAAGGAATGTTATTTTCAAGCTTTCAAGTCTACATGATCAATGTCATTTTTCCTGCTTCGGACCCTATATTGTTGTTTTTCATGATTAATAAAGAGCCTTTTTCGCTTTAATTATATAGTTACCACTTAATTTTTAGATATGGCGTGGAATGAGTCAGGGGGTACATATAATCTCAGCAATTGGGGTTGTGAGGATGTGAGTCACGTGAGGGTGACACCTCCGTGAACACATCCAACACACCCCTATGTTAGGGATGATGATGTGGGATGATGATGTGGGACATGGAGGATTGTGTATCCCCCATGTACACATGAACTTCTTCATTTAATTGGGTGACATATATCTATGGTTAACACCTTTGATAGAGGTCCCCTTATATATATTGAGTCTATGTTCCTCTCCTGACCATTACTAACCTGTTTATATTTCCCTAGTTGGGTTGAGCAGAAGTCTCTTTATTATTATTTTCTCTAGTATTCCCTTTTTTGGGACATGTAATTACTTTATTTATTCATTGGGTCCTGTAGTCAGGTCTATATTTTCAATTTATGTCTATTTGACACATCATGTGACCGCTGGAGCGAGCGGTCATGTGGTTGCGATCATGTGACTTACCTGCTGACTATGCGGTCATTTGATTGTGATCATGTGACTTGTCTGCTGTTTATGCGGGCGCATAGCGGCGGCCCGTCGCGATCGTGAGCGGCCATCCGCTTCTGCGCAGAGTGTTTGTGTACAAACACAGGCCGCATGCTTCCGGTAATGACGTTCCGGATATGGTGGTAAGTGAAGGTGACCGGACAGTTGGATATCGGAGGTCAGAACTCTTATTATACACACTTATATAGGTGGATTTTCGCTACATTCATTAGGTACATGATTGTATTAACACTAGGTCTGATGGACTATGTATTATGTCATGTTGATTATGCACTATATTATTAATTAGTTTGTGTTTACATGGGTGGCTACACCCCCTGAAGGATATGATGTCATCATGTGATACCATATACATTCTGTTTTGTTACACTTGATTACTATGCTTGATAAAGATCCGGATTGTGGATCGAAACGTTGCATCTCACTGATGGGTGAATAAATCATTTTCTTGGATTATAATCCCTGGAGTGCCGCTTCTTCCTTGCATTCTTCAATTACCTGAGATCTTGAGTCGGACCCATGGAGCCTGTGCACCCACTCTGGACTATAAGTCCTCCACTGTGCCTTACCTCTCTTTTCTTTGTTTTTCTGGATTTGGACTCTGGGTTCAAGTGCACGTGAGTTTTATGATGGAAACTGCAACTACAAATTTACCCATCTTGTTTGCCTATACTGATGAAGATGTTACCAACATACTTAAGGGACCTTTGGGGGACTGTGATTTTTTGAGCACACCTGCTAAGATTGATGTGAAGAGAAGTTTTGAATCGGAATCTAAAAGACTTATTTCTTTGGAATTACATTTGGCTCTCCTGAGTAATTATTACAAACAACAAATGATCCCAAGAGGGTTACGCCCACATTTGCAACCCAATTTGTTTCCCCGCAATGATGACTTCTGTAAACGTTTTGAAGGACTTACCAATAAATATGCTTTTGATTTAATATTATTGAATGTTGAGTTCCTACAAAAGGAGATTGAAACAGTGAAGTTGAAAATTGTCACCAGTGATGCTAAATTGACCGAGATACTGTCTGCTGATGAATTACGTTCTTTTAAGGAACGCAACAATAATGCTTTGGAAAAATACCGGATTGAACAGCAGGAGTCCAAAAGACAGAAATGGCGTAGAGATGAAGAAGATTATAAAACGGATCAAGTGTATGTCTGGAAATCAGTTGGAAAACCGTAGAGACAGAAGGGACCATCTACTACCAAAAGAGCACCTGTACAGAAACCTAATGTAAAGAAATCCAATGTGGCTTTTTTAGGACTGGGCAATCTGACACCAACAGACGACGGCGGATTAGAAGGGGCGGGCGCCACAGACACAGAGGACAAGCGCCCCACACGCAGCCTGAAAGCAAACAAAGCAGTGAACAAGGACAGTCGCATTTAGTGGTAAATATCTCTAACTATGTACCTACCTCTGATGAAATTAATGTTCTAGAGAAAGGATTGTCTTTTTGCCCTAGGGTAGATCCTGATTGGTTACAGCTTAAAGTTGATCTTAGCCGTTTCTACAGGAATATTAAACTTAAGATATGGTTTAATAATATGTCTTTGTCCAGAACAACCAATGAAAGTACGGTGGAAAAAAGTGGCGATGGTGCTAATTATGAATTGTGTCTCAAAAATTGGGGACTATATAATAAAAGTGACTTCACCCCACCTGTTGTTTCACATGAGGTGGACACGTACATTTCAATGGTCGAGAAGGACATTAATAAACTACAGTCTGGAGTAGAACAAAGTGTGAAACAACATAACCTGTCAGTTGCAGATAAGAAAGCTTTACGGAGCCTTGAACATAATGACCAGATTATGATTCGACCCGCAGACAAAGGGGGCGCTCTGGTCATCATGGACAAGGAGGCATACATTAATGAGATCCTCAGTCAGGTTAATGACACAGATGTATACACCTTATGCTCAGGTGATCCACTATGCATGGTAAAAAAGCGACTTAAGACACTAGTTGATAATGCCTGTGCAACTGACCTGATTGATGACGAGTTAAATGACTTTTTATTACCTAGCCACCCTAAAACACCACTTCTTTACATACTGCCCAAAATCCACAAAAAACTTGACAAACCACCCGGACGCCCTATAGTGTCGGGCAGGGACTCAATTTTGAGTCCCTCTGCCATCTTTGTGGACAGAGTGTTCAGGAAATACGCAGTGGGAACTGATTCATACATCAGGGACACTGCTGATTTCCTGAACAAAATTAAGGAGGTACAGATACCGCCGGATGCCCTACTTGTCTCTTTTGATGTTGTATCATTGTATACATTCATCAATCACAGTACAGGATTGGAGACCATGAGGAAGGCACTTAATGATTCTGCCTATAGTCCAGAGGCCAGGGATTTTCTGCTAGGGTTGGTTGAAATTATCTTGACTTGCAATTATTTCCTTTTTGACAACACTTTTTACATTCAAAAGAGAGGGACCGCCATGGGATCCAACATGGCGCCAACCTACGCCAACATGGTAATGGCGGATTTGGAGGTCAGTGTCATCTATGTGTCCCACCATTTTGGGAAGGTTCTCAAATGGTGGAGATACATAGATGACATTTTTGTCATTTGGGGAGGCACACCTACGGAACTTAACATGTTTTTTGATTTTCTTAATGACATTGATCGTGACATTAAATTCACGATGGTGTCATCTAACAAGGGGATCCAGTTCCTAGACACTTGGACTTATATTGAGGATTCAAGACTTAAAACTGATTTGTTTATTAAACCGACTGACAGGAACAACCTATTAAGATATGAAAGCTCACATCCAAAAAATATGATTAAATCCTTACCCCTTAGTCAACTAATGAGGGTTAGGAGGATTGTTGATGACCCCTCCAGCCTTGAGAGTAGATTGGGAGAAATGGGTCAAAAATTCACTGACATGGGTTATCCCAAAACATTGGTGAATAGACACATCCACACAGTTAAATCTATGGATCGTGATGCTTTATTGTTTCCGTCAACAGACACTACCTCACAAAAAAAGAAGTCAGATCGGATCCCCTTTGTATCTACATACACTGATTACAGTATGAAGATTGGTAGGATCGTAGCCTCACACTGGAATATTTAGAAAAACTCTTTTGAGACTGTACCTGAATTCGCCAGTCCCCCTCTGTTATCCTATAGGAAGGCACCAAATATTAAAGATAAGTTGGTAAAAACTGATGTCAGCAACTTTAAACATGATTTAGCATTCAAGCTAAAACCCTGATGTTTTCCATGTATGGAATGTGACAATTGCACCATGATGGTAAAAGGAAATGTCTTTATTCACCCCACTACTGGACAGACGTTTAAAATAAAATATCATCTCACCTGTAGGAGTGAATATGTAATTTATGTACTTATCTGTCCCTGTGAAAAATTATATGTAGGGGAAACGACAACCCAATGCAGGATCAGGTGAAATAACCACAAATCCACCATTAGGACATGGAAGATAGATCTCCCTGTACCACGCCATTTCCTAGAGTGTAATCATAGGGTCGACCAATTAAAATTTACTATTATCGATCATGTACCAGTCTTAAAGAGAGGGGGTGACAGGGCAAAAATATTGAAACAGAAAGAGTTAAGATGGATATCTAAACTGAACACATTGAGACCAATTGGTATGAATATTGACTTCTCATTAAAACCATTTTTTTGAGCCCCCGAAGTAAAATTGTGTATGTTGGTGGCTATACTCCACATGTATAGTGATATATGTCTTTTGTGTATTATTTGTATTATTTATATGATTTTAATCTGTTTTATGACACCTTTTCTCTTTTGTTCTCTCCTCTTAGATATCCTCTGGAAGTACCTTCCAACTGCCCCTATCCGACGTCATAAGGAATGTTGTTTTCAAGCTTTCAAGTCTACATGATCAATGTAATTTTTCCTGCTTCGGACCCTATATTGTTGTTTTTCATGATTAATAAAGAGCCTTTTTCACTTTAATTATATAGTTACCACTTAATTTTTAGATATGGCGTGGAATGAGTCAGGGGTACATATAATCTCAGCAATTGGGGTTGTGAGGATGTGAGTCACGTGAGGGTGACACCTCCGTGAACACATCCAACACACCCCTATGTTAGGGATGATGATGTGGGATGATGATGTGGGACATGGAGGATTGTGTATCCCCATGTACACATGAACTTCTTCATTTAATTGGGTGACATATATCTATGGTTAACACCTTTGATAGAGGTCCCCTTATATATATTGAGTCTATGTTCCCCTCCTGACCATTACTAACCTGTTTATATTTCCCTAGTTGGGTTGAGCAGAAGTCTCTTTATTATTATTTTCTCTAGTATTCCCTTTTTTGGGACATGTAATTACTTTATTTATTCATTGGGTCCTGTAGTCAGGTCTATATTTTCAATTTATGTCTATTTGACACATCATGTGACCGCTGAAGCGAGCGGTCATGTGGTTGCGATCATGTGACTTACCTGCTGACTATGCGGTCATGTGATTGTGATCATGTGACTTGTCTGCTGTTTATGCGGGTGCATAGCGGCGGCCCGTCGCGATCGCGAGCGGCCATCCGCTTCTGTGCAGAATGTTTGTGTACAAACACAGGCCGCATGCTTCCGGTAATGACGTTCCGGATATGGTGGTAAGTGAAGGTGACCGGACAGTTGGATATCGGAGGTCAGAACTCTTATTATACACACTTATATAGGTGGATTTTCGCTACATTCATAAGGTACATGATTGTATTAACACTAGGTCTGATGGACTATGTATTATGTCATGTTGATTATGCACCATATTATTAATTAGTTTGTGTTTACATGGGTGGCCACACCCCCTGAAGGATATGATGTCATCATGTGATACCATATAAATACTGTTTTGTTACACTTGATTACTATGCTTGATAAAGATCCGGATTGTGGATCGAAACGTTGCATCTCACTGATGGGTGAATAAATCATTTTCTTGGATCACAATCCCTGGAGTGCCGCTTCTTCCTTGCATTCTTCAATTACCTGGGATCTTGAGTCGGACCCTTGAGCCTGTGCACCCACTCTGGACTATAAGTCCTCCACTGTGCCTTACCTCTCTTTTTTTTTGTTTTTCTGCCGGTGATTACTTTAGCCTGGACCTTCACAGTATCTAGGCCCTTGACAGATTAACAGGTACAAAATAGTACACCACTTAGATGTAGGTATGTGGTATGCAATTATGAGGGCAGAAAATGCGCTACAGTACGCTTAAAAAACTTATTTATGCACAAAACCAGCAGTACACAACAGTGCTGCAGCACATGGTCGCTGTGTACTAAACAAAAAATTGCACTCTTTCACAGACTATTAGGAATGGACTGCTGGGTATGTATTATACCGTCTACAGACTAGTATAACCAGCAGACCATTTGTGGTGGAACAAAGAGGGCAGAAAAGTGCGCTGCAGTACACTTAAAAAAATGTATTGGAGTAAAACACCAGCTGGTGATAATTTTTGCCTGGACTTTCACAGTATGTAGGCCCTTGACAGATTAACAGGTACAAAATAGTACAATATTTAGATGTAGGTATTTGGTATGCACTTATGAGGGCAGAAAAATGCGCTACTGTACGCTTAATAAATTATTTGAGTAAAACACCAGCCGGTGATTACTTTTGGCTGTCCTTTCACAGTATGTAAGCCCTTGACAGATTATTAAGTACAAAATAGTACACCACTTAGATGTAGTGTGGTATGCACTTATAAGGGCAGAAAAATGCACTACAATACGCTTAAAAAAATGATTGGAGTAAAACACCAGCCGGTGAATACTTTTGGCTGTCTTTTCACAGTATGTAGGCCCTTGACAGATTAACATGTACAAAATAGTACAATATTTATATGTAGGTATGTGGTATGCACTTATGAGGGGAGAAAAATGCGCTACTGTACGCTTCAAACTTTTTTGAGTAAAACACCAGCCAGTGATTGCTTTTGGCTGTCCTTTCACAGTATGTAGGCCCTTGACAGATTACTAGGTACAAAATAGTACACCATTTAGATGTAGGTATGTGGTATGCACTTATGAGGGCAGAAAAATGCGCTACAGTACGCTTAAAAAAACGTATTGGAGTAAAACACTAGTCGGTGATTACTTTTGTCTGGACTTTCACAGTATCTAGGCCCTTGACAGATTAACAGGTACAAAATACTACACCACTTAGATGTAGGTATGTGGTATGCACTTATGAGGGCAGAAAAATGTGCACAAAAAAAATTGCCCACAACACCGGCAGTACACAACAGTGCTGCAGCACACAATCACTGTGTCCTAAACCCAAAATTGCAAAAAGACTCTCTCTCAAATACTATTAAAAATGTGCTGCTGGCTATGGATTAGACCGTCTACAGACTAGTATAACCAGCAGACCAGTTGTTGTGGAACAAAGACACAGATTTGCCCTAAAAAATTATTTCTCCCTCCTCTGAAAACGTTTCTGCAGCTGAGGCAACACACAGCTCTCTGCCCCTCTCTGTAATACAATAATGTTCAGACTGAGGTGTTAATTGCTGCAGTAAGAATTCATTTCTGTGCAAAAACGCTGTGCTCTGTGTCCAACAGAAGGCTGAGGTGACAAGGAGGTGAAACACTGCTGCAAAAAGCTTTTCTGTGTTGCCCACACACAGCGATGTCCGTCCTATCTCTCTGCAGTGTAATGAATTAAATAACGAGCCGGAATTTGGCTGCCGAATAAATAGGGCTGTGACATCACAGGGGTGACTGGCTGCTGATAGGCTACATCCTGCATTAGATTCAGGGTCATACCGCTCACCCGCCTTCGAGCCTTGCCTTCCCGCCTTCCCAGCGTTCCTAGCCCCATGTCCTGACATGTGGAGCGATTTTCCCATTTGTTGCGAATCTAAATTTTCATGAAATCGGTAACAAATTCGGGTTCGTCAGCTTCGATTCGCTTATCTCTAAATATGAACCATACAATTTCACTAATCAAAATAGCACACAGGATTCCATATACACCCAAATGTATAACATATGAAGGAGAACAGGTTCGGACTTCCCCAAATGTCAGGAAGACGAAGCAGACCTTATACATATGGTGTGGGGAATGTACAAAAATCAATAGATTTTGGGCTTCAGTATATTGAATAGTGGAGCAGAAGTTTAGAATCAAAACTGATTTTGATGTGAAGACAACTATCCTAGGCATAGGCCTGATGGGCAGGACAAGAAGGTGGTGGTTTGCTCCTGAAGGCCCAACAAAGAAAGAACGGAAAAATGAGGTTGAGCAGATTAAAAGATTTGAGAATATTTATTATAAAGGGAAGAAGGCAGCTGTTAAAATGTAGTAGATGGGAGGAGGTAATCTACTTGGCTTTGGGGTGGGAAGGGGGATAGGAAGGGGGGAATAGGGTATTTATACAGATATCTACAGTGGGGCAAAAAATAATTTAATCAGCCACCAATTGTGCGCGTTCTCCCACTTAAAAAGATGAGAGAGGCCTGTAATTTTCATCATAAGTATATACCTCAACTATGAGTGACATAATGAGAAAAGAAAATCCATGAAATCACATTGTCTGATTTTTGAAGAATTTATTTGCAAATTATGGGGGAAAATAAGTATTTGGTCAATAACAAAAGTTCATCTCAATACTTTGGTATATACCATTTGTTGGCAATGCTGGGCAACACGGACTTTCAACTCCCTCCAAAGGTTTTCTATGGGGTTGAGATCTGGAGACTGGCTAGGCCACTCCAGGATCTTGAAATGCTTCTTACGAAGTTACTCCTTCGTTTCCTGGGTGGTGTGCATGGGAACATTGTCATGCTGAAAGACCCAGCCACCTTTCATCTTCAATGCCCTTGCTGATGGAAGGAGGTTTTCACTCAAAATCTTAAAATACATGGCCCCATTCATTCTTTTCTTTACACGGATCAGTTGTCCTGGTCCCTTTGCAGAAAAACAGCCCCAAAGCATGATGTTTCCACCCCCATGCTTCACAGTAGGTATGGTGTTCTTTGGATGCAACTTAGCATTTTTTATCCTCCAAACACGACTAGTTGAGTTTTTACCAAAAAGTTCTACTTTGGTTCCATTTGACCATATGACAATCTCCCAATCCTCTTCTGGATCATCCAAATGCTTTCCAGCAAACTTCAGACAGGCCTGGACATGTACTGGCTTAAGCAGTGGGACACGTCTGGCACTGCATGATTTGATTCCCGGCATAGTGTGCTACTGATGGTAGCCTTTGTTACTTTGGTCCCAGCTCTCTGCAGGTAATTCACTAGGTCCCCCCGTGTGGTTCTAGGATTTTTGCTCACCGTTCTTGTGATCATTTTGACACCACGGGGTGAAATCTTGGTGGAGCCCCAGATCGAGGGAGATTATGAGTAGTCTTGTATGTCTTCCATTTTCAAATAATTGCTCCCACAGATTTCTTCACTCCAAGCTGCTTGCCTATTGCAGATTCAGTCCTCCCGGCCTGGTACAGGTCTACAATTTTGTTTCTGGTGTCCTTCGACAGCTCTTTGGTCTTGGCCATAGTGGAGTTTGGAGTGTGACTGTTTGATATTGTGGACAGGTGTCTTTTATACTGATAACAAGTTCAAACAGGTGCAATTAATACAGGTAACAAGTGGAGGACAGAGGAGACTCTTAAAAAAGTTACAGGTCTGTGAGTGCCAGAAATCTTGTTTGTTTGTAAGTGACCAAATACTAATTTTCCACCATAATGTGCAAATAAATTCTTTAAAAATCAGAAAATGTGATTTTATGGAGTTTTTTTTTCTCATTATGTCACTCATAGTTGAGGTATACCTATAATAAAAATGTCAATGCCTCTCTCATCATTAAAGTGGGAGAATGTGCACAATTGGTAGCTGACTAAATATTTTTTTTGCCCCACTGTTTATATATATACAAAAATCTTTTATGTGAAGGCTTGTTCAAATGCCTTATGCATTATTGTTTTTGTATGGAAAAATAATAAAGAATGAAAAATAAAAATAAAAAGGCTTTTAACAGATTATTAAAACACAGACATTTATTTTAGTTAGTGTTGGAAAAAGATATGTTTTCTGACAATGAGACTGATTGACTAAGATTAGAACATAGAGAAAAGTAAGAACTAAAGTAGAACATGGATTTTAGTTTCCATGGATGGTTTTAGCTGTAATGTTTCAGGAGGATACACAGTGATTCTGGTGAATGGCCAGGTTAGCATCACATTGCTTCAAAGCCATCTCTACCACCTATCACACATTCACAAGGTTAGCAAATATTTTACGACATCTTAATATCTACCTCTAAATATACTGCAATGTTCTTCACTGAACATGACTCTTTAAATTGTACCTTTTATTTGCAAAAACTATTTATCTATGGTAGATAATGGCCCTCATTTACTATTATCAACCCGACTTGTTTTCTCGGGTTTTCTGTTTCTGCGCCTGTCGCAATGTGTCTGCGACTGTGTGCGCCTGTTATTTCCGATCTACCCGAGTCGGCTTTTCAAAAACCCGAAAAAGGGGCGTTACCCGACAGAAACGCCTTTTTCCAAGGTATTTATGAAGAATCCTAACCCGATTTGTCGGGTTTTGGGCTAGATACTTACCGACATCTCCTAGCAGTAGGGAAATTTGTGTAGTATGTGATCTGAAGCTGCCCTTCCCCCCCCCCCCCCCCTTTTTTTTTTTTTACTTCACACACTAGTTTGGCCTTAATTTTGATGTGTTCTGTTTCATTTTGTTTTTGGTTTGTTTATGTAGTATTACTATGTATGTATTGTTTAAATCTGTTTTTTTAAAATATTATTTATATGTTATGTTGTCATGTTATGTTTGACAACTTATTTTTTTTCCCATTTTTTTTATAATAAATTTTTTAACTTGATTAGCATCCTTTGATTCTTTGGACTTGTTTTTTTTTTTTTTATTTTACATAAATTGTGGATATCTAAGCATGAACAATCTTTAATTAACCATTCTTACGAAACCTTGTTGAAGTCAAGACATTTAAAAACCAATAAGTCATCCAACATTACCACAACCATGCCAAAATCAATAAGTAATGGGACATTTTTCCTTTACCACACAAATTTATTACACAGGAAGAGCGCAAGAAACACTCGAAGTGTTTTGAGAAAGGGAGGAACACTCTGCTATCTCCCCATCCTCCTGAGGGAAATTCTTGTTTATGAACGGAAAGCTTCCGAAAGATCCTCTTTGTTGCGAGCCTTCCGTGCAGCCTGACGACCACTCATTCTCTACTGCCGTCACTTTCCGCGCTTTAACAACGTAAAGAATATTGACGGAGTGAACTGACAAAACTTGTCGCAACACGAAACCCGCGTGCGACAAACAAAAAACCCGTGCGACACAAGTGTGCGCCACAGTAGTAAATATGTTGGGGGAAAAAAAGAAAACGACAGGAAAAACCAAAAAACCAACAGGGAAATCATAGTAAATGAGGGCCAATATCATTATATGTATATTTGTAATATACATTGACAAAAAAAATTGGATATTTTGAGGGAACAAAATGCTGTCCCTGCATCTATTGCCTGTGTGTCTCTATGAAGAGTCCAAATACAGGAAGTGAGAGCAGGTCAAGCAGGGCTCTGTGCAGGCTCCTGGCTTGTCAATAATCCTGCTGTGTGAGCCTGGAGTGTGTCATCGAGCCTCACTACACAGAGCCCTGCTTGTCCTCGCTACACAGAGCCCTGCTTATCCTTACTGCACAGAGCCCTGCTTGTCCTCACTGCACAGAGCCCTGTTTGTACTCAGCGCATAGAGCCCTGCTTGTTCTCAGTGCACAGAGCCCTGCTTGTCCTCAGTGCACAGAGCCCTGATTTGCCTCAGTGCACAGAGCCCTGCTTGTTCTCAGTGCACAGAGCCCTGCTTGTCCTCAGTGTACAGAGCCCTGCTTGTCCTCAGTGTTCAGAGCCCTGCTTGTCCTCACTGCACAGAGCCCTGCTTGTCTTCAATGTACAAAGCCCTGCTTGTCCTCACTGCACAGAGCCCTGCTTGTACTCACTGCACAGAGCCCTGCTTGTCCTCACTGCACCGAGCCCTGCTTGTCTTCACTGCACAGAGCCCTGCATGTCCGCTGTGTACAGAGCCCTGCTTATCCTCAATGCACAGAGCCCTGCTTATCTTCAGTGTACGGAGCCTTGCTTATCCTCAATGTATAGAGCCCTGCTTGTCCTCACTGCACAGAGCCCTGCTTGTCCTCACTGCACAGAGCCCTGCATGTCAGCTGTGTACAGAGCCCTGCTTATCCTCAGTGCGCAGAGCCCTACTTATCTTCAGTGTACGGAGCCTTGCTTGTCCTCACTGCACAGAGCCCTGCTTGTCCTCATTGCACAGAGCCCTGCTTGTCCACAGTGTACAGAGCCCTACTTATCCTCACTGCATGGAGCCCTGCTTATCCTCACTGCACAGAGCCCTGCTTGTCTTCAGTGTACAGAGCCCTGCTTGTCCTCAGTGCACAGAGCCCTGCTTGTCCTCAGTGTACAGAGTCCTGCTTGTTCTCAGTGTACAAGGCCCTGCTTGTCATCATTGCACAAAGCCCTGCTTGTCCTCAGTGCACAGAGCCCTGCTTGTCCTCAGTGTACAGAGTCTTGCTTGTCCTCAGTGTACAGAGCCCTGCTTATCCTTACTGCACAGAGCCCTGCTTGTCCTCACTGCACAGAGCCCTGTTTGTAGTCAGCGCACAGAACCCTGCTTGTTCACAGTGCACAGAGCCCTGCTTGTCCTCAGTGCACATAGCCCTGATTGGCCTCAGTGCACAGAGTCATGCTTATCCTCAGTGCACAGAGCCCTGCTTGTTCTCAGTGCACAGAACCCTGCTTGTTCTCACTGCACAGAGCCCTGCTTGTCCTCAGTTTACAGAGCCCTGCTTGTCCTCAGTGTTCAGAGCCCTGCTTGTCCTCACCGCACAGAGCCCTGCTTGTATTCACTGTACAGAGCCCTGCTTGTCCTCACTGCACAGAGCCCTGCTTGTACTCACTGCACAGAGCCCTGCTTGTCCTCACTGCACAGAGCCCTGCATGTCCACTGTGTACAGAGCCCTGCTTATCCTCAGTGCACTGAGCCCTGCTTATCTTCAGTGTACGGAGCCTTGCTTATCCTCAATGTATAGAGCCCTGCTTGTCCTCACTGCACAGAGCCCTGCTTGTCCTCACTGCACAGAGCCGTGCATGTTTGCTGGGTACAGAGCCCTGCTTATCCTCAGTGCACAGAGCCCTGCTTATCTTCAGTGTACGGAGCCTTGCTTGTCCTCACTGCACACAGCCCTGCTTGTCCTCATTGCACAGAGCCCTGCTTGTCCACAGTGGACAGAGCCCTACTTATCCTCACTGCACGTAGCCCTGCTTATCCTCACTGCACAGAGCCCTGCTTGTCTTCAGTGTACAGAGCCCTGCTTGTCCTCAGTGCACAGAGCCCTGCTTGTCCTCAGTGTACAGATTCCTGCTTGTTCTCAGTGTACAAGGCCCTGCTTGTCATCATTGCACAAAGCCCTGCTTGTCCTCAGTGCACAGAGCCCTGCTTGTCCTCAGTGTACAGAGTCTTGCTTGTCCTCAGTGTACAGAGCACTGCTTGTCATCACTGCACAGAGCCCTGCTTATTCTTACTGAACAGAGCCCTACTTGTCCTCAGTGCACAGAGCCCTGCTTGTCCTCATTGCACAGAGCCCTGCTTGCCTCCGTGCACAGAACCCTGCTTGTCCTCAATGCACAGAACCCTGCTTGTCCTCACTGCACAGAGCCGTGCATGTTTGCTGGGTACAGAGCCCTGCTTATCCTCAGTGCACAGAGCCCTGCTTATCTTCAGTGTACGGAGCCTTGCTTGTCCTCACTGCACACAGCCCTGCTTGTCCTCATTGCACAGAGCCCTGCTTGTCCACAGTGGACAGAGCCCTACTTATCCTCACTGCACGTAGCCCTGCTTATCCTCACTGCACAGAGCCCTGCTTGTCTTCAGTGTACAGAGCCCTGCTTGTCCTCAGTGCACAGAGCCCTGCTTGTCCTCAGTGTACAGATTCCTGCTTGTTCTCAGTGTACAAGGCCCTGCTTGTCATCATTGCACAAAGCCCTGCTTGTCCTCAGTGCACAGAGCCCTGCTTGTCCTCAGTGTACAGAGTCTTGCTTGTCCTCAGTGTACAGAGCACTGCTTGTCATCACTGCACAGAGCCCTGCTTATTCTTACTGAACAGAGCCCTACTTGTCCTCAGTGCACAGAGCCCTGCTTGTCCTCATTGCACAGAGCCCTGCTTGCCTCCGTGCACAGAACCCTGCTTGTCCTCAATGCACAGAACCCTGCTTGTCCTCATTGCACAGAGCCCTGCTTGTCCACAGTGGACAGAGCCCTACTTATCCTCACTGCACGTAGCCCTGCTTATCCTCACTGCACAGAGCCCTGCTTGTCTTCAGTGTACAGAGCCCTGCTTGTCCTCAGTGCACAGAGCCCTGCTTGTCCTCAGTGTACAGAGTCCTGCTTGTTCTCAGTGTACAAGGCCCTGCTTGTCATCATTGCACAAAGCCCTGCTTGTCCTCAGTGCACAGAGCCCTGCTTGTCCTCAGTGTACAGAGTCTTGCTTGTCCTCAGTGTACAGAGCACTGCTTGTCATCACTGCACAGAGCCCTGCTTATTCTTACTGAACAGAGCCCTACTTGTCCTCAGTGCACAGAGCCCTGCTTGTCCTCATTGCACAGAGCCCTGCTTGCCTCCGTGCACAGAACCCTGCTTGTCCTCAATGCACAGAACCCTGCTTGTCCTCAGTGCACAGAACCCTGCTTGTCCTCAGTGCACAGAACCCTGCTTGTCCACATTTAATGTTATTATATTCACTATATAAAAAAGATTTTGAAAATGATAGTGCCTATTTAAGATAAATAATGGTGAATGTGAAATGTGTCAAATAATTTTTGACCAATAAATGTCTATTCATAAATTTTTGGTAGCATCTTGCAGATATGCAAATTCTTTGACAAGGAAAAATACTAATATCATTCTTGCAATAAATGTGAAAACTGTTTAAACACTGAAATACCAGAGAGAGTACATTAGCTAAAAAATGCTGTGAAAATTGGATTATGCCTCTGAAAAAATTAGTTACTCCATACTGTACATTATAATAAAAGCTTTTCTTCCTTTTTTTCCCCACCACATTCTTTATCCTACTTCCAACTTTTGTTCATCAAACCCTTAAGGACACAGCCCATTTTAACCTTAAAGGAGTTGTCTGGTGATAAACAACTTATCCCCTATCCAAGTCAACTGGAAGGGGGCATGTCGACCCCCGCACGGAGCGCCGACCGACACGCCCCTCCATGTACCCCCATAGAGATACATGGAGGAGGTGTGCCAGCCGCGGCTTCCTGTGGGGTCGGACGCCAGCTTCCAGCAAACTGCCGGGGGATAAGTTATTTTTCACTAGACTACTCTTTTAAGGACATGATTGGAAGTACTGCCATGAGATACCCAGGAGGTTTGAAAAAAATAATAATATAGCTACAATGGCAGTTGACAAAAAATTTCAAATATCTGTAAAATAACTTCTGATACTTTAGGAAGTTTTCCAGGGAGAGTTAATTAAAAGCCTATCCACAGATAGGCCTCCAAAAGCTCATTGATGGGGTGCCAACACCTGGCATCCCCTCCGATCAACTATTCGGGCAAGCCACAGCTCTGTACATTATGTTGTGTTGGTGACAGCCCAGTGCCACCACATAATGTACGTATATTGTTAACATCTGGGCAGTGGCTTGCCAGTACTGCTGATTAATGGCTTATGCAATGGATAGATCATAAGAAAAATTTTCCTAGATATTTCCCTTTCATTTGGCCTTTTAACTGTTCACAGAAAAAAGGGGTGGGGTTGTTTGCTTACACATGCTTATACCTAGATTCTGAATACCCCATAGAAATCTATGTACATAGAAATACGTGCACTGTGTGTCATGATTTTTTTGTTTTTGTTTGCACAGTTGTTTGCTTATCTCTTTTAGTTTTAGAAATGGGTGTCTTAGGCTGGGTTCACACTACGTTTTCCCCCATACGGCAGGGGGGAGCTAAAAGCTTGCGCTCCCGTATGTCACCGTATGCGCTCCCGTATGTCCTTCATTTTAATGAGCCGACCGGAGTGAAATGTTCGGTCCGCTCGGCTCATTTTTGCGCCATATGCGCTTTTACAACCGGACCTAAAACTGTGGTCAACCACGGTTTTAGGTCCGGTTGTAAAAGCGCATACGGCGCAAAAATGAGCCGACCGGACCGGTTGCCTTTACTGGGGAGACACACCTGTCTGTTGTGTGTGTGTGTGAGTGGGGGCGGGGGGGGGGGGGGGTAACTGCCTACTGGGGGACTGCCTGCATACTTGGAAGACATGCCTCCCTGTCTAAAGGAAGGACTCTAATACATATAAATGCAGCATTGAAATGTATTTCTTTAAATCATAGACCATGATTATGTGGCAACCACAAAGTTCCAGTAAGTCTTATTTGTAAATAAAGACAGAGATATAGTCCACAACATGGCGCTAACAGGTAAACAATTTTATTCATAGCATTTATACATTTATATATCCTGTAATGTCGTTGTAGTGAGAGACGGGTTGGCAGCGATTTGTGATGTTGGTGGGAGGGGTGTAATTTTCCAGGTCCAAAATTTGCTCTGGGGATTTTAGTGAAACAAAATGGCAAATAAGTCTGATATTGGGTATAGGGGAATATCAACATCGTACAGTCAGGCCTGTATTTGCCATTAGGCATCCATGGGCCTGTGCCTAAGGCAGTAGCGTTGAGAGGGGCAGCACTTCAGTGAATAAAAAAATGATAAATACTTGTAATACTTGTAACTTAATGTATCTGTGGCCTGGACAAAAAAACTATCCCCTTTGGTTGAATCCAAAACAGAACTGCTGTAAATTTAACCTGCAGCCGCAGTTTCTTAACCCCTTAAGGACCAAGCCCATTTTAACCTTAAAGGGGTACTCCGGCGAAAAACATTTTTTTTTTTAAATCAACTGATGCCAGAAAGTTAAACAGATTTGTAAATTACTTCTATTAAAAAATCTTAATCCTTCCTGTTATTATTAGCTGCTGAATACTAAAGCAGAAATTATTTTCTTTTTGAAACACAGAACTGTCTGCTGACATCACGAGCACAGTGCTCTCTGCTGACATCTCTGTCCATTTTATAAACTGTCCAGAACAGCATATGTTTGCTATGGGGATTTCCTTTTACCCTGGAAAGTTCCTAAAATTGACAGAGATGTCAGCAGAGAGCACTGTGCTCATGATGTCAGCAGACAGCTGTATTTCAAACGGAAAAGAATTTCCACTGTAGTATTCAGCAGCTAATAAGTACAGGACGAATTAAGATTTTTTTTAATAAAAGTAATTTACAAATCTGGTTAACTTTCTCGCACCAGTTGATAAAAAAAAAAAAAGATTTTCACCAGAGTACCCCTTTAACCCCTTAAGGACACAGCCATTTTACACCTTAGGACCCGGCCATTTTTTGCACTTCTGACCACTGTCATTTTAAACATGAATAACTCTGGAATGCTTTTAGTTATCATTCTGATTCCAAGATTGTTTTTTTGTGACATATTCTACTTTAACAAAGTGGTAAAAATTTTGGGTAACTTGCATCCTTTCTTGGTGAAAAAAAACAAAATTTGATGAAAAATTCGAAAATTTAGCATTTTTCTAACTTTGAGGCTCTCTGCTTTTAAGGAAAATGTATATTCCAAATACTTTTTTTATTCACATATACAATATGTCCACTTTATGTTTGCATCATAAAATTTACGAGTTTTTACTTTTGGAAGACACCAGAGGGCTTCAAAGTTCAGCAGCAATTTTCCAATTTTTCACAAAATTTCCAAAATCATAATTTTTCAGGGACCAGTTCAGGTTTGAAGTGGATTTGAAGGGTCGTCATCTAAGAAATTCCCCACAAATGACCCCATTATAAAAACTGCACCCCCTGCAAGTATTTAAAATGACATTCAGTCAGCATTTTAACCCTTTAGGTGTTTCACAGGAATAGCAGCAAAGTGAAGGAGAAAATTCACAATCTTCATTTTTTACACTCGCATATTCTTGTAGACCCAATTTTTGAATTTTTACAAGGGGTAAAAGGAGAAAATGTATACTTATATTTGTAGCCCAATTTCTCTTGAGTAAGCACATACCTCATATGTCTATGTAAAGTGTTCGGCAGGCGCAGTAGAGGGCTCAGAAGCGAAGGAGCGACAAGGGGACTTTGGAGAGTAAGTTTTTCTGAAATGGTTTTTGGGGGGTATGTTGCATTTAGGAAGCCCCTATGGTGCCAGAACAGGAAAAAAAACACATGGAATACCATTTTGGAAACTAGACCCCTTGAGGAACGTAACAAGGAATAAAGCCTTAATACCCCACAGGTGTTTCACGACTTTTGCATATGTAAAAAAATAAAAATAAAAATTCACTAAAATGTGTGTTTCCCCCCAAATTTCACATTTTTGCAAGGGTTAATAGCAGAAAATACCCCCCAAAATATGTAACCCCATCTCTTCTGAGTATGGAGGTACCCCGTAAGTTGACCTGAAGTGCACTACGGGCGAACTACAATGCTCAGAAGAGAAGGTGTCATATTTGGCTTTTTGAGAGCAAATTTTGCTCGGGGGCATGTCGCATCTAGGAAGCCCCTATGGAGCCAGGACAGCAAAATAACACCCACATGGCATACCATTTTGGAAACGAGACCCCTTTAGGAACGTAACAAGGGGTACAGTGAGCATTTACTGGTGTCTGTCAGTTCTTTGGAACAGTGGACTGTACAAAATTTTTAATTTGCACAGCCCACTGCTCCAAAGATCTGTCAGACACCAGTGGGGTGTAAATTCTCACTGCACCCCTCATTACATTCCGTGAGGGGTGCAGTTTCCGAAATGGGGTCACATGTGTTTTTTTTTTTTTTTTTGCGTTTGTCAAAACCGCTGTAACAATCAGCCACCCCTGTGCAAATCACCTCAAATGTACATGGTGCACTCTCCCTTCTGGGCCTTGTTGTGCGCCCCCAGAGCACTTTGCGCCCACATATGGGGTATCTCCGTAGTCGGGAGAAATTACATTACAAACTTTTTTCCCTTTTACCTCTTGTCAAAATGAAAAGTATAGGGCAACACCAGCATGTTAGTGTAAAAAAATTATTTTTTTACACTAACATGCTGGTGTAGACCCCAACTTCACCTTTTCATAAGGGGTGAAAGGAGAAAAAGCCCCCCAAAATTTGTTAGGCAAATTTGTTAGGCGATACCCCATATGTGGCCCTAAACTGTTGCCTTGAAATACGACAGGGCTCCAAAGTGAGAGCGCCATGTGCATTTGAGGCCTGAATTAGGGATTTGCATAGGGGTGGACATAGGGGTATTCTACGCCAGTGATTCCCAAACAGGGTGCCTCCAGCTGTTGCAAAACTCTCAGCATGCTTGGACAGTCAACGGCTGTCCGGCAATACTGGGAGTTGTTGTTTTGCAACAGCTGGAGGCTCCATTTTGAAAACAGTGGCGTACCAGACGTTTTTCATTTTTATTGGGGAGGGGGGCTGTGTAGGGGTATGTGTATATGTAGTTTTTTACTTTTTATTTTATTTTGTGTTAGTGTAGTGTAGTGTAGTGTTTTTAGGGTACAGTCACATGGGCGGGGGATTACATTGAGTTTCCCGCTGCGAGTTTGAGCTGCCGCGCAAAATTTGCTGCATCGCAAACTTGCAACCTGATACTCCCTGTAAGCCCCTGCCCATGTGAATGTACCCTGTACATTCACAGGGAGGGGGACCTCCAGCTGTTGCAAAACTACAACTCCCAGCATGTACAGTCTATCAGTGCATGCTGGTAGTTATAGTTTTGCAACAGCTGGAGGCACACGGGTTGGGAAATGCTGAGTTAGGAAACAGACAATGTTTCCCAACCAGTGTGCCTCCAGTTGTTGCAAAACCACAACTCCCAAACATTCTCAGGCATGCTGGGAGTAGTAGTTTGGCAACATCTTTAGAGCCATATGTTGCCGAACTACAACTCCCAGCATGCTTGGAGTTGTAGTTTTGCAACATCTGGAGGACTACAGTTTGCAGACCACTAATACAGTGGTTCCCAATCTGTGCCCTTCCTGATGTTGCAAAACTACAACTCCCAGTATGCCAAAACTGTCCAGGCATGCTGGGAGTTGTAGTTCTGCAACATCTGAAGGGCCAGATGTTACAGAACTACAACTCCCAGCATGCCTGGACAGTAAGAGCATGCTGAGAATGTGTAGTTTTGCAACATCTGGAAGGGCACAGTGGTCCCAAAACTGCGGACCTCCAGATGTTGCAAAACTGCAACTCCCAGCATGCCCAGACGCCAAGGGCTATCTGGGCATGCTGGGAGTTGTAGTATACAGGGTCCCAATACAGCAATGCATGTCGCTTTACGGCGACGTGCATTGCTGTAAAGGGCCCGACCGATGCTGAAGATCCACTCACCTGTCGCCGCCGTCTTCATCGCCGGGATCCGGGTCTTCAGGGACGAGGTAAGTACTGGGGCCGGGCCCCAGCACTCCCCCGTCGCGTCCTCCGGTCTTCCTCCCGTCCTCCCGTCCTCTCCGGACTTCCAGGGGCCGGGCAGGGCGGGAGGAAGGAACCGCCCCCCCCCCCCTGCGATTGGTCGGTTAGCTAACCGAAGAATTGCAGGGGAAAGGAGGAGGTGGCAGGCTTGCCACCTCGCTCCTATACTTTAGCATGGTCCTGGCTGTCTGTGACAGCCGGGATCATGCAAAATTACCGGGCGGTCGGGTCCCAGAGACCCGATCAGCCCGGTATCGCCGCAGATCGCAGGGGCGATTTCCCTAGCGATCGCCGACATCAGGGGGCTACATGGCCCCCCTCGGCGTTTGCCCTGGATCCCTTCTGAAGGATTTCAGCAGGGATCCGCTTCCGATCTCCGCCGGGTGAGCGGCGGAGACCAGGAAAAGACCATGACGTATGCATACGTCATGGGTCCTTAAGACCCAGGGTGTGATGACGTATGCATACGTCATGGGTCCTTAAGGGGTTAAGGACCAAGCCAATTTTACTTTTGCGTTTTCGTTTTTTCCTCCTCGCTTTCTAAAATCCATAACTCTTTTATATTTCCATCTACAGACCCATATAAGGGCTTGTTTTTTGCATGACCAATTGTACTTTGAAATGAAACCTATAATTTTACCATAAAATGTACGGCGAACCCAAAAAATGATTTTGTAAATTTTGGTGGGTTTCTTTTTCACACTGTACAATTTACGGTAAAAATGACATGTGTTCTTTATTCTGTGGGTCAATTCGATTAAAATGATACCCATGGCTAGATACTTTTATATTTTTGTACTGCTTAAAAAAATTTTTAAACTTTTTGTACCAAGTCAGTAATCGAAAATCGCCCTATTTTGACAACCTTTTTAATTTTTCCGTATATAGGGTGGTATGAGGGCTCATTTTTTGCACCATCACCTGTACTTTTTTTTATACTACATTTGCATATATACAAATTTTAGATCATTTTTTATTAATTTTTGGGGGAATAAAATGTTACTAAAAAGCAGCATTTTTGGACTTTTTTTTTTATTTTTTACATTTACGCTGTTCACCGTACGGGATCATTAACATTATATTTTGATAGTTTGGACATTTATGCACGCGGTGATACCAAATATGTTTATTTAAAAAAAATTACACTTTTTGGGGGTAAAATGGGAAAAACTCACAATTTTCATTTTAATTGGAGGAGGGGATTTTTTTTCTTTTTAAATTTTTCAACTTTTTTTTTTTTTACACCCATAGGGGACTATCTATTGCAATCATTTGATTGCTAATACTGTTCAGTGCTGTGCATAGGACATAGCACTGATCAGTATTATCGGTGATCTTCTGCTCTGGTCTGTTCGATCTCAGACCAGAGCAGGAGACGTCGGGAGATGGACAGAGGCAGGTGAGAGGACCTCTGTGCACCATTACAGATGATCGGATCCTCGTGGCAGTACTGCGGGTGATCCTATCATCTATTTTAACATGCGCACTGCCGCAGATGCCGTGATCGGTACTGATCACGGCATCTGAGGGGTTGTAATGACGGACATCCGCATGATCTCAATGCAATCATGCATCCGAGCGATCATGCTAGCAGCCGGAACCTGCCGTGTATGACACGAGCACCGCTCCTATGCTCGCAGTCATACACAGGACGTAAATGTATGTCCTGGTGCGCTGCACCAGGACGTACATTTATGTCCTTGGTCGTTAAGAGGTTAAAGGACATCTGCAGCAAAAGACAACTTATCCCCTATCCACAGGATAAGGGCTAAATGTCTGATTGCGGGGGGTCCGATCACTGGGACCCCCCGCGACCTCCTGCACCGGCCCCTGTAATGCCGCTCTATGTGAGGGGCTAATGCGCGTAGCGTCGACCTCTCTGAGGTTAACGGTATGCCCCCTCCACATACAGTTCTATGGTAGAGGTGGGGAGGAATGAACACTGCCTCCCTGCCTCTCCCATAGAGCCGTGGCCCCGTGCAGGAGATTGCGGGGGGTCCCAGCTGTCGGACCCCCCCCTCCCGATCAAACACTTATACCATATCCTGTAGATAGGTGATAAGTTGTCTTTTGCTGCAGATGCAGATCCTTTAATATCTTGTGGATTTATGATTGATATCACCATGTTCTATGTATAGGGTGAGATCCACTGAATCTGCAACAAAATCTGCATATAAGGAATGCGGTTCTTTTGCTGTGCATTTGTTATAGATCTGCATAAAAAACTACCTACAGGGGGCAAACTACCTACATATAGGGGGGAAAACTAACTAAAGGGGTGTCCTTTCTATAGGGGGTAGGCTACCTACAAGGGGTCCTACCTACAGGGGGCAGTATATCTAAAGGGGGGTCCTACATACTACATAAGTCTGTTAGTGTTAGCATTGTACTAGCTGTGCAGAATACAATTGGGTAAATAGTGAAAAAACAACCACATCTCAAACTAAAAATCACACTGTTTATTTAAAAATAATCCTGGTTTTATTTGCTGGCTCCTAAACAAATATGTCAAACCTGAGCTACATTTTTCAAAAAATTGACAAAGGAATTAAAGGTACGCTTTAATATTCATGGTGGAATTAATACTGCCCAGGTGCCAACTCCCCTCCTCTCCCACTGTGCTTGACAGGACAGGAGTTGTTAGGAAGTGTTTGTGCTCACATGCTGTGCTTGGTTTTTTCCACATGTGACAGTGTGCATTATGGCCAAACATCTCCACTTTGGTCTCAGAAGTCTT
The DNA here is from genome assembly GCF_029499605.1 of Hyla sarda. NCBI lineage: Eukaryota > Metazoa > Chordata > Amphibia > Anura > Hylidae > Hyla > Hyla sarda. Next base: position 278,668,926 of record NC_079190.1, read on the forward strand.
GTGGTTTGCTGAAATGCAACTTTGCAGACCTAAGATGTATTCACACCTACAGTATCCTGCACATATTTGATGCTGGAGAATTGAAGATGCAGATTTGATGCTGTGTTCAGTCATTGAAATCAAATCTGCAGCATCAAATATACGCAGGATACTGTATGTGTGAATTGACCCTAAAAGGAAATTGTCAGGATCCGGACTGGTATGCGGAGAGGACACTGGAGGTGGATCCTCTGTGTCAGTGAGGTGATGGCGTGGGCCGTACCAGGGGAACGGAGTCTAAGAGGTTACTGGTTTTCACCAGAGCCCGCCGCAAAGCGGGATGGACTTGCAGCGGCAGGTAACCCCCAGGTCGTTCCACCCAATAGCGACTCAACCTCACTGACAGCTGAGACAGGCGCGGTACACAAGGACTAGACGGAGGCGAGGTAAGACGTAGCAGAAGGTCAGGGCAGGTAGCAAGGTTCGTTGTCAGGGGCAACAGCAGACGGTCTGGGTACACAGGCTTGGGAACACACTATAACGCTTTCACAGGGCACAAGGAAACAAGATCGGACAGGAAGGGGAAGTGGGTTTTTATATGGAATGGGAGTGATTACAACTGATTGGGCCAGGCACCAATTAGTGGTGCACTGGCCCTTTAAATCTCAGAGAGCCGGCGCGCGTGCGCCCTAGAGAGCGGGGCCGCGCGCGTCAGGACATGACAGCAGGGGAATGGGACAGGTGAGATGATTGCATCCCCGCCGGCGATGACAGTGCAGCGCTCCCGGTCAGCGGGTCTGACCAGAGCGATGCACACAGAAGAACGCCGCGAGCGCTCCAGGGAGGAGCAGGGACCCGGAGCGCTCGGCGTAACAGAAATCTGTCAGCTGTGTATCATGCTGAGACCTACAGATGTGGGACGATATTCGTAGTTGCTAGGGAGGTATAACAAATTACACCTGTCCCCACCTAGATTGTCAAAGGTCTATAAAAATAACAAAACATGTAAAGGTTAGTGGGATATAATCATCAATTAAAGTTAAGTAAGAATGCTATGGAATGTACCATGATATCAAAAGTATTTATCTAGCGTAACACCCCAGTGTGGACCGGCTGTGCCACTTACTGTTTTGGCTCACGGCCAAACTTGGGAGCGGAGTCTAAGTGTTCCCCTGGTCTTCCCCTTTATCCAGCTCCAGGATGTAGAAGCTGGTCTTAGTTGGAGGGAAGACTCCAGGTCACCACCACAGGAGTGGCCTGGTTAAGTAGCAGCTGGCCAAGTATGCCAGAACGCCCTGATGCCAAGCACCAGGGATACAGGCAGGTAGGGCGAGCTGTTGCTAGATAAGATGAGCACAGCAGCAGAGTCAGTATATGGCAAGACTGACTTGGTATTATAGAAGAGCTTAGCCGAATAGCACAGATGCGGTGATGAGTAATGAGGTTGCTAGAAGGCAAAGACGTGGTTGACAATCCGAATCTTATCCAGGACAGACGGGCAAGTACCGAGGGATCAGGCTAGAGGCAGAGTCAGGAAACAGGCAAAGGTCAGGAACACAGCAGATCAAAACTGCAGCAGAACCTTCATGAGTAGGCAAGCTACAATGTTGCACAGGCACCAAAAGGAGGATGAAGCACCCTTATATAATTGATCCCAGTCAAGGATTGGGGGGGAGGTGGCTCCAAAATCAGGGGTGCGCAAGAGACAGCCCTTGTGCAACCCCTACTGGGTGCACCAGACAATGACGCCGCCCGAGACAGTGCAGAGAAACAAGTCCAGAGCCTGCAGCAAAAAGGAGGTAAGCCGCAGGATGCGCTGTACACTGGCGGGTGCTAACTGCCAGCATTACATCTAGTTCGCAATAATCCATCAAGGAGAAACAAGGAACCCCATACATAAAATAACAGGGGTTCCTAAGATAGGGTGAGATTGTCATAGACTAATATAGGTGAACAACAGCCTGTGCCTAAGTTGATACCAGGTAAAATTAGCTAACAAGCCCCAAGTTCCTGGGACTACTGCTGGATCAGAGTTAGTTACTAAATTATTCAAATCCCTGAGAAGAAGCAGAAATCCCACAAGTTAGCTAGTTGAAGCATGCAGTAGAGTGTTTCACTTCCCAGCTCAGCACTTATATAGGAGATGGGTTCCATAGACTATAATGGAGCCTGTCTTCCTTAATCATTCGTACTGCTCTTAACTTTTGACATGTCTGTGGGACACTTCAAAAGTTTATTTAAATAATACTAACGCTTTAAAGGGGTAGTCCAGTGGTGAAAAACTTATCCCCTATCCTAAGGATAGGGAATAAGTTTGAGATCGTGGGGGGTCAAACCACTGGGGCCCCCTGCGATCTCTCTGTACGGGGCCCCGGCTCTCCGGCCAGATAGCGGGTGTCGACCCCCGCACGAAGAGGCGGCCGGCACGCCCCCTCAATACATCTCTATGGCAGAGCCGGAGATTGCCGAAGGCAGCGCTTCGGCTCTGCCATAGAGTTGTATTGAGGGGGTGTGTCGGCCGCCGCTTCGTGCGGAGGTCAACACGCCCCCTTCCTGTGGGCTGTCGGATCTCCATACAGGAGATCGCGGGGGGCCCCAGCGGTCGGACCCCCACGATCTGCAACTTATCCCCTATCCTTAGGATAGGGGATAAGTTGTTAACCACTGAGTCACCACTGGACTACTCCTTTAAGGACTGCCTCAAGCTGTGTAACCAGGATTGGTGTGTTGTACCTTCTTGCCGTTGGCCCATGTAAAGTGCTATTAACAGTTCCCTTAGGGCCAAGGCAATCACCCTTTGACATGCATTGTTTTGCTATTTCACTATTAACATGTAGATGGTTCATTTATACCCTTATGTTTATTGATAGTATACTAATTTAAATTAAAGTTACGTTGTAATACTAGTATCTATGGTAAATCTATGTAGTTAGACAAGTGTGAGACAAGGCTGTTGTGGCATCCAAATTCTTAAAGGATTTACATAACACATAAAGTATGAAGGTGTCATCACGTGGACTCCAATCTCTGTTCACACAAATCCCTAAAAACTGGGACAAGAGAACAAGGAACAGTGAGACTAGAGTCAAATTTGTGTCTGCCTATGTACCTGATAGATGGAAAATTAAGGGCATAATGCAAAAAACACTAGCACATATAAGGATCCCTTGGATATTGATAGGGTCTTTTACAGACCATATATAAAATTACTGTCTTGCCCCATACAATTCTGAATAACCAGCGTGAGACAGTCTTACCAGAAGTTTTCGGCTTGCCTTGTGGCGTTGCAGCTTCCCCTTAGAATGCATTGCTAAGTCCTTGTTAAAATCAGATGATCAGACCAAATTATTTAACAGGCCTTATACGGCCCACAGGCTGGACGTCCCCACCATTGCCTTATGGGTTGGAAATAAGAGGATATGGGGGTGCACACCCAGTACACAATCCATGCAAACAACAATCAAAGGAAGCCAAAATTAGTGGACTGACCTATGCTAAGGTTGTGCAGAGTGTAATAACTTTTCTATACATCCTAGGAATTATAAGAGATTCCGGATACCCAGACACTTTAGGCTAAGTTCACATTGCCATTGTGCTCCGTATGGGTCTGTTATGCTCTTTTTTTTGCGCAAAATGCGCCCCAAAACGGGAAGGAGCACAACCGACCCCATCAGTTCACCACTGGATCCTGACGGATCCCATTGACTTGAATAGGATCCGTAGGGGATCTGGTAGTTTACTGGAGAATACACTATTTTTCACTCTGCTGAACTCCCATTGTTTTGTGTTGCACCTGATCATATGCCCATGTGGATTGGGCTATATCGGGGAAAGGATTGACTTTGTAATGAGTTACTAGTACCGTCCCATTGCTAACCACCAATTATAACACCCAATAACTGACTGGGTTCCTCCACCCCCTTTGGATTGAGGTAGAATCCAGTCTCTTAAGCAGAGGGAGATGTGTTTGATACATAGACTGATTTTTTTGGTCGCAGGGTCACTTTATTATTACCTGTGATACACTTATTTTATACATACTCCAGACCTCACCTTCCCCATCCCCATCGGCTTGGTATATCCTTCCCTAGTGACCCATATGTAAGAGGTCACTAAGGCACCTTGTCATCATCGCCTTATATAGTTAGTATTCCTTTTCTTATCATGTGCACGTTCCTTTCTTTTAGCCCACACCAGCTCTTGCCAAACACAATTTATAGGTCTTATTATATAGTCCTGGACATCTCCACCTCTTTCCCCACCTGGGTCTCCATGCCTATTTCTCTATGGCTGTTATAACCCCTCCCACTACAGCCGATACCAACACAATGGGATTGGCCGATGCTCAGTGAACACTGCTCTGCTACACTAGAAGCCTGACAGTCACACTCACTATGTGCCCCCCATGTGGTTGCAGCACATGCTGCCTACACTGGGTCCTGGCCACAACTTGGTATGTACTAGAGTTCCTGCCCCTTTTTGTCTATATTACAGCCTATTGGAGTATATCATTGTGTGTCTGTATATCCTGTTCTGGGTTGCTCCTTAGTCACTGTTTTTATGTGTGACATATGTACCCTGCTCCATTCTGTTATCTGCCATTTTACATGGCATTGCACACCTTAACCTTTTATGCACATGTTCAGCTATTGCCTAGCTGTTATCAGCCATCATGCATGGCATTGCATGTCATAGATTACTCATTTATCATATGCATTATCAATAACTATATGAGTTAGCTTACTCTACATGTACATTTTGGTGTCTGCACCACAATTGCATGGAGGTTGCCAGTCACTACACAATAGTCCTAGGGGTCTGTACTATGGAACATGGGGTTGTTAGCTAATGTTAACAGGGGTCAACTTTGGCATAGAGTATTGTTCCAATGCTATCTATATCAGTTTTGAGGGAACCCACCCTTTCTTAGGAGCAGGGCTGCCATCAGAAATTTTGGGCCAGCCCCCCCACAGTTGCCATGCCAAGTCTGGCAATAATACCAGCATACAAGGAGAAATATTATCACCATACATATTACCAGCATACTGTTACTGACCAAATCCTGTATACTGGGTCCAATATTCCCATTAATAATTATACCAGTACCTGCTACCTCCGCTCATCTCCCCACTGCTTAGACAGGCTGTGATACGCAGCCAGAAGAGCACTCCACAGCCTTTTACCCACCTGCACATCTACCACCTGTCCATGCCGCACATATGCCACTTGTACTGCACATTTAGCACCCATCTGCTAACTATTGCGGAAAAAATGTATCCCTGTCCTGTGGTGAGAGAACGAGCAGGTAGCGGGGTTGGAGTGAGAGGGAGCGGGGATGGAGGCACATTTGTGTCTCGCTGTAAAGAAAACTGTGTACCTGTAGTCACATTCAGCTACGGGGAGGCAGTTTTCTTCATTACATCTGCGTCTAAGTGAGTAGAGGCAAGGGGGGGAGGGGCTGGGCGGTTAGGGGGAGTAGACTTGGGGTTAGGGGCTGTCTCAGCGTCTAAATAGGCTGTAGTAAGTAGGCTGTTTAAGTAAATTAAAGAAAGCAAAAAAGATGGTGGCAGAAGCGGGATAGATAGATAGATAAATAAATAAATAAATACAGTAGATATGAGATAGATAGAAAAATAAATAAATAGATACAGTAGATATGAGATAGATAGATAAATAAATAAATACAGTAGATATGTGATATAGATAGATAGATAGATAGATTGAGAGATACCACAGACAAACGGCAGCACCAAAAAAGGGAGATGTGGCGGAGTGCTAGCAGCAGAGCCTAGGTCCACGGCTCACTTGATACACACAATAAAAAGGCAGCAGCACCTCCTTTGGTAAAAAGTGTAGCTTTTATTCAGCACAAAAATGCCAGAGCGACGTTTCGGCCATCTCACACGGCCATTGCCAAGCAACAAAGTGAAACACAGTGAGACAGTATATAGGCTGAGCAATTAGTGACATAATCACATAATCACATAATTAAAGCAACATGTGGTCTGGATACATAGTGGGTTAAGGTTGCCGTATCCGGACTCGCCATAAATAATACACCCAAAATACAAATAATTATAGGCGCCGGGTACCGGTAACTGTATAAGTGATACACAGCAAAGATAGATTGAGAGATAGATATGAGATAGATAGATATGGGATAGATAGATTGATAGTTAGATAGATAGATATGAGATAGATAGATTGATAGTTAGATAGATAGATATGAGATAGATATATATTAGATAGATAGATATTAGATAGATAGATGATAGATAGATAGATATTAGATAGATATATATGAGATAGATATGAGATAGATAGATGATAGATAGTTAGAAATTAGATAGATATGAGATAGATAAATAGATAGAAATGAGATAGATAGATAGATAGATTGAGAGATAGATAGATAGATAGATAGATATGAGATAGATAGATAGATAGATAGATAGATATGAGATAGATAGATATAAGATAGATAGATATGAGATAGATAGATAGATATGAGATAGATAGATATATAGATAGATATGAGATAGATAGATATGAGATAGATAGATAGATATAAGATAGATAAATAGATAGATAGATAGATAGATAGATATGAGATAGATAGATAGATATAAGATAGATAGATATGAGATAGATAGATATGAGATAGATAGATAGATAGGAGATAGATAGATATGAGATAGATAAATAGATAGATAGATATGAGATAGATAGATAGATAGATATAAGATAGATAGATATGAGATAGATAGATATGAGATAGATAAAAAGATATGAGATAGATAGATCAGTGTTTCCCAACCAGGGTGCCTCCAGCTGTTGCAAAACTACAATTCCCAGTATGCCCACAAAGCCAAAGACATGCTGGGAGTTGTAGTTTTTCAACAGTTGGAGTCTCCCTGGTTGGGAAACACTGAGATAGTTACCATTTATTTCCCAATGTCTCCCGAACGGCAACTTGCCCCCCTCCCCCTCCAGAAAGTTACTTACTAAAAAAGGGCAGCATCAGCGGTGGGCAGGCTCTTCCTGAAAGCTCGGGTGGGTGTCCGGGTCTATGGTGGAGCAGGAAACACTGCACGGCCTGCTCCGCCAATTGGTCAGCACAGAGGGAAGTGAGAGGAGGAGGAGCTTCCCTCTCTGCTCTCTTCCTAGTCAGGTTTGCAGGCTGAATGATGCTGGCAGGGACAGCCCATTCTCAGTCCTGGCTGTCAGTCCTCTCCCTGGGAGCCCGGGCCCCTTACTGTGGTACTAGCTGTACCCCCCCTGATGACGGCCCTGCTTAGAAGTCTTAGGTGTCCGTGTAATATTATTATGTATGGTGGTTCCTTGGATTATTGATGACTTGATGCATAATGTTTATATGATGGTACGTTCTGTAGCATTCCTCCCTGACTTTACTTGGTGATTATATGCCACTAACCTGTACATGTTTTTATTATAGCAGGCATCTCTGATACTTCAACCAAAGGTCCCACATCTCAGTTGTCTGGACTATGTGCACCTCTAATCTTGTCCTTTAGTCTGGATTATCCATGCTGCTGTGGGGAGCCACAGGGTGTGATGTGAGGTGTAGGGGCAGATGGTGTTGCCCAGAGGTAGATGGTGTTAACCCCTTAGTGTTTGTGACGCCAGGGTGTGGTTTGCCTATGTAACCACCCAAAGGTAGCACTGCTAGTCCTAGGTTAGGCAGGGCAAATTATAGTTCTAGGCCAGGTTAAGGTTAACAGTAGCTTTTACTGAGGTTAGACAGGTGTTACAGTCTATACAGTTTGCCCAGGATCCCAGAGAGGTGACCAGTAACACAGGGGACCTCGCAGCTTGCAGGGACTTGCAGTGACTTGACAGACTATAGCGCAGCCACACTGACTATAACTGACTTGACTGAAGATAGTGACAGAAGACAAAGATGACTTGACTTGATTGAAGATAGTGACAGCAGGCAAAGATGACTTGACTTACTGACTTGTGGCTGTAATTTAGGATTGAGGCCTTAGGATGTGCTGGACACTGGCTCTGAGACGTCTGGACTGGACTTGACCTCAGGATCTAAGCGAGTGATTGTAGTTAGCGGCATTGCCCATATTCGAATTTGCGATATTTCACGAATATATAGACGAATATTCGTTTCGCATATTCATTATATTCGCATACGTGAATATTCCCATAATCTGGTATTTGAGGAAGACACCAGTGAGGGGGTGGGCAACTTTACTATTGGTTGCTAGGGATGTTGTTGATAACCTCTGACAAGTGTATTTGCATCATTCTAATTGGCCCACAAGTGAAAAGAAGGAATATGCGAATATTCACATATGCGAATATTCGCATATGCAGAAAAAAGCGAATATTCGCAATTTCGAATATATAGCGAATACATTTGCAATATTTGCGATATTCACGATAAAAATTTGAAATGCGAATATTCGTGCCCAACACTAATTGCAGTACCTCCCCCTCTTATAAAGGGGGGGTTGAGCAAGGAGCCCATAGGATAGCTACAGGTCATCTGCTCACCTGGTGCTCTCTGGGTAACAAAACATATGACTTAAACATGTGACAACCATTTTCAGGTGACTAATAATCATGTGACCATATCAAAGGTCCTTTACACTAAATATACAACCTATACACAATATTGGGAAACACTGCAGAGAGCCCTGAGGACGTTCAGGGACTCAACCTGACAGGACTGTAGGAGCATATCCTGTACTGGGACATCACACTGCCTTTTTGCTTACCTTTCTGGGACAATTGTTACTCTGTTATATATATTTCTCCATTTGCTAACATGTGCAGTCACGTGCTATTATTTTTGGTCACATAGTCTATGTTGTGCACTGTACTTTTGCGTAGGGTCCTAAACACATTGATAAGTATATGCAGACCTGAAATGGCGCAAAGACCTAGAACTGTTCTGTAGGAAAAAACAAACTGCAGTAAAATCATAAGCATAGTAATGTCTATGGCAACATGGAATAAACTTCACATGCATTACCACTACAGTTTCTTGTCTATACAGATCCAGATATCACAGCAATCCAATCCAGCTTTTCTGTCATCTCTTCCATAGGAAAGTTTGAGGAGCTGGGGATTGTCATGAGAGTGGCAGGCCTGGTGATGGGCAGCAGAGGCATCTCTATGGAGGGAGAGGGCTGGGTCACATGTATTAGCAGGCAGGCTGGGGAGCTGTAGGTGGGAGATGCTCTCCATCCAGCTGTTCCCTTCTCCCTGCCTGATCCACCTTCCTTTGTTTCCCTCTCTCTCTCACTGTATCTCGTAGACATAGACAGTGCTCCTGCCTGGTTGACTAGGAGCCCAGCTATCCTGCACTGCAGCACAACCCAGGTCTCCTCCCCTTCCATCCCTCCCACCCCTAGTACCTTGCAGCCCCCCTCCACCACCACCCAGGGGAAGAGACGCTCTGCCCAACTTTCTGCCCGTGCAACCCCACGGGGTTCTCCCTGAGAAGAGGAAGACAGAGAAATACCTTGCTGCTGTCTGCCACGGAGAAGATGCCCCCCATCCCGGAGCTGCAGGAGCGGGCACTGTGAGGAGGTGAGTCTGGGCACTGGCATTCTGGAAGCAGAGAGCGGGGGGCTCCTCGGTGCCCCCAATGTTTCTGCCCTGCAGAGGTCATATTCTCCTTCCCGGTGTGTGTGTTACACATGTATACATGCCTGTGTCTTATCCTCATGGTATTGGGATATGGAGGCAGAGAGACGGCTCTATGGTGGAATCTTTGGTCCATGTACTGGAAGGGAGGGTAGATTGTGGCTGAACATCCTCTGCTGCACGAGGAAGGAGGACATTATACCTAGGGGTATCCCACGGCAGGGGGGCTGTGGAGATCACTGTCATGCCCTTAGTGCCCTCCTGGCAGGGCCGGGCACTGTGTTTATGCTCATACTGTACAGTAGACTTATGATGTAGCCATGCCACTTGTCACACTCCATGGGAACACCTGTCAGATGGCTCAGTGTATGTATCTGTATACTTGTAAATATATATATATCCACACATCAAACACAATTGTAACATGTAAGCAAATACTTTTGTGGCCATATCTATCTATCTATCTATCTATCTATCTATCTATTTATATGCAAATCTGTCTCTCTACCCACTTCTATCTATTTGCATTTTTATCTATCTATCTATATATCTATCTGCATATCTATCTTTATCCATATATGTCTGTCTATCATCTACATATCTATCTATCTATCTATCTATCAATCAATCATCTATCTAGCTATCTATCTATCTATCAATCATCTATCTATCTTATATCTATCTATCTATCTAGTAATTATCTTTCTATCTATCTATCATCTATCTATCTTCTATCTATCTATCTCATATCTATCTATATATCTATATATCGTCATTTATCTGTCTATGTATCTATTATCTGTATGTGTATATATCTATCTATCTTCTATTATCTATCTATTATCTATCTATATTTCTATCTTCTATTATCTATCTATCTTTTTTATCTATCTATATATCTATCTTTTATTATCTATCTATCTATCTATCTTCTATTATATATCTATTATCTATCTATCTATTTATCTATCTTCTATTATCTATCATCTATATATCTATTTATCTTCTATTATCTATCTATCTATCTATCTCATATATATCTATCTATGTATCTAATAGCATCTAACTATCTATCTACCTCTCTCTATTTCTATTTTTGTATATCTGTCATTCTTACGTAGGCACTGTGCCCTATAGCTTGCAGTCTGTTTGTAGATGAGAATAAGATGGCATTTCCAGAGCTGCAGGGCTCCCTCACCCAGTATCCAGGGTAGACTGGTGGTTGTATGGGACACCTGCTCTGATAGGGTGGAAATATATTGCAGGCAGCAGACTTATACCGCAGTGTGGACCAAGTTCTCCCAGTACTGAATGGTATTTTAGTGACTGATGCAGACTGCACTTTTATTAAGGATCTGATAGATACAAACATAATGGATAGCTAGTAAAGGTGTCCACATTGGCAGTGATAAATCCTGTTCTTTAAACACTTGACATGATGAAGTGGTGCCAACTATGTTCATGTAAATGTTATGTAATGTCTGACAGTACAGCTGTAAGGGACATAGAACAGTGATTGAATTTCTGTCATCTCAGCACTAAGTATGTCTGTGCTGCTGTCCTGTGCCTCTTGTCCTAGACGTGACTTTATCTTCGTGTTGGGGATGCCAGCTTTTACCCTCCAGCGCTGCAGTCCTGGCTCTTGTGGTGCTGCATGGGTTACTAAGTAGCTTGGCTAGAAAGTCATTTGAGGTGACAGCAGCTCTGTGAAGGCTGGTGACGTGGGGTGGCTAAGTTTCCCCAGCTCAGTCCCTTTTTTTTTCAGCTGAGGGAGCACTATGCACACCACCTCCTCAAGTCACCTGCATGCCTCTGTGACTGGTGTCACTATCTGTGCCATCCCTTGGTGCGGATTGATGCAGAATACAGATATACACATATTACCAGCTCCTTCTGATGTGTAAAATTCCATTTTGGGTGATCTGTAGATGTTTTCAGTCATTGTCTCTTGACAGTGTGAGGGATACATGAAGCAGCCTGTATATTCTATATATCTATATGTGAATTTAGGTGTTTTGTGATAACAAGTGTTCATACAGTGGGCACCAATGATGGCACTATTTTTTGTGCGCCTGTTGTGCCAGACTACTCTTGATTTTTCCGGATAGATATCATACAGTCCTAGAATTTCCATGCCACAGGTTCTCAGCTTTTGGAGATGGACGTGGGTTGCATTTCAGGACCGGGTGATTATAGCTGTATCGATCTGGGTGTCATACTTTATGTCATACTAGCAGTGACACACTTGTAAAGAAAGCAAATGAAGAGCGGATGGATGGGAGGTGACAGATGTTGGATTTTTCCCAGAAGATCCTGCAGATTTAGCCCCCTGTCACAGCTGTTAAGTCCGTCACTGCATACATGAGCAAAGCTGTCTTTTACTTCTAACACTTGTTCAAAATGCCCCATCCTTGAGTGACCAGGACTTTCTATTGACTTTAAGGCTAAATTCACAGGTAGCACATATGTTGCACAAGTCTCACCCTTCCGAAATCATTGATCCTAATGAGGTTGGCAAGCAAATAGATTTTTGCTAACCCATTCATATACATAGAACAGTTATAGGAATTAGGCGACACATCTGTAAATATTCCCCAACATAGGACAACCTTCTAAATGTGTACATCATAGGGGAATCGTTTAGACAAAATGGTGTGTGTTAAATGTTCAGTGCTGCTGAAATGTTCTTCTCTTTAGCCCTTATTCATAAATCGGAGTATATTGGATTGGAAGAATATGAACCTGCTATTGAGCTTTTTATGAATTTTGAAATTTGCAAGAATTTTACTGCTGATGTCTTTGTTTTATTGAATCTTTCTTTATTATACTCTTAATCAAAATAGTATTATGTAATTCCACAGGGGAACATGGTTCTAAAGACTATAATAAGAAGACTTAAACTATAGCTCCACCTCTAATTAGGATATTAAGATTATAGGATTTTGTAGCAGGCTGTTGTGGAGATTGCAAAATGTAAAGAAAAATGTTTACAGTATATACTCGAGTATAAGCCGAGTTTTTCAGCACGATTTTTCGTGCTGAAAACGCCCCCCCCATGGCTTATACTCGAGTGAACAAAAAAACGTTTTTGGCTTTAGCTGTGAGGGGATGGTCCCGGCCGTCCATCTCCACCTGTCAATCCCTTCTCAGTGGTCTTCAACCTGCGGACCTCCAGATGTTGCAAAACTACAACTCCCAGCATGCCCAGACAGCCGTCGGCTCTCCGGGCATGTGGGGAGTTGTAGTTTTGCAACATCTGGAGGTCCTCAGGTTGAAGACCACTGCGGCCTTCGTCATCATCCAGACCCCCCTTTAGTTTTCCACTCACCTCGGTGGCAAGGAAGGGTGAGCTGGTCCGGGTCATCAATGCTGCAGGGACTGTCCAGTGGGGAGGGTTAGTCATTCCGGGCTGTCCATCTTCACCGGGAGGCCCTGTTCTCCGCTCTGGGCTGGCCCCGTACTAGTGACTTTGCCTTGACGACGACGCGCAGGGACGTCCGTGTGCAGCAGATGTCCGTGACGTCACTGCGTGGTGGCGTCAAGGCAGCGTCACTAGTCCGGGGCCAGCCCGAAGCGGAGAAGAGGGCCTCCCGGTGAAGATGGACAGCCCGGAATGACTAACCCTCCCCACTGGACAGTCCCTGCAGCATAGATGGCCCGGACCAGCTCACCCTTCCTTCCCACCGAGGGGAGGTGAGTAGAAAACTAAAGGGGGGTCTGGATGATGACGAAGGACACAGTGGTCTTCAACCTGCGGACCTCCAGATGTTTCAAAACTACAACTCCAGGCGATGGCTGTCCGGGCATACTGGGAGTTGTAGTTTTGAAACATCTGGAGGTCCGCAGGTTGAAGACCACTGAGAAGGGATTGACAGGCGGTGATGATGAAGGGGGGGGTGATGATGACGGGGTGATGATGACGGGGGTGATAATGACGGGGGTCTGAATGATGACATGGGGGGGATTATGTATTTTAAACCCTAGGCTTATAGTCAAGTCAATAACTTTTCCTGGGTTTTTGGGGTGAAATTAGGGGCCTCGGCTTATATTCGGGACGGCTTATACTCGAGTATATACGGTAAGATTTTACAAATCTGAAGAGTTTAAACCTCTCTTATAGTCGGTTTGAGAGTTATTTGGAATATTTATATTACATATCCATGTGGGGAGTCTCTACATTGTTGACATATATAGACAACATCCTTTCTATACAGGACTATATAAATGCAGTAAACTCCTCACATTTTTGTAAATATTTTATTATATCTTTTCATGTGACAGCACTGAAGAAATGACACTCTACTACAATGTAAAGTAGAGAGTGCGCAGCCTGTATAACAGTGTTTAATGTTGTTTCACCTAAAAATAACTCAACACCATTACAACAACATTAATGTCTAAACTTTGGCAACAAAACTGAGTACACCCCTAAGAGAAAATGTCCATTGGGCCCAAAGTGTCAATATTTAATGTGGCCACCATTATTTTCCATTACTGATTTAAGCTTCTTGGGCACGGAGTTCACCAGCTTTACAGGTTGCCACTGGTGGTCTCTTCCGCTCCTCCATGACATCCCGGAGCTGGTGGATGTTAGAGAGCTTGCACTCCCCCATTTGATGATGCCCCACAGATGCTCAGTAGGGTTTAGACTGGAGACATGCTTGGCTAGTCCATTACTTTTATCCTCTGCTTCTTTAGCAAGGCAGTGATGATCTTGGAGGCATGTTTGGAGTCATTCTTATTTTGAAATTCTGCCCAGTCTCCGAATGGAGCGGATCATACTCTGTTTCAATATGTCACTGTACATGTCGGCATTTATGGTTCCTTCAATGAATTGTTGCTCCCCAGAGGCAGCAGAACTTATGCAGCCCCCAACCATAACACTCTTGCCACCATGCTTAACTGTAGACAAGACACACTTGTTTTTTTGCTCCTCACCTGGTTGCCGCCACACACGCTCCTTACCATCTGAAACAAAAAAGTTTATCTTGGTCTCATAGGACCACAGGACATGGTTCCAGTAATCCATGTCCTTAGTCTGCTTGTCTTCAGCATCTTTTATGCATCATCTTTAGAAGAGGCTTTCTTCTTGGATGAAAGCCATGCTGGCCAAATTGATGCAGTGTGCGGCGTATGGTCTGAACACTGACAACCTAACTCCCACCACTTCAACCTCTGGAGCAATGCTGACAGCACTCATACATCTATTACCCAAAGACAACCTTTGGATATGACGCTGAGCATGTGCACTTAAATTGTTTGGTTGACCATGACAAGGCCTGTTCTGAGTGGTCTTGACCACCGTGCTGCAGCTCAGTTTCAGGCAATTCAGGTCTTGGCAATCTTCACAAAGCCTAGGTCATCTGTAGAGCAACAATTCTTTTTTTCAGATCTTCAGTGAGTTCTTTGCCATGAAGTGCCATGTTGAACTTACAGTGACCAGTATTAAAGAGTGTGAGTGCATTAACATCAAATTTAAGACACCTGCTCCTTATTCACACCTGAGACCTTATAACACTAAGGGTATGTCCACACTACAGATTGTGAACGGCCCTTCAGCGATAGGGCCGTGCGGCACTGCGCCATCACCATTGACGGCTATGCAGTGTTCCTGGACTTCCGCACAAAGAATGAACATGTTCTTTCTTTGCGTGGAACAATTTCAGCGGCAGAATTGTCTGCCGCTGAAATTCTGCAGTGTGAACGGGTCTCGCGGAAACCCATTCACTCTGATGTTTATGTTCTCAGTGCGTAATTTTGTTCGCGGAATTCCGTGGGAATTACTTAGTGTGAACATACCCTAATGATTCACATGACATCAGGGAGGGAAAATGGCTATTTGGGCATAGTTTGGGCATTTCCTGCTATCGGTGTACTCGCTTTGTTGCCAAGCTTTAGACATTATTGACTTTGTGTTGTTATTCTGTGGGAACACAACATTAACCCCTTAAGGACTTTTCCGTTTTTGCACTTTCGATTTTTCCTCCTTACCTTTAAAAAATCATAATTCTTTCAATTTTGCACCTAAAAATCCATATGATGGCTTATTTTTTGCGCCACCAATTCTACTTTGTAATGACATCAGTCATTTTACCCAAAAATCTATGGTGTAACGGAAAAGAAAATCATTGTGTGTCAAAATTTAAGAAAAAACTAAATTTTTAAACTTTTGGGGGCTTCCGTTTCCATGCAGTAAATTTTTTGATAAAAATGCCACCTTCTCTTTATTCTGTAAGTCCATACGATTATAAAATTATACCCTACTTATATAGGTTTGATTTTGTTGTATATCATGAAAAAATCATAACTACATGCATGAATGTATACATTTAAAATTGTCATCTTCTGACCCCTATAACTTTTTTATTTTTATGCGTACGGGGCGTTATGAGTGCTCATTTTTTGCGCCGTCATCTGAACTTTTTAGTGCTACCATTCTTGCATTGATCAGACTTTTTAATCGCTTTTTATTAATTTTTTCATGATATATAAAATAGTGACCAAAAATACACAATTTTGGACTTTGGAATTTTTTTGCGCGTACGCCATTGACTGTGTGGTTTAATTAACAATATATTTTTATAAAACGGACATTTCTGCACGCAGCAATACCACATATGTTTATTTTTATTTGCACAGTTTTTTTTAAGTGGGAAAAAGGGGGTGATTCAAACTTTTATTAGGGAAGGGGTTAAATGATCTTTATTAACTTTATTTTTTCAATGTTATAGCTCCCATAGAGGGCTATAACACTGCACACACTGATCTTTTACATCTATCTCTGTTATCTCATAGGATAACATAGATCGATGATTCTGCCACTTGACTGCTCATGCCTGGATCTCAGGCACTAAGCAGTCATTCAGCGATCGGCGACGCAGGAGGCAGGTAAGGACCCTCCTTGTGTCTGCCAGTTGTTCGGGATGCCGCGATTTTGCCGCAGCGGTTCCGAACAGCCCACTGAGCTAACTGGCAGTACTTTATTTTCACTTTAGACGCGGCGATCAACTTTGAAAACCACATCTAAAGGGTTAATAGCGTGCAGCACCGCGATCAGTGCTATGCGCTATTAGCCACAGATCCCGCTATGATGTGGGGCCACGCTGAAAGGGAGCGGACTCAGGGCATACTGGTACGCCCTGCGTCCTTAAGGGATTAAACCCGGTGATATAGGCTGTTTACATTGTTGCAGAGTGTTATTTCTTCAGTGTTGTTATATTACAAAAATATTAAATTTTTACAAAAATGTTTACAAAAATGAAGTGTGTACTCACTTATGTGGGATACTGTGAGTGTGTAAATAAAAATGATGCCTTTAAAAAAAGGATTATATAACTTCCTTTAACTTTAAAGACATATAAATAGAAGTCTGTCAAATTGGACCAGTAATAATATTAACAAATATTATATAACTGAAAAAATACATCCATTCATCAATCCAGGTCAGCCTACTTTTCTATATTGTTGATCCAGAATAGGCAAAATAAAAATCCTAAGGTACAAGCCAATTTTCAAATTTTAGCCAGAAAATTCCTTTCTGACTCTAAATCTGGCAATCGGAACAAATCTTTAGATAATCGTCCACCTTCAAAACCTAGTTACTATAATCTATTACATTCCAGAAATGCATCAAGGCCTCTTTAGGAACTCTTTTATTGAGTTCACAATGACCACTTCCAGTGGCGTCTCCAGCATTCATATTTAGGGGGGGGCACATGGGGGGGCCAGTGACAAAAGTGGGGGGCAATTTTAAAACGTGTGTATATATATATATATATATATATATATTTATATCATAAATAAATACACACACACTGTGCAGAACATGTTTAATTTAAAAAAAAAATGTAAAAAATTTTAATTTAAAATCTTCATACATTCTTGTTGCACAATGATTTTTTTTCCCGTTTTTGCCGTAGATTTTGGGGTAAAATGACTGATGTCAGTACAAAGTAGAATTGGTGGCGCAAAAAATAAGCCATCATATGGATTTTTAGGTGCAAAATTTAAAGGGTTATGATTTTTAAAAGGTGAGGAGGAAAAAACAAAAGTGCATAAATGGAAAAACGCTATGTCCTTAAGGCGTTAAAACTTTTGGACACTACCATCAACTTTGATAGCGGCATCTAAAGTGTTAATGTCAAACATCAGCCTGATTGGGGATGTTATACAACACAGTGGGAGCAGGCACTGTGCGTAGACATACGCCTTGTGTCCTTAGGGCTCATTTACACGGACGGATCCTCAGCATATTTTACACTGCGGATCCCCCGACAATGGACCCTACAGCGCCGCCTCCATCTGGGCCTGCTCAAAACAGCAATCCTCCGTTACGAGCAGACATGCTTTGATGTGTATACTCGCACACATCGCGGCTGCTCTCAACCTAGCTCAGAGAGCAGGAGCGGCCATGATGTGTGCGAGTATACACATCGAAGCGTGTCTGCTCATAGTGGCGGATTGTCGTAATGAGCAGCACAGATGGAGGAAGCACTGTAGGGTCCATTGTCGGGGGATCCGCAGCGTAAAATATGCTGGGGATCCACCCCTGAATGAGCCCTTAGGGTACGTTCACACGTAGAGGATCTGCTGTATATTTTCTGCAGATTATTTTGCTACCTATTGAAGCTAATAGGTTGCAAAATCAGCTGCACAAAATATGCAACAAAAATATGCAGCAGATCCTGTACATGTGAATGTACCCTTAAGGGGTTAATAATAAACTAGCAGTGTGTTCACATGTTGTTCTTCCAGAGGGGTCACTTTCCCTCCTCCAGTATCCACAGGTCTCCAACAGGTCACATTATCAGAACAATTTATGGAAAAATCGCGGCAAAAATTGCACGATTTTACCGTGATTTACGACACTGAAGGAGGGAGAGTGACCCCTCTGGACTGCTACTATACACATGACCCAGCCCCAGGATATACTGCTGATCAGGGGGGAGAGAGGGAGGACATGGGACATCACTCACCTCACATGAAGCTGCTCTGTGTTCCGGAGGCCTGTCAGCTCTTGGCCCCGTCCTCTCCAGTGCTGGGGGTGGAGCCATCATCAGGTACCTTCATCTCTGCCTGTCTCTGCTAATGATACGCAGACCAGGAGGAGCAGCGCAGGGATATCCCTATTTATTTTAAATTGGGGGGGCACAAGGGGGGGGGCACAACTTGATCTAGGGGGGGGCATGGCCCCCTCTGGCTCCCCCCTAGCGACGCCACTGACCACTTCCTTTGGCAGAGAGTTCCATAGTCTCACAGCTCTTACAGTAAAGAACCCCCTTCTGTGCTGGTGTACAAACCTTATTTCTTCCCTTCCCTTGTGCAAAACCTTACATTTATCAGTGTTAAACCTTATCTACCCTTTCCTAGCCCAAACCTCCAACCTATCCAGATCCATTTGTAACAGGACACTGTCCCTTTTTGTGTTAAATGTTTGGGCACCCTGCAGAGTTAATATCTTGTACTGCCCCTTTGGCAAGTATCACAGCTTGTAAACGCTTTTTGTAGCCAGCCAAGAGTCCTTCAATTCTTGTTTGAGGTATCTTTGCCCATTCTTCCTTACAAAAGTCTTCCAGTTCTTTGAGATTTCTGGGCTGTCTGTCACGCACTGCTCTTTTAAGGTCTATCCATAGATTTTCAATTATGTTGAGGTCAGGAGATTGTGAAGGCCATGGCAAAACCTTCAGTTTACGCCTCTTGATGTAATCCCCTGTGGATTTTGAGGTGTGTTTAGGTTCATTATCCATTTGTAGAAGCCATCCTCTCTTTAACTTCAGCTTTTTCACAGATGGCATCAAGTTAGCATCCAAAATTTACTGAAATTTTATTGAATCAATTTTTCCTTCTGCTCGTGAGATGTTCCCTGTGCCACTGGCTGCAATACAACCCCAAAGCATGATTGATCCACCCCCATGCTTAACAGTTGGACAGAGGTTCTTTCCATTAAATTCTGTTCCCCTTCTTCTCCAAACGTACCTTTGCTCATTCCGGCCAAAAAGTTCAATTTTAACCTCATCAGTCCACAGAACTTGTTTCCAAAATGCATCAGGCTTGTCTATATGTTAATTTGCAAAGTTCAAACGCTGATTTTGTGGTGAGGACGTAGAAGAGGTTTTCTTCTAATGACTCCTCCATGAAAACCATATTTGTACAAGTATCTCTTTATAGTGGAATAGTGTACCACAACTTCAGTGTCTGCCAAATCTTTCTGGAGGGATTGTGCAGTCAAACATGGTTTTTGAATTATTTTTCTCACAATCCTGCAAGCTGTTCTGTCTGATATTTTCTTGGTCTTCCAGATCTTGCTTTAACTTCCACTTTTAATGATGACTGCCATTTCTTAATTACATTCCGAACAGAGGATATTGACATCTAAAAGCGTTTTGCTATCTTCTTATAGCCTTCTCCAGCTTTGTGAGCGTCAACTATTTTCAGTTTCAGATTTCTAGACAGCTGCTTAGAAGAACCCATGGTGCTGATTGTTGGAGCAAGGTCAGATGAGTCCGAGCATTTAAAACCTATGAGATTGACATCACCAGGTCTTCCCAGATGATGATTGAGACCAATCTATGACACTGGCAGGTCTCAGGTTTGCAAAGGGGGCAGTGCATGCTATAAATTATGCAGGGTGCCCAAACTTTTGCAGATGCCATTTTTTTGTTTTCTGTTATTTTGAAAGTGTAAATGATGGAAATAAAATCTAACTTTTGTTGACATATTATAAGAATGTCTAATCTGTAATGTGATGCCTTTTGGAGAATTTTCCATCTTTCCTTGGCTTCTTTATGCACATTAATACAAATTTGTACCTGGGGTGCCCAAACTTTTGATCCCCGCTGTATATATGTGTACATGTATTTGTGTGTGCAGTCTGGTATACATGTGTATAGTATGAGCATATAATATGTATGCATGTATAAATGCAGTGTGTGTAAATGGATGTGTATATGTATTCGTGTGTACAGTCCAGTATATACAGCATGTGTGTAGTATGAGGAGACAGTTTGTATCTGTGTATAAATGCATTGTGTGTATATGCATTTGTGTTATATATATATATATATATATATATATATATATATATATATATATATATATATATACCGTATATACTCGAGTATAAGCCGAGTTTTTCAGCACGATTTTTCGTGCTGAAAACACCCCCCTCGGCTTATACTCGAGTGAACTCCCCCACCCGCAGTGGTCTTCAACCTGCGGACCGCCAGAGGTTTCAAAACTACAACTCCCAGCAAGCCCGGGCAGCCATCGGCTGTCCGGGCTTGCTGGGAGTTGTAGTTTTGAAACCTCCGGAGGTCCGCAGGTTGAAGACCACTGCGGCCTTCAACATCATCCAGCCCTCTCTCACCCCCTTTAGTTCTGAGTACTCACCTCCGCTCGGCGCTGGTCCGGTCCTGCAGGGCTGTCCGGAGAGGAGGTGGTCCGGTGGCATAGTGGTTCCGGGCTGCTATCTTCACCGGGGAGGCCTCTTCTAAGCGCTTCGGGCCCGGCCTCAGAATAGTCACGTTGCCGTGACGACGCAGAGGTGCGTTCATTGCCAACGTACTTCTGCGTCATTGTCAAGGCAACGCCTCTATTCCGGGCCGGAAGCGCGGAGAAGAGGCGCCCCCCGGTGAAGATAGCAGCCCGGACCACCTCCTCACCGGACCACCTCCTCACCGGACAGCCCTGCAGGACCGGACCAGCGCCGAGCGGAGGTGAGTACTCAGAACTAAAGGGGGTGAGAGGGGGCTGGATGATGTTGAAGGCCGCAGTGGTCTTCAACCTGCGGACCTCCGGAGGTTTCAAAACTACAACTCCCAGCAAGCCCGGACAGCCGATGGCTGCCCGGGCTTGCTGGGAGTTGTAGTTTTGAAACCTCTGGAGGTCCGCAGGTTGAAGACCACTGAGGGCGAATGATGAGAAGAGGATGATGAAGGGGGGGGGTGTGGGGATGATGAAGGGGGTGGGGATGATGAAGGGGGGGTGTGGGATGATTACAAGGGGATGATGAAATGGGGATGTGTGGGATGATAAGGGGATGATGAAGGGGGGATGTGCGGGATGATAAGGGGATGATGAAGGGGGGATGTGTGGGATGATGACAAGGGGATGATGAAGGGGGGATGTGTGGGATGATAAGGGGATGATGAAGGGGGGATGTGTGGGATGATGACAAGGGGATGATGATGAGGATGTTAATGACGGGTCTGGATGATGACAGGGGGGGATGAGGTATTTCCCACCCTAGGCTTATACTCCAGTCAATAACTTTTCCTGGGATTTTGGGTTGAAATTAGGGGTCTCGGCTTATACTCGGGTCGGCTTATACTCGAGTATATACGGTATATATATATATATATATATATATATATATATATATATATATATATATATATATATATTTATATATATATATATATATATATATATATATATATATATATATATGTGTGTGTGTATATATAAAAACCAGTATATTAAATGTACATTATATTGGGCTATAATTTTCTGGAGGCAAATATGAGACAGAAATAAGGAACGGTTAGGAAAGTTTTCATGCTGTGTCTGCCTCATGGAGATGGACCCGTGTGGACCCGCGTCACAACGGGTCGGGCCTGGCCTCTAACAACGGCCGGGACCCGTGGCTACTAACGTGGCTAATAGTGCCCGGCATTGATCGCGGTGAACCCTTTAGAATGCTGCGTCTAAAGTGAAAGTGAAACCATGCCGGTTAGCTCAGGGAGCTGTTCGGGATAGCCGCGGCGAAATCGCGGCATCCCGAACAGCTTACATGACAGCCGGTCATGTCATGTCCGATCGCCGAATGACTGCTCAGTGCCTGAGATCCAGACATGAGCAGTCAAGCGGCAGAATCATCGATCAATGTAAAAGATCAGTGTGTGCAGTGTTATAGGTCCCTATGGGACCTATAACAATGCAAAAAAAAAGTGGAAAAAAAAAGCGAATAAAGATCATTTAACACCTTACCTAATAAAAGTTTGAATCACCCCCCTTTTACCATAAAAAATACATACAGTGTAAATAAAAATAAACATATGTGGTATCGCCGCGTGCGAAAATGTCCAAATTAAAAAAATATATCATTAATTAAACCGCTTGGTCAATGGCGTATGCGCAAAAAAATTCCAAAGTCCGAAATAGTGCATTTTTGGTCACTTTTTATATCATGAAAAAATGAATAAAAAGCGATCAATAAGTCCTATCAATGCAAAAATGATACCGCTAAAAACTTCAGATCACGGCGCAAAAAATGAGCCCTCATACCGCCCTATACGCGGAAAAATAAAAAGTTATAGGGGTCAGAAGATGACAATTTTAAACGTATACATTTTCCTGCATGTAGTTATGATTTTTTCCAGAAGTACGAAAAAATCAAACCTATATAAGTAGGGTATCATTTTAATCGTATGGACCTTCAGAATAAAGAGAAGGTGTCATTTTTTCCGAAAAATGTACTGTGTAGAAATGGAAGCCCCCAGAATTTACAAAATGGCGTTTTTTTTTTTCAATTTTGTCTCACAATGATTTTTTTCGCCGTAGGTTTTTGGGTAAAATGACTGACGTCGTTACAAAGTAGAATTGGTGGCGCAAAAAATAAGCAATCATATGGATTTTTAGGTGCAAAATTGAAAGAGTTATGATTTTTTAAAGTTAAGGAGGAAAAAACGAAATTGCAAAAACGGAAAAAACCCTGGTCCTTAACTCTTTGGGGACGGAGCCCATTATAACCTTAAGGACGGGAGCATTTTTTGCAATCCTGACCACTGTCACTTTAAGCATTAATAACTCTGGGATGCTTTTACCTTTCATTCTGATTCCGAGATTGTTTTTTTGGGACATATTCTACTTTATGTTAGTGGTAAATTTGTGTCGATTGCATCATTTCATTTCTTGGTGATAAATTCCAAAATTTGATGAAAAAATTGAAAATTTTGCATTTTTCTAACTTTGAAGCTCTGCTTGTAAGGAAAATAGACATTCCAAATAAATTATATATTGATTCACAAATACAATATGTCTACTTTATGTTTGCATCATAAAGTTGACATGTTTTTACTTTTGGAAGACATCAAAGGGCTTAAAAGTTCAGAAGCAATTTTCCAATTTTTCACATTTTCAAAATCGGAATTTTTCAGGGGCCAGTTCAGTTTTGAAGTGGATTTGAAGGGCCTTCATATTAGAAATATGCCATAAATTACCCCATTATAAAAACTGCACCCCTCAAAGTATTCAAAATGACATTCAGTAAGTTTGTTAACCCTTTAGGTGTTTCACAGGAATAGCAGCAAAGTGAAGGAGAAAATTCAAAATCTTAATTTTTTACACTCGCATGTTCTTGTAGATCCAGTTTTTGACATTTTACAAGTGGTAACAGGAGAAAAGGCCCCCCAAAATCTGTAACCCAATTTCTCTCGAGTAAGGAAATACCTCATATGTGGATGTCAAGTGTTCGGCGGGCGCAGTAGAGGGCTCAGAAGGGAAGGAGCGACAATGGGATTTTGGAGAGTGAATTTTGCTGAAATGTTTTTTGGGGGCATGTCACATTTAGGAAGCTCCTATGGTGCCAGAACAGCAAAAAAAAAAAAAACACATGGCATACTATTTTGGACACTACACCCCTCAAGGCACATAACAAGGGGTCCAGTGAGCCTTAACACCCCACAGATGTTTGACGACTTTTCGTTAAATTCAGATGTGTAAATGAAAAAAAAAATTTTTCACTAAAGTGCAGTTTTTCCCCCAAATTTACCATTTCTACAAAGGGTAATGGGAGAAAAATCCCCCCAAAATTTGTAACGCAATTTCTCCAGAGTACGGAGATACCCCATATGTGGCCCTAAACTGTTGCCTTGAAATACGACAGGGCTCTGAAGTGAGAGAGCGCCATGCGCATTTGAGGCCTGAATAAGGAATTTGCAGTAGGGGCGGACCCGGTTACAAGGATGGGACTTGTCTCCACCAAAACCCTACAGCAGTGTTTCCCAAACAGGGTGCCTCCAGCTGTTGTAAGACTCCCAGCCTGTCAGGACAGTCTATGGCTGTCCGGCAACACTGGGAGTTGTGGTTTTTCAACAGCTGGAGGCGCCGTTTAGGAAACACTGCCGTATGAGACGTTTTTCATTTTATTGGGGGGCGACGTGTAAGGGAGTGTATGTGTAGTGTTTTACTTTTTATTATTTGTTAGTGTAGTGTTTTTAGGGTACATTCGCACAGGCAGGGGTTCACATTAAGTTTCCTTGAAGGAAACCCACTGTAAACCCGCCTGAGTGAATGTACCCTGTAAATTCACATGGGGGGGGGGGGCGCCCCAATCCTTCAGCTGTGGCAAAATGACAACTCCCAGAATGCACTGACAGACCGTACATGCTGGGAGTTGTAGTTTTACAACAGCTGTAGGCACACTGGTGGGGAACCACTGAGTTAGAAAACAGACTCTAGCTCAGTGATTCCAACCCATGTGCCTCCAGCTGTTGCAAGACTACAACCCCAGCATGTACAGTCTGTCAGTGCACTCTGGGAGTTGTAGTTTTGCAACAACTGGAGGCACACGGGTTTGAATCACTGAGTTAGGAAACAGACTCTAACTCAGTGTTTCCCAACCAGTGTGTCTACAGCTGTTGCAAAACTACAATTCCCAGCACGGCCAGACAGTCAGGGATGCTGGGCGTGTAGTTCTGCAATATCTGGCCCTTCAGATGTTGCAGAACTACAACTCCCAGCATGCCTGGACAGTCTGGGCATGCTAGGAGTTGTAATTATGCAACAACTGGGGAAGAACAGTTTGGAGACCGCTAAGTAGTGGCCTCCAAACTTTAGCCCTCCAGATGTTGCAAAACTACAACTCCAAGCATGCTCAGACTGTCCATGCATGCTGGGAGTTGTAGTTCTGCAACATCTGAAGGGCCAGATATTGCAGAACTACATGCCCAGCATCCTTGACTGTCTGGGCATGCTGGGAATTGCAGTTTTGCAACATCTGGAGGGCTACAGTTTGGAGACCACCATATAGTGGTCTCCAAACTTTGCCACTTCAGATATTGCAAAACTACAACTCCCAGCATGCCCAGACAGTCAGTACATGCTGAAAGTTGTAGTTTTGCAACATCTGGAGGACCACAGTTTAGAGACCACTACACAGTGGTCTCCAAACTGTGACCCTCCAGATGTTGAAAAACTACAACTCCCAGCATGCCCAGACAGCCTTTGGCTGTGTGGGCATGCTGGGAGTTGTAGTTTTGCAGCTTTTAGAAGGCCACAGTGAAGATCACTTATCGCGATCTTCACTGCAGCCTTCTCCGCCGCACTTTCTGGCCGCCGCTCTTCCTGCTGCCGCCGCTGCTCCGTGGGTGCCGCCGATGCCGCCTCCGAAGGTCCGGGTAAGCCAGATCGGGGGAAATTAACTCTAGCCCCCCGCCAATGGCAGGGCATAGGAGGGGGGGGGGGCAACACTGCCACCTCGCTCCTATCCTTTAGGCTGGTCGGAGCTGGCTCTGACAGCTCTGATCAGTCTTATTTTCTGGGCGATCGGGTCACCAGTGACCCAATTTGCCCGGATCACGGCAAATCGCAAGTCTGAATTGACCAGCGATTTGCTGTGATCGCCGACATGGGGGGGGGGGGTCTCAGGACCCCCCTAGGCATTTCCACGGGATGCCTGCTGATAGATATCAGCAGTCATCCCGGTCCGATCACCGCCCGGCAAGCGGCAGTGATCGGAAATGCAGAGGGCGTATGGATACGCCCTCCGTCCTTAAGTGACGGCACGCGAGGGCGTATGCATACGCCCTTCGTCCCCAAGGAGTTAAGGGGTTAAAACTCACAGACTGTAATAATCTATTGAGACATGATATTTCAGGGGATCCCATAAGAATAAGGAGGGTATGATATAGTGCTGAGTAATATGAGAAGGAAGTGGGACAAATCATAGATCATTTTATTGGAAAGGGCCACGATGGAGAACAAAAGTATGATTAGGTCATTAAAAAGGGGCATATGCCCAGATATAGATTTTTACAGCTCTGGAAGAAGGATATATATTAAAGGGAAGGGATTAAAGTTCTGATACATGGGCACTAATGTGGTGTGCATGTTAAAGTGCCCATGTGGGATAAAATGGATTGGACAGACCTTTACACCAGTTAGAATTTGTGTAAATGAATATAGGGCAGCAATACATGGGTAAAGGGAGAAATCACAAAAGACGAATGTTGGTGAGAGAGAGAGAGAAGCTTAGTGAAATTACATTGGCATGGCATTTTCTTTAGGCTTGCCACCAGGTATCAGATTTAAGATGGGTGGAGGTGGAGGGCAGGGAGGGAAAGAGTGAGGCCAAAACAATAGAAAAAAATATTGCAACGGGAAGTCTGTTGGTTTTGGTATGTGGAAACGCCCAGTCCAAAAGGAATAAAGGGGTTATTCGGTTAATAAAAATATATCCTCTATTTGTTGAAAATTTTATTTTATTACTTACCTTTTTGTATTTTGGTAGTTACTGTGTTCTTTAGCATTATTGTGGTTATAAAGAAATTCTTTTGAATGTTGTGGCTTATTGACATTACTGCTTCTTGTCCTGAAAGCCTCGGCATTGTCCTTTTTCAGCACAGGGTAAATGAACTATCCATAATGGCATGTAATGTATCCCACACAAAGTAATATATATGACCTAGTCCCCCTTGGTTATCATATACAGTGGGGCAAAAAAGTATTTAGTCAGCCACCAATTGTGCAAGTTCTCCCACTTAAGAGGATGAGAGAGGTCTGTACTTTTCATCATAGTATACCTCAACTATGGGAGACATAATGAGAAATAAAATCCATAAAATCACATTGTCTGATTTAAAAAAAAATTATGGTGGAAAATATGGTGGAAAATAAGTATTTGGTCACCTACAAACAAACAAGAATTCTGTCTCTCACAGACCTATAACGTCTTCTTTAACCCCTTAAGGACCCAGCCCATTTTCACCTTAAGGACCCGGACATTTTTTGCACATCTGACCACTGTCACTTTAAGCATTAATAACTTTGGGATGCTTTTACTTATGAAAAATTTTACTTTTCTTGGTGAAAAATTCTAACTTTGAAGCTCTCTGCTTGTAAGGAAAATAGACATTCTAAAAACATGTTTTTTCTTTTGGAAGACATCGGAGGGCTTCAAAGTTCAGCAGCAATTTTCAAATTTTTCACGAAATTTTCAAAATCAGAAGTCGATTTGAAGGGTCTTAATATTAGAAATACCCCATAAATGACCCCATTATAAAAACTACACCCCTCAAAGTATTCAAAATTACATTCAGAAAGTTTGTTAACCCTTTCGGTGTTTCACAGGAATAGCAGCAAAGTGAAGGAGAAAGTTCTAAATCTTAATTTTTTACACTTGCATGTTCTTGCAACCCAGTTTTGAATTTTTACAAGGGATAATAGGAGAAAAAGCCCCCCAAAATGTATAACCCAATTTCTCTCGAGTAAGGAAATACCTTATATGTGGATGTAAAGTGCTCTGTGGGTGCATTTGAGGGCTCAGAATGGAAGGAGCGACAATGGAATTTTGAAGAGTGAATTTTGCTGAAATGGTTTTTGGGGGGCATGAAAAAAAAATTCACTAAAATGCTGTTTTTTCCCCAAATTGCTAATTTTTACAAGGGGTAATAGGAGAAAATTCCCCCAAAATTTGTATGGAAATGGAGTATGGAAATACCCCATGTGTGGACGTCAAGTGCTCTGCTGGCGCACTACAATGCTCAGGAGAGAAGGAGCACCATTGAGCTTTTGGAGAGAGAATTTGGTTGGAATAGAAGTCGAGGGCCTTGTGCATTTACAAAGCCCCCCGTGGTGCCAGAACAGTGGACCCCCACACATGTGACCCCATTTTGGAAACTTCACCCCTCACAGCATTTAATAAGGGGTGCAGTTAGAATTTACACCCCACTGGCGTTTGACAGATCTTTGGAACAGTGGGCTGTGCAAATGAAAAATTAAATTTTTCATTTTCACGGACCACTGTTCCAAAAATCTGTCAGACACCTGTTGGGCATAATTGCTCACTGCACCCCTTATTACATTACATGATGGGTGCAGTTTCCAAAATGGGGTCACATGTGGGGGGTCCATTGTACTGGCACTATGGGGGCTTTTTAAACACACATGAGCTTCAATTCCAGACAAATTTTCTCTCCAAAAGCCCAATGGCACTCCTTCTTTTCTGAGCATTGTAGTGTGCCAGCAGAGCACTTTACATCCACTTATGGGGTATTTTCTTACTCTGAAGAAATGGGGTTACAAATTTTGGGGGGCTTTTTTTCCTATTTTCCCTTGCGAAAAATGAAAAATTTGTAAAACCAGCATTTTCCCATCCAACATTAGCGAAAATTCGCCAAACACCTGTGGGATGTTAAGGCTCACTATACCCCTTGTTACGTTCCGTGAGGGGTGTAAAATGGGGTCACACATGGGTATTTATTTCTTTGTGTTTATGTCAGAACTGCTGTAAAATCAGCCACCCCTGTGCAAATTACCAATTCAGGCCTCAAATGTACATAGTGCGCTCTCACTCCTGAGCCTTGTTGTGCGTCCGCAGAGCATTTTACGCCCACATATAGGGTATTTCCGTACTCAGGAGAAATTGCGTTAAAAATTTTGAGGGTCTTTTTTTCCTTTTACCTCTTGTGAAAATAAAAAGTATGGGGCAGCATGTTAGTGTAAAAATTATTATTATTTTTTTTACACTAACAGGCTGGTGTAGACCTCATTTTTTCTTTTTCATAAAGGGTAAAAGGAGAAAAAGCCCCCCAAAATGTGGCCCTAAACTGTTTCCTTGAAATACGACAGGGCTCCGAAGTGAGAGAGCGTCATGCGCATTTGAGAACTAAATTAGGGATTGCATAGGGGTGCACATGGAGGGTATTCTATGCCAGTGATTCCCAAACAGGGTGCCTCCAGCTGTTGCTAAACTCCCAGCATGCCTGGACAGTCAGTGGCTGTCCGGAAATGCTGGGAGTTGTTGTTTTGCAACAGCTGGAGGCTCCATTTTGGAAACATTGCCGTATGATACGTTTTTCATTTTTATGGGGGGGGGGGGGCAGTGTAAGGGCGTGTATATGTAGTGTTTTACCCTTTATTTTGTGTTAGTGTAGTGTTGTGTTTTTAGGGTACATTCACACAGGCGGGGTTTACGGTGAGTTTCCCGCTAGAAGCTCACGGTAAACCTTCCTGTGTGAATGTACCCTGTACAAACCTCTAGCTGTTGCAAAACTACAACTCCCAACATGCACTTACAGACCATGCATGCTGGGAGTTGTACGTTTGCAACAGCTGGAGGCACAGCTACTGGTTGGAAAAGCACACTGGTTGGAAAATACTGTTAGGTAACAGAACCTAACTGAAGGTATTCCAACCAGTGTGCTTTTCCAACCTGTAGCTGTTGCAAAACTACAACTCCCAGCATGTACTGATCGCCAAAGGGCATGCTGGGAGATGCAACAGCTGGAGGTACGCAACTACAACTCCCAGGCGAAACAAACATTTTCTGTTAGTACATGCTGGGAGGTAAGTGACAATTCCCCCATTCTGCCCGGACTACCATTGGTGGGTAGAGCGGGGAACCAAACTTTAACCCCCCCTGCCCTGATTTGTTATTGGTCGGTCGCTTCTGACCGATTAATAGCAGGGATAGGAGGGGTGACACTCCTACCACCTCACTCCTATTCCTTCAGGGGGGTCAGGGGTGTCTTGGACAGCCCCGATCCCCCTTATTTTCTTGCTCACTGGAGAATCGTATGACCAGGAATCACCGTAGATGGCCAGTCTGAATTGACCTAGGATCCCCCCACGGGTTTGCACTGGGTGCCTGCTGAATGATTTCAGCAGGCATCCCGGTCCGGTCCCCACCCGGTGAGTGGCAGGGACCGGAATTCCCACGGGTGTACAGGTACACCCTGTGTCCTTAAGTACCAGGGAGCCAGGGCGTACCCGTACTCCCTAGGTCCTTAACAGGTTCAGAGTCTCCTCTGCCCTCCACTTGTTACCTGTATTAATAGCACCTGTTTGAACTTGTTATCAGCATAAAAGACACCTGTCCACAACCTCAAACAGTCACACTCAAAACTCCACTATGGCCAAGACCAAAGAGCTGTCGAAGGACACCAGGAACAAAATTGTAGACCTGCTGGGAAGACTGAATCTGCAATAGGCAAGCAGCTTGGTTTAAAGAAATCAACTGTGGGAGCAATTATTAGAAAATGGAAGACATACAAGACCACTGATAATCTCCTTCGATCTGGGGCTCCACGCAATATCTCACCCCGTGGTATCAAAATGATCACAAGAATGGTGGGCAAAAATCCCAGAACCACATGAGGGGAGCTAGTGAATGACCTGCAGAGAGCCTGGACCAAAGTACAAAAGGCTACCATCAGTAACACACTACACTGCCAGGGACTCAAATCATGCAGCGCCAGATGTGTCCCCCTGCTTAAGCCAGTACATGTCCGTGCCTGTCTGAATTTTGCTAGAGAGCATTTGGATGATCCAGAAGAGGATTGGGAGAATGTCATATGGTCAGATGAAAGCAAAGTAGAACTTTTTGGTAAAAACTCAACTCTTGTTTGGAGGAGAAAGAATGCTGAGTTGCATCCAAAGAACACCATACCTACTGTGAAGCATGGGGGTAGAAACATCATGCTTTGGGGCTGTTTTTCTGCAAAGGGACCAGGACAACTGATCTGTGTAAAGGAAAGAATGAATGGGGCCATGTATCGTGAGATTTTAAGTGAAAACCTCCTTCCATCAGCCAGTGCATTGAAGATGAAATGTGGCTGGGTCTTTCAGCATGACAATGATCCCAAACACACTGCCCAGGCAACGAAGGAGTTGCTTCGTAAGAATCATTTCAAGGTCTTGGAGTGACCTAGCCAGTCTCCAGATCTCAGCCCCATAGAAAACCTTTGGAGGGAGTTGAAAGTCTGCGTTGCCCAGCGACAGCCCAAAAACATCACTGCTCTAGAGGAGATCTGTATGGAGGAATGGGTCAAAATACCAGCAACAGTGTGTGAAAACCTTGTGAAGACTTACAGAAAACATTTGACCTCTGTCATTGCCAATAAAGGGTATATAACAAAGTATTGAGATTAACTTTTGTTATTGACCAAATACTTATTTTTCACTGTAATTTGCAAATAAATTCTTTAAACATCAGACATTAAGATTTTATGGATTTTTTTTCTGATTATGTCTCTCATAGTTGAGGTATACTATGATGAAAATTACAGGCCTCTCTCATCTTTTTAAGAGGGAGAACTTGCAAAATTGGTGGTTGCCCCAGTGTAGCTGTCAGAAGGAGGCGCACAACATTTCAAAGTGGAGGTCTAGTGGTAACTGGGGAACTTGTTAAGGCTTTGCTTAGTACAAATACAAAGCACCATAGCAAATGAAAAAAGTTAAAGGGGTACTCCGCCCCTAGTCATCGTATCCAAAGTATAGGAGATGAGGGGTCCGATCGCGGGAGTCCGGCTACTGGGACCCCCCATCATCTCTGGGCGGGTACCTGGGTGTTCTAAACATTATGTTCAGAACGCAGGCTTTAGGTGGCCGTGGTCGTCATGTCATGCCACGCCCTCTCCATTTATGTCTTTGTCCAGTGGTCGGACCCCCCTCCCCCCCGCGCGATCAGACATCTTATGTCTAGGGGTGAAGTACCCTTTTAATGCTTGGGTAGCATAATGCCAGCATGATTACAGTATGACAGAATTATTAACCAGCAGAAAAGAGCAGAATTCAAACCGATGGATACCTTGAACGGAGGAGAAAAAACGAGTTTGATGGGCGCACACCGCTACGGTATAGGTTAAACCGTGGACACCTTCATTAACTAATAAAAGTCAGCTGTATTGATGTACAGACGACATGTTTCAAGAGCACCTGCTCTCTTTATCAAGTCATATTAATACTTCTGTTGCCCATGGAAACGGCACAAGGCAGCGCCACCATTGTCTGTTTTGTCTCCTAATCTATTTTGTAACCAGCAGAAGAGGCATATCATAACAACAATTTATGGTGCACTCTTATGGCTGGTTATTCGCAAAGATTGTCCTTTCGTGTTCTAGGACCCAATCCCATCTTTGAAAAAAGAATAGGAAAGAAACACAGAAATACAACCATCTGAATGCATCAACAAATTCCACTGCATCTTACAATCAGGTAAATCTGTAACATACAAAAATGGGAAAAAAATCACAAAAAAAAACATTATTTCTGCTCGCATTAAAGTGTCAAAAACGAAATATCAACTAAAAGTGACAAAACAACATTTCTTAAAGGGAATGTATTATCATTTAATGATCTACAATTTAAACAATGTGTTTACACTTTCTAGTGCACCCTTTGTTTTAGCATATAAAATACTACAAGTGCCGGAGCAGCAGTGTGCGCCCAACAAAACTCTGCACAATAGTGAAATCATAAATATTTATAAAGTACACAGAGGGGAGATTCTCAAATAATTTTGCGCCCCCCCCCCCCCCCAAAAAAAAAATCCAATATGGCTGCAACAAAAAAAATATTTTGGTGCAAAAAAAACAAACAAAAAAAAAAAAGTGGCACAAAAATGAATTTTCACATATTTTCAAAGCAGCAAAAGAGACCTTTGAAAATGTGAGGAGAAAAAAAAAGGTGTGAATAATATCGCTGGAACAGAAATTACGGTAGTTTTTGAGAATCTCCCCCAGAATGTCTGGGTTTAAAAAATATGTAATTTTGCTGAACAATCTGTCCCCTTCCCTCTATATCAGTGTTTACCAACCAGAATGCCTCCAAGGATTGCAAAACTTGGCATGCTGGAAGTTGCAGTTTTGCAAAATCTGGAGGCACCCTGGTAGCAGAAATGTGCGACATGGGTATGCAGCAGAGCTGAATGTGGGATGCATGCACACACTCAAATCTGCTACATACACCTGATCACACACTCAGCTCTGCTACATACACACACTCACACACTCAACTCTGCTACATACGCACAATCTCACACTCAACTCTGCTACATACACACACTCACATATTCAACTCTGCTATATACACATACTCACACACTCAACTCTGCTACATACACTCACTTTGCTACATACCCACACTCACACACAGACTCAACTCAGCTACATACACACATTCACACACTCAGCTCTACTACATACACACACTCAGCTCTGCTACATACACCTGATCACACACTCAGCTCTGCTACATACACACACTTACACACTCAGCTCTGCTACATACACACATTCACACACTCAGCTCTGCTACATACACAAACTCACACACTCAACTCTGCTACATACACACACTCACACACTCAACTCTGCTACATACACACACTCAACTCTGCTACATACACACACTCACACACTCAACTCTGCTACATAAAACACACACTCACACATATACATAGACCTAACAGCTGTACCTCCTTCTCCCTCCCTGCACATTACAGTGGTATAGTCTTAGCTGTACGGTCACCATGGTAACACTACACAGATGCAATCTCCTGCTCTCATCAAGAACAGCGGGGAGTTTGAATTTTACACAGTTCGAAGTATGAACTGTGCCGGGAAGTATTTCACCCGCACTATAACCGGTGTATTATCCCAAGTATCCGGTTAGACTGTGGGTGAAGGGGGATCACAAATGGTCCATAAACATTGCTTTTTTAAAAAAAAGGTACATGGAAAAGATTTTAAGTATCCCAGAGATAATCTGACTGGTGGCAGAAGCATAGTAATCTCCGCAATCCACTCTTTGAAAAATGGAATCGATGATTTAGAGCATCTTGCTACGTGCAGTCCAAGATGGCTTATATTTGCATTAAAAATATGGTCATTGCGCAAGATTTCTGAGTGTAAAGGAAATGTACGCAGTTAATAAATTTGTGCGTGCTAACTATGTCACTTCAAGGTACACCGAAACATACACATCTGGAGGAAATGTTCCACCAGAATATACGCAAAAAAATACGTAAAAAAACAGCTTGCGCAAAATTTTGCACAAAAATTTAAACACAAAACAGGGGTAAAATCTTTGATACAAATCTCCCAATATGTATGTGGTAATCTTTCACATGGCTACTGCAATCATATGCCTCCAGCTGTTGCAAAACTACAACTCCCAGCATGCCTGCACAGCCAAATGATGTGTGGGCATGCTGGGAGTTTTAGTTGTGCAACAGTTTTGCAACAATAGGAGGAACACAGCCTGCATCAACACTGCTGTAAATCTGAGATTTACCAATTATATGCCTCCAGCTGTTGCAAAACTACAACAGGATTTGAGGGCATGCTGGGAGCTGTAGTTTTGCAAAAGCTGTAAGCATACCGTGTGTGTATAGCATAAAACCAGAAAGGAAAGGGTTACAGATGCTCACTCCCGAGACCAGTGACTGAGGAGAGTGAGGGAGGGGGTGGAGGGGGAGTGGTTATCACCTGAGGACAAGAAAGGGACTGCTCCCCTGCTTCTGGTCAACAACATTAAGGTAATTCAGAAATAAAGCTAATTCTGCGAGAAATATAGGTCATAGACACATAAAAATGATCAGGATGAGATACTGAGCAACATGTAACAGTTTTGTTTATTTTGGGTGATCTGACAAGTACGCTTTAAAGTCTGTTGTGGGAAAACCTCTTTATTTGGTTCAATTTATTCATTAATGATCATGGGGTACAGTTTGTGGTATGAAAATCTTGCTTCAGTAGAAACAAATGTTTATCACCAAGAGAAAACTGCACTGGCACTGCTTATTCTGTGGTGCTCGTTCATACACTGTGTTCAGGCAACTAAACAATCACCCATCTCTAAGTGACAGAGGAGAGGTGGTGCTATACACTAGTTTACAAGGTGTCCAACATATCAGCAACAGAGCGATAGAGAGAATAATGGAGCACTCACCCGTTATGTAGTAAAGTAAAATAAAACCTACATAAATTTGGCATCTTTATAACCTTATGTTTTTGTGGTTTAACCGTGGATTTTGTGGTTAAATAATTGATGTCATTACAAAAAAAAATTGATGACATAAAAAATATGGGTCTGTAGGTGCAAAATTGAAAGCATTATGATTTTTAGAATGGGAGGAGGAAAAAACAAAATGCAAAAACAAAAATTGGCCTGGTCATTAAAGGGGTACTCCCCTGGAAAACTTTTTTTTTTTTTTTTTTTTTTTAAATCAACTAGTGCCAGAAAGTCAAACAGATTTGTAAATCACTTCTATTAAAATAAAATCTTAATCCTTCCAGTATTTTTTAGGGGCTGTATACTAAAGAGAAATCCAAAAAAGAAATGCATTTCTTCTGATGTTATGACCACAGTGCTCTCTGCTGACCTCTGCTGTCAATTTTAGGAACTGTCCAGAGCAGGAGAAAATCCCCATAGAAAACATATGCTGCTCTGGACAGTTCCTAAAATGGACAACAGAGGTCAGCAGAGAGCACTGTGGTCATGACATCAGAGGAAATGCATTTCTTTTTTGGATTTCTCTTTAGTATACAGCCCCTAAAAAGTACTGGAAGGATTAAGATTTTTTAATAGAAGTGATTTACAAATCTGTTTAACTTTCTGGCACCAGTTGATTTAAAAAAAAATTCCCACGGGAGTACCCCTTTAAGGCCAAATTGGGCCATGTCCTTAAGGGGTTAGGGTTCTTCTTTCTTTGGTGACAGATTCGCTGACTTTCTAAATTCTCGTCTTGTACTTTTCAATGCAGTTCCGTTCTTAATCCCTGGCAGTGCCCTGACAATCTCCTTGCTGACTGTAGTTTAAATAATTCACATGAGTGTTCTTAATTAAAAGCAAGTACTGCATGAAGAAACGCAGTGAAAAATTCAACACATCGATACAGAATGATAACATGGCTGGTTTCATTTGTACAGAGGAATAGACAGAAGCAGCCTTCTCATGTTTGCTCTCACCTGAGCAAAAGGTCCTCATTGAAAAAAAAATCTGTCTTAGGCCCCTTTTACACTGCCATTGTCGGCAACGGTCCGGCAGACACTTTTTTTTGTGCCTTAACGGTAGTCATTTTTGATGGGGCACAATAGGAAATAATGGGTCCCAACAGATGCAATTTACTATTATGGGGTCCGTTGGGCGCTGTGGTTTTTTGATGGGAGTAGCGGGAGGAAAAAACTTTGCGTGATGTTTTTTTTCCTCGCGCTGTTCTCCACGGGTTCCCCAATGGACGTCACCCTGCCATGTCACAACAGCAGTGTGAAAGAAGCCTTAAAGGGGTTTCCAGAAATAGAGAAAATAGTTGCTTTCTTACAAAAACAGCACCACACCTGTCCTTACTGTTGTGCAAAAAAGTATTTAGTCAGCCACCAATTGTGCAAGTTCTCCCACAGGAGAGGCCTGTAATTTTCATCATAGGTATACCTAAAAAAAAAATCTATAAAATCACATTTTCTGATTTTTAAAGAATTTATTTGCAAATCATGGTGGGAAATAAGTATTTAGTCAATAACAAAAGTTCATCTCAATACTTTTTCTGTAAGTCTTCACAAGGTTTTCACACACTGTTGCTGGTATTTTGGCCCATTCCTCCATGCAGATCTCCATGCAGACTGTTGCTGTGCAACACGGACTTTCAACTCCCTCTAAAGGTTTTCTAAGGGGTTGAGATCTGGAGACTGGCTACACCACTCCAGGGCTTTGAAATGCTTCTCACAAAGCCACTCCTTCATTGCCCGGGCGGTGTGTTTGGGATCATTGTCATGCTGAAAGACCCAGCCATGTTTTATCTTCAATGCCCTTGCTGATATAAGGAGGTTTTCATTCAAAATCTCACGATACATGGCCCCATTCATTCTTTCCTTTACACAGATGAGTTGTCCTGGTCCCTTAGCAGAAACACAGCCCCAAAGCATGATGTTTCCACCCCCATGCTTCACAGTAGGTATGGTGTTATTTGGATGACACTCAGCATTCTTTCTCCTCCAAAAACAACAAGTTGAGTTTTTACCAAAATGTTCTACTTTGGTTTCATCTGACCATGACAATCTCCCAATACTCTTCTGGATTATCCAAATGCTCTCTAGCATACTTCAGACGGGCCTAGACATGTACTGGCTTAAGCAGTGGGACACATCTGGCACTGCATGATTTGAGTGCCTGGCGGTGTAGTGTATTACTGATGATAGCTTTTATTACTTTGGTCCCTGCTCTCTGCAGGCAATTCACTAGGTCCCCTGGGTTCTGGGATTTTTGCTCACCGTTCTAGTGATCATTTTGACACCACGGATTATCAGTGGTCTTGTATGTCTTCCATTTTCTAATAATTTCTCCCCCAGTTGATTTCTTCACACCAAGCTGCTTGCCTATTGCAGATTCAGTCTTCCCAGCCTGGTGCAGGTCTACAATTTTGTTTCTGGTGTCCTTTGACAGCTCTTTGGTCATGGCCATTCTGGAGTTTAGAGTGTGACTGTTTGAGGTTGTAGACAGGTGTCTTTTATACTGATAACAAGTTCAAACAGGGGCCATTAATACAAGTAACGAGTGGAGGACAGAGGAGACTTTTAAAGAAGAAGTTACAGGTCTGTAAGAGCCAGATATCTTGCTTGTTTGTAGGGGACCAAATACTTATTTTCCACCATAATTTACAAATAAATTGTTTAAAAATCAGACAATGTGATTTTATGGATTTTTTTTTCTCATTACGTTTCTCATAGTTGAGGTATACCTATGATGAATTACAGGCCTCTCTCATCTTTTTAAGTGGGAGGACTTGCACAATTGGTGGCCAACTAAATACTTTTTTTTCCCTACTGTAGGTTGTGTGGTATACCTTGTCAACTTCATTCACTTTAATGGAACTGAGCTGCAATATCACAAACAAACTGAGTATATCAGTGGCACTGTTTCTGGAATAAAGAAACTATGTTTTTCTAACCACTGATAACCCCTTTAATTTCTTTAAAAAAATAATATAAATATATTTTCACATCTATTAAGAAATCTTATACATTGATCTATACCTTCCACAACACATCTTCAGTCTGTAAGCCCTGCAGTAAAGAAATTTTAGAGGAAAGTCTATTGGACATGTGCATTGTATGTTAAAGGGGTTATCCTGGAAAAAAACATATTTTTTTTATATGTCAACTGGCTTCAGAAAGTTAAACAGATTTGTAGATTACTTCTATTAAAAAATCTTAATCGTTTCAGTACTTATGAGCTGCTGAAGTTGAGTTGTTCTTTTCTGTCTAAGTGCTCTCTGATGACACGTGTCTCTGTAACTGTCCAGGGTAGAAGCAAATCCCCATAGCAAACCTTTTCTACTCTGTGCAGTTCCTGAGACAAGCAGAAATGTCAGCAGCTTCAGTAGCTGATAATTATTGGAAGGATTAAGATTTTTTAATAGAAGTCATTTACAAATCTTCTTAACTTTCTGGAGCCAGTTGATATAAAAATATTTTTTTCCTGGAATACCCCTTTAATATGCTGTGCTACATGTTGTAAATTAACAGTTATGTGCAACATTCCGTCACTTAGAGCTAACCCCTGTTGTGCCACTTTTTTCCAATTCTTCTGGGCTCTAATTCTAATAAAAGAGAAATTGCTTTTTGCATTAATTACACTTTGACAACCGAGGGAGTTTAGAGATAGAGGCATTTCTTTTCAGGAAGGAGGGAAAGCTTTTCATTTTTCCAATCTTTAAATGTACCTTGAGCCAAAAGAAACAACTTGATATAACTAACCAGCTTCTTTATAACTTGTTTTAGTTAAATAAATAATAACAATACTAACAAAATTATATTATTAGCAAACACCTCTCGTCTCTGTCCCCAATGGGGCTTACAGTATAATCTCTTTTTCATGGGTAGAGCAAATTCCCTGCAGATGTTGTCACTGTCATGCATACAGAGATAAATGGTGCAGGCAGCCTTTGGGAATATACTTTACAATAAATATCCACCATTAAACACCATTTGCTTTTTAGATATAAATTGATTCATTTCTAAAAGGAAGTCTGTTAGCAGTTTTGAGAATACTTACCGCCACCCCTGATGCCACTAGCGCAAGTGCCTAAAGGCCTTTTTACACTGGCCAGCACTGATACTGAGAGCTGATCTCGGTGATCTGCATTCGTATGCCGTGCCACCACAAGGCTCAATCAATTGTGCACCAGGCTACTCTAACACAGGCTGATTTTTTGGAGTGAGCGTTCCTAGGAACACTAATTTGCCTAATAATTAGCCCATGTAAAAGAGTCTTAACAGGTAGGTTCTTCGTGTGTGGTGTGCAGATCTATCTGCATTGCATGCTTCCCTGACTCCTCTCTGCTCTGATGGAGAGTTCTAGTTGAATGCTTTTTTCTACTGTAAATTTTTATTAAAGTTTTTACATACAAAAATAACAAAAATAAGGTCGCAGATAATATATGCAAAAATATAAGGGAAAAGAAAGTCGATACAAGGGCTGACCAAGTGTAAAGTGATACTACAAGCAATAACTACGGGAATACCTTGCACGCAATACTCATTGGGAAATCAGCCCGTAAATAGTAGTAAAGGCACCCAAGTTGGTCCATTAAAGGACCGTGAGAAGGGTCAATCAGAACAAAGAAAAACAAGGCATCACATAGACGAGACTAACAGGGACAAGAACAGGACATCACAATGAGGGTGGGGGAAATAGAGGGGGGAGGAAGATAGAAAAGTTGGAGACTACAAAGGAAAAGAGGAAGGGGGGGAGGGGAAAAGAAGATAGTATCAGAGGAGAGGAAAAGGACTAAGAGGGTTGTCTATCGGAAAATCGATCCCAAGGCTCCCAAACGGAAAGGAAGAGAGGCAAAGAATTATTAAGGTAGGCAGTGAGGGATTCAAGTGAATGTATCACCCGAATCCTGTCATCAAGATCTATCTCAGAGGGAGGGTGAGTCGGCTACCAGCATTTGGCAATAAGAGTTTTAGCCGCTAAAACAATGTGCATGAACAATTTAAAAGGTCGTTTGGATAAGGCCCTACTGGAAAGGTGTAACAAGTAAACTAGCAGGTCCAGGGGGACCACTACCCCCAGCACTTAATATATGGAAAGCCGTGCCCAACCCCACACCACAATGCCAACACTGAGGGGGAATATTCGGGTTCAATTTATTAAGCAATTCAAGTGTATGATACCAGCCCATTAGCAGTTTAAATTGCGTTTCTTTGTAGGCAGTGCAAATGGAGGCCATAGAGGCCCGTTGCCTAATAATTCACCATTGTGGAAGTGTGATAGTGGCATTCAAAACCTCCCAACGACTTATGTAACGATGAGATGGGACATTCCTGTCTAGTGGAGCATTAATTATAGAGTAAACGTCCGAGAGAAGACCCTTCAACTGCGGGCCAGAGCGGCATAACCGATCGATGGACGTTGGTAAGGAGACCACATGGGTTCCCAGCGCAGAAAACATAAAGGACCTAAGCTGGAGATAAAGAAGTTGTTTAGAGGAGGAAGAAGATTTCGGGAGGCTAGGTTCTCAAAGGACAGTAGTGTGCGGGAGAGATGGTCCACTACATCAGCCCACTCTCTAAACATACAGGAAGTCAGGCCCGGGGGAAAAGCGGGATGGTAAAGAAAAGATTGCATGGGGAAGACAGAGGAGAGGAGTTGGAATTTCTTGGAGCAATACCCACACATATCGGGAGAAAGACATAGGTCCTAGCAATGGACCTTGAGGAACTGCAGGGGGGGGGAGGTGAGTCCAGAGTAACGTATTCGGGTGGGTCAGCGCTAACCATAGCTTCTCCAGCTCCATCCAGCGACTAAAGGCATGATATGTGGACCAGGAGGCTAGGTGGTCTAGATGAGCAGACCAGTAGTACTTAGTGACATCCGGGACCAATAAGCCCCTCATGGACCTACCAGCCATCATGACCGACATTGGGTGACAATGCCTCTTACCGTCCCAAATAAATCGGAAAATAGCAGACTGAAACACTCGTAGGGCAGACAGCTGTACTCTGACTGGTAGTGTTTCAAAAAAATAGAGCAATTTAGGGAGGATCGTCATTTTGACCGCCACTATACACCTCAAAAAGGAGATATATTGGGACCGCCACTTGTCTAAAAGGGACCTATGATGTCGAAAAAGAGGACAGTAGTTAGTAGAATAGAGAAGTGCAGTGAGAAGTAAGGTGGACACCAAGGTAGCTAATAGCAGATGGGGACCATTGAAAAGAGTAGGCAGCTCGCAGCTGAGTGGAGAGGGAAGGAGTCAGAAACTACACCATATGATCGGAGGTCACCTATAAAGGTTAGGCAGAGAAATCACAGGCTTTGTGAGGGTGAGAAGAACATTGTCTGCAAAAAGGCAAATTTTAAAATCTAAAATCATGGAGAGCAACTCCAGAGATGTCCGCTTCCCTCCGGATCATGGCAGCAAGAGATTCAATACATAAAGCAAAAATCAGAGGGGAGTTTTGTATGTTGATTGTTTGTATAATGCAAAATGTTCAATAAAAATTTCTGATTTAAAAAAAAAATAATCAGAGGGGACAACGGACATCCCTGTCTAGTACCATTGAACAGAGGAAAAGGCAAAGAGGAAGCATGAGGAAGCTTGAGAGAAGCCGTGGGGGAAGAGTAGAGACCTTGCAGTGCAGTAAGAAAATTTCCCGTAATCCCAAACCTTCCCCCCCCCCCAAGAAAGAGTTAAAAAGAGATATAAGATGAGGGAGAAGAAGAGCAGAAAAGGTCTTGTAGTATAAGTAGAAGAACCTGTCTGGGCCAGGGGAGCGCCCCGAAGGCAATGACTTAAGAGACATCTGTACTGCATGAATTTGACATATTCCTGTGCCCAGGATGCAAAAATAAACAAACTAAATGTTGACTCATCGGTGCAGCAATGTCTCACCCCGGCCGGTGATAGGCTGAGCGCACTGTCATGTAAGGAGCCGGTCAGAGCTACATGACAGTGCACTCAGCCTATCACCAGCTGAGGCGGGAAAACGCGGCCGGTGATACGCTGATGGCTCTGTGGCGTTCCCGTCCCCAGTAAGCAGCAAGAGGATTGCATCGGAGGACCGTGAGTCCCATACCGGAGCAACGAGGGAACATAGGAAGGTTTTTTTTACAGCCCGGGCACAGGACTATGTAAAATTCATGCAGTACAGATGCCCTTTAAGAATCTCAGTCACCTTCTCAAGCGTGATCGGAGCATTCAAAGAGACCCGATCAGACACCGAGAGAGACGGCAAGTGGCACTCCGAGAGAAAAGAGTCCAACATAGCAGCATGTTCCCCTGGGTCAGAAGGCAGTTGGGAAGGAAGAGAATATAGCTTAGAGTAGTAGTCTCGAAAAAGTCTCGAAAAACGAGAAATGGCATCAGGGTGATAGTGAAGAGTTCCAGAGGGATCTTTCAGAGCTGAGGGCATCTGGGCCGCTGCACCGTCTCGTAGGTGTCTAGCTAACATCGAGTGGGCCTTA
Source organism: Hyla sarda (assembly GCF_029499605.1). Lineage (NCBI taxonomy): Eukaryota > Metazoa > Chordata > Amphibia > Anura > Hylidae > Hyla > Hyla sarda. The sequence goes on from NC_079190.1 coordinate 278,712,000, forward strand.
TTACCCTTCTCGTAGAACCTCTGTTTAGCATAGAGAAGCTGTCATTGCACTGTACGGAGCTCAAGCTCACTTTATTGGGCACGTGCCGCAAACATACGCCTCAGTGCCGAAAGGGAAGGGCTGGAAAGCAGCCTCAAGGTTTCAAATTAGGGTACGCAGCTCCCAGGAACGAGCCAAAGCATCTCATTGTAGATTGGAGCCCAGAGCAATACAATGCCCCCAAATCACCAATTTATGGGCCTCCCAGAGAACAGCCTGGGAGGAGGCCGAGTCTTGGTTCAGAGTAAAATACTCAGTAATACAGGCCCGATTCGCGTTGACCCGGGGAGGCCATTTTCTTGTTCCCACCAGACCGGCGATTGCAGGCCTGTTGCCACACAAGAGGGAGAGGAGGGGGCAGAGGGGAAAGGCCCCAGTCCATCCCCTGAGGTGCAGGAATATCCAGTTCTAGTTGAATGCTATGGCTGTCGCACAGAGCTGAAGGGAGGAGCCAAGAATTTGGTTGCTTGCAATAGCCATGCCGCTGGCACAAAAACTAGAATTTTTTGACGAACTTCAAGAAAATGTTTTCAACAAACTTTGCATAGATCAAATACATGGGATAGTGCAAGGGATTATAAGAAACTTTCTAATATACATTATTTACCATAAGGAAGTACACCCCTCATATTTTTGAAAATATTTGATATCTTTTAATGTGACAGCACTGAAGGAATGACACTCTGCCACATTGTAAAATAGTGCAAAGCCTGTATAACAGTGTTTAAATGTTGTGTCCTCTCAAAATAACCCAACACACAGCTATTAAAGGGGTACTCCCCTGGAAAACATTTTTTTAAATCAATTGGTGCCAGAACATTAAACAGATTTGTAAATGACTTCTATTAAAAAATCTCAATCCTTCCAGTACTTATAAGCTGCTGTTATGATCACCAGGAAGTTCTTTTCTTTTTGAATTTCCTTTCTGCCTGACCACACTCCTCTCTGCTGACACCTCTGTAAATTTTAGGAACTGTCCAGAGTAGAAGCAACTCCCCATAGAAAGCATACCCTGCTCTGGACAGATTATGCACCTGTAGGTTATTAGAATGTGTTGCAAGGAAGAGGTTAACACTTGGCTTTAATAGGTGAGAACCTTTTCTCAAAATAAATTTTCTCTGAATTTTATAGCCTCTTTTGTTATGTTAACATGGTGATAAAAGCGGTGAAATCCTTTTGTTCCATATCAGGCCTCCGGTATACACTTTTAATTACCAGTGATGTGTTAACACAGGTATTATGCTAGTCAATTACAACTAACAAGTTTATCAATAGAGACACTTTTATGAATCCCTTCAGAGTGTAGAAGAATTCATACCTTTATACTGCCAGATAATTTTACTACCCTATATCATGGAATAAAATGCAACATTGATTACATAGCTCCAGGCTTAGATGACTTTTCACTCATTCCTTATAATATACACTATATGACCACTTCAGTAGAGACATCCATCAAGTATTGTGTTGGACTTCCTCTGACCTTCAGAATTGCAGCAATTCATTGAGGCATAAATTCTAATAGGTGTTCACATTGTCCTACAGGTGGCCCATGTGGATAGCATAGCTTCTTGTGGTTACTGCTCATTAGATGGAGGTACTGGCATGCTCCAAACAGCTCATTCTACCTCATCCAAGAGAAGCTTTTTAAGAGTGCAAGAAAATCTCACTGCAGTGTTCCTTGAACCAATCCATGGTTGTACAACTTTTGTGCTGGGTGCACTCTACTGCTGAAAGTGTCCTTCTGCCGTTAAGTAACCAGCTGTCACAATGGGATGGACTTGGCTATCTACAATGCCCTATTGTCCAAACAACTATACACAGGTGTCAGGACCCAGGGGGTTTTGAGAAAACATTCCTGAAATCAGCTTGCCAATTCCACATTTTGGAACTGTTGACAACTGACAGCATTCATCATTGCTTGTCCAAAGTTGATCAAAATCGATTATTTTAACATTTGTTTCTTAAGTACACTTTATTAGAAAATGATCATTTTAGTTGACCAATGACTGACTGTCCAGGTTTGGAAAGAAGTCAGCTGTGAATAGTTGCTAGTAATTCAATTTATATGGTAACTTTGACCTTTACACGTATGATATTCCCTGAAAGAATGTCCCATAAAGAAAAATCATTCATCCTGAGCCCAGGGTCATTGAACATGTATGTCCTGTTTCAATGACTGTTCTGTAATGGCCATCTTTACCTAAATTGGGTAGGGCAGCGTAATGATCAATCACAGGGACAATTGTTCGTCTAAGCAACTTCTCTCTTATGTATATGGCAGCCTTTAGTTTTCAAAGATTAAATTTTTAGGGAACACACTAGATTTTCATTAGGCTAGTGATGAGCGACAGGGGCCATATTCCAATTTGCAATATTTCGCAAATATATGGACAAATATTCATCCTATGTTCGCGAAATTCTCATATTCGCTATGTTCGTTCACTTTTTTTCCATGCAAAAATGTTAGTGAAATTCGTATAGTGCGCATGCGTGAATATATCTTTCAACTAACACTATACCCTACACTAGAACCTATCTGGTAAACTAACCTTCCCTATCTAAAGCTAAAAGAAGGGGGAGGTCAGTGTCCTGTGGAAGTGTCGATATACACAAATATTTGCATTTTCGCATATACATAATATTCGCGCTCCACACCGACTCACACAGTAAATAATATTGGAGCCTTCTTTGGACGACAAGCTGGAAGCAGGGAGGGATGATCACTTTTATTTTATTTTTTACACAGTGGAAATCATTGTTGTGATGTGTACAGGTGAAGAAAAACAAACAAACCAATGTTCGTCATTACGAATATTTAGTGCTATATTCTAAATCGCGAAGTGCTGATATTCACAGTAAAAATTCGCATTTCGAATATTCACGCTCAACACTATTAGGCACCACACTTAAAAGGGGAAAGGGGTGGCTCAAAAGATGTTGAAAGCAGGTTTTTAGCGAGGACAGGTATAAGGTCGTGTACCTAATACAACTTCATGAATTGTAGGAGAAAAAAATGGATATTACCGTTCTCAAGCTAAATCCTGTAAATGTGTGCATATGTGTTAGTGAGAGAATGGTTAGGGCAATTCAGTGTCACTCATTGCCCTAACCATTCCAGCTAACAAATATGCACTCATTTACAGGATTTAGCTTGAGAACGGTAATACCCTTCTTTTTCTGGGCACCACACTTGCCTTGTAAATCAGTTCAGTGAGACCTTATCTCATCAGAGGATGAGCATATGTTATCACTAACTGATGAACAGTTAATAGTTAATTAGTTTATAGTTTTCTTAGAAATCCATTGAAATTGGTACAGAATTTGGCATACCCAGTATAGAGGCATGGTATGATGCTACATGGGCTGTCTATAGCTCTGTTATACAGACCTTCATGTGCCATGCACATCAGACCTTAAAGGGGTTGTTTCTGGCAGAGTCAGTAAAACAATTACACCGATGCCCTTTTTTGATAATATAGTTCTTTGTGCCACACCAAGTGGAAAAATTGCACAATCTTTTTGTTGCACAAACATCCACATTGCACAAGATTTTTTGGCAGAAAACCGACCATGCGCAAAAAATAACAAAATTGTTCCACTCTTTACTGGTGCCGGGAATTGCACCTTGCTTGACAAAGGCTCCAACCGAGTTGATAAGGTTTCAGTGCAATGTCTAATTGTGTAATGCAGTGGCTAATGGTTCTTTATTCTATTCAAAAGCTGGAAATTACCAATCTTAGATTTTGCTATGTAGTGGACCATTCTATGGGCTGCTTGGTGTCCCTCAAAATATGATAATCAAGATGACAGCTTACTGTATATTGGTGTTCCTCTTTTCCCGTTGACTGTGGATAGTGCAACTTTTGCTGATTGTCTAGAATTGGATGGCACTTATAGTTCCATTGACTCAAGCAGTGGCCTTTGTAATATTGTCTTTTGCTCTCTTTTATTTACAAAGATTTATATGAATTTTGATCTTTATTACAGTAGGTTTCCTTTTTTTCCCCTTCCCTAATTACATAACCACGTTAAAATCTTTCAGACTGTCATCAGATCTCAGTGACACGCGGCTGCTCAGATTATGAAACCCGCTGGGAAAGAAATGATTGCAATAAGGCTCCCACAGTGTTGAGAAGCAATCAAATATTCAAATGGGATAAGTTTTATTTACACTAATGGTTTAGGCAGTATTAACTTGGTCCCACTATAATATACCAAACTATCCTTTAAATGTTTATGGTTTAAGTGTTTGGAATGAGTGTAATCCAATTTAGATCATGTTGGTCAGATAAAACTGCCTACATGTGTAAAACCTGGATCTAAGGCTGATCTTCTAATGAATGATTCTTAGGTCATAAAATATAAAGTAATCTTTGTACCACCTCAACTTCTAAAAATCAGAACGCTTAAAATTTTGCACCTACAGACCCATTTGAGGGCTTGTTTTTTTTGCACCACTAATTGTACTTTGTAATGACATCAACAATTTCACCACAAAATCTACAGCGAAACCAGAAAAAAAATATTTGTGGGGCAAAATTGAAAAAAAAAAAAAAAAGCCATTTTGTAACTTTTGGGGGCTTCCGATTCTACGCAATGCGCTTTTCGGTTAAACATTACATCATATCTTTATTCTGTAGGTCCATACGGTTACAATGATACTATACATGCACCAAAATTAGTATGTTTAAAATTGTCATCTTCTGACCCCTGTAACTTTTTTTTTTTCTGTATGCAGGGATGTATGAGAGCTAATTTTTTCACCGTGATGTGAAGTTTCTCGGTACCATTTTTGTTTTCATGGGACTTTTTGAAAGCTTTTTATACACTTTAATTAACATTACATTTTTATAGTTCGGACATTTACACACGCGACGGTATCACATATTTTTTTGTTTACATTTTTTTTATATAAGAAAAGGCGTATGACTTACATTTTTACATTTTTTAAGCTTTTTATTTAATTTTTTTACTTTTTTTAAGTTCCCAAAGGGGACTATTACATGAAGTCATTAGATTGCATACACTGAACAATGCTATGCCATAGCATAACACGGATCAGTGTTATCTGTGCTCTATTGCTCCAGCCTGCAGAGGCTGGCTGGAGCATCGAGGCACAGATCGGATGGTGAGGAGGCAGGTAAGGGCCCTCCCGCCATCCTCTCAGCTGTTGGGGACGCTGGGATTTTAGATCACATTTTACAGCCCACTGAGCTAACCACCATGTGTTTTCTCCTGTTTTAGATGCCTCTCAGGGCCGATTTTAGGCTTAGCGTGGCCCTAGGCAAAATTTAAAGTGGGGCCCCAAAAGTGGTAATAGGGCACTAACCAGATTGGCACATTTTTGGTCACTTCAAATACTATAAAAAATATCTAAAAAGCAATTGAAAAGTCCCATCAAAACAAAAATGGTATCGATAAAAACTACAAATCACAGTGCAAAAATGAACAATTTTAAGCATACTCATTTTTGTACAAAAACTAAAGTAGTAAAAAAAAAAATAAAAAAAAAATAAATAAAAAAAAAAATATATATATATATATATATAAATTAGGCATTGTTGTAACCGTATGGACATACAAAATACAGATAGTGTGTCGTTTTTACTGAAAGGTGCACTGCGTAGAAACAGATGCCCCCAACTTTAACAAAATGGCATTGTAATATTAAGGTTCTAAACCAGTACTTGGTATGACAGGGCATGCCAGCTACCCATCACCACTACAAGCAGCCACTGCTCTTTGTGGCAGGGGGCACTACCACCATTGCGCCTGATCCTAAGGTGGTGAGGGTGGTGTGATGGAGTTTCATCCGCCCCAGACAAATTTGTGTCCGCTCCTCCCCTCAGGTCTCCGGACATTTCCAAACCGGCTCTTCAATATACATTTCTTGCCTCCACCTCCCCGCTCTGTATTACTGGCTATTGTGTGTGTGCTGCTGTGGCCTCTGATCCTCCCACCTGCCTGACTTCCATCATCTTGCCAGTTTTCTCACTCCCATCATCCTCACACTAAGGCCCCTTACACACTGCCATTGCTACCCATAGGTAATGGCAATTAAAGTCTCTTTTTTTATTTCTGATTAATTTAACGGTCATTTTTGTGACGGGGAGCAACGGGCAACAACGGGTCCCGGCGGCTCCCATTTACTATTATGGGGACCGCCGGGCGCTGTTATTTTTAGATGGGATTAGCGGGAGAAAAAAGACAAAACAAGCAGTAATTTATCTCCCGCTATTTTCCCGGGCTCCCCCGGTGGCCTTCACACTGCCGTGTACTAACCTAACCACACTCCCATCATCCTCCCACTGTCCCCAAACACACAGAGACATATACACATTTATTTCCAAGAGTATACCTTTATAGCAATTGCATACTATACTTATACACAGAGATCTTTATTTATTTGGAGATACATGAGTATAGTCATGTTGATATAATAATAATTTAATAAATATTTATACATCGCTATATGCATTTATATTTGTACACACACATATATATCAGTGTTTTCCAAACATTGTACTGAAAGCTTTTGAAAAACTACAACTCCCCGCATGCCCAGACAAGCTTTTGCAAGCTTTTGGGTGTTGTAGTTTTGCAACAAGTAGAGACACTCTCTAAAACACTTGCATGTAAACACTAATATACATGTCTCTCTCTTTCTCTCTCTCTCTCTCTCTCTCTCTCTCTCTCTCTCTCTCTCTCTCTCTCTATATATATATATATATTTATATTGATCTATCAGTGTTTTCCAAACTGTGTGACGCCAGCTGCTGCAAAACTTTCAGGGCATTCTGGGAGCTGGAGTTTAACAAAAAGCTTGCAACACATTGTTTGATAAACACTTAGATATATATCAGTGCAAAATTAAAACTCCGAGCATATATATATTTTGTGATGCCGCATATATTTGCTAATCACCTAATTGACACGTCCAAGATAGCCGGTGATGTGAAGCTGCGCTGTGGCAGCAGCACACGCGCAGTAGCCAGTAATACGGAGCGGGGAGGTAAGAAAGGGGGAGGGGAGGAGCGGACGGAAAGTTGTACAGGGTGCATGTAACTCCATCACAGTGGCCCTAAAATAAATGAGGAGGGTGGGGTGGGTGAGTGCAGTTAGGCCACCGCTGTGATAAATGCGGCACTAGGTCTGGGCCATATTGGCCTAGTGACAGATACACCACTACATATCACATACAGAAAAAAAAACATATACACACACACATGTATAATTACAAATATACGCACACACACATATATATATATATATATATATATATTTATTTATATATCTCATGTGTATATACATGCTGTACACACACAACACAATATAAATGCATGTAAGAGAAAGTTCACATCACACATGTTCAATTTTGATTGCAGTGTCTAAATGGTTAATACTGGACATCAGCCCGATTGGGGATGTCCGGCATAAGGGTGGGTTCACACCACGTTTTTGCAAAACAGTTCCCGTATACGTTTTCAATTTGAAAACCGTACGGAACCATATTGAAAACTGTATGCATTGCCTCTACATTGAAAACCGTATGCCAAACGATGTATCCGGTTGTGTCCGTTTTGCATCTTGTACGGTTTTGTCCGTTTTTATTTTTCCTGTACTCAAAACTGTAGCCTACAACGGTTTTTGGTCAGGTTGAAAACCCGTATGCAATTTTTTTTTAACATGGGAGTCAATGGGAACCGTACAGAACCGTATATGCATCCGGTTTCATCCGGTTTGCACCATACGGTTTTTGACTTTGCAAAGTTTTTTTCATGGAATTTCAATAAACAAGTGAAACTTTTTCATCTAAAAACCCGATACGGGAACTGTATTGCAAAAACGTGGTGTGAACCCACCCATAGCCACGGGTCCTGGTTGCTGATAGCAACCGGGACCCACCGCGTATGAAGCACGCTCAGCTCCTGAGCGCACTTCAAATAACGGGAGTCGGCAATGGACGTAAATATACGTGCATTGTCGTTAAGGGGTTAATAGGTTCTAGGGAAACCATTGTATGTTGAAACCATAACTCAATGGAAACCTTGTAATTGGTTCTAAAGCCCTCAAAAATGTCATACAAAAAGTGAAGATTAAAGAAAAACAAGTATATATCTAATACATATAAAGCAAGTCCTTACATATAAAAGTAAGAAAGAGCTGCTGGAAGCTGTCCTAACCTAGTGTCCAAAGAAGCAGCTATCCCTGGCACATGTAAAGAGTAGTACAGAACATGTGGTACCTTCCTGTACTGTAGGGAGGTGCTAACAGACAGTCAGTCAGTGCTTGCACTTTAGTATTACAGGTGTTTTAACAGTGATTGCCCATACTGATTGATCAGTTCTTCCATTCACTGACACGTTTTGCAGATCTGGACTGTCCGTAGTATCCAAAAAAGACCATTGTATGATAAAAATATTGTAATTTGAGGGACCCCAATATAGGTTATCCATATACTGTAACTATCCACATCAGTTTTGCATGGATATTACCAACTATTTAAAAGTATTATTGTTTACAGTTGCAACCAACATAATTAAAATGTATGTTTATTAAGGAAGAGAGGGTAAAAAAAAAAACTTTCACATAATTACACAGTAGTTTCTATTCCTGTCTTTTTTTCTGTTTTAGGTTTATTGGCAATTTATGCATATTTTAACTTGTTTTTCATAACTGAGTTTTGTAGAGAATTACTGTGATATATTCTCAAATAGCTGTTTAGGATTCTTATGAAGCTTAATACATTATTCTAAGGGTTAAATACTATTTTCCATCCATTATGTCTAATATGTCACCACTGTGCTCCATTTACATCTGTACACTAAAAGCCAAATTATACTGCAAAGGAAACATTAGTTGTCATTTTATACTCCTGCACTTTGCTGGCGTCCACAGTGGGTGGCATATCTATAACCCTGCAGGGTTTCTCCGACCACAAGGACAGTGATACAATGAAACTTGAAGGTTTATGGCTTCATTCTTACACTATGAGAGTGGTCCTGTAGTATTACAGGCTCATTTCTTAAAGCTTAAGCCAGGTTTATATCCTATGCTATTTAAAGAGGAGCTATCACTTTTTCCCTATGAGAAAAATGGAGCTGTGTATACCCACAAACAATGGGTATACTTCTTTTCATTTCATAAATGGCTCTGTAGGGGGGATTAGAGCCCTGCAATCTTTCCTGATGCCAATGTAAATGACACACTTGACTTGTCAGGTGCAGATGTTTATCTCATCACATGAGAAATAATTATCCCTACTTATCATATCATTAAGGTTCACATCACGTTTGACCTATGTAGTTAGTGTATCAAAAACAACATATGCATATATATATATATATATATATATATATATATTTCAAGGACAATGTTTTGACTAACATGTTTAATATAACGTAACCCCTGTGGTAAAGTGCTGCCACTTATGGCATCCACTACCACTGGGTTTCTGTCCACGCTCTGTTTTCTTTTACTGGCTGCCACCATCTTCCTTCCTTTTCTGTTTTTTTCCTGACCTGGCCCATAGAGTGGAGGTGTGCGCTATCTCTGCCACTTAAGGGCCAGCATGTTCGCCTGTACCCTGAGCAGTCATGTGGTTTATCTGCAACAAAGTTGTTCTGCGAAGCATACTAGCAATCCAGTTCATGACCCCTAACTCTACCTCTGCCTGACCCTCCTGTATGTTTTTGTATTTTCTGTGCTTGACCCAGACCATTGACCCTGAATCTGTGCCACCTGACCTCTGATTGGATCCCAACTTACTTTTGCTTCCTAAGTGCCTCTCACTGGCGTCTACGGGGCCAGACTTTGCCCACAACGTGACCACTCTCTGGAAGTAACCTAGTACCTACTAGCAGCTAAGTCCAGCTTTCACTTCTAGGAGTAGGATGAAGGGTTTCACTTCTAAGCTTGGCCAACGTCAAACATGTTAAGTAGCACAGTGAGTCCACATCTATTAGTGTTACACGTACAAAGAAAGTACATGTTTTGAAATTTGTTTGGTATACATTAAGTAGTGATGCTTCTCAAGCAAGTGTATAGATGTAATTCAGAAGATTTTATTTCTATTAACGGGATTCAGAAACAGCAGATCACCCCATGAATCTATTGAATCTACATACCTCTCAACCGTCCCGGATCCGGCGGGACATTCCCACTTTTGGGGTGATGTCCCGTCATCCCGAAACGGCCCCAACATGTCCTGCAATTAACTGTAAATGCCTCTTATGAGGCATCTACAGTTAAATGTGTCGCACGGTAAAAAGTTTCGGCGCATGTGTGACGTCATCAGATGCCGGAGCGCAGAGGAAGAGAAGAGCTGTGCTGAGGGACAGAGGAAGTGGACGTGCGGTTGTTGGAGTTGTTGTGACTGCCGATACTGCTGCGTCCCTTGTGTGGGGTTACTGCTGCCTCCCTTGGGTGGGGGTAACATAGTAACATAATTCATAAGGTTGAAAAAAGACCAGAGTCCATCAAGTTCAACCTATAACCCTAATGAGTCCCTACTGTGTTGATCCAGAGGAAAGCAAAAAAACCCTCATACTCGAGGTAAAAATTCCTTCCCGACAAATATGGCAGTCAGAATAAATCCTTGGATCAACATTCTGTCCCTATAGATCTAGAATCCATAACCTGTAATGTTATTATTCTCCAAAAATGCATCCAGACCCCTTATTTTACCGAGTTAACCATGACCACCTCCTCAGGCTGAGAATTCCACAGTCTCACTGCTCTTACAGTAAAGAACCCCCCGTCTGTGATGGTGTAGAAACCTTCTTTCCTCTAAACATAGAGGATGCCCCCTTTTTATAGATACAGTCCTGGGTATAAATAGACCATGGGAGAGATCTCTGTAAGGTCCCTTGATGTATTTATACATAGTTATTAGGTCTCCCCTAAGCCTTCTTTTTCTAAACTAAATAACCCTAATTCTGATAATCTTTCTGGTTACTGTAGTCCTCCCATTCCCCGTATTTCTCTGGATGCCCATCTTTGAACCTTCTCCATCTCCACTACATCTTTCTTGTACACTGGTGCCCAGTACTGTACACAGTATTCTATGTGTGGTCCGACTAGTGATTTGTACAGTAGTAGAATTATTTCCTTGTCGTGGGTATCTATACCCCTATTGATGCACCCCATGATTTTATTTGCCTTGGCAGTAGCTGCCCGACACTGGTCACTGCAGCTAAATTTACTGTTGAATAAGACACCTATGTCCCTTTCGACGTCAGTCGTCCCAAGTGTGCTCCCATTTAATACATAATCCCAGCCTGGATTTTTCCTCCCCATGTTCATTACTTTACATTTATCAGTGTTTCACCTCATCTGCCACTTCCCAGCCCAAACCTCCAACCTATCCAGAGCCATTTGTAACAGTGCACAGTCCTCTATAACGTTGACCACTTTACAGAGTTTAGTATCATCTGCAAAGATTGCAACTTAACTCTTCAACCCCTCTACAAGGTTATTAATAAATATATTAAATAGAACAGGACCCAAGACGGACCCCTGTGGTACCCCACTAGTAACAGTCACTCAATCAGAATAAGTACCATTAATAATCACCCTCTGTTTCCATTCACTGAACCAGTTACTTACCCACTTGCATACATTTTCCCCCAGCCCAATCCCTCTAATTTTATGCACCAACCTTTTATGTGGCACCGTATCAAATGCCTTGGAAAAATCCAGATATATGACATCCAACGATTGCTCCTGTCTGGAGCTCACCTCCTCATAAAAGCTGATCAGGTTAGTTTGTCAGGACCGATCCCTCATAAAGCCATGCTGATATGAAGTCATACATTTATTTTTATCAAGATACTCCAAAATAGCATCTCTTAGAAAACCCTAAAACAATTTACATAAAACAGAGGTTAAACCAACAGGTCTACAATTCCCAGGGTCACTTTTTGACCCCTTTTTAAATATTGTCACCACATTTGCCATGCGCCAGTCCTGGGGAACAGTCCCTGTTACTATAGAGTCCCTGAATATTAAAAATAGGGGTCTGTCTATTACATTACTTAATACCTTTAGAACACGGGGGTGAATGCCATCTGGACCTGGTGATTTGTCTATTTTGTTTTTTTGTAGGCTGCACTGTACTTCTTCCTGGGTTACACAGGTGACCTGTACTGGGGAGTTTTACCTTATCTCGCTGTATTTCACCTCGCATTTCTAGCCATCTTCTCCCCAAGCACAGCTGCACCCTCCCCATTGAGGTGCAGCCCGTCCCTACGGTAGAGCTGTTATCCAACAGTGAAGTTGGCCCAGTTCTCCATGAACCCGAACTCCTCCTTCCTACACCAACTTTTGAGCTCCTTTTTTACCTCCCTAACCTTCCGCTGCCTCTCTGGTGTGGCTCATGGTACAGGTAATATTTCAGAAAATATTACCTTGAAGGTTCTTGCCTTAAGCTTGCGGCCTAAGAACTGAAATCATTTTTAAGGACACACCACCTACCTCTTACTTTGTCATTGGTGCCAATATGTACCATGACTGCTGGGTCTTCTCCAGCCCCACCCAGCAACCTGTCAACCCGATCCGCGATTTCCCGAACTCGAGCGCCAGGAAGATAACACACTGTTCAGCGATCCCGGTCTGTCCCCCTAATACTTCCGTCTATCTAATGTGGGGGAACGGCTGCCTGTCTAATGTTGGGAAACGGCTGCCTGTCTTATTTGGGTGAACTTCTGCCCACCTAATGTGGGGGAACTTCTGCCTATCTAATGTGGGGGAACTGCTACCTATCTAATGTGGGGGAACTTCTGCCCACCTAATGTGGGGGAACTGCTGCCTATCTAATGTGGGGGAACTGCTGCCTATCTAATGTGGGGGAACTGCTGTCTACCTAATGTGGGGGAACTGCTGCCCACCTAATTTGGGGGAACTGCTGTCTACCTAATGTGGGGGAACTGCTGCCAACCTAATGTGGGGGAACTGCTGCCTATCTTATGTGGGGGAACTGCTGCATACTTTATGTGAAGGAACTGCTGCCTACCTTATGTGGGGGGACTGCTGCCTACCTGGGGGACTATCTACTACGTTCTTGCCCAGCTAAAATGGGGACTAACTACCAAGCTAATAGGGGGCATCCTACTTTCTACATAGGTTATATAGGGGTTTTCATACAGTGGACGGATTTACCTACAGGGGCAACTCTTTCCAGAGGGGTCCTACCTATTTGAGTCACCTATTATTACGGTTTGGGGCATTATAGGACTTGCAAAAATGCGGAGCCTGAAATAGTTTTTTCCGACAGGCTCTGCAGAGAGGAGTTCTAGCTGGAAGAAGTCATCATGACTGTCCGGGCCGGATGGAGAAGAAAAAGTAAAATTACTGATTCCAATCAGAGAAGACGTCACCTGATGTAATTGTATGTAATCTCATTTATGGTCTATTGGGTTAATGATGGGGGTTGTTGTCAGTTTGTCACCTGTATAGAATGTCCTCCTAAACTTAGATGACAGACTGACAATATTGCTGTTAAAGAGGTACTCCCATTCTGCCTGTGGTGTCGTGATGGGGTATGGCTAGCGGTGTGGCTGAGGGTATGATTACTGGAAGAAGCTTGTCCCTCTTTGCTCTCAGCAAAAGTTAGGAGGTATGAATCTACATAATTAATTTGTGCCTATATTTGGTGTCCTTCACTATTTTTTTATTTGTCGGACAGAATAACATGGTCTATCACATTCTTCTGTCCAACAAATAAAACATATACTGCATTGAAGCTGACCAAACTGATTCGCAAAATGACTACCTTTGGTCTACTTGCCTCTGAGGGTACATTGGCTACACTACAATATATGTCAGAATATATTGGTAGTATACAACAGAATACTTTCTTGTAGGCATTTCGAAGTATATATGAAGGGTATGGCACTTAACGGATGTGGCTGTAAACATAATACGGTTGTGCTTGTCTCTGCAAAGGCTAAAAACTAAAACAAAGCCAATAAAAGTAATGTAAAAGAGCATTTTGGTGAAAAAATGTAGCTACACACAGGTTTTATATGTTACACTCTTCCAATATTTAGTCATATGATATTTTCCTGCAATGAATTGCATGACAAATAGTTTCACACACAGTATGGAACATGTATATATGACTCTAATGAATTACTTTAAGAGGCCTGTAATTATACCGCTACTGAGAGACAATTAAACCAAAAATACTGTAGAAATAGGAAAGGTTTAATTCCTTCATAGAAAAATAACAAAACAGGGAAATATCCTAAATGGTTCAGACTTGCATACAGGGGCTTAACTAATGACTCATGGGCCCTGGTCCAAAAACTTGCCCCCCCCCCCCCCCCACCATAAAATACAGTGATGCCAGTTACAACAAAATCGAGATCCCACGATTTACATTTAAAGGGGTATTCCAGGCAAAACCTTTTTTTATATATATCAACTGGCTCCGGAAAGTTAAACAGATTTGTAAATTACTTCTATTAAAAAATCGTAATCCTTCCAATAGTTATTAGCTTCTGAAGTTTTCTGTGTAACTGCTCAATGATGATGTTACGTCCCGGGAGCTGTGCATGATGGGAGAATATCCCCATAGGAACTGCACAGCTCCCGGGATGTGAGTCATCAGAGAGCAGTTAGACAGAAAACAACAACTCAACTTCAGAAGCTAATAACTATTGGAAGGATTAAGATTTTTTAATAGAAGTAATTTACAAATCTGTTTAACTTTCCGGAGCCAGTTGATGTATAAAAAAAAGTTTTGGCCTGGAATACCCCTTTAATTGTTGCCCCTGTCTATATTGGACCAGTGATGTCAGTAAGTATTGCATCCCTGGTGTAATGTGAACAGAGACCCATAGAGCATTGGTATTGGAGCAGCAGGAAGTTTGAATGAAGTTTGCTATTTTTCACATTTCTTAGCCAGATTTATTTTGTTTTATAACTAAAAGGGTTTTCCCCATAATAGCCATTTGTCATGTATCCACAGTAAGGCCATATTCAGGAAAAAAAATCATCGATTCTTTTAAACATTTTTTTTGCAGAAAAAAATGCCTATTTATGCAATGGCTAGAGATATTGGCCACAAAAACTGTATTATTCAATTCAACAGCTAGAGTGTTTGTAGGAATCTCTCAGAAATATTATTTTAATGTTTTCCTGAATAAAGAATTTAAACATTTTTTTTTTGTCAAAAGGCTATTCCAACTGCAGCCTCAGTGGTTACCAAATGTTATGCCTGTCACAGTCATATTTAAATGGGCACTCTCATTAAAATAATTTTTGCTATTGCACTCCTTATGGCAAATAAAAGTTTTCTATTTTTTATTTGTGTTTAAAAAGCTGCCACTAGGTGTCTCCCTACTTGTCCAGATAACATTTCCCCCCATCTTTTGCACAGACTTTGGACTCCTGCTGGCCTGGCAGATGTCCAAAATCAGGAAATGCAGTCTGGAGTGCTGAGGGGGGTGTCTGCAGCCTTAGCCAATCATAGTTCATCTCACACTGAACTGTTCTGGGCTGTGTGTAGAAGAGTGGGGGAGGAAGTTCTGTGTGGCTTTAGATGATGTCACGCCTGCTGGGGAACACCCCTTCCAAGTCTGACTGAGCAGAAAATACAGAGCAATATCAAGGTAGAAAACTAAAAAATTATAAAAATAAAGGCAGGGGGTGGTTTATCATGATGTGAACTGGGAGGATATTAAAATTTAACAAGATCATGAGAGGTACTCTTTATCCAAATTTTACCTGGTTCCTGTTGGAAAACATTGAGGTTGTGGTCTATGTAGACTTGATTTTGTGGGGTACTAGCAGAAATATGTTTAGCAACCTAAAATCTCCGATCTTGGTGGAGGTATTGAGAAGTATTATGTGTCCTTATTTCTATCACAGAAAACCCCAAATTTTCCTTTACTCTTTGAATTTAATTATTCCGAACTCCAATATTATTACTGTGTCTGGGAATAACCTTGCTGCTGCAGTAGAATGGAAAATGTACCTTGGTAAGTTATCTATCATCTCTGCAGTGAGTTTTATAATGTAACTCTTTTACCCTTACCAAGAAGATGTTTGTTTTATATTAACTACTTTAAGGTTGTTTCATAGCTGTTCTTTTTAAAATAGAAAAATACTTCTAAATGGCTTCCATGTGTGCCCATAGAAATGAATGTAAAACAACTGCCTTTTCATTTCTGAACATGTGTATTAAAAATTAAAAAAAAAAAAATAAATAAAAAGGAACAGATCAGAGCTGTTATTCCATGACAAATAATGCGTGCAGGGGCATGTATTATGCACTAATCTGGAAGGTTATGTTCACACAATGGATTTTCCTTGCAGAATTACGCAAAAGAATTCCACAAGGATATTCCGAAGCAGCAGAATTTCTGTGCCGGAAATTCAGATTCCGGCTTCCGCAGAAAGAATAGTCACGTCTATTCTTTCTGCGGAGACCGCACGGAAATGAATTGCCATCTGTGAGACAGGGATTTTCAGAGTGGTCCTAGCGACGGAAATTTTATGTGTGGACATTCCACCATGTGAAGATAGCCTCACACCGCCACTTGCATGTAAAGATTATAGGTGTACATCCAGAGGGTGTCGATATTCATCCAGGGGATGCCAATGGCTGCCAGTATCCTCCCGTCACCCAGAGCCAAGTGTGAGCATGCAAATCAATCACAAGAAGTAGTCCATCCGGGGACAAGAAAACTACTGATGGAAAATGGATGCTCGCTGGGGTGCTAATCAGTGAGACATCTCAGATTAAACAATGGTCCCATGAGGATGAAGATCACGTTACTTTCTTTACAGACATGTTTCAAGGGGCATATCCCATCTTCGTCAGATCATCATGATGTTGTTCAGTAGTTTTCAAGTCCCAGGTCAGACTACTCCTTGTGACTGACATTTTAGTTAGTGATGTAGCCTGGACAGACAGCGCATGATGGGAACAGAGAATAAGTAAAAAGGGGTTTATTGTATTAAGAGTTATCCAACTATTTATCATACTTTATATTTAAGTTCTTCACTATTGTCAATATCATTGCTTGTTTTAGTGAGTGTCAGTTCTGGAAAGATTAATGCCTGCTATTACATACCGTATTAGTTTTCATTACACAAATGATTGAGACTACTGAGGACGGACCTAGAGGGTCCGAAACGCGTCTAGTCTTAAGGCAGTAGACACCATTGCAAGCACTATCACCACCAGCTGAACCACAGGATCATCACAGCGCGCCAGGATTCTATTACGCGCCCAACACGCTCACCGCCACGAGGAGAAGCCGAGCACCAGTGACCGCAGACAGCCACAAACAAGCGGCTTCGTTTCCAGAGTGAGGACCGACATCACAAAGTCCATAGGAGTGACCGGGTGAGAGGTACATAGTACCACAAGATATTTCTTCCCCCTTTCCACTACCCAGCCTTGCAACCGCTGGAGCTTCCTCCTTTTGGCCCACTGCCAATCCATGGCTCCCTCACTCTGTTAGAGACAGCACGCACCCTCGCAACATTGACACACTGTGTCCCATTGAATTGTACTACCAACTACGGTCGCAGCACCGCTACATTGTGACTTTGTTTCTTCTTTCTGGCATACGGTCGCAGTACCGCTACATTGTGACTTTGTTTCTTCTTTCTGGCATATGGTCGCAGCACCGTGGACTACTTGACTATTTCACACATCTCTACGGTCGCCGTACCGAGAGCAATTGACTTGGTCTGTTATACCTTGCGGTCGCAGCACCGGGTTCATTTACCTACTATTGCACATTGTATAACTATTTAGTGCTTTTCATCTACTGACCTTGTTATGAATTACACTTATGAATTATTTTAACTGTTTCATATGCATTGGAAAGTATAAGCGCTAGGGCCCAGCGTTTTTTCCTGTTTTATATTATTAAATTACAAATAAATTACGCTTTTATCTATCCAAGTAAGAGCCTTTTCTTTTATTTTCACCATCCTCTATCTCTCTTTCATCATCCCCCTTCTCCTTCAATCATTTCCTTCTCCCCTATACTTCTCTCTCCCATATACACCGATCAATATATACACACACATCCTGCAGTTTATATAGAAACACCTATCATCACAAATATTCATTATATACATGCATATTCTCCAATTTATACAGTAACACTTACCATCCCCCTCTCCAATCATTCACAAACACCTATCAAGATACTTTTCTCCCCCATACTTTTCCCTCTCTCCCATATACACCGATCATTATATACAGATTCTCCAGTTTATACAGGAACACCTATCACCCTCCTTCATTATATATATATACATACCCTCAAGTTTATACAAACACCCATCATCACCCTCTTGAATTATTCATAAACACCACTATCATCATTACATATTCACAGACAGAACCATACAACACATTTCCATCACACTCAAGACCTTGAGAACCAGTCACCCCCATTTATCTTTACGAATTTTCTGCTTAATCAGGGTATACAGGAGATTATACCCAGACTGAAGTTCTCGGTCACCACACCAGATTGAGTACATCTCACACTTCCTTAATCGTTTACAAATGATTTAGTGGTTACCTAAAACTGAGAAGAAACCTTCAATTACACCTTTTTCTTGTGTTAGCCAAAAATATGTAAGGTTGGGTTGACACCTGCGTTCAGTGCCTCTTTTGGTCCATTCAAAATATAAGCATGATGCACTTTTTTGTCAGGTGAAATGCTAGATATTAAGGGAATGTTACACAATGGAATTTCAGTGCGGAATTTCATGCAGAGATTTTGCAGCAGCAGAGTCCCATTGATATCAACGGGATTCTGCTGCACTTTGCACACGGCGGAATTTTGAGCAGTCCTAGCTCCGGCATGTTCTGCCAGCACTCCACTGTCGGGGCAATGTTTGCCCATAAATTTTCCGTGTGGACATCTCACGTATGAACATAACCTAAGCCTGAAACCTTACCAAACCAATTGACGTTAGTGAGGTTCATTGGTTCATTGGTTTCCAGTTTTCAATATGCCCATCGGTGGTGTTTTTTCCATTGTTCTATTGTGCATCAGAATTACAGAACAAACGAGGCCAACAATGGTGTGAAACCAGTCTAGGGCAGGTGGACTTCTTGAGTTTTGCAAGGAAACCATAGTGTTATCTTTCTAATGTGCTTTCTATTAGTTCAGCTGTTATTTATTGAATGTTACAGAAATATTAAATTAAAATTGCAGTGTGTTCTAGCTAGAGATGAGATGTCAGGTCCGCCACTAATTCAGCTGGCTAAATACAACTGGACGGGCAAATACAGCTTGATATGTCAACATGTTCCTATTTTAAATGATCTTCAAAGAATGTAATGTGTCTACATAAGTTTCTGTGAGGGGATGAACACCTTTTATCAGACTTTTCACTGGACAAGATAGAATAAAACAATTTTATTCTCAGTGACATCACTTCTGGAAACAATCCTAACACACCTCACCATAGCAATACAATGTAATTGTTATGGATTTATGCATGAAGGCAGAAATTCCATTGAAACCAGTACATATAATTTGGTGCTTTCTTAACATGTCTTTTTTATTGTTTCTCATTGTATGATCTTAATTTATTTGTCATTGATGATATTCATCCATACTTTTCTTTTCTATGTTTCTATTGTGCCTTCTTTCAGTTGAGTTCATTTCATTAATGTACTTTTGCGTATGTAAATGATATTGTGTAAAATATAATAATAACATTTCCTGGGTATTGACACCTCTTAAACACTAATCCAGGTCTTAGTCATCGCACACTTGACTACAGTATCTCATTTCAGTACTACTTCTTGGTATCCTGTTAATGAGGCTATCTGACCTTAACAAATGATGGCTTGTCCTGAGAATTTACCATAAATATTAAATCTGCACCACCACTGATGTCACAGCCTCTTCACAGTTTACAAACGTGCTTACCTGTATTGCCATGCTTTTAGTAGCGGCAGTAAATAGTACAAGATTCAGTACAAACATTAGAAAATGTTGACCAATTTAAGTGGACTCTACAATTAATACAGCAATGCCATTATGCTCAGTTGTTAACACTGAAGAGGCTTTGACACTCGAACCCATTCAAACAGCTAATGCGTAAGAGTACAGCTAGTCAGGCGCCTGCCAATCTAATATTGATGGCTTACCTTGAGTATAAGCCATCAATTTTATAAGGCTGGATCGTAAGAACCCAAAGGATTAATTTGCATTGAGCTCTTTTGTTATTCTGGTTACTGTGGAAACGCCCTGTTCTCTGGATGGTCAGCTGACCTCATTGGCTTTTCACCTGCTTAGCTCCCTATTTAAACCCTCAGTATTCATCCAGGCATCGCCTGCGAAAGAGCTCATACTCCTAGCTAATGTTTGTACTGAATCTTGTATTTCTGGCATCTTTGACCCATTGGCTCCGCTCTCTGACTCCTCTCCTGTTTCTATGATTTGACTTTTCTGTTATCTCTTGGTATTGACTCGGCTTTTGGACTGTGACATATTGTGTGTGTATGTTTAGTAATTATTTCTGTTAGTATGTGTGATTCTTTACAGTGTTCCGACCTCCGTCTGTATTGTAAGTTTATTTTGTTGATGTTTTACTCTCTGCACTTATTCAGGCAGTGACTGTCACTGTGGATGTGGACCCGTCGCCTAGGGTGAGTACGCAAGTAGGCAGGGCAAGTGGGAGTGGGTGAGTTCAGGGCTTCACTCTTCCCTGCCCATATGTGACATTTTTGCAGGCTCACATACCTGCATTTGTCTTGCTCTTACTATGGAAGCTATGTCTGCTTTGGTAGAGCAAATGCAGGGTTTGACTCTGATTCAGGATTTAGCTGAAATACTTCAGCAGTGTGAGTCTTCTCTGTCTCATTCAGCATCAATTCAGACCTTGACTCAAAGACTGCAAGACCAGGAGCATTTAATCCAGAGTTTGCTAGCTAGAATGCAAGAGTTGGAGTCTGCCTGTACCCAGGTGTCATCTGGTACTGTCCCAGCTCCCTTGGAGCTGCAAGTTAGCCTCCCGAATAATTTTTTCGGGTAACCGAAAAATGTTTAAGACCTTCTGTGAAAGTTGTAAATTATACTTTCATCTGAGACCTTACTCTTCTGGCACTGAGGCCCAGAGATTGGGAATTATTATGTCTCTTCTGTAAGGGGGTTCCTAGGAATGGGTATTTTCCCTTTATTCTGATGCCCCTGAGTCGACCTCCGTGGATTCTCTATTTGTGGGATTGGGGCTCTTGTACGCAGAACCAGACCATGCCGCATATGCTGAATCTCAGCTGCATAACTTAAAGCAGGGTCGCAGACCCGTTGATGAGTATTGAAGGCTCCTACAATACTCCTAAACGGGTCTGCGACCCTGCTTTAAAGTATGCAGCTGAGATTCAGCATATTCAGCATGGTCTGGTTCTGTGTACAAGAGTCCCAATCCCACAAATAGTGAATCCAGAGAGGTCAACTCAGGGGCATCGGGACTTTAGAAAGTGGTGTGTGGCTTCTCGGAGGAACACTCAAGCTTTGGTTTGTCAGTTCAGACTGGGATTATCAGACACCTTAAAAGACATGCTAGTGACTTACCCCTCTCCTGACACCCTTGACCAAGCCATGAGGTTAGCTGTCTATTAAAGGGGTTATCCAGGAAAAAAAAACTTTTTTTTTATATATCAACTGGCTCCAGAAAGTTAAACAGATTTGTAAATTACTTCTATTAAAAAATCTTAATCGTTTCAGTACTTATGAGCTGCTGAAGTTGAATTGTTCTTTTCTGTTTAAGTGCTCTCTGATGACACGTGTCTCGGGAGCTGTCCAGAGTAGAAGCAAATTACCATAGGAACTGCACAGAGCAGAATAGGTTTGCTATGGGAATTTGCTTCTACGCTGGACAGCTCCCGAGACACGTGTCATCAGAGAGCACTTAGACAGAAAAGAACAACTCAACTTCAGCAGCTGATAATTATTGGAAGGATTAAGATTTTTTAATAGAAGTAATTTACAAATCTGTTTAACTTTCTGGAGCCAGTTGATCTAAGAAAAAAAGTTTTTTCCTGAAATACCCCTTTAAGTTATGTCTACGTGAGTGCAACTTATGCCTGAGGTGGAAGCCATGCAGATAGGGTCTATTCGTACCCCGGAGGAGCGCAGAAGATTTCGACATCTTAATGGCCTATGGTTTTTACTGTGGGGAGAATACACACTTCATCGCCTCCTGTGTCAAATGTCCGCACCCAAGTGGTAATCGTGGAGGCTACTTGGGCTCACAGGTATGTCTTGCCTCTCAGAGAGCTACGCCTGGCAAAATTCTTCTGAGGGGCATTGTTCCATCTCGTATACAACCTGATTTAATATCTAAAAGTGTTGTTAAGCCTGTTTTGCAGCAACATTTGGCTGAAGCTGCGTGTTGTGGCACCATGAGCAATAAGATTGCCGAGAGCACTCATGCTGACTTGTGGTCAGAGGAAAGTAGTGAGATTCTGGAGGATGACTGTGAGGACACCAATGAGTGGTGTGATTTGGAGTATGAGGATACAGATGAGGACTTTAATGGTCAAGACCTTTATACATTAAGTCAAGACCATTGTACTCTCAGGTGGTTAAGGGTCCAGTGGCCCCTTTTAAAAGGGGGGTACTGTAAGAACCCAAAGGGTTAATCTGAATTGAGGTCTTTTGTTATTCTGGTTACTGTGGAAATGCCCTATTCTCTGGATGGTCAGCTGGCCTCGTTGACTTTTCCCCTGCTTATGTCCCTATTTTAACCCTCAGTATTCATCCAGGTGTTGTTTGTGAAAGAGCTCATACTCCTAGCTAGCGTTTATACTGTATCTTGTATTTCTGGCATATTTGACTCATTGGCTCCACTCTCTGACTCCTCTCCTGTTTCTGTGATATGGCTTTTCTGTTATCTTTTGGTATTGACTCGGCTTGTGAACTGTGACATAAATGGCCCCGATTTACTTAGAGTGGAGTGGAGTTCTCTTTTGTGGGTTTTATTTCCCTACAATTTTTTTCCATGGTATTTACTAAGGTTTCAGTTCATTTAGCACTTTCCCTACATTTAGATTTTTTTACACATCCTCTGATCTGTCGGGTTTTCCTCATAATCCACTACATTTTCTGTGGAAACCTTAGTAAATATGTTGGGTTTTTGTGAAAATGTTGGGGGGGGACCCCTTTTCGGCAGCAATGCCCACTTTTCCAGTGGGCCACACCCCTTTTTCTGGTTTTCTTAGTAAAATAATTAGTTGGGTTTTTTTCAATTCTGGCACAAATTCTGGTGCACATTCTGGTGCACAATAGTAAATCAGGGCCATTGTGTGTGTATGTTTAGTGATTATTTCTGTTAGTGTGTGTGATTCCTTACAGTGTCCCAACCTCCATCTGTATTGTAAGTTAATTTTGTTGACGTTTTACTCCCTGCACTTATTCAGGCAGAAACTGTCACGTGGTTGTGGACCTGTCACCTAGGGCAAGTACGCAAGTAGGCAGGGCAAGTAGGAGTGGGTGAGTTCAGGGCTTTACTCTTCCCTGCCGCCCATACGTGACATGGATAATGACTTTATCCAAAGTTGCTCAGCTAATGGCTATCGTGAACACAGATGGCAGGTTTAACTTACTGTCTAATGGTTATTTTAACATATTCTCTCCATATTTATTTGCTCATGTGAAGGTTATAATAATGTATATAGTGCAGACCTATTCCATAGAACTGTTGTCACTCATATTGACCTCAGGCCCCGGAAATGAAACCCACATTAACATATGGAGATCTTACTAACTCCATGCAGGTTTTGGCCTTGGCCAGGTTTGAACCCAGAACCCCAACACTGCAATAAAACAATGCTATCCACTGAACCCTCAGGCTACTGTCTTTTAACATTTATACAGAAGAATTGTCGCTGCACTGATATAAGTGTTTCAAGATTTTCAAATAAAACCTGTAAAGTGACTATTTTGTGGTGCCAAAAGAGCCTGTATGAGTCAGTATGAGTGTTATCCTATTTTAATGAATGAATGTGCAATATTATGTGAGATTTTGAGTCTCCACATTTACCTCATTATGTTTGTATCATGATGTGTATTGTAAAGTGTACACGATAATACTACCCTACATCTAGCTTATTTTACTAGCATTGGGATACAGGGATACACTATTGCATAAACTGCACAAGACCTCTGTCCAGCACATCTCATAGATGCTTGATCAAATTGATCAAATTATGTTAGTCAAACCATTCCTAAACAATGTTTGCAATGTGGTAAGGAGCCTTATCCTGATGAAAGAGGCCACTACCATTAGAGAATATAATTGCCATGAAGAGGTTTACTTTCTCTGTAACAGTATTTAACTGGGTAATGTTAAGGTTACATCCACATAAATCTCTGGGCAAAACGTTTTCTAACAAAAACATTGTTTGAAGCATCACACAGTACATTCTAGTACCATCTCTTCTTCAGGTAAGTTACAGATACGTATCCAACCATCAACATGATAACGTGATTCAACAAACCTGGGCACCTCATTCCATTCCTCATTAGGCCAACTCTGATGTGCACATTGTAGATGCCTTTGGCGGTGTACAAGGCTCAACGTGTGCACACGGTGCATTCTGACACATTTTTCTATTATGTGCAGCGTTAACTTTTTTTTTTAAAGCAATTCGTGCTAGCATTTCTGTAATATCTGATCATATGGGCAAGTCTTGGGTGTCCATGAACCTGTCACCAGTTGCCCTACCTTTGAACACTTTTGGTAGGTACAAACCACTGCATACAGGGACCATCTGACCTATTTGTTTACTCTTGATAATTTGGACCATAAATAAGCTTGGTGCAGATTTTCTGCATTGCAGATTAATTTGCACAGCTATCTTGCCCCATTGCACAAGCACTCTTAGCGTGGCGGAGAATGCAAGTATTTTTAATAAAGAGGGGCAGTAATCTGCTGCCAGACTGCATTGGTGGTAAATTATCTATCTTATCTCTCTACTAGTCAAATCTGTAGATTTGGATGACATTTATCTGTGTGTGGACAGATTTATTATATAAGACTTGTTGTTACCTCTTTAGCTCTGGTAAATTGGGGCAAATTTGTGTTTGGCGGCTGTAGTGCCTTCAAGGAATCTAAAATCCATATGTTGTCATATGAGTAGCTCAGACCTCTGCGCTGTCCATCTACTATTATGTACTC
Source organism: Hyla sarda (assembly GCF_029499605.1). NCBI lineage: Eukaryota > Metazoa > Chordata > Amphibia > Anura > Hylidae > Hyla > Hyla sarda. The sequence continues at coordinate 278,737,215 of NC_079190.1, forward strand.
TGCAGCAATGAAGTAAACCAGATTGTCAGGTGACTAATATACATATACAGAGTCAAAACATCCTCCACTGGCAAAGAACTTGTGTTATGTACTACAAAACCATTTGGGAATTCATACATTGTATAATGCTATGTATGCAAAAATCACCTAGAAGGAATGCTTACAGAGGAGTAAAGCTCTACTATAACTGACTATGACTTGGAGAAAGTCTCAGCACAGTACTGCATAGGGGATGGGTACAAGTTTTGTCTGTGTGCACATTTGGTTGCCCAGTACAGGAGTTGTTCTCCTGTACACCGGTCCGTCCTGTGTGGCGGATTCCCTTTCAGTATTCCCCTGGGTCCACATCCCTCCTACAGACTCTAAAGTGTTAATAATGTCTTATGGTATAGGTTGGTTACTCTTTTGAGGTACCTGCGCCTTTAAATATTGTTGTTAAGACCTTTGTTACCAAGGAAGGTGCAAGTGAACAGGTGACTTGTTGGTGACCAATGGGATTCCTTCAAATTGCTCCCATATATAGCTGGGAGGAGTCAGCTTAGTTTCAGTTTAGTTCTCTGTTGAGGTACAGTGAAGTAAAGACCTGAGAGTTGTCTGGTGTTCCAAGGCCTAACCACGCAGCCACGCAGCTACTACCAGTAAGCCCTACAGGTGAAAGTCATAGCATGGTCAAGGACAGAAGTCTAGTTAAGATAGTCAAGTGTCATTTACTAAAGTCAGTGTGGGTTGCATCATTCAGTCCAAGTCACTACAAGTCCCGGCGAGCCAACAAGCCTCCTAAAGTTCACTGGTCATCTCCTTAGACATTAACATCTGTCTGCCTCAGTAAAGTGCTGTTGTTCCGTAACCTTCCATCGGGGTGATTATTTGCCCCGTGCCTGGCCCAGCAACCAGTGGCCATACCTCGAGTGGTGTAGAGGATAACTATAACCTGGAATCACAAACACTAAGGGTTAATATCATCTTCCCTAAGGGTTAACAATATCTGCCCTTCCAACACCCTCACCACACACATACCCTAATGGATATGTAACCACTCCAGTTGTTGGAAGCTTAGTATCTAGCAATGCAGTGCACCATTGTCACGATGCCGGCTGGCAGGTAGTGGATCCTCTGTGCCAGAGAGGGATTGGCGTGGACCGTGCTAGTGGACCGGTTCTAAGCCACTACTGGTTTTCACCAGAGCCCGCCGCAAAGCGGGATGGTCTTGCTGCGGCGGTAGTGACCAGGTCGTATCCACTAGCAACGGCTCACCTCTCTGGCTGCTGAAGATACTGAAGATAGGCGAGGTACAAGGGAGTAGGCAGTAGCAAGGTCGGACGTAGCAGAAGGTCGGGGGCAGGCGGCAAGGTTCGTAGTCAGGGGAGATAGCAAAGGTACTGGTACACAGGCTATTGAACACACAAGGAACGCTTTCACTGGCACTAAGGCAACAAGATCCGGCAAGGGAGTGCAAGGGAGGAGACTAGATATAGCCAGGGAACAGGTGGGAACCAATTAAGCTAATTGGGCCAGGCACCAATCATTGGTGCACTGGCCCTTTAAGTCTCAGGGAGCTGGCGCGCGCGCGCCCTAGAGAGCGGAGCCGCGCGCGCCAGCACATGACCGCAGGAGACGGGAACGGGTAAGTGACCTGGGATGCGATTCGCGAGCGGGCGCGTCCCGCTGTGCGAATCGCATCCCCAACGGCCATGGCAGAGCAGCGCTCCCGGTCAGCGCTGACCGGGGAGCTGCAGGGAGAAGAACGCCGTGAGCGCTCCGGGGAGGAGCGGGGACCCGGAGCGCTAGGCGTAACAGTACCCCCCCCCTTAGGTCTCCCCTTCTCTTTATCGGGTAACTGCCTCCCCTGGGATGAGGACACCGGGAAAGGATGGAGGGATTCCTCAACGGCAGGCAGAACCGCAGGAGTAGGAATGGGGAGAGAGGGCAGAGGGCGAGACCTGGCACGGGGCAGTGTGACACCAGGACGAGGGCCATGAGGGGACACAGAAGCTTGCCTGATGGAACTGGGAGGGGGGGAGGGGCATTTCCTGTGGCAGGCAGAGTCCTTAATGACCTTAGGGGGACCGAATACAGGAGGAACCACAGAGTTACGGCAAGGGTTACTGGGAACCGGTTTTAGACAGTTCTTGGCACAAGAGGACCCCCAACTCTTGATCTCCCCAGTGGACCAATCCAGGATTGGGGAATGAAGTTGAAGCCAGGGAAGTCCAAGGAGAATTTCCGAGGTGCAATTGGGGAGGACCAAAAGTTCAATCCTCTCGTGATGAGATCCGATGCTCATAAGAAGGGGCTCCGTGCGGAAACGTATGGTACAGTCCAACCTGGCTCCGTTGACCGCGGAAATGTGGAGTGGCTTGACAAGACGGGTCACCGGAATACGGAATTTATTCAAAAAGGACTCCCGAATAAAATTCCCAGAAGCTCCAGAGTCCAGGCAGGCCACGGCTGAGAGGGGAGAGCTGGCTGAAGTGGAAATCCGAACAGGTACCGTGAGACGTGGAGAAGCCGACTTGGCATCAAGAGACGCCACACCCACGAGAGCTGAGTGCGAGCGTGCGTTTCCCAGACGTGGAGGACGGATTGGGCAATCCACCAAAAAATGTTCAGTACTGGCACAGTACAGACAGAGATTCTCTTCCTTACGGCGATTCCTCTCTTCCAGGGTCAGGCGAGACCGATCCACTTGCATGGCCTCCTCGGCGGGAGGCCTAGGCGCAGATTGCAGTGGAGACTGTGGGAGAGGTGGCCAGAGATCTAAGTCTTTTTCCTGGCGGAGCTCTTGATGCCTCTCAGAAAAACGCATGTCAATGCGAGTGGCTAGATGAATGAGTTCATGCAGGTTAGCAGGAGTCTCTCGTGCGGCCAGAACATCTTTAATGTTGCTGGATAGGCCTTTTTTGAAGGTCGCGCAGAGGGCCTCATTATTCCAGGACAATTCTGAAGCAAGAGTACGGAATTGTACGGCATACTCGCCAACGGAGGAATTACCCTGGACCAGGTTCAGCAGGGCAGTCTCAGCAGAAGAGGCTCGGGCAGGTTCCTCAAAGACACTTCGGATTTCCGAGAAGAAGGAGTGTACAGAGGCAGTGACGGGGTCATTGCGGTCCCAGAGCGGTGTGGCCCATGACAGGGCTTTCCCGGACAGAAGGCTGACTACGAAAGCCACCTTAGACCTTTCAGTGGGAAACAGGTCCGACATCATCTCCAGATGCAGGGAACATTGGGAAAGAAAGCCACGGCAAAACTTAGAGTCCCCATTAAATTTGTCCGGCAAAGACAAGCGGAGGCTAGGAGTGGCCACTCGCTGCGGAAGGGGTGCAGGAGCTGGCGGAGGAGATGGTTGTTGCAGCTGTAGCTGAGACTGAACTTGCTGTAGCTGCGACTGTTGCTGCTGTTGCTGTGACTGGAGCTGCTGTAGCTGCGACTGGAGTTGCTGTGTCATGGTGGTCAAGTACGACAGCTGGTGCTCTTGTCGGGCGACCAATGTAGGGAGGTCGGCGGCAGCTGGCAGAGGAACTTCAGCGGGATCCATGGCCGGATCTACTGTCACGATGCCGGCTGGCAGGTAGTGGATCCTCTGTGCCAGAGAGGGATTGGCGTGGACCGTGCTAGTGGACCGGTTCTAAGCCACTACTGGTTTTCACCAGAGCCCGCCGCAAAGCGGGATGGTCTTGCTGCGGCGGTAGTGACCAGGTCGTATCCACTAGCAACGGCTCACCTCTCTGGCTGCTGAAGATACTGAAGATAGGCGAGGTACAAGGGAGTAGGCAGTAGCAAGGTCGGACGTAGCAGAAGGTCGGGGGCAGGCGGCAAGGTTCGTAGTCAGGGGAGATAGCAAAGGTACTGGTACACAGGCTATTGAACACACAAGGAACGCTTTCACTGGCACTAAGGCAACAAGATCCGGCAAGGGAGTGCAAGGGAGGAGACTAGATATAGCCAGGGAACAGGTGGGAACCAATTAAGCTAATTGGGCCAGGCACCAATCATTGGTGCACTGGCCCTTTAAGTCTCAGGGAGCTGGCGCGCGCGCGCCCTAGAGAGCGGAGCCGCGCGCGCCAGCACATGACCGCAGGAGACGGGAACGGGTAAGTGACCTGGGATGCGATTCGCGAGCGGGCGCGTCCCGCTGTGCGAATCGCATCCCCAACGGCCATGGCAGAGCAGCGCTCCCGGTCAGCGCTGACCGGGGAGCTGCAGGGAGAAGAACGCCGTGAGCGCTCCGGGGAGGAGCGGGGACCCGGAGCGCTAGGCGTAACAACCATTTCCTTATTTTCAGTAGTATAATCTCCTCATCTTAGGTATCTAGGTGTCCTTGGTGTCTAGTTATGTAATGCCCTAGTACCTGGTGTTTCTCCTCTGCTAAAATCTCTAACATGCTTGTTATTTTAAAATCTGTCAGGCAGCCATTCCTTTCATTGTGTTCTGATGAAGTGGCTGTCATATGATCGCTGCTTCCTCCTTCTTTTTTAGTCTTTATGAGTATCGGGTCATTGCTTCCACTTGTTGCATTAGCGTGGCGTTATCTTACTGTAAACCATCTTCTGGTCCTACTCCTTTGGCAAATAGATATGGCAGTAACTTTACCTCCTGCAGTATTGTAATTATTAAGCATAGTAGTTGCTGTTGTATTTAGCACAAATTGTAGTGTTTTATCTGAATACTTGGCATCTAGACTGCTCTCTGTTGACCTGTTAACGCCCCACATAAAATGTTATGAATTTTTTCCCTGTTTCGAAAACTTGCATATTTTGACTGTCCTACATGTGCAGTGCTGCATGAGGTCCTTGGGACACATTGTGGAGTGAAGCATTTAACAGAGACAAGCTCAGTCTAAATTTTTCAGCAGTAAGTAAAAGCTTGTCAATCCATGTCAATGCATGCTGCTCTTATTACATTCATATATGCATCTATATTTATAAGGAGCAGCACACATGGACAGAACATGGGTTGTATACTTAGGTACCTTTATACTAGGGATCGACCGATACCGATAATCTGCGACCTTTCAGGCTGATAGCCGATAACTTATACCAATATTCTGGTATAAGTTATCGGCTATTCTCCCCACCCTCCCCGGCCCCGCAGATCAATGATTTAAAGCAGGCACTTTAAATGAATGAACTGCAGCGACTTTTGCGGGGCCACCCGCTTCTCTCCTTCTTCCTGTCCTGGGGTCCTCCCTAGTCCAACCACCACCGCTGCCCCATTGCCTCCCCCATCCCCGGTTTTATAATGACCTGTTCCTGGGGCCCGGGGTCCGCGCTACTTTTGGCGGCGGCGTCCTGAGCTGTCACAGTGCGCACTGACGATAACGTTGCGTTGAGGACGTCCCTCGTCATTTCGCTGCGCAGCGCGCAGGACATCGTGGAAGACAGTAGTAGCGCGGACCCCGGGCCCCGGGAACAGGTAATTATAAAACTGGGGATGGGGGAGGCAATGGGGCGGTGGCGGTCTCATTGGTGGTCTCTGGCCGGGGAAGTGAGGCATTATCAGCATATCGGCAAGGTAATTGCCAATACCGATAATGCCCAAAATCGTGAATATCGGCCGATAATATCGGCCAAACAGATAATCGGTCGATCCCTACTGTATACGCACAGAGCTGCTGTACAAGTAATGAATACTGTAAAAACCATAAAATTCTCCTGTTTAATCACTCTGTGCATACTCTTCCTATACATACTCTATTAGTAGAGATTGAATATTAAATGTCTGTTAGCAAATTTCAGTTATTCTACAAAGCTACATTATTACGGAGTCAACTTCTCATTAACTACTTGAGGCCACCAGTGATTTGGGCTGTGAAAACACAACAATGATTTAAAAAAAAAATTGTGTTCCAAGAGCCACCGTTTTTTTCCTGGATGGGACTGTACGGGGGCTTGTCTTCTGTAGGACAAGTTGTATTTTTAATAGCACCCCTTTCAAATACATATGGGGGAGATTTATCATTTGCATTTGAATGACATTTTTTTTTGCTTACTCCAGGCGCACAAAATGTTGTAGGTGCGCCTAAGCATTTTTTTTCCGACTTTTATGGATACGCAGAAAGTGCCAAACAGCCTTACCAAAGCTTATGTTGTTCAAATGATGCATGTAGGCATTAAAAAAAAGTTGCAAACACCTCCAAAAAGTCAAAGTCAAAGCCAGGTCTGACGTGACTTACAAAACTGCCTTTGGAGAGCAGCACTTTTAAAAAGTCTCACAAAAAGTGGCAATTTAGACTTTTGGAGCAGAAAAGTCTCAGAGGAGAGGAGGAAATATACAATGATACTAGAATTGAAAACCTTCACTTCATCACATTTTTTAGATGTGGGTTTTCCACTATGTTGCACTGTTCAAGTCAGTTGAAAAATTGCCTTAGGGACATGGCCTTCCCCACCATAACAAAAAAATGCAGCATGTCTATAATAGTGGAAGAGGGAAAGTTTTACTTGGCTGCTGGGGTTAAAATAAACCCATATAAAAGTTCTGCGATAGCACTACATGTGTAATTGTATTGTCACAGCTTTATGACTAGTCATAGATTATTTGTCTCTAATACCCATTCAGATTTTAAATGCTATTAGACCTAATATTATTATGTAAGACCTAACTGTATAACAGAGTGCCATTTTATATTCGTCACAGTGTGAACCGAAAAATCTCTTATATTTCAGTTGAGGAAAACAATGAGCAATGGTTTACTTATTTATTGTTTATTTTTACATGAGAAAATAATATTTTTGATCCCTTGAAACATCACTATTTTCTCTGTGTACTAGTTGCAGTCATGGCTGACTATTGGCCAACAGCGCAGCAAACGGCATCCTAAGCCAGCAGCTGAGTCATCTGAGGAGTTTGATCCCGTAAATGTTAATGGGAAACAGCTTCTTGTGACATTTAGATACAATATGATCAGTGTTTGCTGTTTAAGTCTACTATGAAGTCATTGCCTTATCCTGTGCTCCATGTTTTATAGATAGATTGCACGATGAATATTAATATTGTTTAATGCAACTTGATCACTTTACTGCCTGGTGTGTCAGATACAGGCATTGTCCTTTGTGCGATGGATCCCGCACCGTCATGTAGTTTCCATTTATATCAGAAAGCATGGCGCAAATGTGGATGAAGCCTATCCTGTACTATGTGTGGAGCGCATGCAGCTCTTAAAGGGGTAATAATTTCAATGTTTTCAAATCAACTGGTGCCACAAAGTTATACAGCTTTGTAAATTACTTCTATTTGAAAATCTTAATCCTTCCAGTACTTATCAGCTGCTGTATACTGCAGAGGAAGTTGTATAGTTCTTTCCAGTCTGAGCACAGTGCTTTCTGCTGCCACCTCTGTCCATGTCTGGAACTTTCCAGTGTAGGAGCAACTCCTCATAGCAAACCTCTCCTGTTCCAGACAGTTCCTGGTAGTAGTGGGCAGAATAATGATTTTTTGTTTCTTGCCCCTACCCTGTGGTCTATTGGCCTATTGGGTTTAATTTATTTATCTTACCTCTTTGTTGGAATTTTTTCCTTACCCTGAGAATCCCAATTAGGAGAAAGGTCAAGGAACATAGAAATACAGGGATAGAGGAGCCGACATATGGGTTCGCAGTAGGGAGAAAGAGGCAGGGCACATAGGTTCCAAGGTGAGTGGAGCACAATAAAATAAAGATGTATAAATAAATAATAATTGAACAAAAAACACTTAGAAATCGAGTTTGCCTTAAAGGGGTTGTGCGCTGCCCTGACTTTCGGAGCTCCGCTCACAGCGTCCGGAAGTTCATTACTCCGAGCGCTGTGTGCGGGCTTCCGTGTTCGTGGCATGCCGGGCGTGACGTCACGCCCACCCCCTCGTGACGTCACGCCCGCCCCCTCTATGAAAGTTTATGGGAAGGGGGTGTGACAGTGGTCGCGCCCCCTTCCCATAGACTTTCATTGAGGGGGCGGGCGAGACGTCACGAGGGGCCCGGTATGACGTCACGAGGAGGCAGGTGAGACGTCGCGAGGGGCCGGGCGTGACGTCACACCCGGCGGCTGCGAACACGGAAGCCCACACACAGCGTTCGGAGTAATGAACTTCCGGACGCTGTGAGCGGAGCTCCGAAAGTCAGGGCAGCGCACAACCCCTTTAATGTATTTATTAATATGCTTACTAAAGAAATCAGAGGTATTCCATTTTCTATGGCAGAAACTACCTCTAGCAAGCATTTCCTATAACTGTGTACTCGTTTCTGGGAATCTGAAAGGTTTTTCAACTTTTTTTCCATAGATTTTATTTATTTATAAAATGTTAAGGTGGACAATGGTGTAGTGGTCAGAGGAGTAGGAGACCGCAGTGCAGGATTTAAGTACGGTACAGCAGACAATGAGGCTGAAGCAGAAACCGGCTTTATTAAACATCAGAATGTGACGGCCGTGCAATGAGATTAACAGTAAAACAGTTCACATGGGTTTACAGGGAAAGCTTACTGAACCGTATACTTAACCCCTTAAGGATTCCTCCTTTTTCCGTTTTTGCATTTTTTCCTCATCACCTTCTAAAAATCATAACGCTTTAAATCTTGCACATAAAATTCCATATGATGGTTTTTTTTTTGCACCACAAATTCTACTTTGCAGTGACATTAGTCATTTTACCCAAAAATCCACGCCGAAACAGAAAAAAAATTAATTGTGCAACAAAATTGAAGAAAACATTTCATTTTGTAATTTTGGGGGCTTCCGTTTCTACGCAGTGCATTTTTTGGTAAAAATGACTCCTTATCTTTATTCTGTAGGTCCATACGATTAAAATGATAACCTTCTTATGTAGGTTTGATTTTGTTGTACTTCTGAAAAAAATAACTACATGTAGGAAAATTTATACGTTTAAAATTGTCATTTTCTGACCCCTATAACTTTTTTATTTTTCCACGTACGGGCTGGTATAAGGGCTAATTTTTTTGCGCCGTGTTCTGAATTTTTTATCGGTACCATTTCTGCATTGATCAGACTTTATGATCGCTTTTTTTTCATTTTTTATGATATGAAAAGTGAGCAAAAATACGCTATTTTGGACTTTGGAATTTTTTTGCGCGTACGCCATTGACCGTGCGGTTTCATTAATTATATATTTTTATAGTTCAGACATTTATGCATGCGGCGATACCACATATGTTTATTTTTATTTACACTGTTTTTTTTTATGGGAAAAGGGGGGTGATTCAAACTTTTATTAGGGAAGGGGTTAAATGACCTTTGTTAACTTTTTTTCACTTGTTTTTGCAGTGTTATAGCTTCCATATAACACTGCACTGCCCTTTCACCCTGATCCCTGCAAAGCCATAGCTTTGTATGGATCAGCGAGATAGGGGCTCGATTGCTCAAGCCTGTAGCTCAGGCTTGGAGCAATCAAACGCTGATCAGACGCAACTGAGCAAGGTAAGGGGACCTCCGCTCGTGTCCTAGATGATCGGGACATCAAGATTTTATCGCAATAGTCCCGATCAGCCCGACTGAGCTGCCGGGAAGCGTTTACTTTCATTTTCAGCACAGCAATCAACTTTGATCGCCACGTCTGAAGGGTTAATAGCATGCGGCACAGCGATCGGTGCCGCGTGCTATTAGCCCAGGGTCCCAGCTATGAATAGCAGCAGGGACAGACCCGGTGTGATGCGGGGTCACGGCGTGACCCCATTTTAAACACCGGGACTGGGTGCAGGGCGTACAGGTACTCCCTGCGTCCTTAAGAGGTTAAGTTGGCGTTCCCACTTGTGTCCATCAAGTCCAGCCTTACCCCAAAAATAGCAATGATAATAAATCCATAACTTGTTTTAATATATTACAAAAAAAGGCATCCAGTCCCATCTTGAACACATTCAATAAATCACTCATCTCAAAATTATATATAGGAGAATATACTGTCTCATTGCTCTTACATTAAAGAATCCTCATCTGTGATCATATTGAATCCTTTTCTTTAGGTATAGAAGATGCCCACTTGTCATGGTTACAGACCTAAGTGTAGAATGATCTCTGTACTGTCTATAAATACATTTGTATATATACTTGTCATGAGCATTAATACTTCTTTTGATGTGTCCCATGATTTTATTTGCCTGGTCAGCAGCTGTTTGGCACTGGCAGCCGAAGGTAAATTTAGGATAGGTTTACATTTTTGTTGGGGCCAGAAAATGGAGCTAGATGGTCTGTTGCACAATGGACACAATCGGATTCTAAATGATTGCATTGAATTCAGTGGGTTCTGTCGGGTTTATGTCTGGTGTCTGTTTATTTAATAGGATTTAACTAGACTAAAATTAACTGCTCATCATGTAACAAGTCAGTGATTCTATACTGTATGTCTCTGTTCAGCTATAGTAGCTACAGTCAACAATGTGAAGACCTTAACCTCTTAACGACCACAAAGGTATATTTATGTCCTGTGGCTCCCAAACTGTGAAGCGCGCTCAGGAGCTGAGCGTGCTTCATATCTGCGGGGTCATGGTTGCTATCAGCAACCGGGACCTGCGGCTAATACCGGACATCGCCGATCGGGCTGATGTCCGGTATTAACCCTTTAAACGCCACGATCAAAGTTGATTGTGGCGTCTAAAACGTGAGAATACACTGTCGGTTAGCTCAGCGGAGCTGTTCGGGATGAAATCGTGGCATCCCAAACAGCCGAGAGGACAGTGGGAGGTGTCTTACCTTCTTCCCGGCTGTCCAATTGATGTTTGAAATCCAGGCTTGAACAATCAAGCGCAGAAAACACTGACCAATGCATTCCTATAGCAATGCATTGAACAGTGCCTGCAATCAGTATATGCAATGTTACAGTCCCTAGAGGGGGCTATAACACTGCATTTTTATTCCCTAATAAAAATCAGAATCACCCCCCTTTTCCCAGTTTAAAAAAAAGCATGTAAATAAAAATAAAAACAAACATATGTGGTATCGCCGCATTCGTAAACGTCTGAACCATAAAAATATATCCTTACTTAAACCGCAGGTTTAAGTCCAAAATAGCGTATTTTTGGTAACTTTTTATACAATAAAAAATTTATAAAAAGCGATGGTAAAGTCCGATCAAAACAAATATGGTACCGATAAAAACTTCAGATCACGGTGCAAAAAATTAGCCCTAATACCACCCCATTCGTGGAAAAATAAGAAAGTTATAGGGGTCAGAAGATGACAGTTTTAAACGTATACATTTTCGTGCATGTACTTATGATTTTTTCCAGAAGTACGACAAAATCAAACCTATATAATCATATGGACATACAAAATAAAGATAAGGTTTCATTTTTTACCGAAAAATGTACTCCGTAAAAACAGAAGCCCCCAAAAGTTACAAAATGGCGATTTTTCTTCAATTTTGTTGCACAATGATAAAATTAGAATTCAAAGTAGAATTGGTGGTGCAAAAAAAAAAAAGCCATCTTATAGATTTTTAGGTACAAAATTGAAAGGGTTATGATTTTTAAAATTTAAGGAGGAAAAAACGAAAGTGCAAAAACTGAAAAACGCTTGGTCCTAAAGGGATTAATGTATTTATGATTTAGTAACCAACTAGTTGTAGCGACTGTCCTGTGCAGAATTCCGTTCTATCTCTGTGTTTTGTGGCTATCAAGTAGGAGTTCTTGGTATATATCCAGCAGCTGTGGTCTGTTTTAGGAGGTTTTACAACAGCACGCCAGAACTATTGTGCCTACAGAAAGAGCCTTCTCACACACTGTGAGAGGAGAACCAAGGCTCAGTCAGCACACCATGTAGACATCAATAGGACATCATATTGCCACCATGCATGTAGTGTAGTCGAAAACAGCAGAGTCACTTAGTAACCATGACTACCACCAGAAGTTTGGTCCCTGCTACAGAGAAGTTCAGAAAAAAAGGACTACACTGGTACATCTACTATAAGGGACCAGATGATCAGAGGTCGATGGTGTACTACCTCAAACAGTATATACTAGTAGAAGCATGAAGCAAATATGTCTGCAGAAATATGGGGCTCACTAATGGTGATAGCTATTGTATGCAGTACATATCCTTATATTATAAATGCGCATTGTCATTCTGGAACTCATAATCGAAAGTAGTTTTGTATGGATGTATACCACAAAATCTCTCTTATGATGAATAAAAGTACAGCTTTGTCATCATACGTCCTGTGGATTATGTCTTTGAGTCAGCCACGTTGTCTAAGTGTGAAAGTGTCTTTCTTACATTTAGTACTCATTACCAGATAGAAGAAAGCTCAAGCATTGAGATGGGATAAAATATTGATTGAAGAAGGGCCGCAGGTTCCTGCCGTGCTTTTAATAATTCAACAAGACTTTATAAATAAAACTGAGCTATTTCTGATTCTCTTCCCCCATTTTCTTGCATTTTTCGGACGAGAGTGAAGGAACCAGCTGGGTTTGTGGTAATTAAACGGATATTGGCAGGCAGCATCCCGTGATTCACTGTCCTTCTTTTTGTGGCTGCCGTTAACTGCTTTCCTGCCAGGGATTTCTTTCATGATCTATGGATTGTAGTTTTACTGCAGAAAGGCTGAATATGTTCGTAGTGGTGCAGTTCTACAGCCCTTAAATGAATTGTGAAGCAATTTGGCGCATGAAGAGATGTGACTTTTCAGGGTTTCGACAATTAGCAAGTCCATAAAAGTTCTAAATAAATTAGTGATCTGGATTATTTTACAAGTGTTTTAAAGTGTAGCAAAATAAATTGCTATATTATTATAAGGGCATATTCACATGGCAAAATGATACATAGCAATATAATTCCAAATGATAGGCTTAAAGCGTACCCGTCAGATCCAACAACTTTTTTTTTTAAATATATCTCTCAGTACCTAATCCTGACCATGTACATCAAATTTGTATGTGTCTAGCATCTTTATTTATTTTTTTAATACACTTTTAATTTAGCTCACTAGCCTGAATTCCGCTCAAAGGGAGGAGGTGTGGCCTCACTGTGCAGGTCTCCGCCCCCTCCCTCAGTATGCTGTCTGCTCACATCTCCCCTAGCATTAGCAAAACTACAACTCCCAGCTTGTCCTCACTGACAGTAGCGGGACACAAGCTGACAGTGGAATTCCTGCGCTCACAGCTGTCAATCAACGAAGTGTGTCCATGACATAGGTGATGACGCATGGACACAGCAGGACTAGTATGTGTCCAAGCAGGTGGGGGGGCAGTTGTTTGACTGGCTTTTTCAGTATAAAATATTGAAAATGTTCTAATGAAAGCAATTGCGAAACCTATTGGTTTTACATGCTTTACAACATATCAAAAGTCTTTGTATCTGACGGTGCCCATTTAAATCACTCACGCATATTTGACAGTTTGGACTGCATTTTAAATTGCGGTTAGTGACGTTGATAACCCTATTTAATGGGACTGTTTGATGCCCTGCATCTCCAACATGCATTCCCAAAGAACAATATCTCACATTAGTGAGTCCACCCCTTAACCTTTTTGTAAATATTTATATCTTTTCATGTGACAACACTGAAGAAATATCTCTGCTACAATGTAAAGTAGAGTGTGAACAGTCTGCATAACAATGTTTATGTTGTGTCCCCTCAAAATAACTCAACACACACCTATTAATGTCTAAACCTTGGCTACAAAAGTGTCAATATTATGTGTGGCCACCATAATTTTCCAGCACTGCTTTAAGCCTCTTGGGCATGGAATTTACCAGCGCCTTCACAGGTTGCCACTGGAGTCCTCTTCCACTCCTCGTGACATTTATGCATGTTAGAGACCTTGCGGTCCCCCCTACCTTCCGTTTGAGAATGATGCTCAATATGGTTTAGGTCTGAAGACATGCTTGGCCAGTCCTTCACTTCTACCCTCAGCTTCTTTAGCAAGGCAGTGGTGGTCTTGGAGGAGTGTTTGGGGTGGTTATGATGTTGAAATACTGCCCTTTGACCCAATCTCCGAATGTAGGGGATCATGCTGTGCTTCAGTATGTTACAGTCCATGTTGGCATTCATGGTTCCCTTAATGACCTGTAGCTCCCCAGTGCCAGTAGCACTCAAGCAGCCCACAGACCATAACACTCCTACCACCATGCTTGACTGAAGGCAAGACACTCTTATCTTTGTACTCCTCACCTGGTTGCTGCCAGAGATGCTTGACACCATCTGAACCAAATAAGTGTTTCTTGGTCTCATCAGACCACAAGGCATGATTCCAGTAATCCTTGTCATTATTCTGCTTATCTTCAGCAAACTATTTGCTTTGTGTTTAGAAGGGACTTCTTTCTGGCACGAAAGTCATGCAGACCAATTTGATGCAGTGTGTGGCATATGGTCTGAGCACTGACAGACTGACTCCCCCACCCCTTCAACCTCTGCAGCAATGCTGGCAGCACTCATATGTCTATTTTACAAAGATAACTTCTGGATATGATGCTGAGGTAGTGCACTCAACTTCTTTGATCGACCATGGCGAGACCTGTTCTAAGTGGAAACAGTCCTGTTAAACCATTGTATGGTCTTGCCCACTGTGCTGCAGATTAGTTTGAGGGTCTTATCAAACGTCCCATAGTCTAGGCCATCTTTATGTAGAACAACAATATGTTTTACAGATCCTCAGAGGGTTCATTGCCATGAGGTGCCATGCTGAACTTCCAATCAGTATTAGAGAGTGTGAGTGCAATAACACCAAATCTAAGACACCTGCTCCCCATTCACACCACTACTGAGTTAGGGCCCAATTTAGACATTTCCACTTAGAGGGGCACTCACTTTTGTTGCAAGCCATTATACATTGGCTATGTATTGAGTTATTTTTAGGGGACAGCAACATTTATCACTGTTATACAAAAAGCAAACAAGGGCAGGAAGCCATTTGGCACCGAGGTAGCGTGTAGCCAGGGAGAACTATACAAGAAGCTTTGCATCAAACACAGGGAGTCCTTTGTGTAGTCTATTTGCCCAGGGGGTGCAGAGTGTTTGGAAATACAGTGGAATAATATTGCAGAAAAAGGTTGAAATAACATAGCATTCACTTTGGATTGGACAAGGTGTAGGAAAACATTAGGCAACCATAGGCCTGTGCCTAGGGCAGCAGTGTTGAGAGGGGCAGCGGGAAAAAAAAAGATGAAAACGTTTCATGTAGTGGCTGCCACCAATTAATTTCCCCCCTTGGCAGATATGCAGCTTCAGCATGTTTATTATCCAGTGGATTTATGATGGATTTTATCATTTTCTGTGTATAGGGGTAAAATCTATGTTGACTCTGCAACAAATCTGCATGAAATCCATCCAGTGTTGCTGCACATTTGTGATCTGCTGCTTGTGCAGTCACCCTGATGGGGTGTATTCAGTCCGAGTTCATAGGGCATGCATGACCTGTAAATACAGCCCTGGGCCAGGTCTTACACATTCTTTATAATTGTATTCAGGAATTAGCATAAATTGTGTATAACTGATGTTGATTTCGGTTTCAGATGCACAAAATGCCAGAAATCTTACTCCAATGCAGTTTTGTTTAGACTATGCATACATGCAGTTTTTTGATTTTTTTTTCATTTAAAGTGCGTTTTAGAGATATTTTGCTATGTTTTGGCTGTTTTTGCCATGGTTTTCCAAAATCACCATAAAAATGACATGTTTTTACTGTGATTTGCGCAGTTTTGGTAAAATAGCTACATTGACATTTGTGACAAGAACACAGGTTCAGGGGAGGAGTATGATTGCTATATATGTTGATCCCATAGCAGCAGCATAAAGAGGGGAGGAGAGGGGTCTAGGTGCTCTGGGAGAATCTAATAGATGATGATAAATTCCTGTAGTTCACAACTGACCGAGGAGAGGCCACTTTCTGAGACATATAAAGCCATATTTTTCAAGTGGTCTGAATGGTGGTCACATGACCCAGGTAATGAAATGCATGGATGCAGCTGTGCTGGAATAAAACAGATGGCACTGTAGGACTAGTGATAATGAGTGTGCATGATATAGGCAAAAAAGGAATAATTACTTTGAATCATTGCAAGTGTGGACTTTTCAATCAGTGTGAAGAAATGCTAAGAGACATTTGTGTGATGCTGCCCGACAGAGATGTAACTTGTAGCTCCAGGGCCCTAATATTAAATTTGTAACAGAGCCCCTATTTACCATCTGCCATTTATATTACTGGTGGCCTCTCATGTTGCAAAGGAGCATTGATAATAACAACAAGAAAGAAAGAAGAGGGGGCTCAATCCACAAAAATTGAAAAGAAGCGGGTTCTACTCAGTGATAAATTACTTAAACATAATAGTAAAGACAAAGCAACACTGAATTATAGTAGCACACCAGAAATTATGCAAATAATCAAATCTTTATTGTACAAAAATTCTTGTATACAAGACATGTATCACACGTATAAAGGGACAATTAATAAAAACAATTCCAACAGCTCACTAGGAACCAAAGCACAACCCTGGGGAGGGGCCATGAACCCCCTCACCGAGAAATTGGCACCCGTCCTCAAAAACTATGAATAAATTATGCACTCCATCCAAATATGTTAGATATACCTTATAAAAAATGAAAATATACAAAGGAGCATTGGGCTCCCTAAGAGACTAGGGCCTGGCTGCAACTGGTACCTCTGCACTCCCTATAGTTACATCTGCTGACATTTCCTGTTAGTTGGTTTTGCTTGCCCTGCCTGTGATCACATGCAGCATTGAAGCATTGAAGGATAAAAAGTTATGCGTAAAGGTTATTTAACCAAGCATTACTTTATATAGGCAAAGAAGATAAGATATCTCTCGCCTTGTCTTTCTGAAGTGATCACCCTTGTGTCAGACAGAACAAAGAGTGCTTCTTGCCTTGTTTTTGTCTTAGCATAGGAGATTAGTCCATATAATAAATCAAATAAATATAACTAAAGAAAGTAAAGTTACCGTACTTATAAAATAGTAAAATGTATGTAGCATATGTAATTTAATACACAACAAATGTCTGGTTTCATATAAAGCAGATGTGTAATGAACTTGAAGGGGTTATCCGGTGAAATCTCTTATTCACCCATTATGCCTAGGCTGCAATCAAAATAATAAATGGTGACCTCACCTCCCTCTGTTCCCCTGGTACTGCTGGTATTGCTCTCCGGTGATGTCTTCATCCAGCTTTTGGGGCCTGACACGTCCCACCTCAGCCGGCAATAGGCTGAGCGACTGTGTAATGTATCAAAAAGAATGTATCGTGTCAGGCCCCAAAATCTTGAAGATGACCGGGCCGGAGGACGGGAGAGCGATACCAGCGACATTCGGGGAGCAGAGAAAGATAAGTCAAAGTTAATTGTGGCAGCCGGGGCATAATGAGCGAATCAAAAAAATTTTCACAGATAACCCCTTTATTTCAGTATCTTAGTTTCCGGCACTGGATTACAAAAAGGTTTTTGAGAACAAATGTATCCTCTGTCCTTTGACTTTATATTGTTGACATGCTTAAAAATGAGAAAATACCATCCATTTACGGTAACTTCTTAGCATCACTCAAATAAGGCTCTATTCATATTGTTATCATGGTTTCCATTGTATCAGAAATCTTCATCAGCATTCCAGACCTGTGAAACCAACAGAGCCCAATTACTAATGAAGAGGTGTACATTCATTTAACAGGAAAAATAGTGCGAACACAGCTTAACACTATTCCACAATGCAATATAATAGGCCGGTGTAATGAAGAAAAATGTGACCCTCCACACAGGGTTTTCTGCTTTACAGCCCGCTTCCTCTCACTCCATCCCCGCTATCTTCTCTCAGTTGGATGGGGACACAGTTTCTACACTGCTTAGACAGACTGTGGAGCGCTGCCAGAGGAGAGCTCCACAGCCTTTCTCCCACCTGCCCGCGCCACACACATCCATCATCCACCTGCTAGCTGTTCCAAGACTACAACTCCCGGCATATCCTCACTGTATGGGCATGCTGTTGGAGTTGTAGTTTTGCAAAAGCTAGCGGGCATTTGTAGTTATGTGCCGCGAGTGGGTCTAAGAGGTGTAGAAAACGTGTCCCCGTCCACCTAAGGCTAAGTTTCTACTTATTTTTTTAGTTTGTTTTTTTGAAAAACGCCAATAAAAGCGCCAATTCTGCCGCATGGCGTTTTTTCGGCCAAAAATCGTTGCGGCCAGATGTTAGCTGTAAATCAATGAGAAATCTCAAAATTCTTTTTCCACTTGGCGTTTTTCAGTTTGGCGTTTTTTTTATTATCCTTTTGGCGTTTTTTCACTCTTTTTTTAAAAGTTTTTCAGCTCCTTGGCGGTTTTGCAAAATCCCAGCATGTTGAGCCACTGGCTTTTTTTCCCCTGAAATCGTGGCGTTTTTCTCCCATAGAAGTCGATGGGAGTAAAAAAACGGCAAGAAAAACGGCATGTGGGTTTTAACTTTGGCGTTTTTTCAGGCAGTTTTTATTCTCTTTTGGACTTTAGCAATCCAAAAAAGTGATGGAGATACCTTTTTAATTTCGTAGGGTACCATTAAAAAAAAGAATAAAAAAGATACAGTAGTGATGGAAAAAATTGTATTTAACAAATTTGATCTTTTTTATGACAACATTTTTATAAATTTTTAAACAGGGATCAATTTATGTGTGGGGGCAGGGCACTAAAAATGTAGCCGGCAATAATTAAAATGTAGTGTGTGTGTGTGTTTTTCACTTTTATTTCTTTATTTTTTAATTTTTTTTTAGGTAGTACTACTACTCTCAGCATGGAACACACTGTTCCATGATGGAAGTAGTAGTACCTGTGCTAATTGAAAGATCGCCCGTTACGATCCTCCTGTATAATTTATAGATGCGGCCAGCCGCTCTTCTATGGTCCCCTGCACTGCCATGTATATATATATATACACTTATTCATATTTCCCTCAGAGAGCTGTGATTGGCTGGAACCATCTGGCCAATCACAGCTCTCTGAGGGAAATATGAATAAGTGTATATATATATATACTTGGCAGTGCAGGGGACCATAGAAGAGCGGCTGGCCGCATCTATAAATTATACAGGAGGATCGTAACGGGCGATCTTTCAATTAGTACAGGTACTACTACTTCCATCATGGAACAGTGTGTTCCATGCTGAGAGTAGTAGTACTACCTAAAAAAAAATTAAAAAATAAAGAAATAAAAGTGAAAAACACACACACACACTACATTTTAATTATTGCCGGCTACATTTTTAGTGCCCTGCCCCCACACATAAATTGATCCCTGTTTAAAAATTTATAAAAATGTTGTCATAAAAAAGATCAATTTTGTTAAATACAATTTTTTCCATCACTACTGTATCTTTTTTATTCTTTTTTTTAATGGTACCCTACGAAATTAAAAAGGTATCTCCATCACTTTTTTGGATTGCTAAAGTCCAAAAGAGAATAAAAACTGCCTGAAAAAACGCCAAAGTTAAAACCCACATGCCGTTTTTCTTGCCGTTTTTTTACTCCCATCGACTTCTATGGGAGAAAAACGCCACGATTTCAGGGGAAAAAAAACGGCAAGAAAAACGGCATGTGGGTTTTAACTTTGGTGTTTTTTCAGGCAGTTTTTATTCTCTTTTGGACTTTAGCAATCCAAAAAAGTGATGGAGATACCTTTTTAATTTCGTAGGGTACCATTAAAAAAAAGAATAAAAAAGATACAGTAGTGATGGAAAAAATTGTATTTAACAAAATTGATCTTTTTTATGACAACATTTTTATAAATTTTTAAACAGGGATCAATTTATGTGTGGGGGCAGGGCACTAAAAATGTAGCCGGCAATAATTAAAATGTAGTGTGTGTGTGTGTTTTTCACTTTTATTTCTTTATTTTTTAATTTTTTTTTAGGTAGTACTACTACTCTCAGCATGGAACACACTGTTCCATGATGGAAGTAGTAGTACCTGTACTAATTGAAAGATCGCCCGTTACGATCCTCCTGTATAATTTATAGATGCGGCCAGCCGCTCTTCTATGGTCTCCTGCACTGCCATGTATATATATATATATATATATACACACTTATTCATATTTCCCTCAGAGAGCTGTGATTGGCCAGATGGTTCCAGCCAATCACAACTCTCTGTGGGAAATATGAATAGGTGTAAATATATACTTCAGTGCAAGGGATCATCTATACATTATACAGCAGGATCACAGCTGGTGTCAGGAGTGACATCCGCTGTGATCTTTCCTTAACTGCAGGTACTACAGCTCCCAACATGGAGCACACTCTGCTCCATGCTGGTAGCTGTAGTACCTGCATTAATAGACAGATCGCAACAGGTGTAAGAAGTAAAACTCGCTGTGATCTGTATGTAAATGCAGGTATTACAGCTCCCATCATGGAGCAGAGAGTGCTCCATGTTGGGAGTAGTAGGACCTGCAGGTAAGAACAGATCACAGCGGATATCACTACTAACACCCGCTGTGATCGTCCTGTCTATTGCAGAGATGCGGAGCGGCTCTATACAGTACTTGCATCTCTGCACTATACTCCGGCCGGCCACTTACTCATTCATATTTCCCGCTGAGAGCTGTGATTGGCTGCAACCATTCGGCCAATCACCACTCGGAAAATATGAATGAGTGATGTTCTATTCACATCACTGGCCGGCCGGATGGTACCTAACAAATTTTGGGTACCAAAAAAAACTGCCAAGGTGCCAAAAATGCCATTTCCACACAAATAAAAAACGCCAGAACAAACACCAGAAAAAAACACCTGACGCAGGAAATTGCACTGCCGTTTTTTCTTGCGTTTTTTCAAACCAAAAAACGCAGGACAAAAAAACAAATAGAAACTTAGCCTTATAGAAGATAGTGGGGATGGATTGAGAAGGAGCAGGCTGTAAAGTGTGTCTCTGTGCGGAGGGTCACATTCCACTTCAGGGCACAGTTTTCACTACACCGAAATTGAGATTTTCGCCATGTGCACAGTGCAGCAGAATATCATTCAAATAAATTCAAAGCAAATCTGCTGCAACATAATTTTTTAGCTTAGTTTTTTCTGCCAAATCCTGCTCGGAAATTCCGTCATGTGAACTTGGCCTTAAATTTTGAAATCAAGCAATAACATTAGGTCTTCAAAAGGTCAGATGTCTCTGCTCAATAGCCTTCGTCGAGTGTGGACTTTGCATTTTTTTATGTGTTCTCACATACCACAGCACAGCCACAATGCAATCTTGAGGTGTTATCACAGTTTCAACTTGACTGTAAAAGGCAGTACAGTTTTTCAGGTAAACAGCAGTTTTAGGCTAGGTTTCCACTTTTATTTTTTTAACAGCTAAAAAAAATGCCAGGAAAACTACCACAGCTTCTTCCTGCGTTTTGGCAGTGCAGTTTTTCTGGCGTTTTTTCTGGCGTTTTTCCTGGTGTGTGGTGTGTGGAAACAGCCAGTTTTGTCCCTTGTGGCAGTTTTCTCACTGTCTTCAGGTACCACTCTGTCGGTCGGATGCTGAGCGCCCGGTCCACAGAGTGTAAGGAGATGAGGAGCGATGTACAGCATCAATACTCACCTCCCCCGGCCGTATAGTATACAGGGGGGCACAGTGTACCCGTGTATACTGTACAGGAGCCGGGAATCCTGTCACTATACTGACAGGACTGCTTCTATAGCCCCTTTGGACGGTATACTGTATATACAGCTATCTATAGATAGCTGTATATAGTGTGTACAGAAGATGTCCACTTACCTCCCTTGTCTGTGCATGCTGGGAGTTGTAGTTTTGCAACAATTGGAAGCTCTCTATTTGGGATGACATTGCATTATGGGCACTCTCCCCAGCAGACAGCACCAAAAATGTCTAACTCATTTTTTGTGTTTCTTTTTTCTTCTCGTTTCAGATCCGTGTATGCAGAGGGTTACAACGGATTCGGAGGACTACTGTGGATGAACTGGATTTTTTAAACTTTTTAATAAAATGGTTAAAGAGGGCTGTGGGGGGACTGTTTTTTAAAATAAAATAATTTTTCCAATGTGTCCTCTTTTTTTTTTTTATTGAATTTTCAGGCTTAGTAGTGGAAGCTGTGTAATGGATGGGATCCATTACTAAGCCGGGGCTTAGCGGTAGCCCCAAAAACAGCAAGCACTAACCTCCAATTATTACCCTGGTACCCACTGCCACAGGAGTGCCGGGAAGAGCCGGTACCAACAGGCCCGAAGTGTCAAAAATGGCGCTCCTGGGCCTAGGTGGTAACAGACTGGTGTTATTTAGGCTGGGGAGGGCCAGTAACAATGTTCCTCGCCCACCCTGGTAACATCAGGCTGTTGCTGCTTGGTTGGTATCTGGCTGAGAATAAAAAGACGGGGGAACCCTATGCATTTTTTTATTATTATTTATTTATTTAAAAAAAAAAACATAGGTTCCCCATCTTTTTATTCTTAGCCAGATACCAACTAAGCAGCAACAGCCTGACATTACCAGGGTGGGCGTGGACCATTGTTACTGGTCCTCCCCAGCCTAAATAACGCCAGCCTGTTATCGCCTAGGCCCAGGACCGCCATTTTTGACACTCCAGGCCTGTTGGTACCGGCTCTTCCCGGCACCCCTGTGGCGGTGGGTACCGAGGTAATAATTGGAGGTTAGCTCTAGCTGTTTTTGGGGCTGGTGCTAAGCCCTGGCTTAATAATTCTGAAAATTCAATAATAAAAAAAAAAACACATTTGAAAAATTATTTTATTTTAAAAAACACTCCCCCACTGCCCTTGTTAACCATTTTATTAAAAGTTAAAAAAAATCCATTTCATCCGCAGTAGTCCTCTAAATCCGCTGTAATCTTCTGCATACACGGATATGAAATGAGAAGAAAAAAAAAACACATAATATTGGTTAGGACATTTGTGGCACTGTCCGCAGGGGAGAGCACCCATATTGCAATGTCTTCCCAAACAGGGAGCCTCCAATTGTTGCAAAACTACAACTCCCAACATGCCCAGACAGCCTTCGGCTGTCTGGACATGCTGGGAGTTGTAGTTTAGCAACAGCTGGAGTCTCCCTATCTGGGAAGACTCTGCCAGAAGGGTCTATTCACATTATACAAAACAGACAATGTGAACAGAGCCTCAGACAATATGAACAGAGCCATCTGTAGGGGCGGATCTACACGGACCCAGCCGGGACTGGGGGGAAGTAAACCGACTTCATCTTCTGTATACACTATAGATAGCTATATATAGTGTATACCCTCCAAAGGGTTAACCTACACTGTCCAGCATAGCGCACAACTCAGCAAAGGGTTAAGTGAGCCAGCAATGTGTATACTGTATACACATTGCAGCTCACTGTAAGTTCTTCCTGGGCAGTAGATATAGGATTTATATCTACTGCTCAGCATCAGCTGTTCTCTCGGCTCTGTAGCGGTGAGCACAGCTGAGTTCCGACATTCACATCAGGAGGATCACAGCGGGTGTCAGGAGGTGTGACATCCACTGTGATCTGTCCCTTACTGTAGGTACTACTGCTCCCAACATGAAGCACACTCTGCTCCATGATGGGAGCTGTAGTACCTGCATTAATAGACAGATCGCAGCGAGTGTAACTTCCGACACCTGTTGCGATCTGTCTATTAATGCAGGTACTACAGCTCCCAGCATTGAGCAGAGTGTGCTCCATGTTTGGAATAGTAGTACCTGCAGTTAAGGAAAGATCACAGCAGATGTCACTCCTGACTCCTGTGATCCTCCTGTATAATGTATAGATGCGGTCGGACGCTCTTCTATGGTCCCCTGCACTGACGTATATATATACACCTATTCATATTTCCCACAGAATTGTGATTGGCTGGAACCATGTGGCCAATCACAGTTCTCTGCGGGAATTATGAATAGGTGTATAGAAATACGGCAGTGCAGGGGATCATAGAAGAACGGCCAGCCGCATCTATACATTATACAGGAGGATCGCAACGGACCTGGGGCGATCTGTCAATTAGTACAGGTACTACTACTCCCATCATGGAACAGTGTGTTCCATGCTGGGAGTAGTAGCACTATCTAAAAAATGTTTTTAAAAAAAGTGAAAAACACACACACACTACATTTTTATTATTGTCTGCTAGATTTGTAGTGCCCTACCCATCCACATAAATTGATCCCTGTTTAAACATTAATAAAAAAAATTTTATAAAAAAGATCAAAATACAATTTTTTTCAATCACTACTGTATCTTTTTTATTATATTTTTTTTAATGGTACCCTACAAAATTTTTATACAAAAGGTATCTCACTTTTTTGGATCGCTAAAGTCCAAAAAAGAATAAAAGCCCCTGGCAAAAATGCCAAAGTTAAAACCCAATTGGCGTTTTTATTGGTGATTTTTCACTCCCATAGACTTCTATGGGAGAAAACGCCAAGATTTTCCCGAAAAACGCCAAAGTCTCAACAAGAGGTAGTTTTTTTTTAAAACTGCCAAGAAGCCCAAAAATGCCAAAAGGATAAAAAAAAAAACGCCAAACTGGAAAACACCAAGCGGAAATGGCATTTTGCAGTTAACTATTGACTTGCAGCTAACATCTGGCCGCAGCGTTTTTTCACACTAAAAATCGCCATGCGGCAGAATGGGCGTGTTTATTGACATTTTTGCCCCCCCCCCCCAAAAAAAAGTGGAAACCTAGCCTTACAAGTCAAACCATGTGCATGGTAACTGTCGGCACAGTTTTCGGATAGATGACAGCTACGTGGGTACTCAACCTTACAAATAATGAAATTTTAGACAGTGTACTTGGCTGTTATGTTTCCTTTGCTAAGACTACGTTATAAAATTGAAATGACAAAAAAAGGTTACTTTCCTCTAACAGCTTAGAATTATTGTGTTGATAGTTACAATTACGGATGTAAATAAGAACTGGTGTAAAGTGTCTTGTCACTCGCCTTAATGCCGTGCCCTCTGGATAATTAACAAGGGAAATTGTCATTTGTTAATTATCCTTTTTTTTTTTTTTTTTGCACTGTTCACACCATGTCAGGAAGAGACAATATCTGCTAATAATAATAGCAGGAAGGAGATAGCGTGACCTTTCCACTGAAGTTGATGAAAACCCACTTCACTGAAGAATTTTATTCAGTGAAACTTTACTGTTTTAGCTCCTTAGTCCTTGTCATATCAATGTGGGAATACAGAGACACGCTCTTGGAGCGGGTGGCAGGCTTGCAGGTTTTTGATGAGGTAGGTGGTAGGCCTGGACTCAGGCCCAGTGATACTGAATAGGACTGACAGAAACAAGCACACACGCAGTCACCTGTAGAAACTCAAGACTTTTACTTAGACACGGCACAACAAATCCAGGCAAGAAGCAACAGTAGCAGCTCAGAAATGTACAAGACAGTTGCAAACAGCCTAAGCTTTAAACATAACTTCCTGTTAACTAAGGCCACCCAGCATGTTTAAACCCAGCTCAGTGTTACTACTCGTTCCTGCACTGTGGTATTGTGGTAGGACATGTAGGGGGCCTGGGAGCCTATGATTTGACAAAGGTGTGTAACTTTTAAGGACACGCTGCGGTAATCCAGGCTCCTATCTGGGAGAATAATCACATGATTACAGTGCGGTGGAAGAAATATGGAGATGAAGAGGACTGAGGATCGGCTGTTTTTATCTGTATTGGGGTAGGGAGAACAGTACTGATAGTGTGGGCATGAGAGGACCAAAAAGATAGAGGGGAAGATTTATTAAATTGTGTGAGAGAAAAACTCAAGAGATTTTTCCACAACAACCAATCACAGCTAAGGTTTCACTTTACCTCAGCTCGTTAGCTGAGCTGTGATTGGTTGCTGTAGAAAATCTCTCCAGTTTTTCTCTCACACAGTTTGATAAATCTCCCCCTATGGGGGAGATTTATCAAACTGTGTGAGAGAAAAACTGGAGAGATTTTCTACAGCAACCAATCACAGCTCAGCAAACGAGCTGAGGTAAAGTGAAACCTTAGCTGTGACTGGATGTTGTGGAAAAATCTCTCCAGTTTTCTCTCACACAGTTTGATAAATCTGGGCCAGAATTTTCTGGAATACCCCTAGGGTGATTCAGTCTCCTTACAAGCTTACAAATTGGCACTCTTTTTGTGAAAATGACAATAGGATATGCAGATATGTTTGTGGTCATTTTGCATTGGCTTCTCAGAAACCAGTGATGTACTGTTACTTTGTTATTGGTAAGATGCTTACATAAGAACATTTGAATATTTGTGTAAAGATAATCCAGGTGACAATATGGCTGCACTTCCTGTTGCCACATAAATTGCTGCCATAGTGAAACAAAAAAAATTCTACTTCCTGCAGAAGTAACCAAAGTATGACTACTGCTTTAACCAATGTAAAAGCTATGTTTACATCCATGTTTCTGCTTTTAGTCAGTACTGTAAATGGCGTATCACTTTTGTTGAACCCCATTGACTTATAGTAGAGTCTGTTGTGTTTATAGAGCAAATAGAGGTAAAAAGGACCCTGTGCTCTTTATTGGGCATGTGTGAGGTGTGATTGTTGGGGTGCAATGTACAGATTTATATTGGGAGCTTCAAATTACGCCTCCTAACAATTGTACCCCCTCATTATTTAATAATGTTAGGTTGACCTAAGGATGCTCAATATGTAAAAAACATAGAAAACTTATGACAATGCGGATAGATAAAATATATGTGTGCAGCAAGCCCCCTGCAAAATGTGGAGATATGACTAAAGGGTTTCAATGAAGGTAATCATTTAGCCATGTATGATAGTCTGCTTCCTTTGCTTACAGTAGCAGGGGCTTAAGTAGACTTCATTAGGCTATGGAGAGTGTCTGCTATGTACATAATGGCTGTGGTAGTGAGCCAGCATCTATCACAAAGTATAAAATAACCCTCTCCTTGCATCATCGAAACAAATCTGTTTCTTAGCTGTAAACTCTGTACAGACTCTGTTCTTGGCTTCCCACCGTGATCTCAGTGTGTTCCGGGGATTACAGCGGAAGCAAGCATGGTTTACACATGTGACGTGTATCAACGCTGATCTGTGCTCCCCCGCATCCCCCAGAACCAGCAGCACAGCTCAGGCCCACGTCCTTACTCACCATTAATTGTTGTCAGTTTCCCAGGAAACCACTTGTTACGGAAAGACCCGTCTTACCCTTCTCCTATCTGCTGTGTTTTCTGGAAGACAGCTTTCATGTGTGTTTGTAAGATATTTAGTGTCTGAAACTTTATTATATTAGAGTTTAGTATGTTCTATATGTATTACACATAGCCTATTCATGCCCTCACTGATATACCAAGCACTGTGGTACCTTAACCTATACTTCTCATGACTTTATCATAAATGCATTATTTTATCTTGCTTTTCAGCTAAAAAAAAAAAAAAGTGTCTATTACTCAACACCTATTTAAAAGGCAGCATCCCATGTACCATTATAATTGAGCTCTACAATATATTAATGGTCTATTCACACGTAGAGTATTCTGTGCAGATTTTATGCGCAGGATTTTCCTCTGCAGATCTCAATGACTCAAAAACTGAATGACTGAACACAGCTTTGATGCGCAGAATACTGTACGTGTGAATAGACCCTAAAGAGGTATTTCCATATTTGATATACCATCTCTCTATGATTGGTGGGGTCCAACCTCTGGACCCCAAGTGACCCTTCTATATGTAGAATTGACTCATTCAGGTCCCTGCACAGCCAAGATAGTGGTGGTGCAGTAACACTTTTAAAAGTATAACGACCAGGCAATATCCCCACATGCAAAGTGCAGAAGTAAAATTGCACAAGACTTCGCAATTTTTTTCACTGCACATCAGCACTCCCAATGACCTGGCTGTGCAGGTAGTAGAATGGAGCAGTGCTGCTGTTCACCTGCATAGTTAGCAGCTGGGCGACGCTGTGCAGAGAGAGACTTAAAAAGGCCACATCATTGAATCAATTCTGCAACTCCTTTTCCCTTTAGGAAGGATGGGGGCCCCAGAGATCAGACCTCCACCAATCATAATGTGTTGATATAGCATTATGCTATTACTTAATGAGATTGGAATATCCCTTTTAGGTGCACAATCCATAGTGTGTATATATAATACTATAATTTGATGTTTACCCACTGTTCTTATATGCTGTAATAGTAGCAACTGTAACATAAATCATTTTACCAGCCATACCTCATATATAATAAAAGGCTTATTTTAAGATGGCAAAAGCAAATAAAGAAACAGATTACACTAAGCACTGAACTGCTACTAAGAGGAGAGGGAAGCATTGTTTTACCTTGCATGGACATTTCATATAGTCTACATACTCACAGATGCAAGTACCGTATATACTATAAGCCGAGTTTTTCAGCACGATTTTTCGTGCTGAAAACACCCCCCTCGGCTTATACTCGAGTGAACTCTCCGCCCTCAGTGGTCTTCAACCTGCGGACCTCCAGAGGTTTCAAAACTACAACTCCCAGCAAGCCCGGGCAGCCATCGGCTGTCCGGGCTTGCTGGGAGTTGTAGTTTTGAAACCTCTGGAGGTCCGCAGGTTGAAGACCACTGCGGCCTTCGACATCATCCAGCCCCCCCCTCTCACCCCCTTTAGTTCTGTACTCACCTCCGCTCGGCGGGACGTCCGGTGGGGAGGTTGTCTGGTGGGATAGTGGTATCGGGCTGCCATCTTCACCAGGGGGCCTCTTCTCCGTGCTTCGGGCCCGGCCCCGGAATAGTCACGTTGCCTTGACGACGATGCAGAGGGACGTTCATTACCAACGTCCCTCTGCGTCGTCGTCAAGGCAACGCCTCTATTTTGGGCCTGAAGCGCGGAGAAGAGGCCCGCCGGTGAAGATGGCAGCCCGGAACCACTATCCCACCAGACAACCTCCCCACTGGACAGTCCTGCAGCACCGGACCAGCGCACCCTGACGTCCCGCCGAGCGGAGGTGAGTACCAAACTAAAGGGGGTGAGAGGGGTGGGGGGTGCTGGATGATGTCGAAGGCCGCAGTGGTCTTCAACCTGCGGACCTCAAGAGGTTTCAAAACTACGACTCCCAGCAAGCCCGGACAGCCGATGGCTGCCTGGGCTTGCTGGGAGTTATAGTTTTGAAACCTCTGGAGGTCCACAGGTTGAAGACCACTGTATCAGACATTGACAAGCGGTGATGATGAAGGTGGGGGGGGCTGATGACATGTGGTGATGATGACAAGGGGATGATGAAGGGGGGTGTGGGATGATGACAAGGGGATGATGAAGGGGGGGTGTGGGATTATGACAAGGGGATGATGAAGGGGGGGTGTGGGATTATGACAAGGGGATGATGAAGGGGGGTGTGGGATGATGACAGTGGGATGATGAAGGGGGGGTGTGGGATGATGACAAGGGGATGATGAAGAGGGGGAGTGGGATGATGACAAGGGGATGATGAAGGGGGGGTGTGGGATGATGACAAGGGGATGATGAAGGGGGGGGTTGTGGGATGATGACAAGGGGATGATGAAGGGGGGTGTGGGATGATGACAAGGGGATGATGAAGGGGGGGTGGGATGATGACAAGAGGATGATGAAGGGGGGTGTGGGATGATGACAGGGGGATGATGAAGGGGGGGTGGGATGATGACAAGGGGATGATGAAGGGGGGTGTGGGATGATGACAAGGGGATGATGAAGGGGGGGTGTGGGATGATGACAAGGGGATGATGAAGGGGGGAGTGTGGGATGATGACAGGGGGATGATGAAGGGGGGGTGGGATGATGACAGGGGGATGATGAAGGGGGGGGTGGGATAATGACAGGGGGATGATGAAGGGGGGGTGGGATGATGACAGGGGGATGATGAAGGGGGGGTGGGATGATGACAAGGGGATGATGAAGGGGGGTGTGGGATGATGACAAGGGGATGATGAAGGGGGGTGTGGGATGATGACAAGGGGATGATGAAGGGGGGTGTGGGATGATGACAAGGGGATGATGAGGGGGGTGTGGGATGATGACAAGGGGATGATGAGGGGGGGTGTGGGATGATGACAATGGGATGATGACAAGGGGATGATGAGGGGGGGTGTGGGATGATGACAATGGGATGATGACAGGCGGTGATGATGAAGGGGGGATGATGACAGGCGGTGATGATGAAGGGGGGATGATGACAGGGTGATGATGATGAGGGTGTTAATGACGGGGGCCTGGATGATGACAGGGGGGATGATGTATTTCCCACCCTAGGCTTATACTCGAGTCAATAACTTTTCGTGGGATTTTGGGGTGAAATTAGGGGCCTCGGCTTATATTCGGGTCTGCTTATACTCGAGTATATACAGTACACAGTCTTTTTCTCTTCAGCACAGAGCACGACGTTCTCTGTTCTGACTTGCTGTAACTGGTGCAAAAGACGGATTTTCAATAACAACAGGCATTAAATAGCAGACTGCAGAGAAGGAATACACCTAGTGGCTAAGACATTAGAGTTGTTTTACTGGGGTCCCCCACTGATACAAACTTCTTACATCTATCTATGGCATGTCATGGCATGTTGTGTAAGTTTGTTCAATTGAAAGGTACACTTAAAGTGGTACTCCGCTGGAAAAAAAATTTAAAAAATCAACTGGTGCCAGAAAGTGAAACAGATTTGTAAATTATTTCTATTAAAAAATCCTAATCCTTCCATTACTGATCAGCTGCTGTATGCTCCACAGGAAGTTCTTTTCCTTTTGAATTTATTTTCTGTCTGACCACAGTGCTCCTGGCTAACACCTCTGTCCATGTCAGGAACTGTACAGAGCAGGAGCAAATCCCAATAGCAAACCTCTCCTGCTCTGGACAGTTCCTGACATGGACAGAGGTGTCAGCAGAGAGCACTGTGGTCAGACAGAAAAAAAATTCCTGTGGAGCATACAGCAGCTGATAAGTACTGGAAGGATTAAGATTTTAATAGAAGTCATTTAAAAATCTGTATAACTTTCTGACACCAGTTGATTTAAAAAATGTTTCAGGGAACACTCCCAAGTGTACCTCTACTTAAAGCAAAAAATAACAATGCCTTACAAATGTGGTCATTGACTGTGTAATTTCACTTACTGTAATTTATGCATCATGAATATTACAGATAATGGAAGAAAAATATTTGTCTGTACAGTATGGTAAATAGACTTTTATGGGTAAAATTGTGTAATACTTCTTTAAAAATTCTGTTCTGACTTTTTGCTGAGCTTATGATTTTTTGATATGTTATATAAGTTTTGAGTGTAGTATTCAGGTGGATTATGATCATTTGTACCGTTTTCAATTGACACAATGGGGGAGATTTATCAAAACCTGTCCAGAGGAACCAATTAGATCGCTTCGCTCGTTTTCACAGGCCTCTTTAAAAATGAAAGAAGCGATCTGATTGGTTGCTATGGGCAACTCACCAACTTTTCCTCTGGACAGGTTTTGATAAATCTCCTCTATTGTGACTGTCATGCAATCATCATGGATTTGTCTTTGTCCACTGTGGAGAGTGTTTACAGTGCTATGGTAGTTATGGAGGGAGAACTTGTTGACCCCGTCGCACTTTCCCACTAACTCCTGCAGCAGTATTACCGTATTGTACAATGAGAACAACTGAAACACTATAAAAAAAAACTGTGAAAAGATCTTCCCAATCCAAATGGAGGGAACTGTTGTGTTCCTAGAGGAAAGAGAATAGAAAATAACAATGCACTGTTTTCAGTGTGGGTGTGGAAATTCTCAAGTTAGCTTCTTATCTATGTATCTATAGAAGCATAATGTAGTCATGCGGCCAGATGAGCTGTAGCAGCACCGACTCTGAAAATGAGTTATTTCCTGGTATTCCTCCCGTCACACGTCTCTCCTGGCGTTTATTTGTTTCTCCATTCAGACTCCACTTCATTTATATACAGCTTGGTGTTCCCAAATTAGCTTCATTCACTGAGGCAGTCTGGCTGCTGCTAGCTCTCCTGACACATCCCCCTCCCTGCTCATTTTCATCTTTTCTGTAATTTTTTGGCCTATATGAATAAATCTTGGTGTCTGGAAGAAAAAGATTAAATTCATTAAGGAGAGTCTTGTACAGTGTGGTTCCCTATACAAATTCTCTATATCTTTCTGCGCTGCCTTTAGCTAGTGGTAAAGCCTGTTGATAGTAAGAAGGTCAGAAAAACAAGTAAATCTCCTGGGAATGGGTAATTTGTATGAAACAGGTTATTTTCTCTATACGTGCCTGGCTTCCATAACTGTAAAGGCTCAATGCAACGTATCATAAACCCTCTGCTGTTCTGTATCCCATCGTGTAGCACACATACTACATTATAAGGAGATGCTTTAACCTTCGAAATATTGCTGCCAGTCTCCTGGTTTATGTGACCCTTGATCTCGCCTGTGCTCGGCTAAGCATCTGCTGGGCTGCGTGAGACCTAGAACCGTCCTTGTATAAGGAGTTCACCCAGCGTCACCAGGCATTTAGAGGAAGCTATTACTTCTCGTTCATTTTTTTAAACTCTGCTTATTTTTTTTCTTTCTCCATTCTCTCATTCTTGCTCTCTTGAGCAGATACCACTTTGCCATTGCCGTACAGTGTATTTCATCTCTAGATTACGGTGTCCTTCATACTCAGCTTCTTTCATTTTTCAGTATTTAGTTTTTGGTGTCTATTTTTAATGTTGCCATTGCTGCCCCATATTCCCTTCTGTCTAGTTTAGTGTTTGCACTTTCCATGTAGCAATTCCCATCTACATCTTAAGCTCTCTTTTTAATCATTTACGGATGCTCCGGTGCTCTTGTACAACCTTTGCACCTCCTCTCTTCCATCTTGCCTGTGTACCATCTCTGCATCCTCTCCCATCGCTGCCTTATTCTGTCTGTATCCTAGCAACGTATCTGCACATCTGCAGGAGTAGAGGGACTCTGATACCTGCCGCCCCCCCCCCCACTGTAGACTCTAGGATGATCCAAGCCTCTTTACAACTACGCTACATGAGCTCATTTAACCTATTATTATCAGACAAGAGAGTATAATAAATAATACAAACTCATCATAACATTAATATGATGCTCCTATGTTTAACACAAACCAGTGTTTTTGGGCAGCAAATAGAAGAATTAATTTTGTTTCGTGCTCATCAATTCCGTGATGTAATCCCCAGCTCTAAGATCATTATACTTGTAATGTCTTCTGCTTATCCATCAAAATGGAACATTTAAGGAGGATTGTTCAGGGGAGTACAACATCATTTTATATTGAAGTCTATCCTCCTGTGATATAAGCCTCTAGTACAAGCCATAGTGGAATGAGACTTATCAAACCGTGTGCAAAGAAACAGTGCAGCGGTTACCCATAGCAGCCTTTTTAAAAATGTAAGTTGAAATCCGATTGGTTGCTATGGGCAACGGCTCCAGTATTCCACATTATGAACAAGGTTTATTAACTCTCCCCAATATCTTTAGCTGCTGGATATGTAAATGGTTATCTCTCTGCTTCAGTCCTGTGAGGTTTTTGGGTTTTGCATCTCAGCATACGTGTACACGCAAGCAACAACCTGACAGAAATGTTTCTCTCCGTTGGGGACAGTCCAGCAGGTGTTGTTCTTCTGAAATAGAGTGTCTTTAAATGAATTTTAATAGCTTTGAGGCCCCATTGTAATATAGTGTTCTGAAATAGAAAGAGAAATTGCACAGAAAATTATAAAAGCAGAAAAACAAGAACAGGCTTTCATCTGTTCCTTAGGCTAGGTACACATTACCATGGTGTTCGGTCCCATTTTGGGTCTGTTTGGCACAACTGACTCCACCAGGTCCCAACAGATCCTATTGACTTGAATGGGGTCCATCAGCGATCCGGTAGTTTACTGAAGTTTAGCAAAGAAAAAATAGTGCATGCCCAATTTATTTCTCTGACTAACTCCTGTCGTTCAAAGGGAAATGCCTACTGAGCTCCCTTAACCCCTTAAGGACTCAGGGTTTTTCCGTTTTTGCACTTTCGTTTTTTCCTCCTTACCTTTTAAAAATCATAACCCTTTCAAATTTCCACCTAAAAATCCATATTATGGCTTATTTTTTGAGTCGCCAATTCTACTTTGCAGTTACATTAGTCATTTTACCCAAAAATGCACGGCGAAACGGAAAAAAAAATCATTGTGCGACAAAATCGAAAAAAACCCGCCATTTTGTAACTTTTGGGGGCTTCCGTTTCTACGCAGTGCATATTTCGGTAAAAATGACACCTTATCATTATTCTGTAGGTCCATACGGTTAAAATGATACCCTACTTATATAGGTTTAATTTTGTCGCACTTCTGGAAAAAATCATAACTACATGCAGGAAAAATTATAAGTTTAAAAATGTAATCTTCTGACCCCTATAACTTTTTTATTTTTCCACGTACAGGGCGGTTTGAGGACTAATTTTTTGCGCCGTGATCTGAAGTTTTTATCGGTATGATTTTTGTTTCGATCAGACTTTTTGATCACTTTTTATTCATTTTTTAATGGTATAAAAAGTGACCAAAATACGCTTTTTTGGACTTTGGAATTTTTTTGCGCGTACGCCATTGACCGTACGGTTTAATTAATTATACATTTTTATAGTTCGGACATTTACGCACGCGGCGATACCACATATGTTTATTTATTTTTTTTTTTACACTGTTTTATTTTTTTTATGGGAAAAGGGGGGTGATTCAAACTTTTATTAGGGAAGGGGTTAAATGACCTTTATTAACACTTTTTTTTAACATTTTTTTTGCAGCGTTATAGGTCCCATAGGGACCTATAACACTGCACATACTGATCTTTTACACAGATCACAGGCGTGTATTAACACGCCTGTGATCAGTGTTAACGGCGCTTGACTGCTCCTGCCTGGATCTCAGGCACGGAGCAGTCATTCGCCGATCGGACACCGAGGAGGCAGGTAAGGGCCCTCCCGGTGTCCGGTCAGCTGTTCGGGACGCCGCGATTTCACCGCGGCGGTCCCGAACAGCCCGACTGAGCAGCCGGGTCACTTTCACTTTCACTTTAGAAGCGGCGGTAAAAGCTTTGACCGCCGCTTCTAAAGGGTTAATACCGCACATCGCCGCGATCAGCGATGTGTGGTATTAGCCGCGGGTCCCGGCCGTTGATGAGCGCGATATGATGCAAGATCGCGGCGCGATCCCGCTTCATATCGCGGGAGCCGGCGCAGGACGTAAATATACGTCCTGCGTCGTTAAGGGGTTAAGTGAAAGCCGATGGCAATGTGAACCTAGCCTTAGATACAACATTTTTTTTATATGTTTGGCAAAACATTAACCTTTCTAATATACTTTATAAGAAAATTTTATTTCCTTTTTATAGAAATCATAGCTTATAAAATCATGGCTTTGTCCAAGCTGAAGCACAGACACCTTTCATCAATTTAAATCAGGTGTGATTTATATATTGCCCACATCTGTCACTTACCCCAGGTGAGTTAAAAGGAGCATCACATGCTTGAAACAATCTTCTTTTTCCACAATTTTTAAAGGGTGTTTAGTTTAGTTCCAATACACACAAAGCGAATAAACATGTGTATGGCAAAACATGTGTTACTGCAATCCTTTTCTGTGAGAAATACTTCATTTTCTTGAAAAATTTCAGGGGTGCCAACATTTACAGCCATGACATATACAGTATGTATGTGGTTCACATTAGATCTTACCAACATTGCGTCATGGGAAAACCTCTTTAAAGTGTACCTCTAGTGTTTTATTGACTGAAAAATTACTGTAGTGCAGCACTATGCATGATTTGAATTCTGCATTAAAATAGTATTACTGAGCGAGCATTCTCCCCGCTCCCCATTGCATTGAACTCTGGATTAGGAGACAAAGCTTCCCTTCCCGGGGAGTGGGTTCTTTATCATGCATGGGACCCACACGCAGAAGTGCTGTAGTGCCAGTCTTTTAATATTACTGCAGCATATCCCAGCATTCCATCTGGCCAGAAACAATATGTCATAAGTCACATGGTCTCCAGGAGATCATACCTATGCTGCAGTGGGTGGGCAGGTCGCATTACTTAAGTAAATTCCTTCCACCTTGCTATTCACCCACCCACTGCAGCATAGACACACCCCCTTGAGGCCATGTGACTTATGACATATTGTCTCAGGCTGCATGAAATGCCGGGAAAGGTCAGAGACAACAATAAAATAAAAAGACTTGCACTACAGAGCTTCTGACTGAGGGTCCTGTGCAGGAAAACAGGACAAAGTGTTACATTGATGTAATAGAAACATATTAAACAGTATTATAACTTTACATCATGGTCTTAAAGGCTGAAGAAAAACTAAATCTTGGACTACCCTTTGAAGAGTGATACTACCTGAACAGAAGCAGGTCTGGAGTAGCACCATGCAGAGAAATACAATGTTAAAAGGCCACTGTGCTAGTGAAGTGGTGGAAAAGCCCTTTAAATCCTAGTTTTGCTGACACCCCCCATCCACATATCAGAATGAATCTTACTCTGATTCTTTGTCAGTCTGATTGCTCACCATTGGCTTGAGGCTACCAATGTATCAAGGGGCATGAGCATCAATGTAATTGTCCAGCGGGAGATATTGACAATGTCTCATTGTCTCCATAATATTGCATTCCCAACTATACCGTAATGAGGATGTAGAGCAATGGTGGCATTTGCAGCTTGAACTCGCGTGGCACAGCACAAGAGCTTGGGTTATGCATATCCAAGGCTGCGGTGCATTTCATTCTAACACAAAAGGATCAGGGATGATTTGCTAAGTTCACTACATACATGAGCTCAAGGTGTCAACTTTTGCTCAGATAATTCTGATCTTTTAACAAACACATTTGCTTCCGACGGGAGCATTTCATTACCAAAGGCATATGTTCTTAAGGATTTTTTATTTGATTTGCTTTTACTTCATGGGAACATTGAAAGAGTTAAAAATAATCTTGCTTAGAGTTTATCCGGTTGCCTCAGCTTTTTTTCCTGCTGTGTGTTTGTCATTGAAGTTTGTGCACTTTGCTTGATGTATAGTGTTAATTTCACTAAACTCTCCCCTGGAGAAGATGGTTTTATTAGATGGTCTGGGGCACCTGCAATGGATTCTTTGCCCAGCTCAGAAAATTCACTGGTCTGTTATCACAGAGTCAGCACAAAATCTATTTTATGGGAAATTTTATGAGCAGGATGAAGTTATGTGGTCATATTTATACTCTATAATTATGTTGAAAATGCACAAAAAGGTAGGAGGCATATTGGGTGTTTTCAAACTACAAGAATTTGCATTTGACTACAATGGAGAAAATGTGGCTACAAAATCACAGTCTCTTGTCATGTGATTGGACCTTAAAGGGAACCTGTCATATTAAAATGAAGTCCGGTCTGCAGGTTACATGTTATAGAGCAGTAGGAGCTTAGTAAATTGAGATATAGTTTTATGGGAAAAAATTCAGGATAACCTATCATTTATTTATTTAAATCTCTGCTCATTCTGGGCTGAGAAGTCATGTGGGTGGTCCTGCTCAGTAATTGACAGCTGTCTGTATAATTGTGCATATAAAGAGCTGAGTAGGACTGCCCACTTGACATACTAAGTAGTCAAACAAGTTGTCCTATGCAGTGGTTTATAGCTCTCTCTACATGCACACATATACAAAGAGCTGTCAGTCACTGAGTAGGACCGCCCACATGACTACATAGCCCAGAATGAGCAGAGATTTATATGAATAAATGACAAGTTATTTTGATACTTTCCCCACAGAACTACATATCCACCCCAATCCACTCAGTTCCTTTTGCTCTATAACAGAATGCTTGCAGATTGGGCTGCATTTTCAACATGACTAGTTTGTTTTAAAGAAGTTTGCCCATCATAGTAAGATATGGCATCTAGTATGGAAGAATGTAAGGGGTACTCCAGTCTGACCATTGGGACCCCACACGCGATCTCCAGTGGTCCTGTGAGCTGTGACTGTCTTACTTTTATAGAGATGCCTGTTTCCATTTATCCACAGACAGGATTGGGCCCCATTGCATGTCACATGTGGGGAACCACCTTACTGTTTACCTATTCAATCAATAAGATGTTTGGATCTCAGCACATGGTAGAGGGGGGCACTTCTAACAAGTCAAGGTCACCTTTGTATTTATTTAAAGGTGTAGGGGATAGGTGTCTGATTGCAGGGGATCCCAGCATTTGGACCCCCAGTGAGAAAACATTTATCCCCCTATTCTGCAGATAAATTGTCATTCACTGGGCCATTCACTAGAGAAAAAGTGGCTTGACAATATTAGGAGGATGACTATATGCAAACTGGTATATGGTTAAGGATTTGTACCCTATACACCCTGGAAAATGAGAGAAATATATATATATATATATATATATATATATATATATATATATATTTATACTGTTCTCTAGTATAATCCAAAGAGATAATTTATATAGGTTATCATGTGTTTTTCATGTATATATGACCAGATAACATATATATCTCAACAGTTTCATCTGGTCATATATACTAATATACTATAATATTTATGCAGTTAGGAGTTTTGAATGTAAGGGGCCTTTCACACTACAGTCATTTAAAATGGTGAGTGATGACTAGTGAACCAAGAAGCTTAAACATATTCTTATCTTAAGCTAAGCTTAAAGTTAAATATCTATCTTTCTATCTGTCCGTCAATCCATCTGTCTTCATTTATCTCTCCTGAATGACTATGATGCCCTCTATATTTACAAAAAGTCTTGTGGGAAGCTGAAAGGGCTAATTGGCGCTTGGTACCCGAACCTGTAAAGTATTACAGATAGAACAAGCTGACAGGGCAGGATTCCCCTCCGCCTGGCTTCTCTCCAGCAGTACTATACTAAGACTTCCTCAGTTTTTCTTTACATTTTGCAGCAGAGTAATTCAGATTAAAGGATTAGTGGTCATATTTTTACACTTTACGGATTTCACATTCTTTTATGGTTTTGCATTTCATCCATGTAAATGTGGTTTGAGCAGCAGGATTCTCATGCTGATTCCGTTGTCATTTTGAGTTTCTATCATTTACAGATTCATGGTAGCCGCTCACTGAGTAAAGAATTAGTATCAGAAGTGATGGTCCAATTATAGATGACATGGAGCAGAACTGACACTGTTTAGTATTGTATTCTTGGCTAGTGTGGGGGGGGGGGGGGGGGTCAACCATCTCTTATTGAAGGTCAGGGGTCTTCCTGATCAATGAATTTGAGTTTGTCAGCAGTTTTGTGACAAGATTGTTTGTCATCACCGTATATCTTCTTGACTTATCATGATTTATCTGGAAGACAAAACAGGTATCGATTCTACATTTAGTGGGACAATGGCGAAGAAAAATATAAAATGTACCTTTTGTCTTAAAACAATTGTTTCCCTATTATACTTGCCTATAATGCTTTATTTATTTAGTACAGATCCATGTTACAATGTTTTGTTACATAACTGTAAAATTCTGCTTTCTTGTAGCAGCATTATGGGAACAATCTATGTATGGGTCTATTTGACATATACTGGTCTTTAGTGACTGCATTATACAGCCAAGAGTTTTACAAGTACATATTGGGGTGGTGGTGTATAAAACAATGAATCATAGTGTAAGGTTTTATGCATATAGCCACATTACAGCTATGGTACAAAGAAATGTTGAATGATATATAAATCATTATTGATATATATATATATATATATGTGGTCCAGCGCAGAAGCACCAGCTTCTACTTACAACATAGTTCAAGTGACTGTTGTATTATAAGGTTTGCTTGTATGTCTAAAGACTTCCTCCAAAATATTGAGGCATATATCTCAGTTCATTACATTACAAATGGATTTTCTGTGTTTCTATGTGTAACATGCATGCACTGAGCCTTGTACAGAGTGCAGGGGCTAACAATTTCTAAAAGTCTATTACACTGTGTAAGAGCATTGGTAATCTGTCACATGTCCAATCCCTTAGCCATTTAATGCTAAGGACTGTCATACGCCACCCCTATTCCCAGGATAGGGGGAGTATCCAAAGATCACATGTTAAGTCTATCTGGTACAGCCAGAAGCTCAGCTCCTCATCACTTCTCATCTGGAAAAGCTGATTCCAGTCAGTGTAAGCACATGCTCTACAGCTTTCTTACCACCTGAGGAAGGTTGCCTCCATCCTTAGTGCTGTTCCAGTCAAGTAATCCTGCCTAGTGTCCCGCAACAGAGGTACAAGAAGAGGTAGCATTCAGGAGAGAAAAATGTTATAGGCCTGATTGCAACAAAGAGCTAGGTGCATTTATTCCTCAGGTATTGGCCTAGTTAGCAACATACTTATGTGTTTGGATTCCCTTCAGGAAGTCGTGTCTCAGCATAGCCCAAAACAGTGGGAAGGGATCCTCCTTGCAAACATTTTCCACGGACCACCCCCGTAAAGACCACTGATAGCTTTCTTTGGAATTAAGCCAGGGTACAACTTACAAGCCCAAGGGAAAATTTAGCAACCAAGTTATCTTCCCAAGAACAGTGCAAAAAAAGCCTAAAATGCCCAGGGTGTACCTAGCCTCTGAGTCTCAATGCAAACGTAACCAAAGTAAAGTAGAACTACAAGCAACAGCACATTCCAAGTATCTGCAAATACCTTATGGACAGTGACTACTGACACTTTACCACTTACTCCTGTACTAAAACCTTAATGAACTGCAATACATATCTGAAGTGTACCAAAATATTGTTACAGCATTGACCTGTACCAGAAGTAAAGTACCATGATATTTTTTTAAATAAACCCTGGCTTTAGAGTTTTTCTTCCCCGGGACCGTGTGTACAGATTACAGCATCTTTAAAATAGTGGATTGTGGGAATGTTTGTCATGATACTGGGTTATACCATTGAAACCCTGTGTTACTACAACGCTCATCATATACCTATACTACAGTCTATATACACATCCATATTTCCGTTGTTACAAACTTGACATTTTTGTGTACCTCAGCGATATCACAAAAGCCTGTTATACTGCCACACACGCTATATCTGCAGTACCCTGGAAAAATATTGTGCTAAAGGCAAAACATTTGCACAAAGCTACGCCACCCAAGGGCTACACTTACAAACTTATCAATTTCACAGACACTTCTTAACATACACTGGACCTGGTTTACTATTGTAAACCCAACCTGTTTTGTC
Organism: Hyla sarda; assembly: GCF_029499605.1. NCBI lineage: Eukaryota > Metazoa > Chordata > Amphibia > Anura > Hylidae > Hyla > Hyla sarda. The sequence goes on from NC_079190.1 coordinate 278,778,273, forward strand.
GGGTTTTGCACCAGTATTTGGCGCATTGTCCCACGAATTGTGTCTGCCCTAGAACGTGCACCAAAAAAATAAAAAAAAACAGCCAACTCTCCAATTTACTCAGAAAACCCGAAAAAGGGATGTGGCTGTCGGGGAAAGGGGCGTGGCCACCAAAAAGGGGGCGTGTTTCCGACATTTAAAAAAAATACCAACATATTTACTAATGTTCCCACAGAAAATGTGGAGGATTTGAGCTCTGGAAAACACCACAGCTCAGAGCAGGTGTAAAAAAAAAACTAAATGTAGGGAAACATTAGTAAATACCGTGGGAATATACTAGTAAGGAATTAAAACTCACAAAGAAAACTACACTTCACTCTCAGTAAATCAGGGCCACTGTTTTGGTGTTTTTCCCCCAGTTTTTGTAAAGTAGATGTGTATTGGAATAAAGTAGTTCATAATAAATGTAATTGGCTTTGAATTTTTGCTAATGCTGGAGAGCTTTAGGGTCTATTTACTCGTACAGTATTCTGTGCAGGATTTTCTGCTGCAGATTTCAATGTAAACTGAATGACTGAGCACAGCTTCAAATCCTGCACATCAAATCTGCACAGAATACTGTACGTGTGAATAGACCCTTAAACTGTAATTTATCACCAATAAAAGTGGACAACACAGAAGCTGAGGTATCAAAAGTCTTGCTTTTTGTGGGATCATTTCTATTTTGTAATGACATCCTTTTTCTATAAAATATACATGTTCTATGTATTCTTCAGGTCAGTACAGTTACAAGAAACATAGGCGTGCACACGGGGTGTGTCGGGCGTGCCTAGGCACACCCTAATCAAGCCCGGTGTCCCAAAAGATCTTTTCGGGACACAAGGATGTCTTGGTTACCTTTCTGCGGCGGCCCCCGCATTAACTTAAAAAATGCAGGGGCCGCCAGGAGGTAGCGCACGCAGGGACATAAGGTGCAGTACAGTTCCCCCACATTAGGTGCAGTATGGTCATGGTGTATGAAGTGCTCTCACAAACTAAGCGCGCTTCATACCATGTTATCAGTCAGCTGGATCATACTGCACATGTTGGGCATCAGTAACCTTGCTGTGCCACTTCATGTGCGACTTCTGACACATTTTTCAGAAGCCGCACATAATATCCCGGTGTAAAGAATAAGCCGGGATAAAACATCTCCTTCCACCCAGTCCCCATGTGGTAGATTCACAGGTGAAAATAGAAATTTTTGCCAGTAAATCTAAATTCGTACATGTGGTGCACGAGGTTGGGTTTACGTTTCTTTTGGAGATTAATACATGGGTTTAAAAAACAAGCTTCAAATCTCCAAATTCTGATCCCTATGACTTTTTAAAATTTTTCTGTCAATGAAGCTGGCTTAGAGCAATTTTTGCACAGAGATTTGTGGTTTTTTATCAGAACCATTGTGATATAGATGGGACTTTTAGATTTTTTTTATTCCATTTTTTCAGGCAAATTCTGGCATTTGTTATTTTTTTGTTACTCCGTTTATCATGCAGAATCAATAAAATTATGTTTTAAAACTTGGGACAATTTTACATGCGAACATACTGAGTGGGGGGGGGGGGGGTGATTTGAAATTTTATTAAGGAGTGGATTTTTAAAATATTTTCAGAAACATTACTTTTCCCCCCAAATGTTTTAGTCGCCAACAGGGACTGTACCGTTAGATCAGTGATGGAGGCCTAGTAAAGTCCATGGGAAGCTGATCCAAACCATGAACCACTAATGCTGTACACAGAACACTATTTAAAGGGGTTCTCCGGTGCTTAAACATCTTATCTCCTATCCAAAGGATAGGGGATAAGATGCCTGATCATGGGAGTCCCGCCGCTGGGGACCCCTGGGATCATGCACGCGGCACACCGTTTGTAATCAGTCCCCGGAGCGTGTTCGCTCCGGGACTGATTAACGGCGACTACAGGGCGGCGTGTTACGTCACGCTCCGCCCCGCAATGCAAGCCTACGGCAGAGGGCGTGATAGCTGTCACGCCCCCTCCCGTAGGCTTGCATTGCGGGGCGGAGCATGACGTCACACGCCGGCGCAGGCGGGATGTCACACGCCGCCCGCCTTGTAGTCGCCTGTAATCAGACCCAGAGTGAACACGCTCCGTGGACTGATTAAAAACGGGGTGCCGCGTGCATGATCCCGGGGGTCCACAGCGGCGGGACTCCCGCGATCAGGCACCTTATCCCCTATCCTTTGGATAGAGGATAAGATGTTTAAGCACCGGGGAACCCCTTTAAACGCCCCTGTCAGCTTTGGAGATCACTCCAAGCTGGCTGTATGCAGCGGTTGTCTGCAGCCTAATGCAGCCAGCTGCCTCCAACTTCTGAGCCTTCTCCATCCACCCTTTATACTGCCATCCAGGGCTGCAGGAATGTGTGGGAACTCAATTCCTGCACTTTTTCCACAGCAGGAACACCGTTCCCATTAGCAGGACCAACCCTTAATTGGAAATCTTGAGTGAGTTCCCACACTTTTTTTCCCAGGACTTGACCCCTGCTGCCATGCCTATGTATATCAGTCATCGGTCCTAATGGGATTCAGGTAGTACCCTGTGTTAAAGTAAGTCATTTTATGATGACAGAAGACAGATTAAAACATTTATGTACATTAATTGACATTAGTTAAGGCTAAGTTTACATGGTCATTGTGCTCCAATTATCCTAAACGGGTCCAAGCACAACTGACACCACCAGATCCTTACAGATTTCCTTACATAGAATGGGGTCCATCGGGTGTCTGGTATAGGAGTTGACCAGAGAAAAAAAAAAAAACATAATTTTTTTCTCTGCCCAACTCTCATCCTTCCGATGGACTGACCAACAGAGCTTCCTTTACTGAGGCACAATTGTCGTGTGGACAAGCCCTTACGTGCAAATTGAGAAGGCATGGCAAAACAAAGGGTGATGGGTACATGTGCCTCTAAACATATTAAGAATGCCTACTACATGTGTGGAAGACGTAAATCAACTGTTGTGTATAAAGAACATTTCTGACACCATTTTTAGTAGAACATATGCAGTCAAGGTGCATTGCAAAACAGATTGTAGGGAAATCCTTATTTGATTTAGAATTTTAGCTGCTCAACTTTTGTAGCTAAGAAGAACTAAGCTTGCAGTGCGTCTGATACTATGTGCCTGCCTCCTTATTTGTATTCAGAGGGTACACCAGGCTTCAGGCACCTGCCAAGACTTCAGCTTTTATGGCTAAGACCTCTCATCTTAGTGCAGAACACAAGCACACAGCCTCAGGCCTTACAATTCGGCAGAGAACATTGACATTAACCCTTTATGATAACACGATGGGTGTCCAACTCACCTATTTTTATTATAATAAAATCATTTTTTGTTTATTTTCACATAGATTAGCATTTTTTGCAACAAGTATAAATGTCTGCAAAGAATTTCATATGACTTCTTTTTCAATACTAGTTTTTTTTATTTGACTTAGTAGTGTTGACTAAAAGAGAATATGTAGCATATACAGGTTGTTGAATAATTTATGGTGCTTTTCTTTATGATATGTGCAAATCCTTTTTCGTGTATAGGAAGCTCAATTCAATATACTGTATATGTCCTCTCCAGAACTAAAGCTGGTCAGTCATAGCGAATGAGCATTGGAAAAAAGATGTTGACCTTCCCAACTTTCCAGTTTCATTCTACTGTCATGTCACATTGGTGCTCAGCCTCCAAGAATTATAAGGCTATGTTCACATGACAAAATTTCTGCTTGGAATGCATAGAAGCTTAAATGTACTGCCCATTTACTTCATTGGGATTCCGCTTTCCCAGTCATACAGATCTGTTTTTAATTTTGGGGAATTCCGCAGAAGAATTCCCATGGGAGTCAGTGGGGCTTGGAATTTCAGCTGAGTTGTGTGTTTTGCGGAATTGGGGATATTCCGCCATGTGAACATAGACTAATGGTATGTTCAGGCATGGTAGAATATTTCTGCCATTGTTCTCACTGCAAATCTGAGCCAAATCCACTGTGATTCCACAGCAGAATCAATGCATTTCATATTTTTTCAGTTGAATAATATGCAGTACATAAGTATGGCCTTTTAAAAGCCCCATAGACACATATTTTAGTGTAATTTGTAGTGTATTAGTGGTGCAGAATCAATGGCACAAATATGCAGCAAATCCACCACAAGTAAACTCCATTTACTGCTGCGTTTTGCAATGTTCTTCTAAGGTATACGTCGAGGACTTTTCTGAAATAAATTTCTGAACTATGAGGCTAGGATTCCACTGAGGTTTTTCATGCAAGAACGCCAATAAAAATGCCCATTTTGTCCCAAAGCATTTTTTCAGTGAAAAGATGCTGCGCCCAGATGTTAGCTTCAAGTCAATAGGGAACCGCAAAATGCCATATCCACTTGGCATTTTTCAGTTTGACATTTTTTTTATCCTTTTGGCATTTTTCAGCAATTTTTGGCTCCTTGGCAGTTTTTCAAAAACGACCTCTTGTTGAGACTTAGGCTTTTTTGGGGGGAAAATCTTGATGTTTTCCGACCATAGTCTGTGGGAGTGAAAAAACACCAAGAAAAATGCCATGTGGGTTTTAGCTTTGGTGTTTTTGCAGGCAGTTTTTATTCTTTTTTTGACTTTAGCGATCCAAAAAAGTGATGGAGATACCTTTTTTTTTTTTTTTTTATAAAAGTTTCGTAGGGTGCCATTAAAAAAAGAAAAAAAAAGATACAGTAGTGTTGGAAAAAATTGTATTTAACTAAATTTGTATTTTTTATAATGACATTTTTATTAATTTAAACAGGGATCAATTTATGTGGGCGGGCAGGGAACTAAAAATGTAGCCGACAATGATAAAAATGTAGAAAGGGGCCATTTAAATGTAAAAATGTAAATTTATTAAATGTAAAATTAATTTTGTAAAACTTTTTATTAGTAATGTATTTTAATAATGTATGTTTAATAAAGAGTGTGTGTGTTTGTAACTTTTTTCACTTTTTTTTTCTTTATTTTTACATTTTTTAGGTAGTACTACTACTCCCAGCATGGAACAGACTGTTTCATGATCGGAGTAGGAATACCTGTATTAATAGACAGATTGCCCTGGGTGTCACTTCTGACTCCCGTTGCGATCCTCCTATATAATGTATAGAAGCAGGCAACACCGCTGAGGAAGTTGCCGACGGGCAACGGATGCGTGGGGTCTAGGGGGGCACCTGCTTGGTTTACCCTTATCTGCTGTCCTCAGCCTCGCTTTCCCAGCATTATACTTAATGTTCTGATAAAGGTTGTACATTGACTATTGCTGTGAGGAAAGTTGTATAGTTTACCATCTTTTTATTTCTTATAGGCTAATAGTAACAGTGCAATATTCATGTACTGACAAGCAGGTGCCCTAGGGGGGGGGGGGGGCTCTTTTGGGGGTCCCCCCTGTTGTGTGGTGGCCTTTGGGCCTTTGTGCCTTTTAAGTGTTTTGTCTGGTGTGTATTGTTCAAGAATTTTTTGCAATAAAATACATTTTGATAATTAAACCACTGGGTGTGCTCTATATGGTGTATCCTCTTCTTTCTTGTTGTAGTGTTTGTGCATTGATATGCATGGTGGCACCCCTTTATTAATTATAGCTGAGCCCACCTGTTTAAGTATATGAGGTTCCCAGAAAGGGAGACTCCAGCTGTTGCTAAACTAGCTGTCTGGGCATGCTGGGGGTTGTAGTTTTGCAACAATTTGAGGCTCTCTGTTTGGGAAGACATTGCATTTTGGGTGCTCTCCCCAGTGGAGAGCGCCAAAAATGTCCTAACCCATTTTTTGTGTTTCTTTTTTCTTCTCGATTCAGATGCGTATATGCAGAGGATTGCAGCTGATTCGGTGGATTACGGCGATGAACTAGATTTTTTTTCTTTTAATAAAACGAGGACTGTGGGGGAGTGTTTTTTAAAATAAAATATTTTTTCCAATGTGTTGTGTTTTTTTAAATTGAATTTTCAAGCTTAGTAGTGGAAGCCGTCTTATTGACGGAATCGATTACTAAGCCAGGGCTTAGCGTTAGCCCCAAAAACATCTAGCGCTAACCCCCAATTATTACCCCGGTCATCACCCACCCTGGTACTATCAGGCTGTTGCTGCTTGGTTGTATCTGGCTGAGAATAAAAATATGGGGAACCCAATGCATTTTTTTTCTCATAAATAAATAAAAAATGCATAGGGTTCCCCGTATTTTTATTCTCAGCCAGATACCAACCAAGCAGCAACAGCCTGATGTTACCAGGGTGGGTGAGCACCAATAATACTGTCTCTCCCCAGCCTAAATAATGCCAGCCTGTTACCGTCTAGGCCCAGGAGCACCATTTACCACCTAGGCCCAGAAGTGCTTCAGGCCTGTTGGTGCTGGCTCTTCCCGGCACCCCTGTGGCGGTGGGTACCGGGGTAATAATTGGGGGTTAGGGCTAACTGTTTTTGGGGCTAACGCTAAGCCCCAGCTTAGTAATGGATGACGTCAATAAGACAGTTTCCACTACTAAGCCTGAAATTTCAATTTAAAAAAAACACGACACATTGGAAAAATTATTTTATTTAAAATAAACACTCCCCCACAGCCCATGTTAGCCATTTTATAAAAAAAAAATATCCAGTTCATTGTTGTAATCTGCCGAATCCGCCTCAATCCTCTGCATACACGGATCTGAAATGAGAAGAAAAAAGAAACACAAAAAAATGGGTTGCAATGTCTTCCCAAACAGACAGCCTTTGGCTGTCTGGACATGCTGGTAGTTGTAGTTTAGCAACAGCTGGAGTCTCCCTGTCTGGGAAGACACTGGAAGAAGGGTGTGTTCACATTATACAAAACGTCCAATGTGAACAGAGCCTCATACCACTCTGCCTCCCGTCTTTAGCTCCGCCCCTAATTACGTCATAACTAGGGGCGGAGCTACATGGACCCAGAAGGGACAGGAAGCGAGGGAGGTAAGTAAGTGGACCTCGTCTTCTGTATACACTATATACAGCTATCTATAGATAGCTGTATATACAATATACCACCCAAAGGGGCTATAGGAGCAGGGAGTCCTATCAGCTCCTGTATAGTATACACGGGTACACTATGCCCCCTTGTATACTATACAGCCTATACAGGAGGTGAGTAGTGATGCTGTTCATCACTCCTCACCACCTTACACTCTGTGGACCAGGCGCTCAGCATGGTACCCTGAAGGCAGTGTAAGGCTAGGTTTCCACTTGTTTTTTTTTTTTTTTTGTACTTAATAAAAGTCAGCAAAAAGGCCAGAAAAACTGCCACAGCTTTTTCCTGCGTTTTGGCAGTTTTTCTGGTGTTTAATCTGGTGGTTTTCCTGGTGTGTGGAAATAGCCAGTTTTGTCCCCTGTGGCAGTTTTCTTACTGTGTTCAGGTACCACTCTGTGGGTTGGATGCTGAGTGCCCAGTCTACAGAGTGTAAGGAGATGAGGAGTGATGTACAGCATCACTACTCACCTCCCCTGGCCGTATAGTATACAGGGGTGCATGTCCTCACCAGGCCCATGTAGCTCCGAGGCTCTGTTCACATTGTCCGTTTTGTATAATGTGAACAGACCCTTCTGCCAGTGTCTTCCCAGACATGGAGACTCCAGCTGTTGCTAAACTACAACTCCCAGCAGGCTCAGACATCCAAAGGCTGTCTGGGAATGCTGGGAGTTGTAGTTTTGCACCATCTGTAGGCTCCATGTTTGGGAAGACATTGCATTATGGGTGCTCTCCCCTGCGGAAAGTGCCAAAAATGTCCTAACCCATTTTTTTGTGTTTTTTTCTTGTTTCACATCCGTGTATGCAGAGGATTATGGCGGATTTGATGGATTATGGCGGATGAACTGGATTTTTTTTCTTTTAATAAAATGGTTAAAGAGGTCTGTGGGGGGGGGGGGGTTGAAATAAATTAGTTTTTCCAATGTGTTGTTTTTTTATATAGAATTTTCAGGCTTAGTAGTGGAAGCTGTCTAATAAACGGCATCCATTACTAAGACGGGGCTTAGCATTAGCCCCAAAAACAGCTAGCGCTAACCCCCAATTATTCCCCCATTACTTACTGCCACAGGGGTGGGGGAAGAGCCAGTACCAACAGGCCCAGAGCATCAAAAATGGCGCTCCTGGGCCTAGGCGGTAACAGGCTGGTGTTATTTAGACTGGGGAGGGCCAGTAACAATGGTCCCCGCCCACCCTGGTAATGTCAGGCTGTTGTTGCTTGGTTGGTATCTGGCTGTGAATAAAAACACGGGGAACCCAATGCTTTTTTTATTTTATTTATTTATTTATGAAAAAAACAAAAACGCATAGGCTTCTCTGTATTTTTATTCACAGCCAAATACCAACCAAGCAGCAACAGCCTGACGTTACCAGGGTGGGCAAGGACCATTGTTACTGTCCCTCCCCAGCCTAAATAATGCCAGCCTGTTACCGCCTAGGCCCAGAAGTGCCATTTTTGATGCTCCGGACCTGTTCGCAGCAACCCTGTGGCAGTGGGCACCGGGGTAAAAATTCGGGGTCAGCGCTAGCTGTTTTTGGGCTAACGCTAAGCCCTGATGTAGTAATAGATTCTGTCAATAAGATAGCCTCCACTACTAATTCAATAAAAAATAAAAAAAACAACACATTGGAAAAATCATTTTATTTAAAAAAAAAACACTCCCCCACAGCCCTCGTTAACCATTTTATTAAAAGAAAAAAAATCCAGTTCATCCGCCGTAATCCACAGAATCCGCTGTAATCCTCTGCATACACGGATCTGAAATGAGGAGAAAAATAAAACACATAAATTTGGTTAGTATATTCTTGGCACTCTCCACTGGGGAGAGCGCCCATAATGCATTGTCTACCCAAACAGGGAGCCTCCAATTTGTACAAAACTTCAATTCCCAGCATGCCTAGACAGCCTTTGGCTGCCTGGGCATGCTGGGAGTTTTAGTTTATCAACAGCTTGAGTCTCCCTGTCTGGGAAGACACTGCCAAAAGGGTCTGTTCACATTATACAAAAATGACAATGTGAACAGAACCTTAGACTTACCAGCCTGGCTCCCGTCTGAAGCTCCGTCTCCTAATGATGTCGGCACTAGGAGCGGAGCTAAATAGACCCAGCTGGGACTGGAGGGAGGTAAGAGGACTTCTTCATCTTCTGTATACACTATATACAGCTATCTTTAGATAGCTGTATATATTGTATACTGGCCAAAGGGGTAACCTACACTGTCCAGCAGTGTAAGTTAACTCTTTCCTTGCAGGTACTACTACTCCCATCATGGAACAGTGTGTTCCATGCTGGGAGCAGTAGTACTACCTAAAAAAATAAAAATAAAAAGTGAAAAACACACTTTACATTTTTATTATTGTCGGCAAAATTTTTAGTGCTCTACCCGGACACATAATTTGATCCCTGTTTAAAAATTTATAAAAATGTTGTTACGAAAAATGGGCATTTTTATTGGTGTTTTTGCCGGAAAGAAAACAAGTGGAAACCTAGCCTAAAACTGCCACAGGGACAAATTTGGCTGTTTCCACACACCTGAAAAAATGCCAGAAAAAATGCCAGAAAAAATGCCAAAACCCAGGAAAAAGCTGTGGCAGTTTTACTGGCAGTTTTTCCTGGAATTTTTGCTGGTGGGGAAAAAACCTCAGTGGAATCCTTGCCTAAATATGATGGATGCCATTTAGTGCCGCCTGTCATGCATTTGGTGCCTTGTTAAAAAACAGCAACCGGATACTACCTAAACTTAGGCCAAATAAACATTCAATTTTCCTCTGTTGGCTAATGGGAATCTATGTATAGCTTAACATATATGCCAGAACCATTCAAAGTGCCTAGGGTAAATGTGCACATTGAACACACAGTGGAAACTTAGTAGCTGGATAGTTAAACTTTATTTCCTGGCGTTTTGTTTTCTTGGCACCTAGAGGACATGTTCTCAATTTACTGCTGTTGCCTTTGGAAATGGAGAGCACTAAAAAGACTTCTTATTTAATTTGAAACTTGGGGAGAAACCTATCAATGTGCATCAGGCAATTGCATCCCCTGTCTCTCCCATAGTGTAGTGTAGAACCGACTGATCACCAGGGCACTTGTCTTGTTGATACATGTTGTTTGATGATGTTTGTAAGGCTGGTTTCACAAAAGCGTAATACAGTTATATTTTTTGTGTCTGTATTACAGCTGTAGGTATTGGCCCAACTATGGATCTCATAACCTGATTTTAATGATTAAAGATTAAGCTCTTAATAAGTCTGTATGGTTTAAATTGATAAACTTCCGATTGGTGACAATGGTGATATTAATCGTCTTCATCTGGTTTTATGGTTGCTGACACAGATTGGCTCAGCTTGTAGGTAGGTACACAGTCCAGGCTTTCTCAGGCTCTCTCTCTCCTGCACATAACACATGCTAGGTCCTACCGCCTCTTCCTGTAATTCGTCCTTATCTAAGTGTTACCAGAGACATCTTCTCCTGACAACAGGCAGTGGACAGTAGATTGCATAGAAGTGAGACACGCAGTAGCAAAGACATTGGAGCTGCTTTTCTGTGGTAAGGAGTCACATTTGGTAATGGTGAAGGCATTTGCAAATATGTTAGAAATCACACTGGCTATCAAATTGAGGGTTATTTGAAATCACAGTGCCCATTTAATGGGACTATAAGGAGGAAGCTCTAATCGCCTAGAGCTGCAGAGATTGTTGGATAGCTGTTGAGTTATAAAAGCAATCTATAACTTTCCAGGGAGTTAATGTTGGTTCAAAACTTTTTTTTTTCTCAGCCAAGTGTCAAGGAGGATGGGCCTAAGCTGCTCAAGTGTCCCAACCTAGCATCCTTACTTGCTTTCTCCTTGACTGAATTACAAGGCTCTGTACATCAGTTAAAGAGGATCTGGTAGGTGAGGGCAAGTGAGGAGGCATGCTAGATTGGGATATTTGAGCAGCTCAGTCTTTCCTCCTTGATACCTGGCTGAAAAATAAAAAAGGCAGTTTTATGAGTTTGGCAGCCACCAGCAGCTTCAGGAAACATACAGTTTCGTTTTATACTTAAACCTATCAAATGGTGTCACAACTCCTAGCAGCAAGTACAGCTGACAGATTCCATTTAAGCATTACAAATTACAAACTGCTACCAAAAACTTTTTTTTTAAATGCTCAGCATTTTTTTTTACAACCATTCAAGTGTGTGTGAAGAAGGTCCTAGGTTAGGTTTACATAAGTAAAGTGCCTATATATCAGAAAAATAACAAAAAAGTTTATTATGGGGTACCCATATAGATGAACTTACTTCAGTACTTATTATTATTGTAATATTATTATTATATAATAATTATTATTATAGTCTTACTGTGGGAGATTTATCAATACCTGTGCAGAGGAAAAGTTGACCAGTTACCCATACCATCCAATCAGATTGCTACTTTTATTTTTCAAAAGTCTTTTTAAAAATGATAGACACAATCTGATTGGTTACTATGAGCAACTGGTCAACTTTTCCTCTGCACAGGTATTGATAAATCTCCCCCATTGTGACAAAATGTTGTCTTTTTCACTGCAATATTTATTTTATCTGTGGAACAACATAGTGTGGTCTACCCTTATACTGAATAAATAAGTCATACACTGCACTAATTTGAATCCTTATCAATATGTATGAAGATGATAAATTGTGTACAAGGAGCCTATGTGGAGGCATACTGTATGTAATTCCTGTGGATTTATGCTACAGAGATGTAGGCCCTCCATATGCTACCATATTGTGCTTCCATAAGGCACTGCATTTGGCTGGTATGAGACATAGCATTATCCAGAAAAATGCACCGTTGTTTTTTTTCCCCAAAAACATTATGTGACAGATGTTAGCTTGAAGTCAATAGGGTAATATTAAATAGTAACACACTACCTGCAATGTTTTTATTTTTTGTATTTTGGTTAATTGCAGTCTTTAAAAAAAAAAGCAGAATGCTTTTGGTGTGGCATTTTACCTATATATTTTTTTATTTGACATGACTAGATTAATTTAGGCATACACTCATAAACACAAGAAATAATGCACCCCAATGTGTACGAAACTGCAGCATGCAGTGACGTCTCAGGCATATATATGTAAATGGATACAGGTGTGGTGTGATTACATACTGGGTCTTGCCACAAGAGGGCATAAATGTGCTTCCATGCTGCCCTATAAAAAGGCTCTAAAAGTATACTTTTAGGTAGTGATTAGAGAGATTATTGACTGCTAGATATGCCTCTACTACACATTCAATGTGGGAGATTTATCAATGTCGGTGTGAGGTAGACATCATTTAAACCCTGTCAGTGCTTTCTATTTTTTGCATGTCTGTGCAAAAGTTATCAACTGTGCACAAGCTTGTTGATACAATTTGTGCAAACATAGACATTCCTTTATGTTTCTACCATCTGACACATTCGTACGGGTACTCCTCGGTGTTCTATATTTTCACAAAATCTGTTGCCTTTGCGCAAAGTTTTAACTTGTTGGGGACGGAGGGTGTACCTATACGCCCTCCTCCCACTCCCTTTCTATAACGCAGGGCCACGGCGTGGCCCCGCATCATAGCGGGCCGGGCCGGCCTCTAAGAATGTCCGGGACCCGTGGCTAATAGCGCACAGCACTCAAAGTTGAACGCCGCATCTAAAGTGAAAGTAAGACATTGCCGGTTAGCTCTGGGGGCTGTTTGGGATCGCCGCACTGAAATCGCGGCATACCGAACAGCTTACAGGACAGCAGGAGGGCCCCTACCTTCCTCCTCGGTGTCCGAACGCCAAATGACTGCTCAGTGCCTGAGATCCAGGCATGAGCAGTCAAGCGGCAGAATCATTGATCAATGGTTTCCTATGAGAAACCATTGAACAATGTAAAAGATCAGTTTGTGCAGTGTTATAGCCCCCTATGGGAGCTATAACATTGCAAAAAAAAAAAAGGGGGAAAAAAAGGGAATAAAGATCATTTAACCCCTTCCCTAATAAAAGTTGGAATCCCCCCCCTTTTCCCATAAAAAAACTGTGTAAATAAAAATAAACATATGTGGTATCGCCGTCTGAGGAAATGTCCGAATTATAAAAATATATTGTTAATTAAACCGCACAGTCAATGGCGTAGACGCAAAAGAATTCCAAAACCAAAAATAGCGTATTTTGGGTCACTTTTTATATCATGAACAAAATGAATAAAAAGCGATCAATAAGTCCGATCAATACAAAAATGGTCCCGCTAAAAACATCAGATCACGGCGCAAAAAATTAGCCCTCATACCGTCCCCTACACGGAAAAATTAAAAAGTTATAGGGGTCAGAAGATTTTAAATGTATACATTTTCCTGCATATAGTTATGATTTTTCCAGAAGTATGACAAAATCAAACCTATATAAGTAGGGTATCATTTTAATTGTATGAACCTACAGAATAAAGATAAGGTGTATATTTTACCGAAAAATGTTCTGCGTAGAAACGGAAGCCCCCAAAAGTTACAAAATGGCATTTTTTCTTCAATTTTGTCGCACAATGATTTTTTTTCCATTTCGCTGTAGATTTATGGGTAAAATGACTGATGTCATTACAAAGTAGAATTGGTGGTGCAAAAAATAAGCCATAATATGGATTTTTAGGTGCAAAAATAAAAGAGTTATGATTTTTTAAAGTTAAGGAGGATAAAACGAAAGTGCAAAAACGGGAAAACCCTCCGTCCCCAAGGTGTTAATATCTAGAGAAAAAATGCGCAATTAGTGTGTAAAGCATTTTTCTTTTTATGGTACACGAGCACGTAGAGAACATTGGAAAATATTCTGTCAAAAAAGATGCAAAGTCACTACGCAAATTTTTGCGCAAATAAATACACAAGATAAAGGGGTAAACTCAATGATAAATCTCAGCCAATGACATTTTGCCTAGTTGACAGATGACACCTTTATTACACACCCCTGTCTTTGCCTCTGTCAGACTGAAATTTGTGCTATAGTGCCCATTACTTGTGCTGCCATTGACAGCCAGCTTGTACTCCTACGCACTGGGACTGTATTGTCTTTAGTGACAAATCCAGGTTCTGTTTTGGATCTGATGACAGTTGGGTTTGTGTATGGCATCCTTGTTATTAGTGCTTCAGTCCTACTAAGGGTGATCACCCTTAGTAGTAATACGAGGGGCACTAACAGCTTAGTGATATGTGCAGGACATCCTGCGGCCACATGTGTTGTCTTTCACGGCAGGGCTTTCAACTGGCATTTTTCAGAAGGATAATGCTGGCCCACACACACAACACAACAAGGGTTTCCCAAGAATGTCTCCACCAGATTGCAATACTTCCTTGACATGTCTAGTCACCAGATGAGCATTTATGGGACCAGCCAGGACGCCAGCTTCAGCAACCTAGGAGTGTAAAGGCTGTTCTGCAGGCCCAGCTGCACGTCTGTGGGCAAATGTGCCGCAAAATGCCATACAAAACCTGCCTGGCTCCATGCCCAACTGTATCTTAGCTTGTATCCAGGCTAAGGCTGGGTTTACACACAATGGCCCAGATTTTTCATACAGTGTGAGAGAAAAAGTGGAGAGATTTTTTCACAGCAACCAATCACAGCTCAGCTAACGAGCTCTGGTAAAGTGAAAGCTGAACCCTGATTGGTTGCTAAGGAAAAATCACTCTACTTTTTCTCTCACACAGTTTGATAAATTTGGGCCAATATTTTAGTCTGTATTTTGATCAATATTTTTGCCAAAACTAACACATAAAAAAGCTATAATGGAAAGATTTGCAGCATTTTCTGTCTTTTGAACTCATTTCAAAATACTAACCAAGTGGTGGTCCAACAGGTTGCTAAAGCCTCCTTTTAATTTTGGTGTCCCAGTACATGAGTGGATCCTGTCAGGTAAACATTGCTTCAGTTACTTGCCCTACTGTTCGGGCGATGCCTTAATATTTTTTATAGTCTTTGCCTGTTGATGTGTAATGTTTTTCACAATATCTTTAATAAATGTAAAAGATATATGTTAGGAGTTATGATGCAGTATACCCATGTGACCCTGATCACTGAGTTATTCAGTGATAGGAGTTTGGAGAGCTTAAGTGCAGATCTCAGTGTGAGCTGCAGTGTGGAGAGAAGTCAGCAGGGGTGTGAGGGGATTCAAGGGAAACCAAAAGGAAATCTTCAAGCAAGCGACCACGCCATTCTGCAAGTGTTACCCGCCCAGGAGGAGTCGGAAATTTCTAGCTGTGGGCACAGGAGCCGGTGAGTTGACGGGACACACAGTGCCAGTCTGGGATAGATACAGTAGAAAGCCTCAGCAGCTGTATCTCAATGACTAGTTCATACCCTTGCGGTGTACCTGCAACAAGTAAAGCAAAGTGGGTGTAAAATACTCCAGTTCCAGCAAGTCTAAATGGGTCCCAAGGGTTACTCCTCTGCTCTAATCTTCACTGTGAGGACTTTAACAACTACTCCTGCCTCAGTAAAGACAGTTATGCGTAAACTGGCATTGGTGTATCCCACGCCCGGCCCAGGAGAAGCTGTTGTATCTTCAGACGTGTAGGTTAACGGTGCCCTGACAAAGTGACGCATCCAACCATCCGGAGTCACGAACAGGACCCATACACCCTGCACCCCAGTCAGTAGCAGTAGTGCGCTGCCACATAATTGTACGGTTTTCACCAATAAACTTAAAAATTTTCTCTACTATTGTAATACATTTCTTAAATCATCATTACAGTCACACATATAATGTTTCACTCAATTCCAACAACTCCTTCTTGGTGCATTATTACAGTGAGTGTATTTTAACATTCATATCAGGCCAGACAGGATCAATACCACCTGATAAAGAATTCCTGTTGTAGATCACTGGGGAAATTTATCTTTAGTGGTAGAGCACTTTTGTTTTCTATATTAGACGCAAATTTTGTGCCTTTTCACATGGTGGAGATGTAGTAGAACAAACTGTGATTTGCAGTGGTAACATATTCAACAACTGCGCCTTTTTACATTTAGGCAGAGATTTTTGTACAATGCATCACATTTTAACAAAAGTCTACACCATGATTTTGCTAGCTTAGAAAAAGGGCAACAACATTTTTGCATGAGATAGTAAGGGTATGTGAACGTGTGCATAATTTATCATACTGTGCATGCCTATTACCTATTAGATAAATTTGGTGCAAGAACACCAAAAAAAAAAAACAAACAAAAAAAAAAAACACAGCTTATAACTATCATGTCACCCACTTTACCAGTGATAAATCCCCACCACTGTCTTTACACCTTTAGCTAGTATAAATAAATGTACTATGAAAGGTTAAATAACAATCCTACTTTGGAGCACAATCTGTGTAATGTACTGCATTTGGTATTAACCACTTAAGGACCCAGGGCGTACCTGTATGTCCGTAGTAATTACGGTCCCTGACGCTCACCGGGTGGGGATCGGGATTCCTGCTGAAATCATTCAGCAGGCACCCAGTGCAGACCCCCCCCCATGTCGGCCGCAAATCGCCGGTCAATTCAGCGGGCAGCGATGACGTGCGACTCCCTGGTGCGGCCATCCTACAGGAGCCGGTGAGTTGTTGCCTAGCAACATCTGGAGGGCTACAGTTTGGAGACCTCTATACAGTAGTCTCTAAACTGTAGCCCTCCAGATGGTGCAAAACTACAACTTCCAACATGCCCAGACAGCTGTTTGCTGTTCGGGCATGCTGGGACTTGTAGTTTTGCAAGAATTAGAGGGGTACAGTTTGGAGATCACTGTGCAATGGTCTCTACACTGTGGCCCTCTAGATCTTGCAAAACTACAACTCCTAGCATGCCCACACAGCAGTTTGCTGTCTGGGCATGCTGGGATTTGTAGTTTTGCAACATCTGGAGGGCCACAGTTTGGAGATCACTGTGCGGTGGTTTCTAACCCGTGAACCTCTAAATCTCGCAAAACTACAACTCCCAACATGCACAAAAAGCAAACAGCTGTCTCTCCATGCTGGGAGGTGTAGTTGCATACCTCCAGCTGTTGCATAGCTACATCTCACAGCATGCCCATTGGCAATCAGTACATGCTGGGAGTTGTAGTTTTGCAATAGCTGGAGGCACACTGGTTGGAAAATACTGAGTTAGTTAACAGAACCTAACTGAAGGTTTTCCAGCCCGTGTGCCTCCAGCTGTTGCAAAAGAACAACTCCCAGCAGCTTCAAGTTTGAGCTGCGGCAAATTTGCCACTGCAGCGCAAACTCCTAGCGGGAAACTCACCGTAAACCCGCCCGTGTGAATGTACCCTAAAAACACTACACCACATTACACATAATAAAGGGTAAAACACTACATATACACATCCCCCAATATAAATGAAAAACATAGCGTACGGCAGTGTTTCCAAAATGGAGCCTCCAGCTGTTGCAAAACAACAGCTCCCAGCATTTCCGGACAGCCACTGACTGTCCAGGCATGCTGGGAGTTTAGCAACAGCTGGAGACACCCTGTGTGGGAATCACTGGCGTAGAATACACCTATGTCCATCCCTATGCAATCCCTAATTTAGTCCTTAAATGTGCATGGTGTTCTCTCAATTTGTAGCCCTGTTGTATTTCAAGGAAACAGTTTAGGGCCACATATGGGGTATTTACGCACTCGGGAGAAATTGCACTGCAAATTTTGGTGGTGCACTACAAAATTAAATTTTTACACTAACATGCGAGTGTTGCCCCATTCTTTTTATTTTCACAAGGAGTAAAAGGAAAAAAAGACCCCAAAATTTATAACGTAATTTCTCCTGAGTATGGAAATACCCCATATGTGGACGTAAAATGCTCCGCGGACGCACAACAAGGCTCAGGAGTGAGAGCGCATTATGTACATTTTGAGGCCTAAATTGGTGATTTGCACAGGGGTGGCTGACTTTACAGCGGTTCTGACATAAACACAAAAAAATAAATCTGTCAAATGCCAGTGGGGTGTAAATGCTCATTGAACCCCTTATAATATTCTGTGAGGGGTGTAGTTTCCAAAATGGGATCACATGTGGGGGGGGGGTCCACTGTTCTGGCACCATGGGGGCTTTGTAAATGCACATGGCCCCCCAAGTTCCATTCCAAACAATTTCTCTCTCCAAAAGCTCAATGGCGATCCTTCTCTCCTGAGCATAGTAGTGCGCCAGCAAAGCGCTTGTCGTCCACATATATGGTATTTCCATACTCAGAAGAAATGGTGTTACAAATTTTGGGGGTCATTTATGGGGTATTTCTAATATGAAGGCCCTTTAAATCCACTTCAAAACTGAACTGGTCCCTGAAAAATTCCGATTTTGAAAATTTTGTGAAAATTTGGAAAATTGCTGCTGAACTTTGAAGCCCTCTGATGTCTTCCAAAAGTAAAAACCTGTGAACTTTATGATGCCTACATAATGTGAATCAATATATAATTTATTTGGTATGTCTATTTTCCTTAAAAGCAGTGCAAGTTAGAAAAATGCTAAATGTCCAAATTTTTCATAACATTTTGGAATTTTTCACTAAGAAATTATGCAAGTATCGACGAAAATTTACCATGTTAAAGTACAGTAGAATATGTCACGAAAAAAAACAATCTCAGAATTAAATTCATAAGTAAAAGCATCCCAGAGTTATTAATGCTTAAAGTGACAGTGGTCAGATGTGCAAAAAATGCTCCTGTCCTTAAGGTGAAAATGGGCTGGGTCCTTAAAGGGGTACTCCGGCGCTTAGACATCTTATCCCCTATCCAAAGGGACAGCTGTCACGCCCCCTCCCATAGGCTTGCATTGAAGGCGGAGCCTGACATCACACGGGGCGGAGGCGTGACGTCACACGCCGCCTGCCCCGTGGTCGCCGGTAATCAGACGCGGAGCGAACATGCTCCGGGGACTGATTTTAACTGGAGTGCTGTGTGAAAGATCACGGGGGTCCCCAGTGACGGGACCCCCGCGATCAGGCATCTTATCCCCTATCCTTTGGATAGGGGATAAGATGTCTGAGCGTCGGAGTAACCCTTTAAGGGATTAAGCACGGATATCATCACTTAGTTCAGTAGATGCTTCTTCTCATTCTAATCACTGGGAAATGACATATATTAAAAGGATATTCTTGGCTTTAGAAATTTCACATGTTGCTGGATGACTATGAAAAATAAACAATACTTACCTACCATGGTTTCCGACAGCCTCTGGTCTGGTTCCCCACTTGTAGCTGCTTCTAAGATCAGGTGTCAGAGCAGGGCTGGCTAGCTCAACCAATCACTGACAAAATTGAGATTACATAAGGAGGAGCCCAGCTGGCTCCGGGTGCAAATAGTGCATTCTCAGCTACTGACTCCATGCCATGAGAGTGCTGTACTTGTACCAAGACTTTCCACAAGTTCCTGACAACATAGCTATACATGCATAGCTTTGGCGCCATGAGGTTAAATCTGCTGTCGCTTTCACATCATTTCCAGTTGCAATGATTTACTGTCTGCTCTCTTGAGATCTGTGTTATGTCCATTTACTTCCTGACATAGTAGCGCTTCTTGTTACTGCTGAACTCAAGTGCAATAGGGGAACATTGGCATAAGCTGTTCCATTCCTTCATCATGCAGCTGTTTCATGACAGATATCTTAGTCAGTCTATACTTGAAGCTTCCTTGTGGGAATAAGTCTCTATTGACAGTGTCATGTTGTAGAGTGTGATATGAAGGGGAATAGAAAATGCAATTATTGGTGGAAAGAGTTGACATGATCCCTTATGGTGCTTGCCTTATAATTAAATATATCCGGCTAGTTTTAGATGAATCAGATGTTTTTAATATAATCAGAATAAAGTAATCTAGATAGCTTTTTACTACTATCCTACATAGACTAAAAATGTTAACATAAACCTGCTCAATCCAGATTGGATAGCACATCCAGAAAACCTACATTTTATTTTTTTTTACCAATTATTTTGTGCGTCAGTTGTTGAAAACTCTTTTCCATTGATCTTAAAGGAACTATGCAGTTGTGAGCTTAAAAATTATATAGAAGTTGATATCTATAGTTCTATGTGCTATATCTATGTGCTATTTATTTTCCTCCATACTGGCTAATTGGCTGATTTATAGCTCAGCTCCATAAAGGCAGACCTGTGATCTGTGACTAAAGCTTAGCTACAGTGCCTACAGGAAGACTGGGTAGTCCGGACACGCCTCCTGTCACGTTATTGGTTCAGGCTGCTGCTCTTTCACCACCCACTACAGCTCTGCCTCCTCAGATTGGCTGCTGTGTGACAAGGGTATCAAGAGACGAGTTCAATTACAGCAAGGCCAGACTGACTATAACAGAATAACTACTAACTGGAAACCAGATTGAAGGGGATACGGCACTTGCAGGACTAGGGCAGTGTGTAGGAGCGGGGAATGGTGTTAGTGCAGATGAAGCAAAGTTTGGATGCCGGCGGTGCACCTCAGCATGAGCAACAAAGTAAAGCGAAATAGAATCCAAACGAGATTGCACTCACCATCCTCGGACTTTATTCAACAAAGTGTAGGCATATACAGGCGGAGGCAGGGGCACACCGGGACAAGTTAGCAAGTTGTTTCGCACTAGTTTGCACTTCTTCTGGCCGTAGTGTCAGAAGAAGCGCAAACTAGTGCAAAACAATTTGCCAACTTGTCCCGGTGTGCCCCTGCCTCCGCCTGTATATGCCCACACTTTCTTGATTAAAGTTCGTGGATGGTGAGTGCAATCTTGTTTGGATTCTATTTTGCTTTAGAATAACTACTAATACACCAGTGATAAAAAGGGATATGAGGCTTAGTTAGAGAAAGAATGAAGAGTTATTTTAGTTTAAAACAATCCTGTGTGGTTGACTAAATGAAAAGGTTCTCAAAGAAAACAAATGAAAATGGATACAGAAGTAATCTTTTTGGCATCCCTTTTTATCCCATAAAAATATATATGATTTATCAAACAATCTATACAGTAAAACTTGTGAAATGAGGCCTTCACTTGCTGCATAGATTTACTGTATGAAAAGACTATGGTTAGTACTGTGCACTCTTCAAATGGCTCCCAAATATTCATGGTTCCTTACTGTACGACCAGAAGTACACAGAAGAGAAACAATCAGGGTATAGAGCACGCTGTACTCAGTACTCGTAATCCACACGGTTTGGCAACGTAGTTTTGTAATCCACTTGGCATGGCACAGTAGTTCTGTAATCCACTCATGTTGGCACAATATTTTTGTAATGCACTTGTCTTGGTACAATAATTTTCAAGGGTTTTGTAACCTCTGCTAAATAAGCACTGGCACAGTGTATGGCCACATTAGCCTCTGTGATGTGGCAGTCAGGAAAAGTTAAGGGCCTTACAAAGATTGTGGCTCTGGTGTTCTATCTTTGTCTGGGGGTGAGGATACTTAAAGAAGCACTATAGGGTGGCATATGACATGAACACTCACATTATCTTGTACATGGGCCTTTTGTACTGAACACAACTCTTTGTATATGTAGTGTTCCGTTGACCTGTTAGCAATTTACAACATCCAGGAAGTAGCATGGGCATTATTATAACTTTTTAGATGTAAGTGATAAGCAGGACAAGTTATTAAAATACTGCTAGTAGTACTATATGTCCCCACTGCTTGATAAATACCTCCTTGCTGATAAGGTATTAAAGCACAGTACTACTAGGGACCACAGATTTCCCAGGACAGATTCAGATTTATTCCCCTGAAAATCTTAATAATAAAGTGCGGTTTTGATCCCTTTACACTGCTAATAACTTAGATTGTTGCATTAAGGAAAATGAGGCCTCCTGAGCATCTAGAAGTAGCAAAGGGCAGCTTTTATAGCTCACATTTAAGAAATATCCTTTTTGCCTTCAAAATAGATGCAGTAAACTGTAATAAATAGTTCACGGGAACTGCTAGCTAACAACTTTGTGTCTTATCTAGAGCGTTTTCAGAAAATGCATTAAAAACATTTAAAAGTGATCCTCATTTGGTTACATTATACCTGTTAGAAAATACAATACAATCTGAGAGGCACATTAAAATAATGTCTGGTAAGCTATAAGATACTGTCATAGTGACGCATTTAAGTAAATGGAAGAAGCTCTCTTCTTGTCACGCAGAAGTGTTTTGGCTCTAAAGATGCTACCTGGTTTGTAGAACAGCTAGGTTGAAAGGAATGAAGGACCAGCATGCTATTTTTTGTGTTGCAAAATTATAGTTTTTGTTATTTATACATGTACTTTATAATTCTGGACAGTTTGGTATTACTTAAAATTTTACATGGCGTCGTTCAGAAGTCTGCTAGTTAGCTGTATGATTGTTGTATGATTGCCCTTTATTTTTTTCCCTAAAGAGATTACTATTAGTCAATAAGAATTGATTAAACTATTTGTGGGCTCAGAATTGTTAAACATATGAATTATGTCATACGTTAAAGCATAGCTTAAATATATGATATAAATAGACAAATCATGAACACATGTACATTAGTAACAAATAACCAAAAGTTTTTTGGGAGAAAACACTGAATACTAACTTCTTAGCCTCAGGTACCGCTCCTCTGATGTCTGCTGCACTCCATTTCCTGGTGCCAATAAGTCAGAGTTCTGCTCAGCCAATCACTCTGGTCAATCACTTTGGCCAGTGATTGGCTCAGCGGCGCTGTGTCACACAGACACAGTGGGGGAGATTCTCAAAAACTACTGTTATTTCTGTTCTAGCGATATTATTCACACCTTTTTTTTTCTCCTCACATTTTTAAAGGTCTTTTGTGCTGCTTTGAAAATATGAAAATATGGGAAAAAAATTTATTTGCCACTTTTGTTTGTTTTTTCGGGCCAATTTTTTTTGGGTTGGAGACATATTGGATTTGTTTTAGACAAAATTGCAGATTTTTGCGCCAAATTTTATATCCCAGAAAATTTTGGCAGAAACATCTCACAAAATATTCCATGGTTACTAGTGCCCAGACAAGTGATAACTGTATAAATAAAACATTTCTGAGCTGAGTGCAGGTGCAGTGACCAAGAAAAAAAAAATGTTAATACATTTTTTCAATAATAATAATTTCTTATTTTAAGAATGACTTAAAAAAAAAAAAAAACACAAAGAAAAAAAAAGCAATAAAACTACAACCGTTTCTGTGAAGCTGGTGTGAATTTTTTAATGTAAACTGGACCCTCACCACTTTGAAAATATCATGTAAAGCAGACAATATACATGGACACGCCCACTTTTGCAAAACTGACGTAAACAGTGTAAACCGCGGCACAAAGCTCTGGTGACTTTCATATCCTGGTGCTGGGGCCCAGTACATCACATTGCTGTTCAGACAATCACTAGCCGCAGTGGTGGCTTGCCTCAGCCAGGGATTGGGCTTCAGCACCAGGAAGTGGAACATAGCAGAATCCTGGGTAGTAATACAGATGGCTACGGAGACCAAGTGAGAGGTAAGTAAAGTTATTTATGTATTTTCTGCCAGCCTTGTCATGTTTTTTTTTTTTTTTTTAATCTTTTTACTGAATATCCCATTTAATGAAGACGGACCAGTAAAGGGGTCACATAGGGCAAATAAAAATTTGAAAAGATGAAAGGGTGGCGGGAAGGTGACTATGTACAGTCATGGCTGTAAATGTTGGCACCCCTGACATTTTTCAAGAAAATGAAGTACATCATTCTACTGTTTACCGAAATCGGAATGAGGCCTACAAAGAAAAGAACACAGTACCTAAAGTGAAATATGGTGGAGGTTCAATTATGTTGTAGGGTTGTTTTGCTGCCTCTGCCACTGGGTGCCTTGAATGTGTGCAAGGCTCATGAAATTGGAAGATTACCAATGGATTTTAGGTCGCACTGTACTGCCCAGTGCCAGAAAGCTGGGTTTGCATCCAAGATATTGGGTATTCCAGCAGGACAATGACCCCAAACATATGCCAAAAAGCACCCAGAAATGAATGGCAACAAAGCGCTGGAGAGTTCTGAAGTGGCCAGCAATGAGTTCAGATCTAAATCCCATTGAACACGTGTGGAGAGATCTTAAAATTGCTGTTGGTGTCCTTCCAATAAGAGAGACCTGGAGCAGTTTGCAAAGGAAGAGTGGTCCAACATTCTGAGAGGTGTAAGAAGCTTATTGATGGTTATAGGAAGCCACTGATTTCAGTAATTTTTTCCAAAGGGTGTGCAACCAAATATTAAGTTAAGGGTGCCAATAATTTTGCCCAGCCCATTTTTGGAGTTTGGTGTGACATTATGTCCAATCTGCTTTTTCCCCTCCCTTTTTTTGTTTAGTTCCAATACACACAAAGGGAATAAACATATGTATTGCAAAATGTGTTACTGCAATCCTTTTCTGTGAGAAATACTTCATTTTCTAGAAACATTTCAGGGGTGCCAACATTTATGGCCATTACTGTATGTGGAAACAACATCTTCGGCTTACATTGCTATCTGAGAAAAAAAACATCCTTCATTCATATGATGAAGTAGGGGATTTCTATAGCCTAGTGATTACCCTCTGTTGGGCCATCAGAAAGTGTCTTCCAGATGGAAAAGATCAAAATCAGTTATAATAATAGTGGGACAATCTCTGGAAGATTGCTAATATGTGTATTCTACAGTGAGTTATAGCAAGGCATTCCATTATGTCTTCCAAAAGGTTTTGGATAACTCGACATGCCCACAGATATGGACCTATATGGAGATTAGATCCCTGAACTGTAAAGGATATCCAGCAAAGATCAGTAAATGAGGGGAAAATCTGATGTATCTAGAAAACACAAGACTCCACTGAGATTACAGTGTTAAAGGGGTACTCCAGCACTAAACATCTTATCCCCTATCAAACGGATAGGGGATAAGATGTTAGAGTGCGGGGATCCTGCCGCTGGGGTACCCCGGGATCTCTCCTGCAGCACCCCCGTTTTTCAGCTTCACAGAGCGAGGATTGCCCAGTGGCTGATGATGGGTGGTGCAAGGAACAGAGTATCATGATGTCACGGCTCCGCCCCCTCGTGCCGTCACACCCCTCCCCCTCAGTGCAAGTCTACTTGCATTGAGGGGGCGTGGCATCATGATGGGGCGGAGCCGTGACGTCACAGATCCTCGCTCTGTGCAGCTGAAAAACGGGGGTGCTGCAGGAGAGATCGCGGGGGTCCCCAGCGGCGGGATCCCCGCAATCTAACATCTTATCCCCTATCCTTTTGATAGGGGAAGATAAATAGCGCTGGAATACCCCTTTAAAATCAGTATCTTGCAATTGGCAGGAGATTAAAATGTTGTTCTCTTTCCCAAACAGTGTAAGATGGCATTCTCTTATTGTTCTCTATCTTCCATAGTGGAGCTGAGACCATAGTGCTTAACTGCTCAAAAGAAGTCAGAGATCTAGATCATGATAAAGTAGAAGATAAAGAATAGTAAAAGCTTCTAAGACGGTTATATGTGAGGCATTACAACCCTAATGGTGGATCTAATGAAAAAATATTACAGTAGGGTTTAACCCCAGTTTTTTTACCATGTGTCTAATCTGCAGTTATGTAATGTCAGAGAAATTTAATGGGTAATCTCATTAAAAACATTTTTTTTTAATTAAATAGATTATGTAAAAATAATTTTTTTTTAAATATATTTTATTTCAAAAAAATCATGTTATACATGTTTTTTTTTACATTTGAAAACCTGGCCACTAGGTGTCACCATATATGACTCAGGATTACTCCCCCCCCCCCCCTGACGTTGATCACGTTCGGACGAACGCTGGCCGGGCAGCGTGGCACAGCGTGGTCCGGAATGCGCATTCACATGAATGAGGAGAAGGAGATACAGGGGGGTGGGGATATTAAAATTTTGCGCGCCTATACAGGCAGAGAGCGAGCACAGCTCCCCGCCCCCCTGCATCTCCCTCTACTCATTCAATGAAGCGAGCCACGGCCAGGCTTCAGATGACGTCGCGCCTGCTGGGGCCGCCCACTTCCTGCCCTCCGCAGAGAGCTCTACTCTGAGCTACCGAAGCTGATCTAAAAAAGGTATTTTTATGGGGATTTTTGATAAAAATAAATACAGGGATAGATGTAGTTAGTGTCAGGGACAGTTTTGGAGGGGGTTTAGGGAAATTTAAGTTAGTGATAGCTACTCTTTAAAGGACATGTCCGGTGCTCACTTTTCTTATTGTATCCGTTCTGGGCTGCAAAAAAAAAGAAAATAAGCTTTCTCTTGCCTGCCTACGCTCCCCCGGTGCTCCGGTACAGGCGTTCGGTCCCCAGCTGTATTCTTCTTACTTCCTGTTAGCCCGATACGTCACACGGAGCTTCAGCCTATCATTGGCCGAGGCGGGACATCGCTGCGGCCGGTGATAGGTTGAAGCTCTGTGTGACGTGCCGGGCTAACAGGAAGTAAGAAGAATACAGCCCGGGGACCGAACACCTGTACTGAAGCATCGGGGGAGCCTAGGCAGGTAAGAGAAAATTTGTTTTATTTCATTTTTCAGCCCGGAACGGATAAAATGACAAAAGTGAGCACCGGACATCTCCTTTAAAGAATCTGGCTTTTTTCAGAAGTGAAGCATAATTCAAAGCTTTACTAAGGTCTCATGGTTAAGTAAGGCTGATGCATGTCTGACTTATACCCTATACCTTTTGGATGTATACCTTGAGATTTCTTTAAGGAATTACCGAAGTCTAATGGAGACCCCAGTTCTCGATTGTGCTGCCAACACGTGCACACACTGGGTTGTTCTAGCGTCCATTTAAGTAAATCATTTTTGTCCGCACATCCCCTGTTTAGAGAGCGATGTGTGGCCGATAACTATAATTCTATAGGTCGCACAGAAGATTTGATCAGCCGACAAACATTTTCTTGTTCGGCGGCTGATTGCTGCCATTATATGGCGCCAATAGTAGTCTTTTATTTTTAACTGTACCTCCATACTTTGTTCGAATAATAAAAAGGTGTGATATTCTGATGACATTATTTCAATAAGAGATTAATTACTTTGTAAAATGGTCTCCTTTAGAGACATTGAGGGGAATTTATCAAGCAATTTAGACACCTTTTTTTGTCTAAATTTGTTGCAGGAAAAGTCGCAGGCTGGTTCCATGCGACTTTTCTTCCGACATTTTATTCAGAACATTTAATTTTTATTTCCACAAAGTGATCTGATTTAGATCATATTGTGCAGGGATAACTAATTAATCATGTGCGACTTTTCTGCGAAAAGTATTAGGTCCATACGACATTTAATACAATTGTCGCACTGCTCGCCACTGCTCAGCGATATTTAAGCAGAGCAGTTCAGCGAGCATTCATCAATGTCTATGATGGCGCACTGACCCCACTTTGCCCGCAACTAAAACCAAGTTTACTTTTGATAAATGCCCCTCATCATATGGTGTCACCTCCATGCAGACTCTGTGCATAATACTTTTGGTGGGAAAATTTAGTTTTTCACCTATAATAAAAAAGTGATCACTCATGGAGCGTTATAGGTGCCTTTATCATATGTATTCCAATTTGTATTACAGTATATTGTCTACTTACGCTAACATATGTGTCTACTAATTTCAGTTTTACCTTGAGGTGGCAAAATGTATCCAAGTCAACATCCCGGATAATATGCTAGATACGACAGGACGCCTAAGTGCTTTTAATCCGGTGTTCTCTGACTCTAGACTAAGAGCTTTATAAATACTTTATAAATAATGTACCATTGTGATGAATTTATTTTATTGCTCTTAGCTGGCAGCAAAAGAGTTAGCAAATTCTGAAGTGTCTTCAAACTTATGTATTATTCAAAACAAAGCACAGTAAATCCCCCGAGTTGCTCATTAGGGGGTCTCCGAATCTGCTAGGACTGCTGTTCTTCAGCCATGCACGCAGAGAATAACTTTGATCCAAGCTTCATTACCACTTGGAGTATGGTACCACTAGACAGTGGGATAATTGGTCCTTAGGGAATTGGAAGGATAAGGTCACAGTGGCTCCTTAATTTGCTAAAAAAACAAAAACAAACCCATCTGGCTGTTTATCTTAGCGGGATAGGAGACAAAACTTGTTTTTTTTTGTGGTGGAGCTAAAATCTGAGTAATAGTTAAAGGGGTATTCCATCCCTGGAACATTTTTTTAAGTGAGTCAGGGTGCTAGTGGTGAAAAGTCCAGGAACTGTTGCAACAGCAATGATGGGGGATCCGGTATTGTGGAAGTTCTGTGGACCTCCTCAGAATGCTGACCTCAGCTAGTCCTGGTACAATGCAGAGCTGCCAAACAATGCGCCACTCGAAGATGTCAGGCAGGAGCAAGCAATAGCAGAGACATTCTGCAATTAGGAGGGGCAAGTGTATAGAATTAGGGTTAGGGGTGACTGTACCCTACTCCTACCCCTGAACCCAAATCATCAACCCCTAACCCCCAACCCTTCACACAAACCCCTAATCCTAAAGTGTAAACCCGTACCTTAACATGTAACCCTGAAACCTAGCCCTAAGGCTATGTTTACACGGTTGAATGTCCGCACAGAAAATTTCCATGCAGATATTCCACCGACAGCGGAGCATCGGCAGAACATGCCAGCGCTAGGACTGTTCAGAAATGCTGCGTCTTACAGATGGCAATATATTTCGGTGCAGACTTTGCAGAAAGAAAGAAGACGTGACTATTCATCATGCGGACATTGGAATCTGTACTTCTGTGGAACTCTGCACGAAAATTTCATTGTTCATCTCATTCTATGCACTGTTGACCCTCAATGCGAGGTGGGCACTAGGTGGGCAGAGCAGTACATTTAGCATAAAAACGATTAGCAGAATGGCTCTCTTATCGCTTGCTTCTGCCTTTGAGTGATAAAATGTTTGGCAAACAGCAGGGTTGGGCGTGTGTGATGGCACCTGTGTAGTACCAGGGCCAGGACCAGCTTGGCTCTTGTCAATGGAAGTGACTCAGGTCCAGCATTCTGAGAGGGTACACAGAACCTTCACGACATTTGTCAGAAGAGTGTGTTTTCTTATTTTTTAAGCACCATAACTCAATTTTAATTAATTTTTCCTGGGGCAGATACACTCCTTTAAACAGGACCTGTTATCTTTTCTGACCTAAAAGAGGAGAAGGGAGCGCTCCATAGTGTAATATAATCTGGAAAAAGGGTAAAACGCTTGGGAAAGGTTTGCGCTTACCCCCCTTGGTTTTGCACGCCATACACAACAATGGAAAAGAATGTTTCACAAAGGGATCCTTCTGCAGCCCTCCTGCCCAGGCAGACAAATACAAGGTAGAGACAGCTTCAATGGAAGTAAGCAGGGTGACAGACACTGAATGGATCAAACTGGATGCGGATACAAAGGGAAACTTTAATGGACCAGCATGCAATGCATTTCCCAGCTCACAGACCACTTCTTCAGGCATCACCATGCTTAATTCTGGACCCCTGTACAGTAAATAGGGGTGCGCTCTGCATCACTGTATACTCTACCCTGCTGGAAGAGGTAAATAGTGATGTTTTGCATCACTACTTGCCTTTTTACACTCTTTGAGTTGGGTGCGTATTTATTATGCACAGCAGGCCAGGTTTTTCCTAGTCTGCTGTGCCAATGTGTGTGACAGTCTATGTCAAAAACTAACATTAACTGGCATGTATCAAGAGGTGCACACCTCTTACGTAAAATGGGTGCAACAGGTGAACAAACATGTGCCACATTGCACCCAAACTGGCCTGGTAATACCTTACCCCCTAAATTAAACAATAGGTAATTTTTTGATGACACATTCCATTGAAGGGTAATGTGTAAATCCATATTTAGTTCCCCAAAAATCTGTGCCAAAATAGAAGCAAAAAAATTCAATGCAATTTCCTTTTAAGAAAAATATACCTTCACCTTTATGTTTTCATATACTATGCTGAACTACACCTATACAACTGATAGCCTTACCATGTATGCACAGATATGTACACCTCTGTGCTCCCATTTAGGGACAGGTCATTTATACTTTGAAACTCACAATTAAAAGTGCAGAAGAAACAAAACATAAAAGGTTTGTGACCTGAAAATTTAGGGTAATATTGTCTTTTCTGATAACTCCATTTTACTTGTGGGGACTCATTCTGTAAATAATGATCTTTTATCTTAATGCACCTGTTTGTCCTGGTAGACCAGCAGGTTTATAGACACCCCATGCGGTTTGTTGTTTGAATTACACTGCTCATGATAGAACATCGTGCTGGTTAACCTGCAGCTGGAGAACAGAGATTATAACTTTGATTACTGTTAGCACCACGAGAGCTGTGTAACCTGTGGAAGGACATGCTATCTGTAATCGTGTCTGACATTTACCCTGAAAACTGGCATTACCTTACAAGTTAAAGGGCCACAAAAAGTAAAGTTTCGTTTAGAGTAGACAACATTTAATTATACAGTAAATGAATATGATATACTAGTCACTAGGTATAGACAGGACTGTAATGCCACCACTCTATACACATTATACACTGTATTTGTTGTATTCCCAACCTCCAATCTCAATATCCCAAAACTGACAAAATAGTCTTTTTTTCTAAGGCCTTGTGCCCCATATGTGATGTTGATAATGGAACAGAATATAGTACAAAATTAGATTCTTTATTGTCTACAAAGGTCATCCATTTTATTAATGTCTGAGAAGCCTTTAACACTACTTGGTTTATATATTTTATTATAAAAGTAAAATAACAATCAGAGGCATGTGGCCTGTTTTGATCATAGGTCAAGTGGGTGTTAAGGTTTTTCTATTACCTTGGTTAATGGGACTCAGAAAACTGAAGTGCAAACAAATAGAAAGTACATCTTACAGTAGTCACAGTTATTTAGAGTGGATACTGTTATGTCACTATACATGTACTTCATTCAATTTCTAAGAGTGCCTACTTGTAACATGCAGTATGTCTTTCGACCGTGTATTGCCTCTAAGCTCCTTATTGAGTCAAGGCTTAAGAGGTACTATCTGAAGTTACTTATTTTTATATCCTCAGATGAGTACCCCAAAAAGTGGTTAATAACAACTTTGAAGGCAGTTACCACGTTCCCCTGTTTACTAAGAGGGTCCTCCTGTAACTAGATGATCACATTTGGCCCCACTGCTGAGGGACCATCTCATAAGCAGTCATGGCTGGGGATGCTGCTCCTTATGTATTTTTTCCCCATATATACATATATATATATATATATATATATATATATATATATATATAACCTCTGTGGAGTTGGCTGCATTATCTGAAATGTCCAGTAGATGGCGGATGGAGACCACAAATTAACTAGTATGCTGTTAATAAAGACTGGAGCTCTGATCACATGATTAGCAACCTTTTCATGAAAGATGATGCTGATTGGTGGAGACTTTGGTCACATGATTGTGACATCACACAGGTCCTGTGACCTGAGGATTTGTTCAGACGACCACAAGCTTAGCCAGAGAAAAGACGTGTTTCTAGCTGTGAGAGACTGCACCACAGAGACAGCACCTAGCTGAGAGAACTTGCTTCACACAGGACCACTGTAGCTGAGAGAGAGAGACCTGCTGGCAGAGACAAGCACTGAGATCAGACCTCTGGTGAATACAGTGATAGGAGACTGCTGCTGGACTGATATAGTTAATGGTGTTGTGAGGGTAAGCCTAAAGCCTCTTCCCTGTTCCACCACAGGGCATCTGTCTCCTTACTCAAAGTAAAGACTCAGAGGTCCAGTGGCGGATATTACACAGCACAGGCTGCTTCAGTGATGCTGCGGAGCAGGACTTATAAGGGCCCCAACACTCCTATGTGCACCAATGGCCATTAGGGCGAAGATAAGGGGGTGGGCCGCAGGTATGCTAGTGGGTGGGTGGGTGAGGAAAATCCACATTGCATTCCTATCTGTGTTAAACTGTTATATTATCCTATGTATGTTGTTCATTTGCTACTTACTGTATAAAGTTAGTTCACATTAGGCTGTGTCAGTCTCATTGTACCAAGTATGTTCCCAGTGGGACCCCACATCTCTACCCTGAATGCTCCACTGGGTGGAGGCACTGCTGCAGACATGTACCCCAGCTCCCAGATAGCGGAGGCTCAGGATCTGCCTGTTGGGCATAATGTGGTAGCTAGGGAAAGGGACCCCAGAGACACTAGGGGGCGTACCCAAAAACCTGCTATATATATATATATATATATATATATATATATATATATATATATATATTTGCTTCTTACAGCCTGCGCCCTCTGTAAGTCTATGCAGCGTGCATCCATGTGGATCTGTTTCTCTACAGTTTGGGCACTTTTTTCTCCTCTAGGCTCCCATTTGTTAGCAGTCAGTAACTGTAGTTTTGACATCCAGTATGCCGTAAGGGCCTAGAGAGTCATCTCAATTCTCAATGGGGAGTCTCAGCTTTATAGGTCATTGAGAGCAGTGGTGACTGCCCCTTATAAAAATACAACAACTCCTGTAAAAAAGAAGCCTTAATGCAATTATGTTGGTGGAGAAAATAAAAACTTCAAAAGCGGAATTAGTAAAAATGAAAATTTCACTGTCAAGAAGTGGTTAATAGTTTACTGCAGTATCTTTATGAACAGGAGAACTTCTAGATGCAGAGAACCATATACTGATATGAGAATATGATACTAATGCCATGTAGGAAGGAAGGGTGATTCTATCCAGCATTTATCCTGTTGACTTTATACTTTTCTTTCACTAATGGATCTCATGTATCATAACCTTAGCCTCTTACTTGTTCCCTTTTTACAACATCTTTTCATTTCTGCCTCCTCCTTTTTACACTTTCCCTTTTTCCTTTCTTACTCCCCTTCTCTAGTCCTGTTCTTAGAGAAAAATCGTTCTCAGGCTCAAAGCCTTGTGATACGGAGTTATGCCGCTTTGTTGTTTCCACACATAATTCATCAGAAGAGATTCCGCCAGCCTGAGGAGCTATGAATACCCCAACATCACAGGCTTAGGACATAAGGCATGATACAAACATACAGCAATTATCTCTCCAAGAATATTAATAAGACAGATCATTATAGGAATCCTTGTCAATTCTATGTTCTCTTGTTGCTGAAATAATTGCTCTTGGTGTTAACTCTCCTCTGAGCTTCTTTATTTCCTCACTGTTCTTTATTCACTATGGTCACATATTTCTATATGCTAAGCAATGGATTCTCAGTATGGATTGTGAGTTAGTTGCCTTAAAAATCAACAAATTTCCTAATTGTTAAATTATAGCATGATTAGCATGATTCTTCTTATTCATCTTGTTTCCTTAACTGGTTAAAACTAGCTATTTGTATACATTTATATGCTACCGCTATACGTTTGACATCTACTGTTAGTGACCATTTTTTACGTTCCATTGGCATTCCATTTCTTTTTGTTATATAATACATTATTTTTCTATACCGCCAGCCAGCTGTTCTTTTTTCAGTGCTATTTGTAGTACACTTCTCAGAATTGTGGGAGTTAAAGCCATGGTGGTTGGACTGGGTGTGAGTATGGGCTTCTCTAAGTGTGATATTTACTCTGGGAACATTGCGTCTCAGGGAGGAGACACTCCTCTGGCTGAATGTTAATAGGCTCACACGAGCATTTCATTAACTAGCAGTACTGCATTGCAGGATTTCACTAGATACAGTCCAGCTTCCTATAGCCACAGCTGGGAGTGGGTTGAGATTTGGCTTATCAGGAAAGGTTCAGAGGTGCAGGGTTTCCATCTAAAGCGAGCAGGCGCAAACAGCCTTATCTAAAATTATAAATCATCAGAGCGGTCCCAAATAGTGCTTGTTTTTCAGTCTACTGTCAGAAGGTCTCCTGACTGCTATGAAGAATGAACCATATCAAGGTTACTGTACAGAGTAACAGGAATCAGATTAGACACAAGCCTGTGCAGGCATGCAACCTCATATATACTCTTTATATGGTGTTGAATTTACTATCTCGGAAGATGTTAAGATATACAGGCTGTTGGGTTGAATTTTGTCTGGTTTGTAGCTAAAGATGGTGTTTTTACACCATCCTCATTTATACATCCTGATAGCTTTTCGTTTTCAGTGGAATATGAAGGAGTTTTTCCCCCCTCCACGTTCCCCAATTTCCTTGTTAAAGGTAACGTGTGTTCAGCCAAGCTTATATCTTAAAGGGGATCAGAGGGTGATGATTTTTGACAGATTGTTATCCAGTGAGAGTTATAAATTACAATACTGGATGACAGAGTGAAGAGCATGTTCACATGTAGCATTTCAATCTTTAAATGCAAAGGCAAAATTTAATTTGCCTTTGCATTTTCTGTGTAAAAGGATCGGAGAGAATTTCTGTTCAGAAGGGATTTTTTTTCCGGAGCTGAGCAGTTGCCGTTCTGTATCTTCTTTCACTCTCTATGACAGACAGGGGAGACCTGTCACATTGTTCTCATTAGTTGATGTAATTAGATATGTTAAAAATGGCTGTCCTCGAGTGCATTCAATGTTGCCATGACGACAGTGTAATAGTTCTCTTAGGCCTATGCACCATTTCCTAAACTCTGTCAGAATAATATATCTTTCTTCATAGAAGCACATAAACGTGTCTTTCCTCCTCCAGGAGCACCCTCTAGAACACTTTTGGAGAAGATGTAATTCTCCTCTTTATGGTAGTATTGATGATTTAATAGCTATGCTTGTATGGCTGGTAGTATGCACTGGAAAGGGATTAAGTAAGTGAAATGTTACATTGAAGGCAATACATATTACTGCCATTTTTATTCATAAAGGAAACTCAAACTGATAATAATCAATAGCAGAACACAGCCCATGGCACTGCAATGCAGGTATACCCCTTTCTTGCCAATGTGCAGCTGTTTAAGCCCCAACATAAATCATTTGCAGCTTCACAGGTGATACTGTATGCAACGATTTCTTACACAATTCGTAAACCTAATGGAAAAATCTATTTGATATATGTGATTGTACTTCTTTATAAGATCGTTTTAAGTCTCTTTTAGCTCTCTTTCCTTTTGTCTTTTTACTGTTACTGGATTTCCCTTCCCCCTTCTTTATCTGTTTTATTTTGCTCCCTGCCTGATCGCTTTCTGCATCTGTATATTTCTCTCCTCTCATTCACCTCCCATTTCTCTCTCTCTCTCTCTAGCTCATGACAGGGGATCCCGAGAGTTGTGTGACTGGAGCTTCACGGACCATGAAGTCAGCGGGATGTTAGAGTCAGTCTCAGAGCGGTAAGAAAAGCTGAGCTCATTTCACCCTCTGGCTCTTTTTCATTTCCCGGTATAAGAAAAATAGATTCTAAAGTCATACAGAGAAGAATGGTAAAAGCCAGACATCTCAACCTAATACACAGATATTTGTCTGGTATGCAGTTCTCAAAATGTATAACCATATGCAGTTTTTTTCTTCATTTCATAGAAACAAGAAATTGCAGAATTGCAAGTTTCTAGGGTTCATTTACTCTATCTTTACATTGTGGTGCAAAATGTATCCTGGGACTCAAAAATTTTTCACAAGTACAATTAAAGGGATACTCCGGTGGAAAACTTTTTTTTAAATCAACTGGTGCCAGAAAGTTAAACAGATTTGTAAATTACTTCTATTAAACAATCTTAATCCTTCCTGTACTTATTAGCTGCTGAATACTGTTCTTTTCTTTTTGGAACACAAAGCTCTCTGCTGACATCATGACCACAGTGCTCTCTGCTGACACCTCTGTCCATTTAAAGAACTGTCCAATGTAGGGGGAAATGCCCATAGAAAACATATGCTGGTCTGGACAGTTCCTAAAATGGACAGAGATATCAGCAGAGAGCACTGTGTTCCAAAAAGAAAAGAATATCCTCTGTAGTATTCAGCAGCTAATAATTACTGGAAGGATTAAGATTTTCTAATAGAAGTAATTAACAAATCTGTTTAACTTTCTGGCACCAGTTGATTTAAAAAAAAAAAAAAAAAAGTTTTCCACCAGAGTACCCCTTAAGTGTAGTTAGAGACTTATTATGGATGTGTAGTACCTAGTGGCAGACCACAGTAGAATACGTATATTCACAGTACAATCAAAATTTAAGGTAATGATTCATAGGGTTTGTGCAGCATTGTACTAAGATAGTACTTGAGTTTTAGAACCAGTGTTTCTCCAACAGCGTTTAATAGATACAGTGTGAGGTGTTTTCAGTGTGCAGTGTTTTTGCCTTAAAGGGTACTTAACCTTTTTTCTTTTAAATCAACTG
The DNA here is from genome assembly GCF_029499605.1 of Hyla sarda. Classification (NCBI taxonomy): domain Eukaryota; kingdom Metazoa; phylum Chordata; class Amphibia; order Anura; family Hylidae; genus Hyla; species Hyla sarda. The sequence continues at coordinate 278,814,450 of NC_079190.1, forward strand.
GTGGCAGAAAGTTAAACATATTTGTAAATTACTTCTATTAAAAAATTTTAGTCCTTCCAGTTCTTATTAGCTGCTGAATGCTACAGAGGAAATTCTTTTCTTTTTGGAACACTGATGACATCACGAGCACAGTGCTCTCTGCTGACATCTCTGTCCATTTTAGCAACCGTGCATAGCAGATGTATGCTAAGGGCAACATGGTGGCTCAGTGGTTAGCACTGCTGCATTGCAGTGCTGGGGACTTGGGTTCCAATCCCACTAAGGACAACAATAAATAAAGTGTTATTATTATTATAATAACGTCAGCAGAGAGAACTGTGCTCGTGATGTCATCAGAGAGCATTTTAAAAAGAAAAGAATTTCCTCTGTAGTATTCAGCAGCTAATAAGTACAGGAAGGATTAAGATTTTTTAATAGAAGTAATTTACAAATATGTTTAACTTTCTGCCACCAGTTGATTTAAAAGAAAAAAGGTTTTCACCGGAGTACCCCTTTAAATGTTTCCATGCTTGCTAGAGTCTTTAATGTTGTCAGAGTTCTTGCTGCAGATACTACATTAGACAGAGGCATAAGTAGGTTTTTCCTGGTTGGGTTCACACGTTTCAGCCATGTGTTTGGAGTGCGAATGAATGAAGATAGCACATGGTAAGGTCCTACATCGGGATTGGACTCCTGCGAGACTCAATAAAAAACAAACTTGCAGGTATGGGCAGTAATGAGGTTGTAGTGGCAGGGTTAGGCAGGCACAGAACATACAGCGGGTCCCACAAAATCCTGCACAGTCCCGCAAACCTCTGAAAAGTCACAAGGGACTGATGAAATGGCACAGGGAGTACCGTCTCTTAAAGGGGTACTCCGGCCCTAAGACATTGTTACGCCGAGCGCTCCGGGTCCCTGCTCCTCCCCGGAGCGCTTGCGGCGTTCTCCCCTCTGCAGCGCCCCGGTCAGACCCGCTGACCAGGAGCGCTGCACTGTCACTGCTGGCGGGGATGCGATTCGCGTACGCGGGTCACATCCCAATCTACTCCCAAGCTCTCTAGGGCGCGCGCGCGCCGGCTCTCTGAGATTTAAAGGGCCAGTGCTCCATTAATTGGTGCCTGGCCCAATCAGTGTAATTAGCTTCCATCTGCTCCAGGCTTATTTAAACCCACTTCCCCTTCCTGTCCTTGCCGAATCTTGTTGCCTTAGTGCCTAGTGAAAGCGTTTTGTGAGTACCTTTACCAGTGTTTCCAGACCTTCTGCCGTTGCCCTTGACTATGAACCTTGCCGCCTGCCCTGACCTTCTGCTACGTCTGACCTCGCCTCTGTCTAGTCCTCCTGTACCACGCCAGTTTCAGCAGTCAGTGAGGTTGAGCCGCTACCGGTGGACACGACCTGGTTTCTACCGCCTCAGCAAGACCATCCCGCTTTGCGGCGGGCTCTGGTGAAAACCGGTAGCAACTTAGAACCGGTCCTCCGGTACGGTCCACGCCAATCCCTCTCTGACACAGAGGATCCACCACCAGCCTGCCGAATCCTGACAGACATCTTATTGCCTATCGAAAGGATAGGGATAAGATGTCTGATCGTGGGGGTCTTGCCGCTGGGGACCCCCACAATCTAGCAAATCTAGCATGCAGCACCCACCTGTGAGCACTGCAGGAAGCACTGGAGGCTCCAAGTCTTATGTCTCCCAACCACGGGGACGGAGTATCCTGATGTCACAAATCCTCCCCCGTGTGACATCACGCCCCACCCACTCAATGCAAGTCTATGGGAGGGGACCCCCACGATCAGACATCTTAGAGTTCCCCTTTAAAGCTGTGACATGGGATTGGACACACATGTCTGATCGCGGGTGTCCCGCTGCTGGGGAACCCCCACAATCTCTCCTGCAGTCCCCCGATTTAACAGCTATATGGAGCTAAGTTTGCTCCGTGGCTGATGACTCACGAATAAGGGGCCGGAGTATCGTGAGGTCATGGCCCGGCCCCTCGTGACATAATGCCCCACCCCTTTATGCAAGTCTATGGGAGGGGGCGTGGCCGCAATCACATCCCCTCCGATAGACTTACTTTAAGGGGGCGAGGCGTGACATCATGAGGGGGCGGGGTTGTGACAACATGAACCGCCGGCCCCAGTATCGTGAGTCATCAGCCCCGGAGCAAACTTAGCTCCGTATAGCTGATGACTCGAGGGACTGCAGGAGAGATGGGGGGGGGGGGGGGGGGGCGGTCCCCAGCAGTGGGACCCCCACGATCAGACAATTTATCCCCTATCCTTGGATAGGGGATAAGATGTCTAGAGGAAGAGTACCCCTTTAAGGTTAGGTTCACACTGCTGTTGTATCCATATGGCTCTTTTTTCTACGCCAAACAGGTTGGAGTACAACTGACACAGCTGGGTCCCGATGGATCCCCTTGACTTAAATTGACTATTTTTCTGCTCAATTCCTGTCTTTCTGACAGACTCAGCGACAAAAGATCCCCTTAGTGGAGCATGGCGGCAATGTGAATGAGCCCTTACCCTACAAACAGACATTCCCATTCAACTCCAGAATGTACCTTAATTTACAACCAAAGCATATCATTAAGAATTCCTCTTTAATTAGACCACCAGGACTGAAGTCATTAGTAAAGGCCAGTTTCCACAGCAACCTGATGCAGCTAGAAGCAGGGATATCTCAGGAGCTAAGAGTAAGGCAAGGTGAGTAGTAGAGATGAGCAAATTTTTTGAATAATTTGATTCGGACGATTCGCCGAATTTTCCCAAAAAATTTGGTTCGGTCTGAATTTATTTGCGGCGAATAGCTATTAAAAACTGCTATTTCTGGCCTACACAGAGGCTCAATAGGGGTGTAGAACACTTTGCCTTATTCTAACACGCATAGCAAGTGTGCTGTGTTAGTGAAGTAATACTGTTATTCAGTATGACATGCAGATTACAGGCATCGCTATTAGAATCACTGCCGCAGAGCGTCTGGATGTGGCAGATTTTATATGAAATTTTTATTTAATTTAATTTGAATTTATTAAAAATTTTTGATTACCCATTCTGGTGAGCATCAAGCTGGCGGTCCTCCGCCATGCGAGATACCATCTGTTCCAGCCCCTGCCTCTCAGTGCCCCCCTGACTGTGAAAGTGCGAATGTTTCATTTAATCAGTTATGGTTCATCGTTATCGCTCAAAGCTGTTTCATTGGATTCTTGTGATAATTACACAGGTAAGATCACATCGACGACCATAGGGCCTCAGTCTTAAAAAGATTGCATCAATTTTTTTAAATGTAAGAATTATATTAGATTCCCAAGTTTAATGTCCCAGCCTCACAATCCCTAAGATAAAAAGATGAATTTTAAAATTTTAATTGAATATTTATGGTAGCCAGTGCTACCATAAAATGTTTAGGTAATGTCCAAGCAGCATGAGGAGACCATAGGGCCTCACAATCCCTAAGATAAAAAGATAGTAAAAGAAAGGAAAAAAAGACCGGTGCACACCTCGTGCAGGTAAAAGGGGTACAAAAGAGAATCAGATATGAATGAATGAAGCCCAAATGAATGGACCCGTACCTTACGGTGTTATGCTGAGGGCATAACACCTAATTTGGCATGTAGAAAGTCAGGGTCGCAGCATCCTGGTTCCTCTGGATCCTCAGCAACGAGTTCCAGTGTATAAGGAAAGAAGAAGTTGATCAGCGGATCATCGAATGGCAGAACATCAGAAGGAGCGCTCCTTCTGATGTTCCGCCATTCGATGATCCGCTGATCAACTTTTTCTTTCCTTAAGATAAAAAGATGAATTTTCAAATATAAATTGAAGATTTATGGTAGCTAGTGCTACCATGAAAATGTTTAGGTAATGTCCCAGCAGAATGAGGAGACCATAGGGCCTCACAATCCCTAAGATAAAAAGATGAACTTTCAAACTTAAATTGAAGATTTATGGTAGCCAGTGCTACCATAATAATGTTTAGGTAATGTCCTAGCAGCATGAGGAGACCATAGGGCCTCACGATCCCTAAGATTAAAGGGGTTATCCACCATAAGGTGATTTTAGTACGTACCTGGCAGACAGTAATGGACATGCTTAGGAAGGATCTGTGCTTGTCTTGGCGCTAAATGGCTATGTTGGGATATTACCTTAACACTGTGGCTAGCTGTTTGTGAACTGGTATTTCCTGTTTGACTTTCCTTTTTTGACTACAAATCCCACAATTTCATCTTGCTCCCTACCACACATCAGCCACCCCACCCATTGAAACATAAATGAGCTGCATCCATTCAAATCAGTGTGGTTTTCAATCAGGGTGCCTGCAGCTGTTGCAGATTGATATCTCTCCCACCAAGCTATCCTTCCACCCATTGAAGCAGACAGGCTCCCTGTCATCAGCTGACTAGTGAGTCAGGTCTCGGCCGCATTGCAAGCTGGGAGAATGACAACAGTCATTTTGTATGCTGGTAAAAATAAATATTAGAGTGAAAATCACAGACGAATTGTGAGAAAACCATCACACACAGGTATAGACACTATATTATGAACTACACTAACTTTACAGCCCATGTAGCATAGTCAAATAAAAATAAAAATTCCTGGAATTAAAAGATTAATTTTCAAATTTAAATTGAAGATTTATGGTAGCTAGTGATACCATAAAAATGTTTAGGCAATGTCCGAGCAGCATGAGAAGACCATAGGGCCTCACAATCCCTAAGCTTAAAGGGGTATTCCAGGAAAAAACATCTTATCCCCTATCGAAAAGGACCCCCCCCCCCCCCGCGATCTCCCTGCAGCAGCCCGCATTCTATGCGTAGCTGCGTCTGAAGTTTCGGAAACCTCCCGGTTTCCGAGATGGGGATGTGACGTCACGCCATGTCCCCCTCCATTCATGTCTATGGGAGGGGACGTTGCAGCCTTTACGCCCCCTCCCATAGAAATGAATGGAGGGGGCGTGGCATGGCCAGTCTCGGAAGCCCGGCGGTTTCCGAAACTTCAGACGCAGCTACGCATAGAATGCGGGCTGCTGCAGGGAGATTGCGGGGGGGGGGGGAGGGTCAGACATCTTATCCCCTATCCATTCGATAGGGGATAAGATGTTTTTGCCCGGAATACCCCTTTAAGAGTACGTACACACATACAGGATCCTGTGCAGATTTGATGGGCAGGATTTGTAGCTGCCGATTAGAGGCTGTGCTCAGTCATTCAGTTTACATTGAAATCTGCAGCAGAAAATCCTGTGCATCAAATCCTGCGCATCAAATCCTCGTACGTGTGAACATGCCCTAAAAGATGAATTTTAAAATTTAAATGGAAGATTTATGGTAGGTAGTGCAATCATAAAAATGTTTAGGTAATGTCCCAGCAGCATGAGGAGACCATATAGTGGCTGAATGATATAGCCTGGAAGTGGCAACAGCATGAAAAGACCATAGAGTAGCTGAATGGCACAGCCTGGAGTTGGCGGCAGCAAAAGGGGACCATATAGTGACTGAATGACACTGTCTGTAGCTGGTGACGGCATGAAGAGACCACAAAGTGGCTGAATGACACAGCGTGGAGGTGGCTGCTGCATGAGGAGAACATATAGTGGCTGAATGTCACAGCCTGGAGTTGGAGGCAGCATGAGAAGAACATATAGTAGCAGAATGAGACAGCCTGGAGGTGGCAGCAGCATCAGGAGTCCTAAAAGTGACCCAGTTACTGAGTGGTACGGTGGGTGGCAATACCAGTACCCAGTGAGGAAGGTGTGTGAAAAAAGGTCTGATGCTGAGGAATGTTTGTAACTGGGGAGCAGCACCTTAAATCTGTTTTGCACTATCCAAATTTGTGAAATCAGGCATTGGTGGGTGGAAATCCTGGCTGATCAGTGCCTGATTCATCTTCACAAAGGTCAGTCTCTTCACATTTTTCATGGACAGACAAGTTCTCCTTGGGGTGACTATGGCCCTCGCTGCACTAAACACCCGCTCTGATGGCACACTACTAGTTGCAGCCCATAATCAAGTTTGGCTGCCCAGAAGTTCAGCGAATTTTCAAGGTGTGTAGGCATGGGCATGTCAAGATATGCCACCAACTGCTGGTTCAGATGCTGCTCCAGGTCTACCTGCTGCTGCTAAGTTGTTTCACTATGCGGCTGAAGAAAGCTACTCATCAGCGACTGTAGACTCAGGCTGCTGCTGATGGAGCTGGTACTGCTCCTGTCACCCCTCCCCAGCAGCCATGGCAGTGGAAGGTGAGCGCAGAGCGCGCCCTGAGTCAGACCAGCAAGAGGATGGACGATGGCGGCAATAGGCATCGGCCAACTGACTACATAGGATGTCTCTGTAGTAGGTCAGTTTATCCTCCCTCTCAGTGGGTGTAAAAAAGGCCCCCATTTTGAGCCGGAAGCGAGGGTCCAATAAGGTGGAGAGCCAGAAGTCATCCCGCTGCCGAATGGTGACAATTCAGTAGTCACTACTCAAGCAATTGAGCATGCATTGTGCCATTTGTTCAAGTGACTCGGAGGGACTCCCTGCCTCCATCTCCACTGCATACTGCCACGGTGTGTCTTGGTCCTCTGTCTCGCCTTCCTCATAACCTCTACCTCCTCTGGCTGCTCCTGCTCCTCCTCTCTTGTCAGATTACTAGAAAAACTGCCCATTTGTCGAAACCTAAACTGTGCTCCACTGTGCCCCTCCCCCTCCTCCTCCTCCAGTTCAGCCCCCACAGGGCTCATGTGGCCATGAGGTGTAGGCACCATGTCTCCGGTGCCCTGAGCAGCCATCGTTTCCAAAATGTGTTGTAGGAAATGAAGCAGTGGAATGACGTTGTTCATCACGTAATCCTGGCGACTGACTAATAATGTGGCTTCCTCAAAGGGCCTGAGCAAACGGCGGGTGTCACGTATGAGCTGCCACTGGTTGACATTGGTACACAGGGAAGTCCCCCTATACGCTAGGATCATCAAGAAATCAGTGATGGCTTTTCTCTGTTCGTATAGTCGGTCCAACATATGGAGGGTGGATTTCCAACGTGTGGCAACGTCGCAAATCAGACTATGTTAGGGGATACTGTTCTGCCGCTGCCGCTCAAGGAGGGTGTGCATTCTATGAGTGGCTGAAGTGCATGCAAAGTTTCCTACCCATTGTTAGGATATCTTGCAAATGGGGAGAACACTTCAGGAACCGCTTGACAACCAGATTGAACACGAGTGCCATGCAGGGCGCCTCAGCCTTCCTTGTCGTAGTGCAGACAAGATTTTCTTCCCATTGTTAGTCAGCATGGTTCCCATTTACAGTTTTCATGGAGTAAGCCATGCTCCGATTTCTTTATGAATGATTTTTAGCAGTTCCTCCTCTGTGTGACTCCGTTCGCCAAGGCAAACCATGTGAAGAACAGCTTGACACCGCCGTGCCCTGCACACATGGTATGCTGAAGGGGCTCTGAGATTTGTCGATGCAATGGAGGCTGAGGAGATAGTGGAGGATGAGGAGGCGGAGTCGCACACTGTCACAGGACAAACGGCCTGAGAGCGTGGAGGAGGAAGCGGCGTGACCTGTCCAAGTTGGTGTTGTGGCTGTGCAGGAACCACATTCATCCAGTGGGCCATAAAGGACATGTATTGTCCCTGAACATAGTTACGGCTCCAGACGTCAGCACAGCCGCACACTTTGGTATACACCGACAGGCTCAAGGACTGGCCCACCTTCTCTTACACAAAATTGTGCAGGGCTGGTACTGCCTTCTTCGCAAAGAAATGACGGCTTGGGACTCTCCATCTCGGCTCGGCACAAGCCATCAGTTCTCTGAAAGGTGCAGAGTCCACCACTTGAAAACGGAGTGACTGCAGCATGAGCAACTTGGGCAGGAGCACATTCAGCTTCTGCGCCGTTGGATGAGTGGGTGCATACTGATATCTCTTGGACATGGCTTCGCTGATGGATTGCTGGGGGAATGACTGACTCAAAGTAAGAGGAGCAGGAGCATCTGGAGCGACGGAAGAAGGGTATGACACAGCTCCCTTTGGCTGAGGTGGTGGAGCCTTGGTTAGCTGTAACAGGGAGTGGCGTGCCACTGGGTGATGCAGCAGGCTGGACCACCACATCGGAGCCACGGTTCTCGCAGGCCGCTTTATGGTGGCACAGCATATGTTGATGCAGCGCCATGGGGCCAACATTGGGACCTTGGCCACGCTTCACCTTCTGCCGACACATCTTGCATTTGGCTATGTTAACCTCCTCCGGATGATTGATGAAAAACTGCCACACCGCCGAGTAGCTGATTTTACCACCAACAGTCCGCACTAATTGACTGCTACTGCCGCCGTCTCCAGGAACCCCTGTTCCACTACCTCCCGGGAAGGTAGGCTCCCGCAAAGCAGGTGGTCTCCCCCGGGCACGTTTGGCTCCACACTTTCCACTTTTTCCACCATGCTGACTGCCAACCATGCTACCACCTTGCTGGCTCAGCTGCTGCCTCACGGGCAACCTGCAACCCTCTTCTCCTGATGATGATCAAGCCCCTTCTGCACCTGGCTCCCAATTGCGAATGACTTTATCATCATGAAGTGTCTGCACGTCACTGATGTCAACCTCAGGTTCCTCAACATTGTCTGCTTCAGGACCCTGAACGCTGGCAATACCACCTCCCACGTCACTCTCCTCATCACTACTTGCCCGCCTAGCGTAGGAAGCGGCGGATGTCTCCTCCACTTCTTGGCTTGGCAGTAGCTGCTGACTGTCCTCTATTAGATTGTCCTCACTGAATAGTGGAGCTGAACCCACAGCATAAGATACTTCTGTAGGGGAGGGAACAGCATAGAACAGAGGCAATGGAAGGACAGGGACTGCTCCCGGGCCATGCCAACTGAGGGTTGTGTCTGAAGAACCCACCGACTGTTGACTGGGGGTATCAGATGTAATTTGCGATCAAGTAGATGACCATGTTAACCAATCGATGACGGCAGATGGGTTGCTGGTCGAGACACGACTGCTACCTGATACCGGGAGATCAGACCTCTCGCTGTGACTCCTGCTGCCACTCGCCCCTAGTCTGCTGCTACCTCTGCCTGCGCCTGATGAATTTAGACCTTACATACTTAGTGCGTATATGAGGGGAATACAATATGCTTCACTATGCTTAAAACAGCATTTTTCTAGAACAGCAGTAGGTGTGTACTTTTGGCTGTCCTTTCACAGTAACTAGGCCTTAAGATTTTATCAGGAACAAAAATGGTACAAAACTTGATGTAAGTATGTGGATACGCACTTATGAGGGCAGTAGAATGCGCTCCACTATGCTTAACAGTTTTTGTCTAGAACAGCAGCAGGTGTGTACATGTGCCACAGTATCTAGGCCCTTGAGAGGTTAACAAGTACAAAATAGTACACCACTTAGATGTATGTATGTGGTATGCACTTATGAGGGGAGGAAAATCCGCTATAGTACACTTAAAAAAGTATTTGAGTACAACAGCAGCTGGTGAGTACTTTTGCGTGGACTTTCACAGTATCTAGGCCCTTGAGAGTTTAACAGGTACAAAATAGTACATCACTTAGATGTAGATATGTGGTATCCACTTATGAGGGGAGAAAAATGAGCTACAGTACGCTTAAAAAGTTTTTGAGTGCAACACCAGCAGGTGAGTACTTTTGCCTGGTCTTTTACAGTATCTTGGCCCTTGAGAGTTTAAGAGGTACACAGTATTACACCACTTTCATGTACTTATGTGGTGTGCACTTATGAGGGGAGGAAAATGTGCTAAAGTACGCTTAAAAAAGTATTTGAGTACAACACCAGCCGGTGAGTAATTTTGCCTGGACTTTCACAGTATCTAGGCCCTTGGGAGTTTAACAGGTACAAAATAGTTGCCAGGGACCGACCAGGGGACAGGGAGAGTGAGCCCTAAACTGACCCTAAAACCGCTCTCCCTGCCTACTTGCCCATCCACCGTAAACAGTAGATTTACAACTGGGCGCCGGTCCATCCCTGAACTAAAGTGCAGTGGGCTTAAAAACATATACTAATAAACAGTCGGTCACAAACCAGAAACTTAACAGGAACATAGAACTCTATAACAGATTAAGTTCAGAGGACACAGATCAGTGAGCAGCACAGAGGACACTATAGACCTATGGTAAAGCACAGAGGAAAACACTAGCTAAGTTATCATGTACCCTAAGATTAGTGCATGTACAAAAACTGAAAAGATCTGAATAAAGAACTAATATACAAATAGAGTTAAAAACACCAGACAGGAAAATCGATGAGTCTAAACAGACTCCAAGGACCAGACAGAAATATAGCATTGTCCCCAAGAACCTCCAGTAGACACAAAGTCCACATGGACAGGTAACAAGGATCTATCGCTAAACAGGAATAATTGAAATCCCTCATGAAACCTCTAGACATGGATAGGTAACAGGGATGCCTAGTTACAACTCAGAAAATAGATACAACAGGATATCATTATAGAAAACTGTTCACACTGAACACAAAACAGGAATAATCGCAATCCCTCAGAAAACCTCCAGTAGATGTGGAGTCCCCATGGATAGGTAACAGGGATGCCTAGTTGCAACTCAGAAAACAAATAAAACAAAATATAATTATAGAACACTGTTCACACTAAACACAATACAGGAATCACAATCCCTCAGAATACCTCCAGTAGACACGGAGTCCCCATGGACAGATAATAGGGGTATCTAGATCAGAGCCTCCAGTAGACACAGGAATGTCCCTATGGAGCGAGAACACAGAAAACAGATACAAGGGAATATAATTATAGAACACTGTTCACACTGAAGACAAGACAGGAATCGCAATCCCTCAGAAAACCTCCATTAGGCACGGAGTCCCCATGGACAGGTAACAGGGAAATCTAGATGAAAGCCTCCAGTAGACACAGGAATATCCCTATGGAGCGATAACACAGAAAACAGATACAAGAGGTTATAATTATAGAACACTGTTCACACTGAAGACAAGACAGGAATCGTAATCCCTCAGAAAACCTCCAGTAGACACCGAGTCCCCATGGACAGGTAACAGGGATATCTAGATCAGAGCCTCCAGTAGACACAGAAATGTCCCCATGGAGCGACAACACAGAAAACGGATACAAGAGAATATAATTATAGAACACTGTTCACACTGAACACAAGACAGGAATCGCAATCTCTCAGAAAACCTCCAGTAGACATGGAGTCCAAAGCCTCCAGTAGACACAGAAATTTCCCCATGGAGCGATAATACAGAAAACGGATACAAAGGAATATAATTATAGAACACTGTTCACACTGAAGACAAGACAGGAATCGCAATCCCTCAGAAAACTCCAGTAGACATGGAGTCCCCATGGACTGGTAATAGGGATATCTAGTCCAGAGCCTGCAGTAGACACAGGAATGTCCCCATGGAGCGATAACACAGAAAACAGATACAAGAGGATATAAGTATAGAACACTGTTCACACTGAACACAAGAAAGAAATTGCCATCCCTCAGAAAACCTCCAGTGGACATGGAGTCCCCATGGACATGGAGTCCCCATGCACGGGTAACAGGGATATCTAGATCAGAGCCTCCAGTAGACACAGGAATGTCCCCATGGAGCGAAAACACAGAAAACGGATACAAGAGAAAACACAGTGTGAACAGATATATAACAGAAAGGATATTCAAATCCTAAAACCTACTAAACAAACACAGCTTAAAATCTACTAAGAGCATGCCATATGAACATGGCTAAAACCAGAACATACAAGCTGCATGCTAAAACAGAGATAGTAGATTAAAAGCTCAAACAAGGAATGTTTCACCAAAAGCTCCTAGCAGCATGCCCAGCATCTTAGCAGCAAGACATCAGGAAGTCCATATGAAATCATCTCAATCACCAGCCCAGAGGCTAGACTGGGCTGACTTTAAATAGACACACCCTAGGAGCCATTGGCTGGCAAGCCAAAGGCTTTAATTATTCCCTGACCGGAGAACACAAAACTGTTCACACACAAGCAAATACAATAGCTGTGTGTGAACACAGACATGACAATAGTACACACCTTAGATGTAGGTATGTGGTATGCACTTATGAGGGGAGAAAAATGTGCTACATTACGCTTAAAAAGTATTTGAGTACAACACCAGCTGGTGAGTACTTTTGGCTGGACTTTCACAGTATCTAGGCTAGAGCTGCAACGATTAATTGATAAAATCGATTAAATTCAATAACGGGATTCATTGTCCACGAATCCCGTTAACGAATAATCGCCCGATTTGTTGTCCATCGTCAGGAGGTTTCTGCGGGCAGGCGGGCGGTCAGGCGCGAGTCCTGAAAATCCTGCAGCAGCCTCAGTAACAGTCTCAGGCTGAAACTCTCAGCTCCACCCTCGATCAGTGTTACCAGTTAGGATTCTGTAGCTCCTCCTAACTGTCTCCTCCCCCCGCCGCCATTTTGCCTGTATTTCCCCCACTCAGCCCATGAGGATCAGTGACCCTCCATTTTCTGCCATCTGCCACCGCCTCCAGGGCCCCCGTACGGTAGGTTGAGGTTCTAATACAGCACACACTCACTGTGCTGCAGCCCTAGGGCCTCCGTCCGTGTTTGTCTGCAGTCTGCTCTGCACTGCACTGCTATACACATGGGGGGTATGTGCAGAGCAGACTGCAGACAGAGCATCTAGTGTGTTCTACAGACCTTTGGGTGCAATGCTCTGCAGCCTGCACATACCCACCATGTGTATAGCAGTGTGTGTACGTTCCTATACAGGAAGGTGTATGTGCAGAGCATTGCACCCTAGTCTGTACTACAGACACAAGGGTGCAATTCATTGCATATACCCTATGTGTATAGCAGTAAATGCAGAGCATTGCACCCTTGTGTCTGTAGTGCAGTGTGTAGTGCACACCGCTATACCCATGGGGGGGGGGTGCAGAGCATTGCACCCTTGTGTCTGTAGTACAGACACTGGGATTCAATGCTCTGCACATACCCCTTGTGTATAGCAGTGTGTGTGTGTGTGTACTACATATACACTGCTAAACAAATGATATTATGTGCAGAGCATTGTATCCTAGTGACTGTGCTACAGACACGAGGTTGCAATGCTCTGCACATACCCCCATGGGTATAGCAGTGTGTGTATAGTACATATACACTGCTATACACATGGAGGGGGGGGTGCAGAGCATTTGCACCCTAGTATTTGTAGTACTACAGAGTCTGTACTACAGACATGGGTCTACCCCCATGTGTATAGGAGTGCTGTATAAAAAGAGTAAAGTAAAAAAAAAGTGAAAATTGACTGCTCCCCGAAAAAAATTAGCTCCCCCTTTTCCTATTGCTATACAAAAAAAAGTAAAGTCATTTTTTTAATTTACATATTTGATACTGCCGCATGGCTAACTGTCTGAACTATTAAAATATTAGTGAATCATTAATATTTTATTTTAATAGTTTAGACAGTTACCCATGCGGCAGTATCAAATTTACACTGGTTTCTGTACAGGATCATTAATAATGTTCCTGTACGGCAACCGGCGTAAATGTAAAAAAAAAACATCACATGCTAGAAACTTTTAATATGGCCATTGTACATAATTAAACGATGAAATAATCGACAACTAATCGATTATTAAAATAATGGTTAGCTGCAGCCCTAATCTAGGCTCTTGAGAGTTTAACAGGTACAAAATATTACACCATTTAGATGTAGGTATGTGGTATGCTCTTATGAGGGCAGAAAAATGTGCTGCAGTATGCATAAAAAAGTATTTGTGCACAACACCAGCAGTAGACACCAGTGCTGCAGCACACAGTTGCTGTATACTACGCCCAAAAATGCACTTTCTCTCTCAATCGCACTCCCTTCCCTATCAGTGCTTCTAGGCAGGATTTGTGCTTGAGCTCAATTGCTGCTGTTCTTCTGTGCAACACACTGCTCTCTGTAATAGAACACTTAAGACAGTGACTGGGAGGTGGATCGCAGAAGTAAGAATGCTTCTCTGTGAAAGACACACTGCTCTCTGTCTTGCTGTGTAACAGAACGCTGACTTGACTATGAGTTGAATCGCTGCTGGAAAAAGCTTTTCTGTGTAACACACAGCGCTGTCTATCCCTCTGCAGTGAATGGATGAAGTGACTGGCCGGAATTTGGCTGCCGATTATATAGGGCTGTGACATCACAGGGGTGACTGGCTGCATCCTGTATGTGATTCAGGGTCATCCTGCCTACCCTTGTTCCCTCCTTCCTAGGATTCCTTGCCCCATGTCCTCACATGTGGATCTGCCATTTTAGATGCCCTGGAGCGTGGATCGCACTAAATGTAGTTTAATGAAGTGATTCGCGCGATAGAGTCGCGGCAATATTCGCATTCATTGCAAATCAAATTTTTCCTGAAATTCGTAGTGAATTCGGATTCGTCAGATTCGATTTGCTCATCTCTAGTGAGTAGCACCACACACCTATTAGAGCTTTGTGAAAAAGTAACACTTTTGAAGGTGTCCCGGGATTTTATTCTTTTGAATTTTACTTTGGTTTACGTGGGCCTTTATAACTTTACTGTAGAAATTACGTTTAGATGACACAAAAAATCCTACTATTTAAAGTAATTGCTTGTGCTTGATTAACACCGGGAGAATGTTTAGAATCAGTTTGTTTTGCATGTTTAGCACAGTAAAATGCAAATAAACCATTTTACCTGCCATGAAAGCAAAGCTGTCTGCATCCAGTCTCATGGGACTGGATACAACTTGATAGACGAAAACACAAATTCCTGGAAGTCTTACTTGTTTTGGCAATATTTGCTCACTTTTAACTGAGATTGGTAAAAGGAAATGTGCTGAGCGAAACTCAGTAAATATATATAATAAAAATATACAAAATAATAAGGTGGTGATAGTATACTTGTGGCAGGGGATTTTATTCAGGACTCAAGGGTGTAGTAGACTAAATAGATTTAAAATCCACATTGTGGGAAAAAGTGACATTTCACGACTTGATGTGGATTTGCATTCCATGGGTCTAATCCACAAATGGATAATAAATGCGATTTTTGCATATATTTTTTGGGGTAAAATGGTATAATGAAAATTAAATGCAGGTCACTAGGGCATCGAAAAAATCTAGCATCTGAGAGAAACGCCCAGTGGACTCCAAAATCTAATTTGCATATCTTTTAACAAATGAGAGGTATGTATGGATTCAGCCATGCCCTTACCTTATACCCTAAAAACCTCCTGACAGGTCCACTTTAAGTTGCTTCTCTTGGTAGATGTTTGGCAAGCAAAGTTAAGCATTTTATATTTTCTTTTATATATTGATTGTAGCGCTTGAATCTGTTTTGTAAATTCAATATTTTATGGGGAGTAGCCTAGGACACTAGTCTTCTAGTGCAGACCTGCATAGTCATTTCTCTTTCTGATTCTTCTGTCCAGCGAGATATGACCAGTTTGTTGATCACAGAATCTATAATTGGTAAAAATGCATACCAGTTATCAGGGTGCTGATTGAAACCACTGCGATATAATCAGCTGAGAGAGCCCTTACCTACCTCCTCGCTGTTCGTTCAGTGCTACAATGCTGCAGAAAGCCAATGCAACCTGGAGCAATGGAGCGCCAATAACACTGATCAGTACTGTTCTATGGCACAGCATCGTTCAGCTATTGCAATCTAAAGATTGTATCTAATAGTCCCCTATAGGAACTAAAAAAAATAGTGACAAAAAGGTTTAAAATAGGTTAATAAACGTGAAATAACACCTTCCCTAATAAAAATGTGAACCCTCTTTTCAATTTTTTAACCCCTTAAGGACGAAGCCCATTTCAACCTTAAAGGAGTTATCGACCATAAGGTGATTTTAGTACGTACGTGGCAGACAGTTATGGACATGTTTAGAAAGGATCTGCACTTGTTTTGGGGCTAAATGGCTATGTTGTGAGATTACCATAACACTGGGGCTAGCTTTTTGTGAACTGGTATTTCCTGTTTGACTTTTCTTTTTGTGTCTACAAATCCCACAATTTCATTTTCCTCCCTCTCACACATCAGCCACCCCACCCATTGAAATATAAATGAGCTGCATCCATTCAAAAGACCTGTGGTTTTCAATCAGGGTGCCTACAGCTGTTGCATTAGCTGCAGAATGATCTCTCTCCCACCATGCGATCGCTCCACCCATTGAAGCAGACAGGCTCCCTCTCATCAGTTGACTAGTGAGTCAGGTCTCGGTTGCATTTCAACCTGGGGAAAATCTGAGACAACAGTCATTTTGTATGCTGTTAAAAATAAATATTGGGGTGAAAATCACAGAAGAATTGTGAGAAAACCGTCACACACAAGTACAGACACTATATTATGAACTACATTAACTTTACAGCCCCTGTAGCATAGTCAAATTTTGCACCTACAGACCCATATGAGGGCTATTTTTTGCATCACCAATTGTACTTTGTAATGACATCAATCATTTCATAATAAAATCTATGGCAAAACCAAAAAACATATTTGTGGGGTGAAATTTAAAAAATACCCGCTATTTTGTAACTCTTGGGGGCTTCTGTTTCTTCGCAGTGCAATTTTCAGTAAAAATGACACCTTATCTTTATTCTGTAGGTCCATACGGTTACAATGATACCTGATTTATGTAGGTTTCATTTTATTTTACTACTTAGTTATTCTTAGTTTACTACTTAGTAGTTATTCTACTACAAAAAAAAAATTATAACTACATGCACCAAAATTAGTATGTTTAAAATTGTCATCTTCTGACCCCTCTAACTCTTTTTATTTTTCCGCATACTGAGCTATATTGTTACGCCGAGCGCTCCGGGTCCCTGCTCCTCCCCGGAGCGCTCACGGCGTCTCTCTCCCTGCAGCGCCCCGATCAGACCCGCTGACCGGGAGCGCTGCACTGACATTGCCGGCGGGGATGCGATTCGCACAGCGGGACGCACCCGCTCGCGAATCGCATCCCAAGTCACTTACCCGTCACGGTCCCCGGCTGTCATGTGCTGGCGCGCGCGCGCCAGCTCTCTGAGACTTAAAGGGCCAGTGCACCAATGATTGGTGCCTGGCCCAATTAGCTTAATTGGCTTCCACCTGCTCCCTGGCTATATCACATCACTTCCCCTGCACTCCCTTGCCGGATCTTGTTGCCTTGTGCCAGTGAAAGCGTTTAGTGTTGTCCTAAGCCTGTGTTACCTGAACTCCTGCTATCCACCTTGACTACGAACCTTGCCGCCTGCCCCGACCTTCTGCTACATCTGACCTTGCCTCTGCCTAGTCCTTCTGTCCCACGCCTTCTCAGCAGTCAGCGAGGTTGAGCCGTTGCTAGTGGATACGACCTGGTTGCTACTGCCGCAGCAAGACCATCCCGCTTTGCGGCGGGCTCTGGTGAACACCAGTAGCCTCTTAGAACCGGTCCACCAGCACGGTCCACGCCTATCCCTCGCTGACACAGTGGATCCACAACCTGTAAGCCGAATCGTGACATATATGAGGGCTCACATTTTGCGGCGTGACCTGTAGCTTTTATCGGTACAATTTTTATTTTGATGGGACTTTTTGATCGCTCTTTATACATTTTTTATGGTATATGAAATGACCACTAATACGCAATTTTTGACGGTATTTTTTTTACGTATACGCCATTGACTGTGCGGTTTAATTAACATATTTTTAATAGTTCCGATATTTACACATGCGGCAGTAACACATAGGATTATTAAAAATTTTTATTACATTATTTTATTTTTAAAAAAATGGGAAAAGGGGGTGATTCAAACTTTTATTACGGAAGGGGTTAATCCACTTTTTCCCCCTACTTTTTGGTCCCCATAAAGGGCTATACCATGCAATCTTTTGATTGCATACACTGATTTATGCTATGCCATAGCATATCATTGATCAGTGTTATTGGTGCTCTGCTGCTCCAGCCTGTTGAAGCTTCCCTGAGCAGCAGAGGACCGATCGGACGGCGAGGAGGCAGGTAAGGTCCCTCCTGCCGTCCACTCAGCTGATCAGGACATGGCGATTTTAATGCGAGGGTTCCGATCAGCTCCGCTGAGCTGTCAGGATTGTTTCACTTTCATTTTAGACACCACAACCAACTTCGATTGCGGCGTCTAAAGGGTTAATGCAGGGCTCGGCATTAACCATGGATCCTGGCTGCTGATAGCAGTCGGAACCTACCGGGTTTGAAGTGTTCTAAGCTCGTGAGCAAGCTTCAAACACCGGTAACGGGACTAGGGTGTACAGGTACGCCCTCGGTCCTTAAGCATCTAAAACTAAGAGCGTACCATTATGCCCTGGGTCCTTAAGATGTTAAAACAAAATAATGTAAACAAAATAAACATAAATATATGTGGCATCTATAACTTTAATTAAAGCAACTGTTTAATGGCATATACTTGAATGTTGCATATTATTTGGTCACTTGATATACCATTCAAAATTCACATTGAAAAAAAAATGGTACCGATAAAAACTTCAAATCACCGCGCAAAAAATGAGCCTCATATAGCCCATATATGGGGAAAAAAAGCATTACAGGGGTCAGAAGGACAATTTTAAGCATACAATTTTTTTTTACAAAAATAATATAAAGTAATAAAACAAAATAAAATCTACATAATCTTATGGACTTACAAAGTAAAGAAAAAGTATAATTTGTACTGATAAAGGCACTGCATAGAAACTAAAGCCAACAAGATTACAATTTTTACAACCCCTGTGCCCCACAAATAATTTATTTTTGTTTCACCATAGATTTGGTGGTAAAACGTGGGATTTTATTTCATAGTACAATTGGTGGTAAAAACAAACCTTCATATGGGTCTATAAGTGGAAAGTTAAAAGCGTTTTGGCAATTAGAAGGTGAGGAGGAAAAATGAAAATGTAAAAATGTCCTTAAAGGGGTACTCCGCCTTTAGACATCTTATCCCCTATCCAATGGATAGGGGATAAGATGTCTGATCGCGGGGGTCCTGCCGCTGGGCTCAACTGCAGCACCCCTCTGTCATTACTGCACAGAGCAAACTCGCTCTGTGCATAATGATGGTCAATACAGGGGCCGGAGCAGGGCCAGACTGGGACCAAAAATAGGCCCTGGTATTTTAGTTTAAGCAGCCCATTTTTTATGTAGGGGTCCGACTGCTGGGACCCTCACTGATCACCTAGGTTAAAGCGGCTCTCCAGCTGTTGCAAAGCTAGAACTCCCATTGTCCCCGGAAAGCCTCAGGCATTATGGGAGTTGTAGTTTTGTAACAGCTCGAGAGCCACAGATTGGGGTACAGTTTTACCCATAATTTCTGCAGAACTTACAAGTAGCTACAGCAGTGATGGAACAGTCAGGCAGACTATACAATGGTATATAGTGACCTGAGTGATGACTTCTTTCAGAGCTACATCTTCCTTATGCAGAGATTGATGCCCGGACAGTGTTGGCTCTATACAAAGAGATTAATCATTATAATCGTGCCATACACTGTGCCCTGAACATAATACCGCGACCCCTGTACTGTCCTTCTCCAGACCCCTTGTCATCATCACCTCTTTCCCTCCCAGACACCTATATCCTCCTCCAGACCCCTATGCCCCCTAAGACTCCTCCACGTCCTCCAGACCCCTCTGTCTTCCTCCTCCAGACTCCTCTGTCCTCCTCTCCCAGACCCCTCTGTCCTCCTCCTCCAGACCCAACTGTCCTCCTCCTCCAGACCCCTCTGTCCTCCTCCTCCAGACCCCTAAGTCTTCCTCCTCCTCCAAATTCCCCTGTTCTCTGTCTCTAGATCTCTATGCCCCCTGATCCTTGTGTTCTCCTTCCCCAGACCCCTCTGTCCTCCTCCAGACCCTTCTGTCCTCCTCCCCCAGACCCCTCTGTCCTCCTCCAGACCCCTCTGTCCTCCTCCAGACCCTTCTGTCTTCCTCCCCCCAGACCCCTCTGTTCTCCTCCCCCAGACCCCTCTGTCCTCCTCCAGAACCTTCTGTCCTCCTCCCCCAGACCCCTCTGTCTTCCTCCCCAGACCCCTCTGTCCTCCTCCAGACCCTCTGTCTTCCTCCCCCAGACCCCTCTGTCCTCCTCCTCCAGACTCCCCTCTTCTCCTTCTCCAGACCCCTATGCCCCCCAGACCCCTCTGTTCTCCTCAAGGCCCCTTTGTCCTCCTCCCCCAGACCCCTGAGTCCTCCTCCCTCAAACCCCTCTGTCCTCCTCCTCTCTCATACCCCTCTGTCCTCCTTCTTCAGACCCTTATGCGCCCAGACCCCTCTGTTCTCCTCCCCCAGACCCATCTGTCCTTCTCCTCCCCCATACCCCTCTGTCCTCCTCCTCCAGACGCCTCTGTCCTCCTCCTCCTCCAGACTCCTCTGCCCTTCTCCTCCAGACTCTCCTATCCTCCTCCTCCAAATTCCCCTGTCCTCCTCCCCCATACCCCTCTGTCCTCCTCCTCCAGACTACTCTGTCCTCCTTCTTCACACCCCTCTGTCATCCTCCTCCTCCAGACCTCCCTGTCCTCCTAGACTTCTCTGCCCCATCCTACCCCCCCTCCTCTGTCATCCTCCCGACCCCTAAGAATCCCTATCCCTATCCCCCACCCCCAAACCCATCTTATATCCTCCTCCACACCCCTCAAAATCTCTATTCCTTCCACCACAGACCCCTCTGCCATTCTCCTTCAGATCACTCAGGATCCCTGTTCTCCCCAGACCCCATTGTATCCCTCGGCAATCCTCCTCCATACCCCTTAGTATCCCTTCCCCCCCCCCCCCCCCGGAGAATCGTGATGTCACGGCCCACCCTCTCAATACAAGTATATGGGAGGGGGAGTGGCAGCCATCACACCCCCTCCCATAGACTTGCATTAATGGGCGGGCCGTGATGTCACAAGGGGCGGGGCTGTGATGTCACGATGCTCTGGCCCCTGTATCCCCCTTCATTACGCACAGACCGAGTTTGCTCTGTGCAGTAATGACAGCGGGGTGCTGCAGCCGAGATCCCGGGGGTCCCCAGCAGTGGGACCCCTGCGATCAGACATCCTAAGATGTCTAGGGGCGGAGTACCCCTTTAAGGGGTTAATATAAAATGCATTCATTTTTTCGTTCTTATCACCTGACATCTGTTTTAAGATTGCTAGACAATGTAATGTACTATGATTTTTTTTTAATGCTTACATACTATACATATAGGAATACCACACACGTATAACACAGATTAAACAGCATGGTTTCTGGATTACGCTGAGCTGTAGATAAATACTTGTCATTGATTAAAGTTACAAAGTCTATGTAATGAACAAATTGACTAGCTGCAGATCATTAAACGTATTACAGTTGGGAGCTATACCGCTAGTGAGAGTTATTCCACGTTGTTGTTATATAATGTGTCAGTCAGAGATCTGGTAGTGTATCAAGGAACAATAGAACACAGCTGGTGTACCGAGCAGAAGAAATGAATGCACCTCTAACAGGTTTGTTATATAGACCGTCTTATATCCCCTTTATTACTGCGTTAACATTTCAGAGAAACCAAATCTGAAATGTAAATGATTACATTTAATATAAGCAGGTGGAATACATTAAAACATGTAATATTGTTTAGTTTGTGTGTAAGTCCGAAGATTATTGAGTGTTTGTTGTTCACTCTCTAACACGTGTTAAAAACACTGTAGTCTAAGTAATAAAAGGACAGTAGTCTAAGTAATAGAAGGACACCTTCCTTTGGAATGGGGATAAGATGTCAGATTGTGGGTTCCGGCTGCTGGGACTCCCTGCGATCTCCAGGCAGCACCACAGCATTCTGAACATTTTTGTTCAGAACACTGGGTTCAGGTGGCCATGGTTGTCATGCCACGCCACGCCCCTTCATTCATGTCTATGGGAGGGGTCATGACAGCTGTGGTCGCTTGTCATGCCCCCTCTCATAGACATGAATGGAGGGCATGTGGCTTGATGTCACGACCACGGTCGCCCGAACTTAGCGTTCTGAGCAAAAATGGTCAGGATCTGGCTGGACCCTCTGAGATCAGACATCTTATCCCCTATCCTTTGGATAGGAGATAAGATGTCCAGGGGCAGAGTACCCCTTTAACTTATCAATCGCCAGCAGGTCTTGTTTCCAAAGCTTCCTGGTACCCCCTCCAGTTTTATTTCCTGGTCCCTCTCGGTATATATATGAAAGTAAAGACCAGCAGGAATCCGGGAAAGCGTCAGATTGGGAGCTACAGGGGATTAGTATACTACTTCTGTAATATAGGGGACAGTACTGTGGAACCCTAATCTCTACCCGCTTCCTATCCTACTTACCGTATTTATCGGGGTATACCACGCACCGGCCTATAACACGCACCCCCATTTTACCAAGGATATTTGGGTAAAAAAAGTTTTTTACCCTAATATCCATGGTAAAATGAGGGTGCGTGTGTGCGCGTGTATACCCCGATATACCCCCAAGAAAGGCAGGGGGAGAGAGGCCATCGCTGCCCGCTTCTCTCCCCCTGCCTTTCCTGGGGTCTAGAGCGCTGCTGTCGGCCCTTCTCACCCCCTGGCTATCGGCACCGCTGCCCGTTCTGTCCCCCTGACTATCGGTGCCAGCGCCGATAGCCAGGGGGAGAGAAGCGGCGCCGACAGCCAGGGGGAGAGAAGGGGCAGCGGCACCCATTGCCGGCGCCGCTGCCCCGTTGCCTCCCCCCATCCCCGGTGGCATAATTACCTGAGTCGGGTCCGCGCTGCTGCAGGCCTCCGGCGTGCGTCCCCGGCGTCGTTGCTATGCGCTGAACGGCGCGGCGCATGACGCCAGTGCGCCGCGCCGTGCATAGCAACGACGCAGGGGACGCACGCCGGAGGCCTGCAGCAGCGCGGACCCGACTCAGGTAATTATGCCACCGGGGATGGGGGGAGGCAACGGGGCAGCGGTGCCGCTGCCCCTTCTCTCCCCCTGGCTGTCGGCGCCGCTTCTCTCCCCCTGGCTATCGGCGCCAGCACCGATAGTCAGGGGGACAGAACGGGCAGCGGCGCCGATAGCCAGGGGGTGAGAAGGGCCGGCAGCAGCGCTCTAGACCCCAGGAAAGGCAGGGGGAGAGAAGCGGGCAGCGATGGCCTCTCTCCCCCTGCCTTTCCTGGGGGTGTATCGGCATATAACACGCACACAGACTTTAGGCTAAAAATTTTAGCCTAAAAAGTGCGTGTTATACGCCGATAAATACGGTACTTTGAGTCCCCAAACTAATCTGTGGCATCCTCAGCTGGGCAACAGTCCCTTCTTTGCTAAGTGCAAAAGAAACCTAGTCTAATGGGTGGCAGGATAGTTTAGCTAGTAGTGTTGAGTGGCATAGGCCATATTCGAATTTGCGATATTTCGCGAATATATGGATGAATATTTATCAAATATTCGCTAAATTTGCATATTCGTAATAGTCGCATTTTATTTTAGCATATACGAAAATTTGCATATGCGAAAATTTGCATATGTGAAAATTCGCATATGCACAAATATTACAGCCTTCTTTACACCACACAAGCTGGAAGCAGAGAGGGATGATCACTGTGATGTGTACTGTGAAAAAAAAAAAATATTCATAATTGCGAATATATAGTAGTATATTCGCAAATAAAATTCACATTGCGAATATCCGCGAGCAACACTGTTAGCTAGCCGAGTCAGCAACGGAGAAGCATGTCAGGGGCAGAATTCCAGTCACAAATGTGGTCAAAGTCACAGGGGCATTTGAATACAAGGAGGTAGTGCCAGGGGCAATATCAGAAACCAGACAGAGTCAGAAGTCAACCCAGGGGTCAGGATCCCTGGTGGGAGATGCATATTACAGTATTTCACATAAGTGAGTCAATTTTTGGAAATATTTTATTATATCTTTTCATATGACAACACTAAAGAATTTCATTTTAGGTTGCCTTACAGATGCTCATTATGGTTTAGGTCTGGAGACATGATTGGTCAGTCCATCACCTTTACCCTCAGCTTCTTTAGAAAAGCAGTGGTCGTCTTGGAGGTGTATTTGGGGTTGTAATCATGTTTGAATACTGAAGGTGGTTTCAAAATCTACTAGGAAATAGCAAGAAAATGTTCATCTAACTCATTCAGAAATGAAAATAGATGACATTTACAAGCTCTTTGGGTTATTATATAGTGTTGATTGGGACTACACAAAGCTTAAAATTTGGTGCATCAAAATTTCTCTGGAACTAGGCATCCTATATTATTGACTCTCAATATTTACTGCCTTCAACCAGTATGAGGCTTGTACATTGTTGCATAGATTATTGGACTTTTAAATTACACATATTTTATTACTCTCGCTTAGAAAAATTGTACAGTGCTAGAAAAACTTGCATTCAACTTGATAGATATAGTTTTCAAATATTATGAATTTACACCTTCAATTTGATAGCACTTAGTCTTTTTTTTAGAAATTGCTGGAGTAATTGTTGGACTAATATTTTTTTTTTTACCTGTTAAGGACCAAGGACATGCATACACTTCCTTGTGCTGTTTACAGTGTATGGCGCGAGCTCCTGATTTGAGCCTGCACCATACCGGCCGGCCCTCAGCTGATTCTTGTAGCTGGGGGGCTGCTGTTAATATCCGCAGATGGCTATTAACCCTTTAGATCGCCTTTGTCAAAGTTGACAGTGGAATCTAAAGGGACCTTTAACCAGTCCCTAGTGGTCCAGTGGTCCACCCACTGTGGAGGTAGCCGGCTTACCTCAGCATCCATGCTGGACCCGGCTCTGTGATTGAAAGAGCCTGGCTGCAGATCAATTTAGTTCTATGGAAGGGGACTAATAAAGTGTAAAAAAAAGTTGATAAAAAAAAAAACATTAACCCCTTCCATGTTAAAAATTTAAATCACCCGCTTTTCCCAAATACCATATAAAAAATATCTAATTGTAATAAAAATAAACATATGGGGTATCACTACATGCGCAAATGTCCGAACTATAACAATATAACGGTAATTAAATGGCGTTTATGTAAAAAAAATACAAAATTGCATATCTTTGGTCACTTTGTATACCCTTAAAAAATTTATAAAAAGCAATCAAAAAGTCCCATCAAAACAAAAAGGTACTGATGAAAACTTCAGATGATGGCGCAAAAAATAAGCCCTCATACAAATATATGGAAAAATAAAAAAGTTATAGGGGTCAGATGATGACAATTTTACACATATAAATTTTGGTGTAGTTATCATTTTTTTAAGTAGTAAAATAAAATAAAACCTGTATAAATTAGGTATCCTTGTAACCGTATGGACCTACAGAATAAAGATATGGTGTAATTTTTGCCAATAACTGCACTGCGTAAAAACGGAAGCCCCCAAAAGTTAAATTTTTTTTATTTTTATTTTGCGACCACAAATATTTTTTTTATGCTTACGCTGTAGATTTTGAGGTGAAATGATTTATGTCATTACAAAGTAAAATTGGTGGCGCAAAAAAAAGCCCTCATAGGGGTCTGTAGGTGCAAAATTGAAAGTGTTTTGGTTTTGAGAAAGTGAGGAGGAAATAAAAAAGTGCAAAAATAAAAAATGGCCTGGTCCTTAGGTTAAAAGGGAGTGAGTAATGTCTGTAGAATATTAGTTGATTTACCTTAAATGAGGATACAGTTTAATTGCATTGGCATAACTTGTACCTTTTGGGCCTCGATGCAAAATATGCAACAAGACCCCATATAGCAATTATAATACTGGTCTCTGGGCTCTTTATGGGATCGATGTGCCTCGGGGCCCCCTTAAGTGTGACTGCTATCTCTGCACCCCACTATAGTTATACCCCTGTTTGCAGGGTAATAAAGCTGCCTTTTTGCTTAGTAGCTCAAGTGCCACAGAGGCACTGCAAAGCCATAGCAGGCATCCTTCCTCCTTCCCGCACCCCTCCCTGTTCTGCATAATTGATGTACATGGTTTGCTTTCCAGCACAGACAGGATGCGGGAGGGAGGTAGCATACATTCTGCAGCTCTGTACCATCACTTAAGCTGCTAAAGAAAAAGGCTTTTATAACAGTGCACCTGTACCTATTTCTTACTTACAAAACTTTGAAAACGTACACTAGTATTTATTACAACAGGCTATTTTCTTTTATTTCATACTTTTCCGATCTCTAGTAAGCTAGCAATTACGCATCTATGGACTCAGTTAAACATGTTATAACACATTAATAAGTATACACTTATTATCAATTAAACTACTAAGGGTACTTTTACACATAACTAATCCATTGCAGTTTGCTCGCAGCTGAAATTCCGCTTGTGGGTTATGTTGCTAACCAATCACTTTAGCAACATAATCCGCTTGAGGATTTTGCCACAAAGAAAATTACGCTTGTGTAATTCTGCAGCGGAAATTCTGAAAGCAAAATTTCAGCTGCAGGCAACCCAGAGCGGATTAGTTACGTGTGAACATATCGTGAACATGTAAAAACTGTTTGTTTGTTGTCCTTGCAATGTAAGATAGACTATTTTGCTAATTCATGACGGGGGCGGGCCAGAGCAGAGACTATGGAGGAGGCAGGGGAGCGAGGCAAGCTGGCTTCCTGTCTCCATTGCACAGATCTGCGTAGTGCAGTTGGAAGATTAAATACCCCTACCTCCTGAAATTTTTCATTATTTAAAAAAAAGTGACCCTGCAATTTAATGCTGTTCACCCGCACTATAACCCAGTATACTGGGTTTAGTGCGGGTAAACTACAGTCATGGCTGTAAATGTTGGCACCCCTGAAATTTTTCAAGAAAATTAAGTATTTTTCACGGAAAAGGATTGCAGTAACACATGTTTTGCTATACACATGTTTATTTTCTTTGTATGTATTGGACCTAAACCAAAAAAAGGGAGGAAAAAAAGCAAATTGGACATAATGTTACACCAAACTCCAAAAATGGGCTGGACAAAATTAGTGTCACCCTTAACTTAATATTTGGTTGCACATTTGGAAAAAATAACTGAAATCAGTCGCTTCCTATAACCATCAATAAGCTTCTTACACCTCTCAGCTGGAATGTTGGACAACTCTTCCTTTGCAAACTGCTCCAAGTCTCTTATTGGAAGGGCACCTTTTCCCAACAGCAATTTTAAGATCTCTCCACAGGTGTTCAATGGGATTTAGTTCTGGACTCATTGCTGGCCACTTCAGAACTCTCCAGCACTTTGTTGCCATCCATTTCTGGGTGATTTTTAACGTATGTTTGGGGTCATTGTCCTGCTGGTAGACCCGAGATCTTGGACGCAAACCCACCTTTCTGACACTGGGCTGTACAGTGCAACCCAAAATCCATTGGTAATCCTCAGATTTCATGATGCCTTGCACACATTCAAGGCACCCAGTGCTAGAGACAGCAAAACAACCCCAAAACATCACCAAACCTCCACCATATTTCACTGTAGGTACTGTGTTCTTTTCTTTGTAGGCCTCATTCCGTTTTCGATAAACAGTAGAATGATGTGCTTTACCAAAAAGCTCTATCTTGGTCTCATCTGTCCACAAGACATTTTTCCAGAAGGATTTAGGCTTACTCAAGTTCATTTTGGCAAAATGTAGTCTTGCTTTTTTATGTCTCTGTGTTAGCAGTGGGGTTCTCCTGGGTCTCCTGCCATAGCGTTTCATTTCATTTAAATGTCGATGGATAGTTAGCGCTGACACTGATGCTCCCTGAGCCTGCAGGACAGCTTGAATATGTTTGGAACTTGTTTGGGGCTGCTTATCCACCATTCGGACTATCCTGCGTTGACACCTTTCATCAATTTTTCTCTTCCGTCCACGCCCAGGGAGATTAGCTACAGTACCATGGGTTGCAAACTTCTTGATAATGTTGCGCACTGTGGACAAAGGCAAATCTAGATCTCTTGAGATGAACTTGTAACCTTGAGATTGTTGATATTTTTCCACAATTTTGGTTCTCAAGTCCTCAGACAGTTCTCTTCTCCTTTTTCTATTGTTCATGCTTAGTGTGGCACACACAGACACACAATGCAAATACTAAGTTAACGTTTCTCCTTTTTATCTGCTTTCAGGTGTGATTTTTATATTGCCCACACCTGTTACTTGCCCCAGGTGAGCTTAAAGGAGCATTTATTCACAAATTTGAAAGGGTGCCAATAATTTTGTCCTGCCCATTTTTGGAGTTTGGTGTGACATTATGTCCAATTAGCTTTTTTTCCTCCCTTTTTTAGTTTAGTTCCAATAAACGTGTATAGCAAAACATGTGTTACTGCAATCCTTTTCTGTGAGAAATACTTCATTTTCTAGAAAAATTTCAGGGGAGCCAACATTTACGGCAGCCATGACTGTAGCTGTCAGTTTCACTTTAAGATAGTTCTTGACAAGCTAGATATTGTAAAAAAAAAAAAAAAAAGTTCTCTTTAGTTGTCTTTTGTGCTCTTCCAAGCCTTTTGGCCTTCTTATATATAATAACTTCTTTCTAAACTTCAGTAAGGTTCTTAATTAAATTATTGCAAGATATTTCCTACTAAACAGCTGTTTAGTATTTATGTGGGTGACTGAATATAATATTACTAATGCGTTTTTATTTGGTAGGTGACTTTAAAAGCAATCTGTTTTAATTGTCTTATTAGAGATGTATATGTAAGTATATGAAATCTCTAAATGGAGACACTAAATTGTGTTATAACCTGCATATAGAAGCATAATTTTCTTTTAAAGTTCAAAGATTAGTATAATTATTACACATAGGGAATGTTTGTTGTAGTCACCAATGCACAATTATTGCTTCTTACATTAACATTAAGCTGTTAGTTTTTAATTACCTTCTGACAGTTTTACTATATAGAACATATCTGTCAAACTGACATATTATCTTTGTTATAATTAACGGAAAATGTTAATCTAAAACATCATTAGGATCACTGGATTTAAATTAGGTATTTCAGTGATCGTATATTAAGTTGTAAATACGATTTGGACAATTTTTAGGTCCAGGAGTCACCTCCAAAACTTCATAGCCAGCGTTAAAATATGTCAATATGACCATAAGGTTGGGATTAGAAACAACTTTTGTTTAGCATTTTTGGCAAGGAAAAAAGGTGCCACAAAAAAAATTGCGTCCTCATTTCTCTCTCTCAAGATGCAGTTTTTGTGGTTAGTCCAAAAATAGTGGGCATTAGTATAGACGTTTCTTTATCATTTTTTGCCTCCCATAGAAGTCTATAGGAAGATAAATACCAAGGGGGATATTTATCATTGCATTTATCGCTGTTTTGTTATCTATATTTGGCGCAGTTTAGGTGCAATGGTTTTACTTTTTTTTTTAGACTTTTTCGTCACAATTTTGACTTGCAGTACACCATTTATCTTTTTCACTATGTAGTGGTCATGTATTTATCAACTCCAACTTTTGTGAGTCGCAAATTTTTAAGCAAACACTTCCAAAATGTTGCAAAATTACACCATCCCAGACCTGGCTCAGCTTTTTGTTGTATGTAAAGTCACAAAATTTTGCACAACGAATTAACCATAGAAATTCCAGGAAATGTGTATCTGCACAAAATGTATCAAATGCCCTGCATCCATTTAATAAATTTGGTGCACCAGCACACAAAAAAGTGTAAAAAAAAATACTTCACCTACACCAAGAGTTCATATAAAAACACCATATCTTCTGCATGATGTAATTTGTACAGGATCTGTTGAATATTTTGTAAAGCTGATTTTGATGCCCATTAACTTCAATGATCAGCTGCAGAAAATATGCAGTAGATCCTGTACATGTGAACATACCCCAAAAGGGAAAAAAAAACGACCTCACCCAAAAACATACAAACAAAAAAAAATGCCATGCAGGTATGGTTCTTTATATTTCCCTATTGATTTACAGTCAACATCTGGCCACGGCATTTTGGCCTCCCCTCAAAATAACGGCTAGTATGGCTTTTTTCTCTGGCCAAACTAAAATTTAGTTTAAAAAAACTAATAATATTTATGCAAAAAGCAAGGTTCTTGGTACTAGTGTGAATAACCAGCATGATCAAACCAACCATCAATTGTATTTATCAATCTGCCCCCTACAAATTGTGATATACCAATAAGTAGTTATTCCATTTGCTTTGAACTGACATTCTGAGTACGTAGTACAATCTTTTGCACCCTAATGCATTGCTTCCAATCCAATGATAATTTCATTCCATCTCAGCCAGGCAAACTTCCAAACACAAACTGAGGAACTCAGCAACTCCACTCCAATATGTCTGCCATTGACCTACAGATCTGTAATTGAACAGATTACCAACTAATTATTACATTGTTGCAGGGCAAACCCATTTGTCGCTTGTAGAGGGGCATGACCTTTTTAGAGCAAAGACACTACCAGCTGTTAAACAAAGTTTCAAGTTAAAGGGGTTATCCAGGAAAAAACATTTTTTATATATCAACTGGCTCCAGAAAGTTAAACAGATTTGTAAATTACTTCTATTAAAAAAAAATCTTAATTCTTTCAGTACTTATGAGCTGCTGAAGTTGAGTTGGTCTTTTCTGTCTAAGTGCTCTCTGATGACACCTGCCTCGGGAACTGTCCAGAGTACAAGCAAATCCCCAATGCAAACCTCTTCTACTCTGTGCAGTTCCCGAGACAAGCAGCGATGTCAGCAGAGAGCACTGTTGTCAGACAGAAAAGAACAACTCAACTTCAGGATTTAACTTCAACTTAAGTTTTTTTAATAGACATCATTTACATATCTGTTTAACTTTCTGGAGACAGTTGATATATTTTTTTTTCCCTGTAATACCCCTTTAAACAAGTTTTTAAAGGGGACCATTACCCTTGCTAGAAGGCTACTAAGAAGTATTTTAGCAATGCAATGGTTTGGAAGTTGGGCATGGGATTTCAAGTATTCTGTAAATTTAATATGAAAATGTTCCCAATTGAAAAAAAAATCCTATTTATTTACCTTTGCTTTTTTGTCGCTAACATATTCCTCAGTGCTGTAAAGTGAATCCCTAGTGGGATTTACAATTGAAGCCATATGCATTAGGACACATTTCAGAAGAAGTGTGGGAGAAAAACCTTACAAGCACATGCAGAATAGTTGAACTCCATGCACATGCTGTCCTTGGTCAGATTCAAACCCAGAGGCCCAACTAACCACTGAGCTAACATTCTGCCCACAGTGACTGGTGACACCATCCTTATAGCTTTACTAATTGAACAATCAGGTGACATTATAGCAACATTATTGCATTTCTTAGTTACTAGGTCACTTCTTTATACATAAATAGAGTAAAATTGAACTCAAACTTTCTATTTAGCAGAGTCTGTAAATAGGCAAAACTCAATAGTTTAACCCCTTAAGGACCAATACAAATAAACCTGTACGCCCCTGAAAGACCAGGCCTGTTTTTTCAAATTGGGGATGTCTGTCTTTATTAGAGAATAACTCTGGTAACGTTTTGCCAATCACGATAATTCTGACATTGTTTTTTTGTCACAAGTTGTCCTTCATGTACATAGTAAGAGTAAGCCGATATCATTTGTAGTTTTTTTTTACAATGCAAAAAATCATGACATTTTTACAAAAAATTACGATTTTTTGCTATTTTAACACTAATAGGTTGTATATATTTATACATACTGACCAAATAGTTTATGAAACTTATACTTTCAGATGTCTACTTTATTTTGACATCATTTTTTTGTTTTTAATTAACATTTTAAATTCGTTAGAAGCCTAACAATTTAACTTGAAATTTTGAAAATTTTGAAAATTTGAAAAGTACATCTTTTTTTGTGTGCTATGCAAGGTTTGCAGAAATTAAATGGTAGTAGAACATAGGAACACCCCCCAAATGCCCCCATTTTAAAAACTAGACCCCTCAAGGTATTCGCTAGGGGGTACAGTGAGTATTTTAACACCATAGTTTTTTGGCAGGAATTATTACAAAGTCAGTGTTAAAAATTCGAAATTTGCAATTTTTCACAAATGCATCATTTGGGGGGCATATTTTTTGTACATCACTTCTGATATTGAAAGAAATGCACCCTATATTTTATCAAGCTGCTTGTCCCATGTTCGGAAATACCCCCGCTTTGGCCATATATGGTTCCTTGGCCGCGTGGTAGGACTCAGAAGGAGAGGAGCGCCATTTGGCTTTCAGGGCAGAACAGTACCACCACCCCCACAAGTGACCCCATTTATATACCGCACCCCTACAAGTTATTGGCTGGACCAGGGACCACTCTGATTGGTCCTTGGTCGGCTGGCAGTATAACGCGTCTGTCTGTGACAGTTAAGGCTCCTGATGGATATATCCGCCATGTTGTGGGAATAAGCACCCGCTCATGGCGAATATATCCATCACTGCTGCGGCTGGGTAGCTCAGTGTGTCCGCTCATGACTGCCGGCGGGAAATCCGCCGCTATGAGTGGACACACAAAGCTACCCAGCCGCAGCAGGGAGCTCATTACCGTGACTGCTGCATAATGTGTAGGATCACATGGTGGACATCTGCAGCATATTACATGCTGGGGATGTCCGCCAATGCGATCCTACACATTATGCATTTTTTTAAATTAGATTAATTTAATAAATGTATTTTTAATATATATATATATATATATATATATATATATATATATATTTTATTTTTTTTTTATTTATTTTTTTTTTACACTTTTATTACATTTTTATTTATTTTTACACTTTTATTTTATTTATTTATTTTTTTTTACACTTTTTAATGCTTTGGAATACTTAGTATTCCAAAGCATTGCAGTTATATGCTGCCTGACAGTTTTCACTAGCAGGCAGCATATTAGGACGTGCCTCTGGCACGTCCTTTCAGGCAATACCCAGGGCAGACCTGGGGGTCTTTGTAGGACCCCCAGCTGCCCAGGTATGCAGCAGCACCCCGCGATCGCGCTGCGGGGTGCTGCAGAGGAGACAGAGGGAGCCCCCTCCCTCTGTCAGAACACCTTACAGCGCGCGGTCACTTCTGACCGCGGCTGTAAGGGTTAAACTGCCGGGAGTGAAGTGAACTTCACTCCCGGCAGTGCGGCAGGCCCCGGCCAGCCGCGTATTACACGCAGCACTCCGCGATCGCGATGCGGGGTGCTGCAGAGGAGACAGAGGGAGCTCCCTCCCTCTGTCATAACACTTACAGCCCGCGGTCACTTCCGACCGCGGCTGTAAGGGTTAAAACTGCCGGGACCGAAGTTTACTTCGGTCCTGGCAGTGCAGCAGGGTCCCGGCTGTGTGATACAGCCGAGTCCCTGCCGCGATCTCGTGGGTGCACTGGGCAGCACCCACGAGAATAATGGACGAGTATAGACGTCCAGGTGCGGGAACGCCCGCCAACCTGGATGTCTATACTCGTCCTTGGTCGTTATCGGGTTAAAGGGAACTCTGGTACATTACATCTTATTCCCTATCCACAGGATAGGAGATAAGTGTCTGATCACAGTCTATGCGATCTTCTGCCTGGCGCCCCAACTCTCCTTATGCACGAAGCATCCTCTCGGTGCTGGATTCCGCTCGGAGCTGAATTACTGTCGACCACCGCATGAAGTGGTCAATTAGACCCCTCCATATATCCCTATGAGAGCCAGAGTTACATGAGCGCTGTCTCTCCCATATAGATACATGGAGGGGTATGAGTAAGGAGGAGGAGTTTTGCTCAGAGTAAGAGCAAAACTGGTGTACTGAAAACAAAGCTTTAGAATACTGGGGCACAAGTGGTCGAACCACCAGCTAGCAAACCTCCCTCCCCCGTTCAACCAGGCAATCAGACCAGAGTTTCCTGTTATGTTTAGACAACATTTAATATGACAACTGTGTTAACTGAAAAACTCCTGCCACATATCAGATCTTAAGAAAATAGTGCCTAAATTTCTATTTTGTCATATTCAAATAAAAAAATATACATAAAAACTGTAAAAAAAAAATCACTAATCTGATAATCTAAATCAGATTATCCATCCTCAACATGTACACCGGTGTTAATATCATCTACGTCTGTATCTAAAATGGAAGCAGTTTAACACTTTATTTAGAGTTGTCTTCTTTATTGGGCAGAATACAAGCCAAAGTTTGATTTGTCACCAGAATGTCATAATATCCCAGAGTCCTTAGCCACATTGGAGGGTCAC
The DNA here is from genome assembly GCF_029499605.1 of Hyla sarda. NCBI lineage: Eukaryota > Metazoa > Chordata > Amphibia > Anura > Hylidae > Hyla > Hyla sarda. The sequence continues at coordinate 278,848,507 of NC_079190.1, forward strand.
CTTAATATAAATATGCTATTGTCTGTACTTCCCATAAAAAGAGATCATAAAATGATGTTTTTACTGAAGAGAATATAAATCCCTGCATCATTTTTCTTGCCATCAATTTCAGAATACAAGGCTAGTTTGAATATTAGATTTATTACAACAGAAGAAAAAATTGTATCAAATATAGACTTATAGCCATTGCCATTTGCTGCAGTTCTGGCAGGTCAGAAGCTATGGCATTGGAGTTGACAGGGTGCTATCTCTACCATTTCAATGATATCTGCCCGAATGTATATCTGCCTTTAGGTCAATGTACAGGGTGGGCCATTTATATGGATACACCTTAATAAAATGGGAATGGTTGGTGATATTAACTTCCTGTTTGTGGCACATTAGTATATCTGAAAGGGGAAACTTTTCAAGATGGGTGGTGACCATGGCAGCCATTTTGAAGTCGGACATTTTGAATCCAACTTTAGTTTTTTCAATAGGAAGAGGGTCCTGTGACACATCAAACTTATTGGGAATTTCACAAGAAAAACAATGATGCGCTTGGTTTTAACATAACTTTATTCTTTCATGAGTTATTTACAAGTTTCTGACCACTTATAAAATGTGTTCAATGTGCTGCCCATTGTGTTGGATTGTCAATGCAACCCTCTTCTCCCACTCTTCACACACTGAAAGCAACACCGCAGGAGAAATACAAAAAGTCAGAGCAGTAAAAGTGCACAGTTTGGTGAAGATTTCCTGCTCTGGATTTTGGTATAAAAAAATTTCAGCACATCTGCCTTGTGTGAACATACCCTGAGGGTGTACTCACACTTACAGTATCCGGAGCATATATGATGCACAGGATTTGAAGCTGCAGATGTGATGCTGTGTTCTATCATTTCATTTACATTGAAATCTGCAGCATTAAGTCTGCTATTTCAAATTCTGCGCATGACACAGTCATGCTGCAGCTTAGAAAGAGGATCGGGACATCACAGGAGGTAAATAAAGGTTTGTTTTGTTATTTACTGCAGAATGGGCATACTTTTCAAACACCCTCCCCCCAGTCGTTGGATAACCCTGTAAAAGAAGAATGAGAGTTCTATTACTAACATGTTATAAGTGACCGTTTAAATTTGTTTTTATTCAGTAAAGAATGAATATATATATATATATATATATATATATATAAAATATAAACATATATATATATATATATATATATATATATATATAAAGAAAAAAGCAGCACATCCAAGTCCACAAAAAGCCAATCAGTAGGTGCTCGCCATCATCTGAACCCTGGTCAAAGATCCAATGCTTTCATATCCATAGAATGGATCGCAGCATACAAAATTCTGCCAAATTCAGGTGAAGTTTATTCCATCCTCAGCACAACAAAACAGAGTGCAACGTTTCAACTATCTCACATCGTCTTTCTCAAGCATGTTCAAGTGAATTTCTGGGGCTCTGAAATAGTCCAATAGCAGTGTACAATTAATTACATACAGTGACAATCAATTATCATAAAAATACATAAATAATGCACAATCATAAGTATATATATAATATCAATGAAAGCTGAGGATACATAAGTGAACATACAACATAAGTGTACAAATTGCAGCATGAGACAATTATAAGGTGCATAATATTCAGCATGTATCATGATTTATAATAAAATACAGTTAATTGGTAAACATACTCTCACCCTGACAGTAGCGGGTAATTGCAACATACATGGCGTGGGTAAAACACAAATGCGCAAGTGCAGGCATAAAGCCCGCGATCGCCGCTTCCTCCTGATGCAATCGCGGGCTTTATGCCTGTGCTTGTGCATTTGTTTTTTCCAGTCAGTATATCTGCTAATGAGGTGTTTCTAGCTAGTGACCAACTACTCACTCATCTGCTCAAAACAGGTAACATTTCACTTTGTGCTGTGAAGATTGTATTATAACTGAATTTGCACAAAAAGTTTAGTAAAGTTCCAAGTTGTTTCTCATTATCTATTGTCCAGAGTTCTTATTCCTACACTTCACACTATGGGGACAATTTAGGATTGTTAAACTATCAGGGGACCCTCAGGTTAGCTATACCACTCTGCTACATGATATCACTGTCTGATCCTAAGGGACGTCTTTTCCCAGCGTTCCTGCACTAAGACACCTTACATCCCCATGAACTATACATTTATATCCGAGTGAGCCACCCAGAAAAATCACATCCTACATTATTCTACATCTTTCAAAAGTGTTGCTTATTTCTCTTCATAACAGACTGCTAACAATTCTAGTGCAATGGATTCCAACAACCTGTCTGACTCTCTACTCTAAAGCTGGCTTCACACACAGATGGGGATTTATTATGGTGAAACCCACACTTTTTTTTTCAGCGTTGTGAGACACAATTCTGACAAATTGTCTATGTGTCAAAATTGTGTCTTACATGTGGCAGAAAATCAGACTGAAACCCCCAGACCCTACAATTGATATTATGGTTTGAGAAAAGGTGGCATGTCCTCGGTTAGGTTTACAAAACCATCAGATGTATCATTGGGAGTCTACAGAAAGTGTCAGCTCAGAATGCACATAGGATCCCTTGTTAGAAAGTACTCTCTGTTTGTGAATTTTTTTTCTTTTACGCATACATTTTTCAAAAAGCTCTTTTTTTTCTTTAATTAGTTTTATCGTTTTTTTTTTTTACACCTAAGTGGTAATTTCCAAGTGATGTAAATTGCTTGCACATTTTTTTTTTATTCAGACATTCCATTGTTTACATTTTGTTAGTTTTTTTGGTGGAATACCGAGCAGAATACATTGCGATCTATGGGGACCTGTAATGTCTGCGCGGTCCAAGCACTAATTCAGTTGTCACCGGCCGCCCTCGTAATTTTGGATATTCAGTAGTGTAAATGTACTCTTTGCTAGGATTCGCACTAATGATGGCGGATATTGTCGACTGAATTAGTCGGCGCTAGAAACCTCCGCCACTGAATTGTATAGTGTGCACTTTGCAGGGGAATCCCACTGACAGATGACTACAGATTATGGTGCAAAAAATGAGCCCTCAAACTGCCCCATATACGAAAAAATAAAAAAAAGATATATGTGGTCAAAATAGGGCATTGTTGAACCTACTCATTTTGTTAAAAAAGTTGAGTTTTTTTTTAAAAGTTGTACAATAATAGAAAAGCATGTAAACATGGGTATAATTTTAGTCGTATTGACCCACAGAATAAAGAGAACATGTCAGTTTTACCATAAAGTGCTCTGTGTAAAAAGAAACCCCCCCAAAGGTTGCAAAATTGCAGATTTCTTATCAATTTCCCACCATAAATAATAGTTTTTGGATGCACTTTAAATTTTATGGTAAAGGTGTAGTTACAAAGTACAATTGGTTGTGCAAAAAACAAGCCCTCATATGTGTCTGTGGATGATAAAATAAGAGGAAATGTAAAAATGAAAATTTCTTGTGTCCTGAAGGCCAAATAGGCAGTGGGGCACTCAGGTGAAAACCTTTTTTCTTTTAAATCAACTGGTGGCAGAAAGTTAAACATATTTGTAAATTACTTCTATAAAAAAATCTTAATCCTTCCTGTACTTATTAGCTGATGAATACTACAGAGGAAATTATTTTCTTTTTGGAATGCTCTCAGATTACATTACGAGCACAGTTCTCTCTGCTGACATTATTATAATAATAATGCTTTATTTATAGATGTCTTTAGTGGGATTTGAACCCAAGTCCCCAGCACTGCAAGGCAGCAGTGCTAACCACTGAGCCACCATGCTGCCCTTAGCATACATCTGCTATTCATGGTTGCTAAAATGGACAGATATGTCAGCAGAGAGCACTGTGTTCGTGATGTCCTCAGTGTTCCAAAAAGAAAGGAATTTCCTCTGTAGCATTCAGCAGCTAATAAGTACTGGAAGGATTAAAATTTTTTAATGGAAGTAATTTACAAATATGTTTAACTTTCTGCCACCAGTTGATTTAAAAGAAAAAAGGTTTTCACTGGAGTACCCCTTTAAGGGGGTTAATGGAAATAAAAAGGATTATTTGGAAGGTGAAGATGAAAAAAACAAGCAAAACAAAAACATAAATGCTTGGGCATTAAAGCAGAAGGCATGGAGGTGGGACCAGGGCCGGTTTTAGGCTTAGCATGACCCTGGGCAAAATCTAAAGTGGGGCCCCAAAAGTCATAATAGTGCACTAACCAGATTTGCACATTTTGGTCACTTCAAATACCATAAAAAATATCTAAAAAGCAATTGAAAAGTCCCATCAAAACAAAAATGATACCGATAAAAACTACAAATCAAAGCGCAAAAAAATGACCCTCATACATACATATACAGAATAAATCAATAACAGAGTTATAGGGATCAGAATAGTACAATTTTAAGCATACTCATTTTTGTACAAAAACTAAAGTAGTAAAAAAAGAAAAACTATATAAATTGGGTATTGTTGTAACTATATGGACCTACAAAATAGAGATAGTGAAGGAGATTTATCACAACCTGTGCAGAGGAAAAGTTGCTGAGTTACCCATAGCAACCAATCAGATCGCTTCTTTCATTTTGCAGAGGCCTTGTTAAGAATGAAAGTAGCGATCTGATTGGTTGCTATGGGCAACTCAGCAACGTTTCCTCTGGACAGGTTGTGATAAATCTCCCACAGTGTAGTTTTTACCGAAAGGTGCACTGCGTAGAAACAGATGCCCCCAACTTTTACAAAATGGCGTTGTAATATTGAGGTTCTGAACCAGTGCGCGGTATGACACGGCATGCCTGCTACCCATCACCACTACAAGCAGCCACTGCTCTTTGTGGCAGAGGGCACCACCACCATCCCACCTGATCCTAAGGTGGTGAGGGTGGTGTGATGGAGTTCCATCCGCCCCAGACAAATTTGCACCTGTTCCTCCCTTCAGGTCTCAGGTCTCTTGCCTCCACCTCCCCGCTCTGTATTACTGGCTACTGCGTGTGTGCTGCTGCGGCCACTGATCCTCCAACCTGCCTGACTTCCATCATCCTGACAGTTTTCTCACTCCCCTTACACTAAGGCCCCTTACACACTGCCGTTAGTACCCATCGGGAACGGCCATTAAAGGGGTTCTCCCTTTTTTATACTGTTTTTTGTTATTATGTTTGTGTGTTATGTGTGTATAAGTATGTGTTTTTTTATGTGTGTTGTGATTATGTATATATGTATTTTCTTACCTTTTGTGAAGATCCGGAAGCTGGCCCCTTTTTCTTCCAGTGGCTTGCTGTGCACCTCGGCCTCCGCCATGTTGTGTTCGGTAAGTGGGATGTCGGGGGGTGTGTTCTTGCTTCTGTCCTTCCTATCTTCTGACGTCCGAGGCGAATCTTTTCTTCCTGTTTCTTCCGTTGTCAGCGACGAATCTGCGGCCTCTTCCGGCGCATGCGCAGGTATTTTTTTTTTTTTACCAATAAAGTTTTTTTTGTCTAATTAACAAACTGTCTGCGCATGCGCGTGTACGCAAGTGCTACGCTAACAGCGTAGCGTACGTTAGGTCTATGCTAATAGCGTAGCTTCGCGCAAGCGCAGACAGTTTGTCAATTAGACAAAAAAAATTTTATTGATAAAAAAAAAAAAAAAACTACCTGCGCAGATTCGTCGCTGAGCCATGGAAGAAACAGGAAGAAAAGATTTGCCTCGGACGTCAGAAGATAGGAAGGACAGAAGCAAGAACACACCCCCCGACATCCCAGGGGCCAGCTTCCGGATCTTCACAAAAGGTAAGAAAATACATATATACATAATCACAACACACATAAAAAAACACATACTTATACACACATAACACACAAACATAATAACAAAAAACAGTATAAGCAAGGGAGAACCCCTTTAAAGTCTCTTTTTCTGATGAATTTAACGGTCGTTCTTGTGACGGGAGAAACGGGCAACGACGGGTCCCGGCGGCTCCCATTTACTATTATGGGGGCTGCTGGGCGTCGTTATTTTTAGATGGGATTAGCGGTAGAAAAAGACAGAACAAGCAGTCATTTTTCTCCCGCTATTTTCCCGGGCTCCCCCGGTGGCCTTCACACTGCCGTGTGCTAACAGCAGTGTGAAAGAATCATCCTCATCCTCCCACTGTCCCCAAACACACAGAGACATATACACATTTATTTCCAAGAGTATACTGTTATAGCAATTGCATACTATAGTTGGAGATACATGAGTATGGTCATGTTGATATACACTTGTATGTAAACACTAATGTATGTATCTTTCTCTCTCTCTTTCTCTCTCTCTCTCTCTCTCTCTCTCTCTCTCTCTCTCTCTCTCTCTATATATATATATATATATATATATTGATCTATCAGTGTTTTCCAAACTGTGTGACGCCAGCTGCTGCAAAACTGTCAGGGCATTCTGGGAGCTGTAGTTTTACAAAAAGCTTGCAACACATTGTTTGATAAACACTGAGAAATATATCAGTGCAAAATTACAACTCCCAGCATGCCCAGAGAGGATATGGATGTCTGGGCATGCTGGGAGTTGTAGTTTTGAAACAGCAGGCAACACACTGTTTGGAAAACACACGAAGAAAAAATATATGTACATATATTTTTTTTCTGTGTTTTCCAAACAGTGTGTGCCAGCTGTTTCAAAACTACAACTCCCAGCATGCCCAGACATCCATATCCTGTCCGAGCATGCTGGGAGTTGTAATTTTACAAAACCTAAACACTGTTTTGTAAACACTGATATATATATATATATATATATATATATATATATATATATATATATATTTGCTAATAATAAACTGACACCTATTGACACGTCCAAGATGTGGAGCTGCGCTGTGGCAGTATAGTTCCCCCACATTAGGTTGGCAGCATAGTTCCCCCACATTAGGTTGGCAGCATAGTTCCCCCACATTAGATAGGTAGTATAGTTCCCCCACATTAGCTTGTAGTTCCCCCACATTAGGTTGGCAGTATAGTTCCCCCTCATTAAGTTGTAGTTCCCCCATATTAGGTTGTAGTTCCAACACATTAGGTAGGCAGTATATTCCCCCATATTAGGTAGGCAGTATGTTCCCCCACATTGGGTTGTAGTTCCCCCCACAGTAGGTTGGCAGTATAGAAATTATTTTCTAAACCCCAAAGATGTACTTTTACAGTTTTGTAAATAACTCTATCGCAAAACCTGCAAATCTGTCCTATCATGTTCGATGTAAAAGAGCCAGTCAGATAAACATTAATTGAGATCAAATTATAGGTCCCTCTCAAATACAACTTGGTGAACCATTTAGCAGCCAGTAATTGACTGAATAGTTTTTATCATAATTTTTGAGTTTCAAAAGTTGACTTAAAAAAAAAATAATTGTTAGTCCAGTCAAGTACTAACTTATGTAGCTAGAACAAATAAAGTAACAAGAGTGGTATATTATTTGAAATTACCAGAATTTAAAGGAGTTTTATCAACAACATTAATGTTAACAGAGTATGTAACAGCAAAAAGGGGTAACCCTAAACATTTAGCAAAGTGTAAATGAATGAAATTCGCTGCGATATTGCTGTATACAAATGCAGACATACAAACTGACCTTTCATGGAAAGAAATGGTTATTGTTATCAACACCTTCTTACATAATTTGAGGGAAAAAAACCTGCTCCAGAGAGGACCTCCTCCGGGGTAATTTACAGCTTAAAGTTTTCTGCCAGTTGGCTTTTAGGGCATTTCTGCAACACATGATCTGCAAAATTACAGTAGAAACTGAGACTTGTTTGCATATCTCCCATGTTTGCTGGCTTTATAAGGTGGGTTCCAGCTGCATCGGTTCTTTTTTGATGATAGATGGTGACTCCTCTGGGTTAGAATGTGGAACTGAATTGGTGGTCTATTCCTTTTTGCTTTCTCTGAGTCTATCTACTCTATCTAGTCTGACAGTCATGGCAGCCTCTGATTTCTTAGAGGGAGGATAATTAACTAGAACATTTTTCAACTGATCGGAATAGCCCAGATGGAATTGATTGGGTCATTCCATTGGGACATAACACACCATTTTGGAACATTACACAATACTCCTCAAAGGGGTCTGCCGGAGAGACTGTAATTTAGAGTAAGAGTTTTTGCACTAGCTGAGTAAGCACTTGAATTTGATTAACTAATATGTATAGAAAAAAAATTTGGGCTTGTGATCCTGTCACGACAGGGGTAAGGACGTGCAGCCTTGTTCTTCTACTGCACTCCTGTCCCTGTCTGGGCAACAGTCCCTTAGATGACTAAGTGCAAGAGAGAGGGATAGGGAAGACAGTAGGCTCTGTCAGCGAGTAGGGTTAGTACCAGGATGTTATATCAAAATACAAATCAGCAAACTTAGAGAAAAGTCAGAAACAAGTCTAAGGGTCAAATTCTAGAAGATGCATAGCTCCAAATCGTTAGGCAAAGGGGTAATCTGGGTCGCAAACAAGGTATTGGAGGCACACCAATATCCACAGGATGTATAGAATACGTTTAAGGTAGAAGGAGCAATCATAGACGACTGTGGCCTGCAGTAGACCTCATGGTATGCCATAAGGGGCTGTCAGCCATGGCATCAGAGTGAAGAGGAAAGTGCTGTAGTGCAGAGAAGAACAAAGATGCCCCTGAAGTGCGACAAGGTAAGTTTCTTACAAGAAGTTTGTGTTCTACAACAGTTATTTTTTTTATGAGAACAGCCTACAACTGTTGCCATAACATTATCATATTACATAATAGAGAGCTTTAACACATTGTTGAGACTTCTAATTAAGATAACAATTGGCAATTGATGGCACCGCTATGGTTTTTGACATTGGTGACATTTTTTACAGTTAGGTTTAAAATTATATAAAATAATAAATGCTAGTCAACAATTTCAAGAACACCTACTAAATTCTTATTTACAGCTCCTATCCACTATTATAAGGTGTCTTATGTAAGAAGAATTTCTTTTTCAATCTATCTTGTATATGGTAATTCTTCTCTACGCTGCAGGCTCCATCTGTGATTTACTCCTGGCCCTGTGCTAGTCGTGAGGACTATCTGCTCTGGTGTGTCCCGTAGACTACACACAGAAGAGTAGTTCCTGCTGCCCTGTATCTCTATGGCACACCCTGAGCAGCCTTTTCTCTAATAAAAGGAGAAAAGGCTTAGCAGCGCCTCCTTGACACTTGAGTTCCGATTATGATATAGAGCTGACAGATTCCCGCAAATGGACGTTCATTAACATCCATCTGCGGCTCCTGAGGTATGACGCGTTCTCAGCAGGTGAGTGCACATCATACCCGGTGGGTCCCAATTGCTATAAGCAACCAGGACCCATGGCTAATGCCAGAAATCGCTGATCGGGCTGATGTCCAGCATTAACCCTTTAGATGCAGCTATCAAACTTGATCACCGCATCTAAAACAAAAGTAAACATTGCCGGTTACCTCAGTGGTGTTGTTTGGGACCACCGCTGTGAAATTGCGGCATCCCGAACAGCTTGCAGAACGTGAGGCGGATCCCTACCTACCTCCTCGCTGTCTGATCGCCGAATGACTGCTCCGTGCCTGAGATCCAGGCAGGAGCAGTCAAGCGGCAGAAACACTGATAAATGCTATGCTATGGCATAGCATTAAACAATATGAGAGATCAACGTAATGCATGTTATAGTCCCCTATGCGGGCTATAACATTGCAAAAAAAAAAAAAAGTGAAAAAAAAGTAAATAAAGATCAATTAACCCCTTCCCTAATAAACATTTGAATCACCCACCTTTTCGCTTTAAAAAAAACTGTGAAAATAAAAATAAACATATGTAGTATGGGCGTATATGTAAATGCCTAAGCTATAAAAATATATAGTTAATTAAACTACACAATCAATGGCGTACGTACAAAAAAATTCCAAAGTCCAAAATAGCGTATTTTTGGTCACTTTTTATGTCATGAAAAAATTTATAAAAAGCAATCAAAAAGTCCGATAAATACAAAAATTGTGCCGATAAAAACTTCAGATCACGGAAAAAATAAAAGCATTTTAGGGGTCAGGATATGAAAATTTTAAACATATAAATTTTTATCCATGTAGTTATGATTTTTTCCAGAAGTACGACAAAATCAAACCTATATAAGTAGTGTATCATTTTAATCGTAAGGACCTACAAAATAAAGATAAGGTGTCATTTTTACCGAAAAATGTACTGCGTAGAAACGGAAGCCCCCAAAATTTGCAAAAATGTGTTTTTTCTTCAATTTTGTCACACAATGATTTTTTTTCCCGGTTTCGATGTAAATTTTTGTGTAAAATAACTGATGTCATTACAAAGTAGAATTGGTGGTGCACAAAAATAAGCATTTGGATTTTTTTAGGTGCAAAATTGAAAGGGTAATGATTTTTAAAAGATAAGGAGGAAAACAATGAAAGTGCAAAAATGGAAAAACGCTTGTCCTTAAAGGGTTAAAGGGGTGGTCCTACGTTTAAAGTGCTGAAAAATCACTAGCATATGACCTTCCTCTTTGATCTGTTGGGGCCTATCTCTAACCTCTACTTATTTTAAGAATGGAAGGTTTGTGGCACTGTTCAGCTTTACATCTCCATGTAACTCCCTGCACAGTAGTGCTCCCAGCCAATGATTATGCAGGGAATTACAGCCTTCTCCATTCACTTAAGTGGGGCTGAGTTGCAGTTTCCTGCATAGCAAATACCTGGGATGTCACTGTGCTGGGAAAAACAATAAAATGGTTCTTTCCTTCTCAATATCAGTCGAGGTCCTAGAGGTCGGACACTGGACATAGATTTTAAACAGTGTGGGAGTTTTAAGGTTTATACTAATACCTTGATAAACTTAGTGGTAAAATAGCTATAAATAGTTCTGATGACACTCTTCTGACACTAGAAATTCCATATTGTCAGGTTATTCTGTCACTTGCTGCTCAGTAAAGGTAGGCCATATAGCCTGTTCTCTGCACAGTACCACTCCCATACAGTTATTGTGCTAAGAACTGGAACTGCCCAATGAACCATGGTGCTATGCAGCAAAATTATTGTGCAGACCATTGTTTTCTTTAACCCCTTAAGGACCCTTGATGTACGTGTACGTTATGACACCCTGGTACTTAAGGTCCCAAGACGTACGCGTACGTCATGGAGAATTCCAGCCCCTGCCGCGCGCCGGGCGGGGATCGGACTGGGATGCCTGCTGAAATCATTCAGCAGGCATCCCGTGCAAACGCCCAGGGGGGTCATCAGACCCCCCCATGTCGGCGATCGCGGCAAATTGCAAGTGAATTCACACTTGCGATTTGCGCGATTCCGGGTCATTATGGGTCTATAGTGACCCGGTGACCCGGAATATAAGGGGGATCGCGGTTGTCTAAGACATCCACGATCCCCTTGAAGGCATAGGAGTGAGGTGGCAGGGGTGCCACCCCTCCTATCCCTGCTATTGGTGGTCTAGACGCGACAACCAATAGCAGATCGGGGCGGGGGTGTTAACTTTCATTTTCCCCATCCTTCCCACCCACAATAGGCGGGGCAAGATGGGGAAACGATGGGGACCGGCGCCGAAGATCCATTTACCGATACAGACAGCTGTTTGGGCATGCTGGGAGTTGTAGTTTTGCAACAGCTGGAGGGCTACAGTTTGAGACCACTATATAGTGGTCCCTAAACTGTAGCCCTCCAGATCTTGAAAAACTACAACTCCTAGCATGCTCAAACAACTGTTTGCTGTCAGGGCATGCTGGAATTAGTAGTTTTGCAACAGTTGGAGTACCACAGTTTGGAGATCACCTTGCAGTGTTCTCTAAAACTGTAGCCCTCCAGATGTTGCAGAACTGCAAATCCCAGCATGTCCAAACAGCTGTCTCGGCATGCTGTGAGTTGTAGTTGCGTACCTCCGGCTATTGCATAACTACATCTCCCAGCATGCCTTTCGGTGATCAGTACATGCTGGGAGTTGTAGTTTTGCAACAGCTGGAGGCACACTGGTTGGAAAATACTGAGTTAGGTAACAGAACCTAACTGAAGGTTTTCCAACCAGTGTGTCTCCAGCTGTTGCAAAAGTACAACTCCCAGCATGCACGGTCTGTCAGTACATGCTGGTAGTTGTAGTTTTGAAACAGCTGGAGGTTTTCTCCCCCATGTGAACGTACAGGGTACATTCACATGGCCAGGCTTACAGTAAGTTTCCTGCTTCAAGTTTGGGCTGCGGCTAATTTTTCACCGCAGCGCAAACTCCTAGCGGGAAACTCACCGTGACACGCCAGTGCGAATGTACCCTAAAAACACTACACTACACTAACACATAATAAAGAGTAAAACACTTCATATACACCCCCTTACACTGTCCCCCCCCCCCCAATAAAAATGAAAAACGTATTGTATGGCAGTGTTTCCAAAACGGAGCCTCCAGCTGTTGCAAAACAACAACTCCCAGCATTTCCGGACAAAATGAAGATTTTGAATTTTCTCCTTTAATTTGCTGCTATTCCTGTGAAACACCTAAAGGGTTAACAAACCTTTTGAATGTCATTTTGAATACTTTGAGGGGTGCAGTTTTTATAATGGGGTTATTTGTGGGGTATTTCTAATAAGAAGGCCCTTCAAATCCACTTCAAAACTGAACTAGTCCCTGAAAAATGTTGATTTTGAAAAATTTTGTGAAAAATTGGAAAATTGCTGCAATACTTTGAAGCCCTCTGATGTCTTCCAAAAGAAAAAACATGTCAACTTTATGATGTAAAACATAAAGTAGACATATTGTATATGTGAATCAAAATTTAATTTATTTGGAATATTCATTTTCCTTATAAGCTGAGAGCTTCAAAGTTAAAAAAATGCAACATTTTAAATTTTTTCATCAAATTTTGGAATTTTTCACCAAGAAATGATGCAAGGATCGACAAAATGTTACCACTAACATAAAGTAGAATATGTCACAAAAAACAGTCTCGGAATCAGAATGAAAGGTAAAAGCATCCCAGAGTTATTAATTTTTAAAGTGACAGTGGTCAGATGTGCAAAAAATGGCCGTGTCCTACAGTGAAAATTGGCTGGGTCCTTAAGGGGTTAAAGAACTATGACCCCTTCCTTCTAGCAATCATGGAGTTCCAGCAGTCAAATCCCCAACATTCAGCACGACAGCATATCCTTCAGGTATGCTTCTACATGACCATAATAACCGTATGATACATACAAATATTCTAAGATTTAGTAGGGTATCATAACAGTAAACATCCGTAATTGTATCAGATGCTACATAATTCTAGAAGGCATAATATTTTATTATTGCTAGATTTGTGCAGGGGAATTTATGTTACTTTTCCCAGAAAATGTATTCATTGAAAGCCAACGTCGTAAAACATGGCTGAAGACTGAAGAGCTTGATGTTTTAAGTGGACACTCTTGTTTGCCCAGGAAATTTTTGCCTACTGCCTTTATTTACAGACAGTATATGCTGCAGAGCATCTGCCATCAGCCATCCCTGTCATCCATGCCCACTCACTGAAGAACAGATGGTTAAGCAGAGGGCCTTGGTATTTAGGAGGGTTAATGTTGAGAGCTGAACAAAGACTCATTCTTTCTTATTGATTGCTCATCCTTAGTAATGGTTACTCTGGATATAGAAACAGAACAATTTATTTCTCACATACAAAGTAGCAGAATGATACAATAATATATTAACTTCTAGACAAGTATTCTGTTTCTGATTCTGCAGACATCTTCCATACAGGTGTATAAAGCAAACTCAAAATACAATAAAGTCTAATAAGGTCCCTGTGGATTCTTTCATTGGATGTTTAACATCGGTTTCAAAGGTGGTATAAAAAGCAGCAGAGTTCACATGTTGTTTTCTTTAAAAAGACCTTTGAGGCTAATTTAGGCTGAGCAGCCATTTACAGGTAACACAATAAAAAGTTGTGGAGATCAGCCGGATCCATTATTTGCAAACACTTCAACCCCGCTAGGAACAATACAATGGCCGAATTTATGACATTCACTATGTACCTGCTTCATTTTGCTTATACACATTTCTACTTGGAGTGTGGCACACTGCGCAGAACAGTGAACACGCACACACACATATAAATATATATAAATAATATATATATATATATATATATATATTGTGGCAGTGTGGCAAGGAAAGGGTGTAGTTCCCTTGCTAACTCTAGAGAATCCACCTGTGGCCTGATTAATGAGGTATCAGGAAGGGGAAGTGTGTTTAAAAGGAAAGGAAACAGAATAGTTGGGGCTCTCTCTTGGAAACAGTATGCTGGTTGTTAGAGGGGGAGACACACGGGCCCTGTTTAGGTAACACGCAGAAGGCGCTGCGAGTGGTCCAAGAAGTGGTGTGAACTGTGAGTAACAGGTTGCAGGAGACACATGTTCAACTGACTGAGGGAAGCTCACCAGGTCGTAGTCAGGGCATGCTGATATGTGTAGTCAGTGACTAGACGGTCTAGGACTTTATTTTGTTCCTGTTTATGTTTTGTTTTACCTGCAACCTGTGGAAATAAAGCTGGCGAGAAGCCAGACTTGTATGCAGAACTGTGGTGTGTGGTGTTATTGTGAGGAACGTGTCCCGTGGCAAGTGACCAGGACGATCCCAGAGCTAATCCCCAAGGAGGAATCATCACAATATATATATATAAATATATACATAGATCTATGTCTATAAAAAGCTACTAGGTTAATATAAAATTCTTTCACTCTGGTGTCTGGTCTCTGGTGTCTTCATCTGGAGCAGAAGTGCAGAAGACTAGGATTTCCTTTCTTACTGAACACTGCTGCACAATATGGAGACTCTGCTGTTCAATATGGTATGACAAATGTAATCTCCCACCGCTGCTGGACATTTGTGGAGTTCCTAAAATTTTTCCATGATCATCGGCCACTCTATGCACTTGCTTGTTGCAGCAATAACTAAAAACCTTTTGACATCGGGTGTGGAATTCATGGGCAAGGGCAACTGCTTAAACCGCAGTCATATTGGGTAAGTCTCCCATTAGCTAAACAGAAGTCTAAGGAAACAGTCACAGGGCAGAAGACTTAAAGGGTTACTCTGCCCCTAGACATCTTATCTCCTATCCAAAGAATAGGGGATAAGATGTCTGATTGTGGGGGTCCCACCGTCACGAGGGGGCGGGGCCGTGATGTCATACTCCAGCCCCTGTATCACCCGTCATTATCAACGGAGCGCTCTTTGCTCCGTGCAGCTGGTGAACGGGGGTGCTGCAGGAGAGAACACGGGGGTCCCCATCGGCAGGACCCCCGCAATCAAATATGATGGCCCAGTACAGGAGTTGCACCACTGTACCCTTGCTGCCCTATCAGGCAGCCTCCATACAGTGACCCCCTGGGCCCTCCCTGCACCTGTTCCTTTGTATATCTGCTTCTATGCCCATTATATTAAGTATTGTTTATAAAATGTGTTATGCCTTTAAGAAATGTGTCATGTGATTGTAACCCTGTGAGGTACCTGGACCATGTGACCTACAGGATGACCTATGGGACCACTCCCAGTCTCCCCCATATAAGCTCTGGGTGGAGCAAGCTCAGTCTCTTAGAGTCTTTGCTGAACTACAGTGAGGTCAAGTCCTAGGTGTGTGTCCAGAGTCCAGAGGAGGCCAAAGTCTACCACGCAGCCTCGGTCCACTACCCCCCGATCCAAGTCAAAACCTGGTAAGCTACAAACGGGGCATAGTCAGTCTCAGTCAAGTCAGTCCAAATCATCCTATCCCAAGTCAGCATGGCCATGCATCAAATTGTCCAAGTCCACTATAAGTCCCAGAAAGTCTTGTGGTCTCTGAAGTCACTGGTCACCTCCGTGGGCCTAGCCAAGCTGTATAGACTACTCCATCTGTCTGATTCAGTAAAGCTGCCGTTTTTTCCGTAACTTGGAGTCAGAGTCATTATTTGCCCCCATGCCTAGCTCAGGATCCAGCGGTATTCCTTCGGGTGGTGTAGAGGATAAACCATGCCCTGGCATCACGAACACAAGGGGTTAATGCCATCTGCTCCTATATTAATTCCATCTGCCCTCATCATACCCTTACCACACAGACATCTTATCCCCAATCCTTTGGATGGGGATAAGATGTCTAGGGGCAGAGTACCCCTTTAAGGGCTAAAAGGGACAAGTGTTGCATTGTGTAAAAGACCCATCGATCAGACAACAAATAAGCAAAAACAATGTATTTAGCTGATTGCTGGGATTGTCCGACCCTAAAAAACAAGAAAGTTCTTCCTTCTATTGCCTAGATTCTATCCATGCACCAACAAGAAATTTCCAGGTATTTAAATCGGAGAGTTGATAGCTATTACACCTCCGGATGAAGTGCTGTTCTATGAAACGTACATTGAAGTGTTTGCAAGGTCCCCACATGGTCCTGGGTGGGATGTCTACATCAGATAACAGACATTAGGATTATGCTCTGACAGTTATTGTTTTGTGTATCTGAATTTCTGTGCTCACTTGTATCAATATAATTCTAATAGGCTAAGTGCAATATATCGTGCAATATATGATACATTTTTTCACATGGTAAAATAGGATCTAGGCCTGACTGTTATGCATGTAGTATGCTTTAGTTTCTTTGGGGCTATATGTTTTTATGGGTTTAGGGGATGTTGTCCTTGTGTGGCTGCTGCGTGACCCCGCTCTATCTTGCTTGACTGCCGCTCTATTTATTGCTATGGGACTGATGGAGATTGTGCACTGCTGCTCTATTCCCACAGGGCACATGGGGACAACCATTCTCGAGATCATTGTGGGTACCGGTGGTTGCACCCCTGGCTATCATATAGTAATCATTTTTCTTGTGAATAGGTGATAATGATAAATGTTTTCAAGAATGAAAAACCTTTAAAATCTATGTATAATACAGCCCAACAGTTTATCTTGCTATTGGACATAAAACGCAAAGGGAATCTCAACAATACCTGGAGAGATATTAGTTGGCAACTCCCTCATTGCTGCTGTGAATCCTTCTAAATTCAGATTATTGTTATCGTCAGTAGTTCTTGTTCATACAGCTACAAACCTCAGATCATGAGGTTATTCACTAATGCAAAATCTTGATATTGATCCTGCTGTTTTGGAAAATCATGAAAAACACTTTTTCCTCCATCTCATTCCACTTTAACAACCAGGTCCTAAAACAGGATGTTTTGCTTTCTAATAAAGTTGGGGTGCTTCCTAAATCAATTTCAGGTTTTATTCAGTATAATATCAAAATCCCTGATAACTAGTAAAGGACGATCCATTTTACCCATTGTATAGGAGCATAGTTACTTAAAGACTTAAAATATGGGGGAGAAATCAGGATGCCAATATGCATAGAATTCTTAATCTGAAAGGTGAGAAAAAGCACCTCATCTCACCCTGGGTAGAGCCCCCCAAATCCCCCTTAAGAAAACTCTAGGACCTATTGGTATATCAGCTCCCCTTTAAGGAATCTCAACCCCTTAATCATGCATTAAAAGGATTTTCTATTTAATATTGTGCTTGGACATACTTAGGTCCCCTGCTATTCCTTCACAGCTCCCATTCAGCTCTGTCCGGTCCAACAATCATCTGGCTTTCTTCTTCCAAGAAGAGCTCTCTGTGCAGGTCGGGGACCAATGGAGCCAAATGTAGCTGTGGGAGACCAGCAGGGGACTAAGCTATGGAAGTAGGGTTTTTCTCAGTGTTTTTTCACTGCCCTAGCGTCATATTATTTTTGTTAAAAAGTCTGGAATACCCCTTTAACAAAACAACACACATCACATGACTGCAGTGGCCATGATGTCACTGTATTTACTATGGAGACACACAGTTCAGGAAATTTCTTACCATCTTTTTCTTTGTGGAAATCTTAACCCTTTTTAGGCTGACCACAACCCATTTCAGCTAGCCATGCCTCTTTTTCAAGCTTGCAGATTTATTTTGATGCATTGCATCACGAATTCTGACATATACAGATTTGTGGCGTGGTATGTGAAATTGTGGTGCACAACCAAGTTAGAGCAGGTCGGGTTCATTAGGGCCATAGTGTCAGACATTCCCTTTAACGAATCATGGGCAAAATGGTCTTTGTGGCTGCTGGGAAAAATCTGCTAGGGGGGACTAAAAAAAATTGAATATAAAAATGTTTTAAAAAATATAATCCCTTAATTGAAATTGAAATCACCCCCTCCTTTTCACATTTTTCTAAACAAATTTCTTTTTTTACATATTTGGTACCGCTGTGTTTGTTCAAATTATGGAATTGTTCAAATTATCAAAATGTAACATTACCGACCCCACACATTGAATGGCTTAAAAAAAATAGCAAGTGCCAGAAATGCATATATACATATATATACAGTACAGACCAAAAGTTTGGGCACACCTTCTCATTCAAAGAGTTTTCTTTATTTTCATGACTATGAAAATTGTAGATTCACACTGAAAGCATCAAACTATGAATTAACACATGTGGAATTATAGACATAACAAAAAAGTGTGAAACAACTGAAAATATGTCATATTCTAGGTGGAAAGTGTCCCCAAGTGCAGTCACAAAAACCATCAAGAGCTACAAAGAAACTGGCTCACATGCGGACCTCCCCAGGAAAGGAAGACCAAGAGTCACCTCTGCTGCGGAGGATAAGTTCATCCGAGTCACCAGCCTCAGAAATCGCAGGTTAACAGCAGCTCAGATTAGAGACCAGGTCAATGCCACACAGAGTTCTAGCAGCAGACACATCTCTAGAACAACTGTTAAGAGGAGACTGTGTGAATCAAGCCTTCGTGGTGGAATATCTGCTAGGAAACCACTGCTAAGGACAGGCAACAAGCAGAAGAGACTTGAATAAATCCCCAACACAAGGAATGGACATTAGACCAGTGGAAATCTGTGCTTTGGTCTGATGAGTCCAAATTTGAGATCTTTGGTTCCAACCACCGTGTCTTTGTGCGACGCAGAAAAGGTGAACGGATGGATTTATTTTTATGAACAGGACAATGACCCCAAATACACCTCCAGGCTGTGTAAGGGCTATTTGACTAAGAAGGAGAGTGATGGGGTGCTGCGCCAGATGACCGGGCCTCCACAGTCACCGGACCTGAACCCAATGAAGGCAAAAGGGCCAACAAGTGCTAAGCATCTCTGGGAACTCCTTTAAGACTGTTGGAAGACCATTTCAGGTGACTACCTCTTGAAGCTAATCAAGAGAATGCCAAAAGTGTGCAAAGCAGAAATCAAAGCAAAAGGTGTCTAGAACCTAGAATATGACATATTTTCAGTTGTTTCACACTTTTTTGTTATGTCTATAATTCCACATATGTTACTTCATAGTTTTGATGCCTTCAGTGTGAATCTACAATTTTCATAGTCATAAAAATTAAGAAAACTCTTTGAATGAGAAGGTGTGTCCAAACTTTTGATCTGTACTGTATATATATGTATATATGCATTTCTGGCACTTGGTATTTTTGTTTTTGTTTAAGCCATTCAATGTGTGGGGTCGGTAATGTTAGATTTTGATAATTTGAATAATTCCATAAACACAGCAGTACCAAATATGTAAAAAAAAGAAATTTGTTTAGAAAAATTTGAAAAGGAGGGGGTGATATATATATATATATATATATATATATATATAATTTATTTACACACATACACAAACATGCGCACATACATAAACACTTATACTGTACACACACATGCATATGAACATACATAAAAATACACACTTTTTATGCAGGAAACGGGTTAAATTGCTACTAATAAATCTGCTGTTCTCCATATACACTTTATAATTCATTTTCCTTTTTATTTTTCCCTCAGAATCTTTTCACCCCCTTAGTAGATATGCAAGCAAAATATAGAATTTTTTTTTAAAAACACGATATGCAAGTACAAAAAGAGAAACAAGTAAATTGGCTTGATCTCATCAGAATTGCAGAAGCTACAATGTCAATGGTAATATCCCCGAGGGAGAGAAGTAATTTCCTCCAGACTTGCTCATTGAAGAAATACAGGCTCAGGTAATCTCATCAGTAGTTAACCTGTTCGTTCAATTCTTAGCATCTCCTCTTCTGAAGATAGCCCTGCTGGCCAAAGATTATCTAGTGTAGCCATGTAGAGTACACTAGATAATGTACAATGTCGCAATGCACATTGTGCCCAGACCAGGGAGACTTCTATTCTATGGACACTTTACCTTTTACAGGGATTTTGCTGCTTCCCCAGACAGTAATTGTACAGAGATCTGAGGATGGCCTTAGCCAACAAATGATTGATTTTCTTCTACAAAAAAACAGCAGCATAGCCTTTCCTCATTCCCCTACCAGGGAAACATGCAACCTATTCATGGCCTCACATTCAGCTCCACTTAAAGGGGTTGTGCGCTGCCCTGACTTTCGGAGCTCCGCTCACAGCGTCCGGAAGTTCATTACTCCGAACGCTGTGTGCGGGCTTCCGTGTTTGCAGCCGCCGGGCGTGACGTCTCGCCTGCCCCAACCTCGCAATGTCTCGCCCGCCCCAACCTGACGTCTCGCCCGCCCCCTCAACGAAAGTCTATGGGAAGGGGGCGCGACCGCTGTCATGCCCCCTTCCCATAGACTTTGGTTGAGGGGGCGGGCGTGACGTCACGAGGGGGCGGGCGAGACGTCACAAGGGGACGGGCGAGGGGTCGGGCCCGGCAGCCGCGAACACGGAAGCCCGCACACAGCGTTCTGAGTAATGAACTTCCGGACGCTATGAGCGGAGCTCCGAAAATTAGGGCAGCGCACAACCCCTTTAAAGGAGTACTCCACTGGAAAACATGTTTTTTTTAAATCAACTGGTGCCAGAAAGTTAAACAGATTTGTAAATTACTTTTAGTAAAAAATCTTAATCCAGTACTTTTCAGCTGCTGTTATGATCCAAAGGAAGTTCTTTTCTTTTTGAATTTCCTTTCTGTCTGACCACAGTACTCTCTGATTACACCTCTGTCCATTTTAGGAACTGTCCAGAGCAGGATAGGTTTTCAAGTGGACAGAGGTGTCAGCAGAGAGCACTGTGGTCAAACAGAAAGGAAATTCAAAAAGAAAAGAACTTCCTGTGGATCATAACCGCAACTGATAAGTACTGGAAGGATTAAGATTTTAAACATTTTTTTTCTAGTGGAATACCCCTTTAAAAAATAGCAAAAAATTCCCTGCCCTATGAGTAAACCAAACTGCTAAGCAATCATGTCAGAGAGCTGCATGAGGCCAAAATGTGAACGTTTGCTTCCTCAATACAGATGAGGGAGGAGCTCAGACATGAAACCTATCCTACATTTCTTGATGACTCCTGAGCAGCTAAAAGTCAGTTTTTACTGACTTTATTGGCATTCTTTAGAAAATGACAGCATGGTTAATTGTATTTGTTGATTTAAAAAACTCTTGGTATGTTCTAGAGACATGTCAAAAGTTTTGATCGGTCAGGGTCTAAGTGCTCAGACCTCGTCCAATTGTTGGAACGAGCAGGGAGAAAAGTGTATCTAACCAAGACAATCCCATAGATTTACATGGTAATTTTGTCTAGCTTAGTGTTCTTTTCTCCCAACCAGTTGTAGCTATCTGTCGCAGTGTAAACACACGACCTATCAAACCTTTTGACGTGTCTCTATAATGAGTTTTTATAGTGACAGTGCCTATTTAAATTATAATACCTCTTTCAAATATAAAGTGTAAGGGAAATTTGGTTCAATAAAGCTTTAGAATGATAATGTAGAACAGTGTTTCCCAACTAAGGTACCTCCAGCTGTAGCAAAACTACAACTTCCGGCATGCCTTGACAGCCTTTGGATAAATAAGTATATAATAAATATACATACGTATCCAAGAGAGATTAGAGATGACACAGCTTACTTCAGGGGCTCAGTAATCACAAATGAGGAGAGGTAAGTAGCAACTTAGCAGTCTTCCGTCACAATAGTATTTGAGTCAATGGTGGTGCTAGGACATAGACCAAACAGCCATTCAGATAATAGAAGGTATACAAGGTACAAGAAATATCCTGCACTCACCATTCGGTACGCGACTCGGTGCTCCTCAAAAGGAAAACCGGGCTCCAGGCTGCAGAGATGTGTGCGCTCAGAGGCAAACAACCGGTAGTTTTCACACAGACTAGCGCTTCTTCCGGCCTCCTCCGGAGGCCGGAAGAAGCGCTAGTCTGTGCGAAAACTACCAGTTGTTCGCCTCTAAGCTCACACATCCATCCTGGAGCCCCGTTTTTTTCCGTTGAGGAGCATCGAGTTGCGTTCAGAATGGTGAGTGCAGGATATTTCTTGTACCTTGTATACCTTCTATTATATAATAAATATATATAATCCTAGTAAGATAAAAAAAATAGGATAACAATTTGCTTATCTCTTATCTCACCTTATAGTTTCTGTAGAGAATAGTGTTATTTTATCAGCCCCTCAGTAAGATTTACACGTGTTTTATGCATAATTTTCTTATGTAAGGCATAAATCTAGCACACTGTTAAAACTTCTACTTTATTTAGTCCACCATGTTAAAAGCAAGGTGCTTTCAAGCATGCCGCTCTTGGTCCTTGAACGTTGCTCTTCTCCCCTTTTATCACCTGATTGTCCAATAAATAACCATGATCTGCTAGACGGTTCTGGAAACATGAGCCTTAGAATAAAGATATAAAATATGGTGGAAACAATGTGGAGCTGTTCACAGTATGGGTTCAATCTGACCAATCTGGTCTCAGTTTATCATCTTACCTCAGGGAAAGCAGAAGAAACGGGGGGGAATGTCTGCACAGAGAATCTCTTCCGGACATTCAGGGGGTATTTATAAAACCTTGTACTCCATTATTTTGGCTGTAGTTTGTCTCTATTTGTTGGTGCAGTTGCTTTTTACAGACAATGGGGGAGATTTATCAAAACCTGCCCAGAGGAAAAGTTGCTGAGTTACCCATAGCAACCAATCAGATCGCTTCTTTCATTTTTGAAAAGGCCTCTGAGAAATGAAAGAAGCGATCTGATTGGTTGCTATGGGCAACTCAGCAACTTTTCCTCTGGACAGGTTTTGATAAATCTCCCCCAATGTTTTGCGACAAACCAAATAGAATATTTTTTACAAAGTGACATTGGAAGTCGTGATTTCAGTTGAAATGGAGTGGTCAGGAATTTATGATTTGCGACTTTTCAGTTTGTCCCATATTTTGGCGCATATATGCTTATTTAGGCGCAATTCTACACCAGTCCACAGTTGGCTTAGAAACTGACTGTGGACAGCATTATTAAAAAGTCGCACATCTGTTGCACAGGTTAAAAAGTCGCAGAGTAATTACCATAAAAAGTGGAGTATTGAAGTAAGAAATGTGATCAGCACCAGATTTATCACATGTGCCATGTAATAAATTTGGTGCAAGTACACAGTTTCGCGTGAATTAATGGAGTAAAAAAAACGTTCTCCACCTCCACTTTTTATGAATACCCCCCCCCCCATTGCTCCTGAATGCAGAGTGCTGGCATAATATAAGCAATAAGTTCTTTAAAAAAGGGGAGTGGCCAGATATTACATAATGTAATGGCGAATCTAGAGACTAAACTACTGTTAAAACTTAACCCCTTAAGGACACGGCATACTTTGGCCTTAAAGGGGTACTTCAGTGCTTAGACATCTTATCCCCTATCCAAAGGATAGGGGATAAGATGCCTGATCGCGGGAGTCCCGCCGCTGGGGACCCCCGGGATCATGCACGCGGTACCCTGTTTGTAATCAGTCCCCGGAGCGTGTTCGCTCTGGGACTGATTACCGGCGACAACAGGGTGGGCAGCGTGTGATGTCCCACCCCCATGTGATGTCACGCTCCGCCCCTCAATGAAAGCCTACGGGAGGGGGTGTGACAGCTATCACGCCCCCTCCCGTAGGCTTCCATTGAGGGGCGGAGCGTGACATCACACGGGGGCGGGAGCGTGACGTCACACGCCACCCGCCCTGTAGTCGCCAGTAATCAGTCCCGGAGCGAACACGCTCCGGGGACTGATTAAAAACGGGGTGCCGCGTGCATGATCCCGGGGGTCCCCAGCGGCGGGACTCCCACGATCAGGCATCTTATCCCCTATCCTTTGTATAGGGGATAAGATGTCTAAGCACCGGAGTACCCCTTTAAGGACAGAGGAAAAATCATAACTCTTTTATATTACCATCCACAGACCCATCTGATGGCTTGTTTTATGCGTGACCAATTGTACTTTGTAATGCTAACATTTTTGTAATGACAAATTTTATTTTACCATAAAATCACAATTTTGCTAATTTTGGGAGGATTCATTTTCAAATTTAACGGTACAGTTCACATGTTAATACGATTTAAATAATACCCATGATAAGATACTTTTCTATTATTGTACGGCTTTTAAAAAAAACTAAAACTTTTGTTTTTCTTTTACAAAATAAGTATGTTTAATATTTCCCTATTTTGACCACCTATAAGTTTCAAATTTTTTTGTATACAGGGAGATATGAGGGCTAATTTTTTTACACCATGATCTGTAGTTTTTATCAGTTACACAATTTTGTATATTTGATTTATTTTTTTTTGGAAAAGGAATATAAGGCTGGGTTCACACTATGGTTTGTATTTACGGTTCCCGTATACGGCTGGGAGGAGGGGGGGGGGCGTATTCGGGAACCGTATTTAATGCATGTCTATGAGCCGACCGGAGTGAACCGCAGCCTCCGGTCGGCTGCATTTCGGCCGTATGTGGTTTCCCGACCGTAGGCAAAAACGCGGTCGACAACGTTTTTGCCTGTGGTCGGGAAACCGCACGCGGCTGAAAACGCAGCCGACCGGAGGCTGCGGTTCACTCTGGTCGGCTCATAGACATGCATTTAATACGATTCCTGAATACGGCTGAGTGCGGGCGCCACAATTAAGCCCCGCCCCTCTCCTCCCAGCCGTATACGGGAACCGTAAATGCAAACCGTAGTGTGAACCCAGCCTAATACAGTTTTTTAAAAGTTTTTAAAACTTTTTTTTTTTATTTACTTTTTATGTCCCCATTAGAGACTATTTTTTGCAGTCTTTAGATTGCAGATACTAATCAGTGCTATGCACATACATAGCACTGATCACTGTAATTGGTGATTTAACAGTGTTATCTGCTTTCCAGTAGATCAGAGAAAAAGATGCCAGGAGGACAGATGGAAGCAGGTGAGGGGACCTCCACCAGCCATCTTGAATGATCAGATCCCTGTGGTAGTACCACTGGTGATCCGCTCATCCATTCAAAGTGCTGCATTGCCGCAGATGTCATGATCATTATTGATCACGGAAACTGAGGGGTTAATGGTGGACATCAGCGCGATCACTGATGTTCGTCATTACCGCCAGGTCCCTACCGGGATCTGCCATGCATAATCCGAGCACCATTACGGTGTCATGTATAGGATGTAAATGTATGTCCTGGTGCGTTAAGTACCAGGGCACTAGGACGTGCATTTATGTCCTATGTTGTTAGTGGTTAAATAGGTATTCTAGCCCCAGAAAAAGTTTTAAAAGGAAGACAGGGTCCTATGAAAATAAAAAGAAAGCATACTCACATTTTCAAATTCTGCGACACTGTGTTTGATGGCTCCTGGTCTTTGCCGCGCGCAGCAACTTCTTGATTCATGTGATGCTTTGTCCCTGCAGGACTTGCACTCACAATGCATCACAAGACCAAGGAACCAGTGTTAAGTGGTGGAAACCATGAGCCATTGAAATGGTAGTTGTGGAGGATCGGGGCACAAGTGAGTATGCTTCCTTTATAGGTGTGACTGTTAGTGATTAGCCACCATGTATAACTTATCCATTTGGATGAAGTGCTGAATGGAAGTCAAACTTGAAAGCAGTCTTGCCTTTGTATGATTTACTTGCTTGAAATTAAGGGCAAATATGTTCATTCATTTTTCTTTTACCGAAGCTGGTTTTATCATCTTTTTATTCTATCTTCTTTTTATTTTAATTTTATTAATGAGGGGAGGGGGTGGTGGTGAAATACCCATTTGACATTTACTTACAGTCCAATAAAAAGCAACACTTACTGAATCTAATCCACATGTCAGACTATATCAATGGACCAAGGAAGGACTGGGAAAACAGTACTGCTGAGGGTAGCATTTAGGTCTGCATTACAGTGTCATCATGTCCCCAGTCCGTCCTTACCATTATTTTCTATAAATTCTAAAATGTGGGTTGCATTGAATTATTGTTGCTTTTAGCATTGATGAATAGAGATGAGGTTTAATGGTTGTTCCTGTGAATTTTTGTTAATAAAGACTTCCATTAATATGTGTGATCAAGCCAAGTGACAGCAGCTTGGTCAATGCTATGATCTCTATGAACGTGAACTATCACGTCACTGTGGCATTCTCTCCCTAGTCACTTTAAAAGGAAAACAAGTTATAAAAACTGCTACGTGGCAGCACAAAATGGTTTCTATAGCTTAAAAAAAAATGCAGCTGTTAATCATGACTCAGCTAGGACAACGCCGGATGTATTCACAGTGGTGGCCCTTTTTCTAAGTCTAGCATAAAAATAGTAGCAGTGCAGCTCTGTGCTTAACCACTTGTGTGAATTCACTCTTAAGAAAATGAGCCAGACAATTACCAGTAGTGGGTGTATAATAGGTCGCTGTTAGGCAAAACTGTGTCACTATGTATGACTTATCAATTTGCATCAAGTGCTGAATGAAAGTCTCGTAAGCATTACCACCCTAAGAATACCTAAAATCTTGCCTTTGTATGATTCATTTACTTAAAATTAAGGGCAAACATATGTATGCATCTTTCTTTTCAAGAAGCTGATGGGTCTAGCTTATTTGATGTTGAGTCATTTTAATGCACTATAAGTTTTAGTGGTCTGTCCACTAAACATCAGATATTAATCCCTTAAAGGGGTACTCCGGCCCTAAGACATCCTATCCCCTATCCAAAGGATGGGGGATAAGATGTCTGATCACATGGGTCCCGCCGCTGGGGACCCCCGCAATCTCTCATGTAGCTCCCACCTGTCTCAGCTGCACGCAGTGCTGGAGACTCCGTGTCTGAAGCATCACGACCCCAAGGCCGGAGTATCGTGACGTCACGACTCCTCCCCCTTGTGACATCACAATACTCCAGCCTGGGGTCGTGAGGCTTCAGTCACAGAGCCTCCAGCGTTGCATGCAGCTGAAACAGGTGGGTGCTGTATGAGAGATTGCGGGGTTCCAAGAGGCAAGACCCCCGCGATCAGACATCTTATCTCCCTTTGGATTAGTTTGTTTGCGTGACCAATTGTATTTTGCAATGACTTTCTTTCTACCACAAAATGTACATCACTGCAAATATATTTTTTTGGGAAGCGAAATTGAAAAAAAACGTAATTTTGCAAATTTTGGAGGGTTTTGGTTTTACATAATGCAATTTACCGTAAAACTAAAATGTCTTCATTCTGTGGGTCAATTCAATTAAAACAATATCCATTGTTACATAGTTTTTCTATTTTGACAATTAGGTATGTAAAAAATTGTCCTATTCTGTATATAGAAATAAAAAAGCCTGATGTCCTTAAGGGGTTAAAGAGGAAAGGGGGGGGGGGTGATCAGCGTTGATCACGGTATCTTTTAGGTTAATGACAGACATCAACATGATCTTTGATGTCCGCCATTATCAGTAAATTCACGGCTGTTAAAAACTGCTAATGCCTCTTAGAATGTAAATGTACATCCTGGTGCGTTAAGTACCGGAGCACCAAGATGAACATTTATGTCCGATATTGTTAAGGGGTTAGGGCTTTGTCAATGTAAAACCTGTTTGTGCCCCCTAAAGAATTTTGGATTCATTTTGGTTATACAGTGGTTTCTCAACTAACAATTGCCTCAACATACAAATATTTGCAACATACAATGGTCTTTTCTGGTCATTGTAACTTGAAACCAGACTCAACATACAATGCTATGAACAGTCCAGATCTGCGATAGGTGTTAATGGCTGGAGGAAATGAACAATGAATATTTCACTAGGAAAACACCTAAATTACTGAAGTGCATTCCCTGACTGGCTGTCTGATAGCGCCCCCCTACAGTACGTAGACATACATGTTCTGTACTACTATTTTCCTGTGCCAGGGTTAGCTCTTCCTTTGGACACCAGGCTCCATTTTTTTTTTTTTTTTGAAGACTGTGTCTACGGAACAGGATTATGAAGAAGCTCTTGTCCGTCTAGCTGCTCTTTTTTAATTTTATATGTAAGAATTTGCTTCATCTGTATTAGTTATTTTCTTTTTTTTCTTTAATCTTTATGTTTTCCTATTTTTTTGGTCGACATTTTGGGGCTATAGAACCAGTTACCAGGTTTCCATAGAGTTATGGTCTTAACATACAATGGTTTCAACATACAATGGTCGTCCTGAACCAATTAATATTGTAACTTGATGGACCACTGTGTAGGATTAAAGAGTAACTGTCGCTTTAAAAAAAAAGGTGTCTTAGAGACATGTAAACATTTTTGATTGGTTGGGTCTTAGTGTTCAGACTCCGATGAATCGCTAAAGCAAGTAAGGAGGGGAGCTTGTGGCTGAGCTTTTCTCTTCCCTTTCTCTGTCTATGGAATTGAGACCATCCCAAAAACTTCCATTATAACTGTCTGTCACAAGGTTTAGAGCCGGGAGAGAACATACTTAGTGCCCTCCTTTCCTTGCTATATCTTTAGATCATTCAGGGAATGTACATTCAACCCCAACCAATAAAAATATACTGTATCAAATATTTTTCTAACAAGCATCACACAGTTATATTATATACAGTATAAATTCTACTGCCCTATTCATTTATTTATTTATTTTGCATGTATATAAATATATGGCTTTTTTTTTTTTGTTCTTGACATCAATGTAAATTGAAACATATTGTAATGTCATTACATTTTTCCCATTGTACATGTTTGCCTGAGTAAAAAAAAAAAGTTAAATAAGGTTTGTTAATCCATTTTAACACATTTGTAGTAACACTATACATTTTATCTTCATGAACTATCTTCAAAGTAAGGATAACAGTAGACACATACTGTTCTTTTGAAAGCGATCACTTCTCATTTTCCACCCACCAGTGACTGCCAGATGAATCGGTTTTGACAAAAGATATGCATTCTTGATGTTGTTTTGCATTTTATAGCTGGACAGAGTAACCATGGCCCATTTTATTGACATTTGACACATTGGGGCAGATTCTCAAAAAATTTAGCGACAAAAAAAAAAATAATATGCGCAAAAATTTTGGCGTGAAAAGTATCAAACGTATTTTCAAAGAGCTTTGTGCCGCGGTTTACACTGTTCATGTCAGTTTTGTAAAAGTGGGCGTGTCCACGTATATTGTCTGCTTTACATGATATTTCCAAAGGGGTGAGAGTCCAGTTTACATCAAAAAATTTCACACCAGCTTTTTGATAGTGTAGAAATCACAGAAATGGTTGTAGTTTTATTGTTTTCTTAGTTTTTTGGGAAAAGGTGTTATTTAAGTAATTATTAAAAAAATATATATTATTATTATTATTGAAAAATATATATTTTATTTTTATTTTTTCTTGGTCACTGCACCTAAACTCACATTTAAGCTCAAAAATGTTTTATGTATACAGTTATGGCTTGTCTGGGCACTAGTAACCATGGAATATGTTGTGAGATGTTTCCATCAGAATTTTCTGGGATGTAAAATTTGGCACAAAAATTTCAGATTTTGGCCCCAAACTTGACAATTTTTGCACAAAAAATCCAATATGGCTGCAACAGAAAAAAAAAATTTTCAAAGCAGCACAGGAGACCTTTGAAAATGTGAAGAGAAATAAAAAAAGGTGTGAATGATATCGCTGGAACAGAAATTACAGCAGTTTTTGAGAATCTCCCCCATTTTGTTTGAATTAGTCATTGCCATTTTGTTGCTCAGACATTTGTATGTGAATTGGTTACTAGCAATTTATTCTTTTCATTTATAGTCATGGCTATACATATTTTTGTAAAGCATTTTTTGAGTGAAAAGGACGGTCTGAAAATCATCTCCCTGGAAATAAATCAGCATCATGCTCCTTATTCATGGTGTGAGCTCCAGCAGCCGCTTTGAGTAGACGGACACCTTTCGGCATACATAATGCCTTTTATCGATGGCAAGCAATCTCTGGTAAACATTTTGTTTATCTTCCTGGCTTTTCCCCCTTATTCACCGTCTACTTTATCCAGTTGAATCTTCTATAGGTGCATGTATCATAGGTGTTATTTTTACTGGTGAGATGAAAATGCTTTTTGGAAGTTTTGTTCTACTACCGATGAGCAGAACGGTCATAACTCATAAGACATCCAGACAGTTGGAGAACTTTGATTAATGATTGAAGTCATGCATTGAAGTCACGCTGTCTCTTGTGATTGCAGACCGTACAATCTTGCATGCCATCTGCTTCCCATTGTACTATAGTGCACAGTAAGGGTTAATAGATAAGTGATTATAATTACAGGTAGTTTTTTGTTTCTAGTGCTTTAGCAAACAGTATGACTGAAATCCATTAAAGCAAATGTTGTTTGCTGTTAGTAGGGGGTTGCAATAATCTCAATTGGCAAACACTGCTATGATGCCTAAGCATTAGATTTCAGTGTATCATAGTTATGGTTTGCATTACTAGACAACTCCTGTCCTGTCCAAGATTCATTTGTGAGCTTTATATTGTGCAGACCTACATTACAATGCTTGTCTAAGGAGTTGAATGGTGATAGAATCTACGTAAATATCATATTTGCCCATCTGGCTGTATAACCATTTGGAGGAAAAAATGGAACAATTGGGAAAAATACAGTTTTTCCCCTTGTTTTTTCCAAAGCCATTTTTTTGTTTGTTTCGCTGAATTTTTTTTTACATTAAATGTAGTATGGAATATGTTCTTTTATGATGATAAATCATCTGCTTATAATATGATATTCCAACTTTATAACATTAGGACCTTCATGAAAGACTTCTGAGAATCTTTGCAAGTTCTCCAATTTCACCTGAAAACAAGCAAATTCTTGTATACAATTCAAATACTGAGAATGCAGTTTTTAAAAAAGAGCAATGTGCCTTTTTGTCTCTAGGGGCTATGCAGGGAAAATTTTTTCGGTTTAGTTTGGTTGTGGCTGGGCTCCATCTTGTTGGTACTCCAGTAGTTGATGCTTCTGTCCTCTCAAATCGGCCTTAAATTCCTATTAATGTTCACCCACCCCCCATCACAGAAAATCTTCTTCCCTATCACAGAAAATGTTGTTCCCCATCACAGATAATGGTCTACCCCATCACAGATAATGGTCTACCCCATCACAGATAATGTTTCACCCTTCACAGATAATGGTTGCCTATTTTCTGAGTCTGGCTGACTAGTTCATTGGTTTTTATTTTCCTCCTCTTAGTAAAATGGGGGCCCAACATCCAGTATTGATGTCATTTTAAATTTCTAAAAGTACTCCACTCTGCAGTTTTTTCTTTTAAATTTCTGAAAATATCTTGACTTCCAAATTTCTGGAATAGTCAGTCGGTGGTCTAATACCATTCAAAAATATAAACATAGCAGAGCAAAATCCAGTAGCAGAATCCAAGATTAGGTCCTGCTTTCCCGCTACAGCTCAGGAATGTTTTTCTTTAGAAAAAACACAAGCTCGCCCTTGAAGATTACATTCTCATTTATCATCTAAGCACCAATGTTTTCTTGTGATGATTGTGCCTGTGGGTATATATATATATACATACAAACATAATAAGGATGCTATATGACTCATATAAATCTTTTCTTAACCTTAGTTATTCTCTTACTGTTGCGGAATCCACTGTCATTGCTTTTTTTATTATATGAATACATATGTTAAACAGATTAGTTCAATTGCCAGCTTACAGGCTGGATGCACCATTCCAAATCCAATGATGCACATTTGTGGATCATTCCTATCATTAAAAGGAAGAAAACCAAGTGTAACAGTACAAATTAGGTTGGAATAGAGGCAACCTGCGGTGCTTTTATTGCTTGGTTGTGGGATGACAGCAGCATACGCCAGTCCTATTAAACTAGTGAAATAAACATATTTACCAGCTAGATTTACTAAAAGTACTTATGTGCAATAAAGCACAAATTTAGCTCATGTAGCATGATATGGAGTATCACCCTGAGAAAAGGATTGTACTACATTATAGCTGTTTGCCTTTGAGAAATCCTTAACTAAATTATGTCTATCTCCAGACAAGAATTCATGACTTTTGTACACTGTACATAGAGGAAGCAAACCCATTACTGCAGTCATAAAGGGGTTTTCTTAGATTACAGTATTGATGGTTTATCCTCAGGCTAGGCCATCAGTATTGTGATCTTGGAAACTCCTTTAAGGTTGAATTCAGTCCCTGTCTGGAATTCTCTTTATCGCTTGAGCTCTCAAAGCAATAGAAATACATGTGTTATAAGTCCATGAGTTGTCAAGATGTTAACCTAATGGTTGCCACTGGTGTTTTTCTCCTTTTAGATTCTGTCTTTTAAACTATCTGACAGCTCAGTTACGATTAATTTCTCTGTTATGTGGTCACTAATAGGAACCTCCCTTCCCTTTATTAGGTTAGTCTCAAGTGTTGTCCCACTTCTATCCACATTGTGCAGAGACATTCTTAGTTAAAGGGGTACTCCGCTGCCCTGCTTCGGAAGCTCCGCTCCCCAGCTTCCGGAAGTTTATTGTTCTGAACGCTGTGTGCGGGCTTCCGTGTTCAGGGCCGCCCCTCGTGACTTCACGCCCGCCCCCTCGTGATGTCACGCCCGCTCCCTCAATGAAAGACTATGGGAAGGGGGCGTGACGGCTGAAGCAGGGCAGCGGAGTACCCCTTTAAATCTGTGACTGAAGAATGTGATACATTATCAAATATTTATTTGTCCATCTGCATTGTGTCAGACAGATAAAAGTGTTCACCCACATTAACATCTTTTAGGCTACCATCACATGTAGTTTTTTTGTGTTTTGAGGGAATTTCAATGCAATAGTGAAGCCAATAGATTGAGAAGGAGACCTTTACGGATAAACTTACATGTAAATAGTCTGCTGAAATTCCCCATCAAATGTACCCTACAGGAGAGATCTCAAAACAAGTTGTTGGACAGGCTCTTAAAAATTTTACGCTTGGTAAAGATGGCGACACCTGCATCTTGATGGTATGGAATACTGTAGATTCACAGTTCTTACATGTATGACTCCTGGTCATGGATAGGGCACAGCCATATTTTGGTGCTCACCTACAGTCGTGGCCAAAAATGTTAAGACTGACAACTTGCTGCTTCAGTGTTTCTATGGTTACTGAAGTACAATTATTAGTAATTCATAAGTGTGTGAACTTTTAGTGACAAATAAATGACATTTAGATGACTCAATATTTACAGTGTTAACCCCTTCTTTTTTTTAAAGACTTACGGTATGTAATTCACTTTGAAATGCTGGATATCAGCTTCTGGGCCAAATCCTGACTGATGACTGACAACCCATTCTTGCCTAATAAGTATAATATACTCTCATAATAAGAGTTTACCACAATTTCCGTGTTTTGGTTGTCCACCTGCTTTTTGAGGATTGACTACAGATTCTCAATCGGATTAAGATTTGGGGAGTTTCCTCACCATGGATCCACTGAACAAATAAGTTATCACTTTTGCCTTGTGACATGGTGCTTCATCATGCTGGTAAAAGTATTGTTCATCACAAAATTGCTCCTAGATGATTGCAGGTACAAACTAGTTCTGTCAGAACCAGATATTTCTGTATATTACTGTGTTTTGGTTTTGTACCTGCTTCTGGCTTGGAGACCCCATAGCAGTTGGCAGGTGGCTGCAAGCCAAAGCGAATCACCTATGGTTTGAGTTCATCCTGACAGAATTTTTTGCCGAATCTGGGTTTGCTATCATCATGCCTACCAACAATCCCACTACCACAGATATGCTCAGTCACTGCTTCCACCTTCATCACCTCTGCAACTCACTTCAAAACTAACTGTCCTCACACAACTCCTCCTCATTGCTATCCTTCTTCTTAGCACCAAGGGTACTGTCTCTTTGGAGTAAAAATGGGCCCCAGGCCCTAGAAAAGAGGAGGAGGAATCCACCACCACCTGGTTCAATGTCATAGCGGCAGATGGCTGCTGCTCCTACTTGCACTGGGCTTGGGCAAATGGCTGTTGCTACTTGTCCTGGGCCTTTATATATGGATGGTGCCCATGGTTCTCCCACAAACATGCTTACTGGTAGAGGACATGGCATGGTGTTCTTTCCTCTACCTTGTCCATGCGCAACCTCTTTTGTTTATCATTTTGTTATTTATAATTGAAATTTTGGTATTTATAATTGGAATTTTGAAAAATAACAAAATAATACAACCCTTTTTCCATTGCTTGTCTACACCTATTTGTGTGACACTACTATAAATTAATCTGAGATTATACAATGTGTTTTCTAAATTCACTAATATATATATATATATATATATATATATATATATATATATAGAACAATTGATAGCGCAAAGGGAACCTTTTAAATTATTTTATTGTATAAACATAACACTCGTGGTAGTGATTAAAATGTATTAGCCACCATACACTACTTATATTGCCGTATCCATTTATAAAGATGTATCACAGGTTGTAGTCCATATGTTCCTTTCGGCCACAATATTCATTAGTGCGTTTTTAAAGTGCATATGCGAGTGTGCGTTTTCTACTTCTTATTCAAGGTGCGCTAGTACATTTGTGACCTCTCTTCTGTACGCGCCTCTCACACACCTCGATTGTCCATGTGTGGTAACCGTACTGGTTATGTGCATGTATTAACAGAAGTATTGGATGTGCTTTTATTATTCATAGAGGTATTTTGATTGTGTGCCTCTATAGCAACTTAATGTCCATCTGTTAATGGCAAATTGTGTCACAGTCTTTTAGATATTGCACATAAAACGATGCATGTTGCACATTTATGATCATGTCTATTTAGATTATTGCACACACTTATTGCACATATTCCTTATTACACATAGCACTTATTGCACTTATCTCTTTTTCGGCTTCTTAAGTAGTTGGTGCTTCTAGTTTCTTTCGGATGGGAGCCTCTTTATAGGTAATTGCCGGTCCGACGCGTTTCCTCTTACGATTCTTCCGGGACTTGTTTTCGGCTTTTTTTACTCCTCCTGTATCCTTTTTAGATGCGGCACTGATGACGGCCGTCATCAGTGCCGCATCTAAAAAGGATACAGGAGGAGTAAAAAAAGCCGAAAACAAGTCCCGGAAGAATCGTAAGAGGAAACGTGTCGGACCGGCAATTACCTATAAAGAGGCTCCCATCCGAAAGAAACTAGAAGCACCAACTACTTAAGAAGCCGAAAAAGAGATAAGTGCAATAAGTGCTATGTGTAATAAGGAATATGTGCAATAAGTGTGTGCAATAATCTAAATAGACATGATCATAAATGTGCAACATGCATCGTTTTATGTGCAATATCTAAAAGACTGTGACACAATTTGCCATTAACAGATGGACATTAAGTTGCTATAGAGGCACACAATCAAAATACCTCTATGAATAATAAAAGCACATCCAATACTTCTGTTAATACATGCACATAACCAGTACGGTTACCACACATGGACAATCGAGGTGTGTGAGAGGCGCGTACAGAAGAGAGGTCACAAATGTACTAGCGCACCTTGAATAAGAAGTAGAAAACGCACACTCGCATATGCACTTTAAAAACGCACTAATGAATATTGTGGCCGAAAGGAACATATGGACTACAACCTG
The DNA here is from genome assembly GCF_029499605.1 of Hyla sarda. Lineage (NCBI taxonomy): Eukaryota > Metazoa > Chordata > Amphibia > Anura > Hylidae > Hyla > Hyla sarda. The sequence goes on from NC_079190.1 coordinate 278,884,285, forward strand.
TGATACATCTTTATAAATGGATACGGCAATATAAGTAGTGTATGGTGGCTAATACATTTTAATGACTACCACGAGTGTTATGTTTATACAATAAAATAATTTAAAAGGTTCCCTTTGCGCTATCAATTGTTCTACATATTATTGGGAGACCTAACAATATACGGTACGGACAAGTACCTTAGTGGATTACGTATATATATATATATATATATATATATTTATTTATTTATTTAAAGGGGATGAGTATTTATCTCAGGGAGAGATTACCACTCCTGGTATGACGGAGCTTCATAAGGCCATTTTGCACTCCGCGGGCATTCTGGGTAGGGGAATATACAAAGCAGCTCATTACACCACCTTATTCAGATAGTGTTGCCTGGTATCAGCTTAGCTCCTGTTAAGGAATATGAAAAGCTAATCGGGATTTCAGCCAAGCCAGACTACTTCCCAAAAGAAAAGTTTCTACCCATCTGCAAAAACCACGAAACAGCTGTCTGCAGATGGGTAGAAACTTTCCTTTTGGGAAGTAGTCTGGCTTGGCTGAAATCCCGACTAGCTTTTCATATTCCTTAACAGGAGCTAAGCTGATACCAGGGAACACTACCTGAATAAGGGGGTGTAATGAGCTGCTTTGTATATATATATATATATATATATATATATATATATATATATATATATATATACAGTCATGGCCGTAAATGTTGGCACCACTGAAATTTTTCTACAAAATTAAGTATTTCTCACAGAAAAGGGTTGCAGTAACACATGTTTTGCTATAAACATGTTTATTCCCTTTGTGTGTATTGGAACTAAACCAAAAAAAGGGATGAAAAAAAGCAAATTGAACATTATGTCACACCAAACTCCAAAAATGGTCTGAACAAAATTATTGGCACCCTTAACTTAATATTTGGTTGCACACCCTTTGGAAAAAATAACTGAAATCAGTCACTTCCTATAAACATCAATTAACTTCTTACACCTCTCAGCCGGAATGTTGGACCACTCTTCCTTTGCAAACTGCTCCAGGTCTCTCTTATTGGAAGGGCACCTTTTCCCAACTGCAATTTTAAGATCTCTCCACAGGTGTTTAATGGGATTTAGATCTGGACTCATTGCTGGCCACTTCAGAACTCTCCAGCACTTTGTTGCCATCCATTTCTGGGTGCTTTTTGACGTATGTTTGGGGGTCATTGTCCTGTTGGAAGACCCAAGATCTCAGACGCAAACCCAGCTTTCTGACACTGGGCTGTACATTGCGACCTGAAAATCCATTGGTAATCCTCAGATTTCATGATGCCTTGCACACATTCAGGGCACCCAGTGCCAGAGGCAGCAAAACAACCCCAAAACATCATTGAACTTTCACCATATTTCACTGTAGGTACAGTGTTCTTTTCTTTGTAGGCCTCATTCCATTTCGATAAACAGTAGAATGATGTGCTTTACCAAAAAGCTCTATCTTGGGCTCATCTGTCCACAAGACGTTTTCCCAGAAGGATTTTGGCTTATTCAAGTTCATTTTGGCTTTTTTATGTCTCTGTGTCAGCAGTGGGGTCCTCCTGGGTTCCCTGCCATAGCGTTTCATTTAATTTAAATGTCGATGGATAGGTCGCGCTGACACTGAAGCTCCCCGAGCCTGCAGCACAGCTTGAATATCTTTGGAACTTGTTTGGGGCTGCTTATCTACCAACCGGACTATCCTGCATTGACACCTTCATCAATTTTTCTCTTCCATCCACACCCAGGGAGATTAGCTACAGTGCCATGGGTTGCAAACTTCTTGATAATGTTGCACACTGTGGACAAAGGCAAATCTAGATCTCTGGAGATGGACTTGTAGCCTTGAGATTGTTGATATTTTTCCACAATTTTGGTTCTCAAGTCCTCAGACAGTTCTCTTCTCCTCTTTCGGTTGTCCATGCTTAGTGTGGCACACACAGACACACAATGCAAAGACTAAGTGAACTTCTGTCCTTTTTATCTGCTTTCAGGTGTGATTTTTATATTGCCCACACCTGTTCCTTGCCCCGAGTGAGTTTAAAGGAGCATCACATGCTTGAAACAATGTTATTTTTCCACAATTTTGAAACAGGTGCCAATAAGAGTGTTGTGAAGGTTTCTTTGTGGGTTTTGATTCCCTACAATTTATTTTCCACGGTATTTACTTAGGTTTCCATACATTTTCCACTTTCCCTACACTTTGCTTTTTTTACACATGCTCTGATCTGTAGGGTTTTCCTCAGCTCAAATCCACCACATTTTATCAGAAAACCTTAGTAAATATGTTGGGTTTTTGTGAAAATGTCGGGAACACACCACTTGTATGAGACCATGCCCCCTTTCCCGGCAGTCACGCCCCTTTTTCGTGTTTTCTTAGCAAAATGGAGAGTTAGTCAGGGTTTTTTCAATTCTGGCGCAATTTCTGGCGCAAATTCTGGTGCAGACAGAATTTCTGGCGCAATGCGACAGAATCTGGCGCACAACCCGACAAGACATGTCGGGTTTGTAATAGTAAATGAGGGCCAGTGTGTACACACCTTACACCGATTTTGCCCTGAGAGAACAAATGCAGCACACAAAGCTGCTTTTTCTACATTGCTTTGGAATATTGTGCTCATATTCCTGTCTTGGTTGTTTTGTTAACTACACAGTACACACTGCAGAACACACTGTCCCTCACGGAGATCTGCTCCCAACCCTACAGAACAAATATAACACACTTGTGCTGCACAACATTTTTGTATATCGCTTTGTTTATTGTAAAAGTGGAGTGCTCCTTTGCTATCTGAGCTAGCTAGCACAGACTGTCCCTCACAGAGATCTGTTCTTAGGTCATGTGATCCTTCCTCCTACTTGCAAAGTATTCTGGGCTACCCTGACATTATGTGTTTCTACTATTCTCACATGACTCCGAAGCTATGTGTTCCTTCTGTTCTTACCTGGCGCCCATATTATTTACCAGGTTCGCCGAAGCTAACCATCCAATGTTCACATTCAAATCAAAGAGAACATTTCCTTAAATTCTGACTAAACCCACGTTCTATTGGTTTGGTTCAATCAACACTACTCAATCCCATTAAGAACCAGTGGCCAATCCTCAAAAAGCAGGTATGCAAACAATAACACAAAAAATTGTGATAAGCGGTAAAAAAGACCCATGTGTGTCCACATTCAAACACTTCAATGGATTTACTCAATATTAATGTCAAAACAACATTTCTGCTCTTTGTTACGCCTGTCTTCTGGCATTATCCAGGTTATTGACTTTTCAAGACACATTTAGAGTATTCGTGCGTAAATTAGAAGGCAGTACTATATGTGGAAAACAATATGGGGGGCATTTATCAATGTTTGCTTATGTATTCCTTTTTTTAGTTATTTTTGTCTTACAATTTTTTTTTTGCTTATGTGCGACTTATCAATTGGTTTCAGCCTGTTGATAAATTTCTTTCACATAAGCAATTTTTCTTTTTTTGCTTTGGTAGTGGCTTTTTCTGCTCCATGTCTGAGCTGGAGTAAATTTTTTTCATGCGATGCAACTTTTTTGCGACTTTCGCACTTGATAAATCTCTGACCACTGCAAGTCAAAAATCACTTTTTGCTTTGGTAAGCAAGATTTTTATTTTTTGCTTAGGACACTGAACAAGCAAAAAGTCGCAGAAAAAAGAGCGTAGGGGCACGTGCGAAAATTTTGCATCAATTATAAGCAAAAAACTACTAAATGCTTTGATAAATGTCCCCCGATGTTGTCTGGTAACTTGATCTGATCTTACACTTCAGAACATACTCTGGATACTGTATTAAAGTGTCAAAGTGGGATCCAATGTTCCTGTGACCAGCATCAAATCAGAAACTTGAACATTGGAAATTAGAACTGCAGAATCCCATTTCTATTTTTTAGAGATCCAAATACTGTTGTCCGAATGCCTAAAACAATGCATACATTAAAATGCTCCCCCCTTATATTAAAGTAATTGAAGGAGCTTGATCAATGGAAAAATCTACTCTTTTCATCATTTGGCTGAGTAAAAAAGGTTGAGTGCATCAAAACCGTTGCAAATGCTACCGCTAGTACTGAATTGCACAGCTTTCCAGCTGCTAGATAAAGCCATACCATACAATAATTGATTGGGAAGGCAAGTGCCCAAGCATACAGTATAGGAAACTAATGGACACAGAGGGAAGGAGGTCGAAATCTGCCAAATACAGATGTGTCCAGCTTTATCGTTCTATGAATTGTGTTAAGAACTCCAATTTGTCACAGTACAAATTCATTTATTTTTGCAACAGGCTAGCAAAACCTTTAACAGGCTGCAATTGTATCTCTACATAGATATTTTTGCTTCAAAGCTTATCATCTATTGCTATTCATCTTGGGTTATGTCATACCGAGAAGAAAGGTAAGGAAGGGCATAGCTTGTAATGTATCAAGAGTATAAGTAAACACTTGATACATTGGTTAATAGAGATGAAAATCTGCCCCTCTATAACACATTATGCCAAGTTTGCTGGAGGCCAAGCTTCTTTACACGATGCTCCACCCACTTGGCAAGTGATCCATAAATCTGTAAAAAGTTCAAAAATGTTATGTGAAATGCTGTTTGCGCATATATTTGTGAATTTTGCAAAAAAGACTGGCTTAAGTGGTTGATACTAGTGTTGGGCACAAATATTCGCATTTCGAATTATTATCGCGAATATCGCAAATTCGCAAATATTGTGAATATATTCGATATATATTCGAAATTGCGAATATTCATTTTTCCGCATATTGACATATGCGCATATTCGCATATGTGAATACTCGCACATTCCTTCTTTTCACTTGTGGGCCAATTAGAATGATGCAGATACATTAGTCAGAAGTTATCAACAACATCCCTAGCAACCAATAGTAAAGTTGCCCACCCCCTCACGGTTTTCTTCCTCGAGTATCCGAATATGCAAATATTCCCATGTGCGAATATCTGCATATGCGAATATTTGCATATGCGAAGATAACGAATATGCGAAATTCGCGAATATAGGACAAATATTCGTCTATATATTCGCGAAATATCGCGAATTTGAATATGGCCAATGCCGCTCATCACTAGTTGATACGTTCCCCCATCATCTTTCTTTTGACCAAAGAGGCATTATGTAGAAGTAGCTGACCCCAATAAAGCATGTTATAGAGTGGTCATTAAAACAAATAGAAACTGAGCAACATAAAGAGAGCACTGTGGTCAGACAGAAAGGAAATTCAAAAAGAAAAGAACTTTCTGTGGAGCATACAGCAGCTGATAAGTACTGGAAGGATTAAGATTTTTTTAATAGGAGCAATTTACAAATCTGTTTACATTTCTGGCACCAGTTGATTAAAAAAAAAATGTTTTCCAGCGGAGTACCCCTTTAATCCACAGTGTATTTGTTTGCTCCCATCCATTCTGCATACTTCTGGTTGCTTCCTTACCTTGCAAGCATCCATAATAGCATTTCTGATTGTTAGATGTTTCTCCTGATTGGAACTGTAGTTCCCTGTATTTATTTAATTTTTTTGTTCAAATGTATTAGAGGTTGTATTGTCTGTAAGGGCAAAGGGCTCAGAATGGCTTGTCTCATTACTTGAAATAAATAAAAACAAAAAGGTCAGTATAACATGTAACAGACCAGTAGAGACTTTGTAACCACTAAGGACAATAGCAAAAATAGAATACAGCAGTTTTTTAACATATGTATTCATTAAATACCATTTTACTACACGTTAAATACATCTCGATCATAATTTACACGAATAATAATCCGCCAATTTTCTAAACCTTTGAATGCTGACACAGCATTAAAAATCCAGTCAGCTTTGTAGTAAAACAAATCCTTTGAATTCTGTGCTGAGAAGAATAATTATACCGTGTGTATACCCATTTATCTGCTTTAAGGGCTTTGCTCAATCCTCTTTTAAATATGTGTCTTTTAGTAGGCTAACGGCAAACACAAACTGACATTAATCTTGTTCCATTATAAATGTAAAACCTCAGCACAAATGGATCATTCTCTTGATCAGTCATTGTATTAATAGCAAATGACTGAATTACAGATTCAGGAGTATATAGCATTTATTTAAGTATCCTACTTAGTTTAAACAGGTTTCCCAAGATCAGAATATTGATGATGGCCTATCCATAGGATAGATGGGGGCCAACTCTCAGCACCTTTGTCACCCAATGTCTAAAGAGGCTAAGCATGCAGTGAATACGTGTGTCCTATACGCTCTTCTTTGTTTACATGGGTCCATAATGGAGTATACAGCAGGAGTAGAACCTCGGAGAAGGCTCAGGGAACTAGAAAATCCTCGGGAGCCTAGAAGAGTAGATGGACATCCAGGGATGGTGCTCCTGACTCTAAAGGAAAATCTATACCTATACCCGAAATTCCAGACAAGGATAAGTATAAAATAACAAAACTTTATTGGTTTGGACGAGAGGTTTTGAAGAGTATGCCCTCTTTGATAGGTCCATAATGAAAAGACAGTTAACATCTTTCCTAAATATAAGCTTATATTAAAGAAAAAATGTTTACTGTCACTTTTTTAAGGACCTGATAAAGAGGGTGGCAGCTTTAAAACCTTTTGTCCACACAAGTTTTGTTATTTTATTCTTATCCTTGTCCAGAATTTGTAGTATAGGTATTGATTTCCCTTTAGAGTCAGGAGCACCATCCCTGGATGTCCATCTACTCTTCAAGGCTCCCAAGGATCTTCTTGTTCCCTGAGGCTTCTTTGAGGGTTTTCTGAGCCACATAAGCTGATCCTGACATCCTACAAATTTGTGCACCAGTACTGGTGTCAGGTGGTGCACACAACAAGATGAGTTTATCTACTACTCACCTTAAACCATATCTTTCATCACCTGATAACAACACTTAGAGCTCTTTCTGATCTTTTTTTTTTTTTTTTATACAGAAGTCATAATAAATACATACATAAGTGGTTGGCCACCATAAAATATAACATATCAATAAGATCACTCTGATTTTAGGTAACAGATTGATTTATTATATCATTTATTTATATGGGGAATATGTTTATTTAACCCCTTAAGGACCAAGCATTTTTCTGTTTTTACACTTTCGTTTTTTCCTCCTTACCTTTTAAAAATCATAACCCTTTCAATTTTACACCTAAAAATCCATATGAGGGCTTATTTTTTGCGCCACCAATTCTACTTTGGAATGACATCAGTCATTTTACACAAACATTTATGGCGAAACAGAAAAAAAAAATCAGTGTGCGACAAAATTGAAGAAAAAACACCATTTTGTAAATTTTGGGGGCTTCTGTTTCTAGGCAGTACATTTTTCTGTAAAAATGACACTTTATCTTTATTCTGTAGGTCCATACGATTAACCGCTTAAGGACTCAGCCCATTTTGGCCTTAAGGACTCAGACAATTTAATTTTTACGTTTTCATTTTTTCCTCCTCGCCTTCTAAAAATCATAACTCTTTTATATTTTCATCCACAGACTAGTATGAGGGCTTGTTTTTTGCGCGACCAGTTGTCCTTTGTAATGACATCACTAATTATATCATAAAATTTATGGCGCAACCAAAAAACACTATTTTTGTGGGGAAATTAAAACGAAAAACGCAATTTTGCTAATTTTGGAAGGTTTTGTTTTCACGCCGTACAATTTATGGTAAAAATGACATGTGTTCTTTATTCTGAGGGTCAATACGATTAAAATGATACCCATTATTATATACTTTTATATTATTGTTGCGCTTAAAAAAAATCACAAACTTTTTAACCAAATTAGTACGTTTATAATCCCTTTATTTTGATGACCTCTAACTTTTTTATTTTTCCGTATAAGTGGCGGTATGGGGGCTCATTTTTTGCGCCATGATCTGTACTTTTTTTTTGATACCACATTTGCATATAAAAAACTTTTAATACATTTTTTATAATTTTTTTTTTAATAAAATGTATTAAAAAAGTAGGAATTTTTTACTTTTTTTTATTTTTTTTCGTTCATGCCGTTCACCGTACGGGATCATTAACATTTTATTTTAATAGTTCGGACATTTACGCACGCGGCGATACCAAATATGTCTATAAAAAATGTTTTTTACGCTTTTTGGGGGTAAAATAGGAAAAAACGGACGTTTTACTTTTTTATTGGGGGAGGGGATTTTTCACTTTTTTTTTACTTTTACTTTTAAATTTTTTTACATTTTTTTTTACACTTGAATAGTCCCCATAGGGGACTATTCAAAGCAATACCATGATTGCTAATACTGATCTGTTCTATGTATAGGACATAGAACAGATCAGTATTATCGGTCATCTCCTGCTCTGGTCTGCTCGATCACAGACCAGAGCAGGAGACGCCGGGAGCCGCACGGAGGAAGGAGAGGGGACCTCCGTGCGGCGTTATGAATGATCGGATCCCCGCAGCAGCGCTGCGGGCGATCCGATCATTCATTTAAATCGCGAACTGCCGCAGATGCCGGGATCTGTATTGATCCCGGCACCTGAGGGGTTAATGGCGGACGCCCGCGAGATCGCGAGCGTCGGCCATTGCCGGCGGGTCCCTGGCTGCGATCAGCAGCCGGGATCAGCCGCGCATGACACGGGCATCGCTCCGATGCCCGCGGTTATGCTTAGGACGTAAATGTACGTCCTGGTGCGTTAAGTACCACCTCACCAGGACGTACATTTACGTCCTGCGTCCTTAAGGGGTTAAAATGATCCCCTACTTATATAGGTTTGATTTCTTCGTACTTCTGGAAAAAATCATAACTACATGCAGGAAAATTTATACATTTAAAATTGTCCTTTTCTGACCCCTATAACTTTTTTATTTTTCCACGTACAGGGTGGTTTGAGGGCTAATTTTTTGCGCCGTGATCTGAAGTTTTAATCGGTACCATTTTTATTTTGATTGGACTTCTTGATCTCTTTTTATTCCTTTTTTTATGGTATGAAAAGTGACCAAAAATACGCTATATATTTTTATAGTTCGGACATTTACGCATGCGGCAATACCACATATGTTTATTTTTATTATGGTTACATATTTTTAATATGGAATTTGGGAAAAGGGGGGTGATTTAAACTTTTAATAAGGAAGGGGTTAATGTGTGTGTTTTTAAACTTTTAAAAAAAATTTTTTTTTTTTACACTTTTAGTCCCCTTAGGGGACTTTTATGAGGAATCATTAGATTCCTCATACAGATCATTGTGGTTTCATAAAACCACAATGATCTGTGTGTTCTGCGCTCGATTGATAAAGCCTGGTCCTGCCAGGCTTTATCATTCAGAGCACCGGAGCCACCACAGTAGGAGAGGTAAGCCCTCAGGCTACCTCAATAGTGGATCGCTCCCCCGCGATCGCGCTGCGGGGGGGGCGATACACCCCACTGGACCACCAGGGACTGTATACAGGCACCTTTAGACGCCGCTGTCAACTTTGACAGTGGCGATCTAAAGGGTTAATAGCCGGCCGCATGTCGGCTATTCACGCCGGCCCCCAGCTACAGGAATCAGCTGGGGGCCAGCCGATATGACGCGGGCTCGAGTCGGGAGCCCGCGTCATACCCCGGTAACGGTCATTGGACGAGTATAGACGTCCATGGCCGTTATCGGGTTAAATACACACACACACACACACATATATATATATATATATATATATATATATATATTGTGATGACTCGCTCAAATAGGTGCACTAGCAGTATAGAGGCAAGGAAACAGTACTTTTCAAATCAAAGTTCAGTGTTTTATTCACACTTGGCACACAACAGACAGTCTTTAAATGCAGAACAAAAGGAAAATGTAACAAAAGTCCACCTGTTATTTCCTTAGGTGTTTGTTCACACATGAGTCCATGCCATGTGGCATCAAGCAAGTCTTTTCCAGACCTCCAGGCAGGCTGTTCACCAGCTTCCAACCTTAGAGCAAATGCAGGGAGGAACTCCACATGCAGCTCTCTCTGGCAGTGTGAGCTGCAACTAGCAAATCCCCCTCAGCTGGTGAAACAGGTTTCCTTTAAGCCCAACAAAAGGTGGCCTGGATTGTGGGAAATAACCCCCACCCTGTACTTGGTCATTCCCATTAAGAGCCGTCCCGGATTGGCCTTCCAGCTATACTACGGCCACAGGGTCAGTCTGCATCACAGCACAGACACTGAATGAATACCGGCTCTTACTTCATCAAAGCCAGGAGCCTTGGTGTCAAGATCCGGACTGGTATGCAGGGAGGACACAGGTGGTGGATCCTCTGTGTCAGTGAGGTGATGGCGTGGGCCGTACCAGGGGAACGGAATCTAAGAGGTTACTCGTTTTCACCAGAGCCCGCCGCAAAGCGGGATGGACTTGCTGCGGCAGGTAACCCCCAGGTCGTTCCACCCGATAGCGACTCAACCTCACTGACTACTGAGTCAGGCGCGGTACACAAGGATTAGGCAAAGGCAAGGTCAGACGTAGCAAAAGGTCAGGACAGGCGGCTACGGTTCATAGTCAAGGGCAACGGCAAGGGTCTGGATACACAGGCAATGGACACACGGGAACGCTTTCACTGGCACAAGGCAACAAGATCCGGCAGGGACAGGAAGGGGAAGTGGACTTTTATGATGTAGGGAGTGCTTGGAACTAATTGGGCCAGGCACCAATCAATGGGGCACTGGCCCTTTAAATCTGAGAGACCCGGCGCGCGCGCCCTAGAGAGCGGGGCCGCGTGCGCCGGAACTGAGCAGGAGGACGGGGCAGATGAGAAACATAGGGCGTGATCGGATCGCGTCCCCTCCGGTGACATGGGAGCAGCGGTCGCGGTCAGCTGTGCAGAGGCACGCCGTGAGCGCTCCGGGGAGGCAGCGGGACACAGAGCGCTTGGCGTGACACTTGGTGACAAATATTATCGCCTATCCACCATGATACCTTTCACCTTCTCACAATATATATGCATACACAGTCATGGCCGTAAATGTTGGCACCCCTGAAATTTTTCTAGAAAATGAAGTATTTCTCACAAAAAAGGATTGCAGTAAGACATGTTTTGCTATGCACATGTTTATTCCCTATGTGTGTATTGGAACTAAACCAAAAAAGAGAGGAAAAAAGCACTTCCTATAACCATTAATAAGCTTCTTACACCTCTCAGCCGGAATGTTGGACCACTCTTCCTTTGCAAACTGCTCCTGTTCTGTCTTATTGGAAGGGCGCCTTTTCCCAACAGCAATTTTAAGATCTCTCCACAGGTGTTCAATGGGGTTTAGATCTGGACTCATTGCTGGCCACTTCAGAACTCCCCAGTGCCTTGTTGCCATCCATTTCTGGGTGCTTTTTGACATATGTGAGGGGTCATTGTCCTGCTGGAAGACCCAAGTTCTCGGACGCAAATCCAGCTTTCTGACACTGAGCTGTACATTGCGACCCAAAATCTGTTGGTAATCCTTAGATTTCATGATGGCTTGCACACATTCAAGGCACCCAGTGCCAGAGGCAGCAAAACAACCCCAAACATAATTGAACCTCCACCAAATTTCACTATAGGTAATATGTTCTTGTCCTCATTCCATTTTCGTTAAACAGTATCTTGGTCTCATCTGTCCACAAGAAATTTTCCCAGAAGGATTTTGGCTTACTCAAGTTCATTTTGGCAAAATGTAGTCTTGCTTTTTTATGTCTCCGTGTCAGCAGTGGGGTCCTCCTGGGTCTCCTTCCATAGCGTTTCATTTCATTTAAATGTCTATGGATAGTTTGCGCTGACACTGATGCTCCCTGACCCTGCAGGAAAGCTTGAATATCTTTGGAACTTGTTTGGGGCTGCTTATCCACTATCCAGACTATCCTGCACATTTCATCAATTTTTCTCTTCTGACAATGCCCAGGGAGATTAGCTACAGTGCCATGGATTGCAAACTTCTTGATATTGTTGGACCAAGGCAAATCTAGATCTCTGGAGATGGACTTGTAACCTTGAGATTGTTGATGTTTCCACAATTTTGGTTCTCAAGTCCACTTTTCCTCTTTCTGTTGTCCATGCTTAGTGTGGCACACACAGACACACAATGCAAATACTTAGTGAATTTCTCTCCTTTTTATCTGCTTTCAGGTGTGATTTATATATTGCCCACACCTGTTACTTGCCCCAAATGAGTTTAAAGGAGCATCACATGCTTGAAACAAACTTATTGTTCCACAATTTTGAAAGGGTGCAAATAACTTTGTCCAGCCCATTTTTGGAGTTTGGTGTGACATTATGTCCAATTAGCTTTTTTTCCTCCCTTTTTTGGTTTAGTTCCAATTCACACAAAGGGAATAAACATGTGTATAGCAAAATATGTGTTACTGCAATCCTTTTCTGTGAGAAATACTTACTTTTCTAGAAAAATGTCAGGGTGCCATCATTTATGGCGATGACTATATATATATATATATATATATATATATATATATATATATATATTAACCCCTTAAAGACCAAGCCCAAATATACCTTAAGGACCCGGCCATTTTTTTAACATTGACCACTGTCACTTCAAGCATTAATAACTCTGGGATGCTTTTACCTTTCATTCTGATTCCGAGATTGTTTTTTCGTGACATATTCTACTTTATGTTAGTGGTAAAATTTTGTCGATACTTGTATCATTTCTTGATGGAAAATTCCAAAATTTGATGAAAAAATTGAAAATTTAGCTTTTTTTTTTTTTACTTTGAAGCACTCTGCTTATAAGGAAAATGGATATTCCAAATAAATTATACATTGATTCACATATAAAATATGTCTACTTTATGACTGCATCATAAAGTTTACATGTTTTTACTTTTGGAAGACATCAGAGGGCTTCAAAGTTCAGCAGCAATTTTCCAATTTTTCACAACATTTTCAAAATCGGAATTTTTCAGGGACCAGTTCAGTTTTGAAGTGGATGTGAAGGGCCTTCATATTAGAAATACCCCACAAATGACCCAATTATAAAAACTGCACCCCTCAAAGTATCCAAAATGACATTCAGTAAGTGTGTTAACCCTTTAGGTGTTTCATAGGAATAGCAGCAAAGTGAAGTAGAAAATTCAAAATCTTCATTTTTTACACTCGCATGTTCTTGTAGACCCAGTTTTTGAATTTTTACAAGTGGTAATAGGAGAAAAAGCCCCCAAAATTTGTAACCCAATTTCTCTCGAGTAAGGAAATACCTCATATATGTATGTCAAGTGTTCGGCGGGTGCAGTAGAGGGCTCAGAAGGGAAGGAGCAACAATGGGATTTTGGAGAGTGAATTTTTCTGAAATGGTTTTTGGGGGGCATGTCACATTTAGAAAGCCCCTATGGTGCGAGAACAGCAGAAAACCCCACATGGCATACCATTTTGGAAACTACACCCCTCAAGGCACGTAACAAGGGGTCCAGTTAGCCTTAACACCCCACAGGTGTTTGACAACTTTTTGTTAAAATTGGATGTGTATGGAAAAAAAATTTGTAACCCCATCTCTTCTGAGTATGGAAATACCCCATGTTAGGACGTAAAATGCTCTGCTGGTGAACTACAATGCTCAGAAGAGAAGGAGTCACATTTGGCTTTTTGAAAGCAACTTTTGCTAAAATGTTTTTTTGGGGGCATGTCGCATTTAGGAAGCCCCTGTGGTGCCAGAACAGCAAAAAATATCCACATGGCATACTATTTTGGAAACTACACCCCTTAAGGAACGTAACAAGGAACGTACAGTAAGCCTTAACTACCCACAAGTGTTTGACGAATTTTTGTTAAAGTTGGATGTGTAAATGAAAAAATTTTTTTTTTTTTTACTAAAATGCAGTTTTTCCCTAAATTTTACATTTTTACAAGGGGTAATAGGAGAAAATGACCCCCAAAATTTGTAACCCCATTTCTTCTGAGTATGGAAATACCCCATGTGTGGACGTCAAGTGCTCTGCTGGCGAACTACAATGCTCAGAAGAGGAGGAGCACCATTGAGCTTTTGGAAAGAGAATTCGTTTGGAATGGTATTCAGGAGCCATGTGTGTTTACAAAGCCCCCCGTGGTGCCAGAACAATGGACCCCCCCCCCCACATGTGACCCCATTTTGGAAACTACACCGCTCACAGAATTTAATAAGGGGTGCAATGAGTATTTACACCCCACTGGCATTTGACAGATCTTTGGAACAGTGGGCTGTGCAAATGAAAAATTTAATTTTTAATTTTCACGGACCACTGTTCCAAAAATCTGTCTTAGACACCTGTGGGGCGTAAATTCTCACTGTACCCCTTATTTCATTACGTGAGGGGTGTAGTTTCCAAAATGGGGTCACATGTGGCGGGGTCCATTGTTCTGGCACTATGCGGGCTTTGTAAACACACGTGGCCTTCAATTCCGGACAAATTTTCTCTTAAAAATCACAATGGCGCTCCTTCTCTTCTGAGCATTGTAGTTCGCCAGCAGAGCACTTTACATTCACATATGGTGTATGTTCTTACTCAGAAGAGATGGGGTTACAAATTTAGTTTTTTTCTCTCCTATTTTCCATTGTGAAAATGAAAAATTTAGGGTAACACCAGCATTTTAGTGAAAAAAACTTTTTTTTTTCATTTTCCCATCCAACTTTATTGAAAATTTGTCAAAAACCTGTGGGGTGTTAAGGCTCACTATACCCCTTGTCACGTTCCGTGAGGGGTGTAGTTTCCAAAATAGGGTCACATGTGGGTATTTATTTTTTTGCGTTTATGTCAGAACCGCTGTAAAATCAGTCACCCCTGTGCAAATCACCAATTTAGGCCTCAAATGTACATGGTGCGCTCTCACTCCTGAGCCTTGTTGTGCGTCCGCAGAGCATTTTACGCCCACATATGGGGTATTTCCGTACTCAGGAGAAATTGCGTTACAAATTTTGGGGGTCTTTTTTTCCTTTTACCGCTTGTGAAAATAAAAAGTATGGGGCAACGCCAGCATGTTAGTGTAAAATGTTTTATTTTTTAACACTAACAGGCTGGTGTAGCCCCCAACTTTTCCTTTTCATAAGGGGTAAAAGGAGAAAAAGCCCCCCAAAATTTGTAGTGCAATTTCTCCCGAGTACGGAAATACCCCCATATGTGTCCCTAAACTGTTTCCTTGAAATACGACAGGGCTCCAAAATGAGAGAGCACCATGCGCATTTTAGGACTAAATTAGGGATTGCATAGGGGTGGACATAGGGGTATTCTACGCCAGTGATTGCCAAACAGGGTGCCTCCAGCTGTTGCTAAACTCCCAGCATGTCAGTGGCTGTCCAGAAATGCTGGGAGTTGTTGTTTTGCAACAGCTGGAGGCTCCGTTTTGGAAACACTGCCGTACAAGACATTTTTTATTTTTATTGGGAGGGACAGTGTAAGGGGTGTATATGTTGTGTTTTACCCTTTTATTATGTGGTAGTGTAGTGTAGTGTTTTTAGGGTACATTTGCACTGGCTTGTTACGGTGAGTTTCCCGCTAGGAGTATGACCCAGAATCGGCGCAAATCGCAAGTGTGAATTCACTTGCGATTTGCGCCGATTGCCAACATGGGGGGGATCTGATGACCCCCTGGGCATTTGCGCGGGGTGCCTGCTGATAGATATCAGCAGTCAGCCCAGTCTGCTCCCCGCCCGGTGCGCGTCGGGGATCGAAATTCCAACGGGCGTATGGATACACCCTGGGTCCTTAAGTAAGTACCAGGACGTCAAGGCGTATCCATACGCCCTAGGTCCTTAAGTGGTTAAATTAATAAAATAATAGTGTTGATGAAATGAGGACATTTAGTAGATTAGCTGACTTTTTTTGTAGATTTTTTGTAGAGTTTAGAAGATTTTTTTTTTTTTAATCCAATACATGACCCTGATTTACCAAGCGTGTTGGGTTTTTATTAGTGTGGAATGTTGCATAGACTGACCCTTTTCCTGCCACCAAGCCTCTTGTTTGTGGAGAACTGGAAGTCAATCTAAAATGTATAAAACACAATAATAACCTACAGCGTGTCTATCTGGAAGCAATGTTTATTTATCCAGACTCTTAAGCTCAATGAGGGGAATTTATCATTAGTGGTAGAAGCTTTTTCTTTTCTATATGTAGCGCAATTTTTGCGCAGTGAGTCTTTTTTGTGCGTCTTTTTTTGAGCAAAAAGCAAGTAGTCTATTTTTTTGTGTATTGTGGAATGCATTTTACAGTGTATACTAATTTATCATGTGCATTTGTTTTGTTTAGACACATACTTTTTGCGCAAATGTTTTATTTTGATGCAAAAATGCACCATAAAAAAAGTACACGCAGGAAAGTGTTATACCGAGCTAAGGGATGACACTTGCACATCCGTCTTCTGTGGGACTTTAAGGACTACTACTCCCATCATAGACAGACTCCGTCCATGATGGGAGTTATAGTCCAGGGGATGAGGGGCAGATCACAGCAGGTCATTCTCCAGAGACCCACTGTGATCCACATTTAATAAGTTAACAAGCCGGCTGCACATGCAGCTACACTGCGCTCCCTGCCGACTCCTGTATACAGCTGTCATCATTCATAATCCACACCGCCAGGAGACAGGAGCTCTGATTGGTGGATAGCTATTCACCAATCAGTGCTCTGGTCTCCCGGCGGCGGGGATTATGAATTATGACAGCGTATACAGTATTCCCCTCCTGGAGCCGGCGGGGAGGGCAGTGGAGCCGCATGTGCCTCCGGCTTGTTCCCTTAATAAATGCGGATGGCAGTGGGTCTCAGCAGAATTAACTGCTGCGATCTGCCCCTCAGCCCCTGGACTATAACTCCCATCATGGCCGGAGTCTGTCCATGATGGGAGTAGTAGTCCTAACTTTCCAAAAAGAGTCCTGCAAGCTGGGGATGTGCAAGTGCCATCCCTCAGCGCTGCGGTACAACCACTCTCATCACGGGACAGACTCTGTCCCATGATAGGAGTAGTAGTCTAAGGGCAGAGGGTCAGATAGAAAGGGGTCTCACTCCTGAGAGCCCCTGCAGCCTTTACTGCTCCGCCCCTAGTGATGACGTCATTAGGGGGCAGAGCTACACGGTCCAGGTCTGAAGCCAGGGTGGAAAGTATGGCTCTGTTCTCATTGTGTGTTTTGCATAATGGGAACAAGCCCTTCTGGCAGTGTGTTCCCAAACAGGTAGACTCCAGCTGTTACTTAACTACAGCCCACCATGATGGGAGTTGAAATTTAGCAACAATTGGAGGCTCCCTGTTTAGGAACGCACTGTATTATGTGTGCTCTCCCCAGGGGAGGGCACAGAAAATGTACTAACCCGTATTTCTTGTTTTTCTTTTCATTTCGGATAGGTGAATGTGGAGGACTACGTCAGATTCAGCGGACTGTGACTATGACCAGCGTTTTTTTTAACGAGGACTGTGGGGGAGTGTTTGTTTAAATAAAATGTTTTTTTTCAGTATCAGCCATATACCAACCAAGCAGACGTTACCAGGGTGGGTGAGGACCATTGTTACTGGCCATTTCCAACCTAAATAATGCCAGCCTGTTACCTCCTAGGCCCAGGAGCTCCATTTTTGATGCTCCGGGCCTGTTGGTACCGGCTTTTCCCGACACTCCTGTTGCAATGGGTACCGGGGTAATAATTGGGGGTTAGCACTAACTGATTTTGGGGCTAACGCTAAGCCCCTACTTAGTAATGGATTCCGCCTACAAGACAGCTTCCACTACTAAGCCTTAAAATTCAATTATAAAAAACACGACACATTGAAAAAAATATATTTTTTAAAACACTCTCCCACAGCCCTCGTTAACCCTTTTATTGACCATACGCTGGATCCACCAATCTGACGAATCTGAATCAGTCCTCCGCATTCACGTGTCTGAAATGAGAAGAAAAGAGAAAAAACTAAAAAAAGTTAGTACATTTTTGGCGCTCCCCAATTCTTTACTTTTGCCTACTGTATCCTGTATATACAGTAATCTATAGACAGTGTATATACAGGATAGTGCACAAAGACTTAACCCAGAACTGCTCAGCAGCTGCATGGGTTAACACTTTCCTTGCTGGGCTCCTGTATAGTATACATGGGTACACCATGCACCCCTGTATACTATACAGCTGGTGGAGGTAAGTAGTGATGCTATGCACCCTGTATATGTATATGCTGTACATTACTCCTTAGCTCCTTACACTCTGTGGGCCGGGCACTCTGCATCCGACCCATGGAGTGGTACTCTGAAGGCAGTGAAAAAATTGCCACAGGGTACAAAAATTACTGTTTCCGCACATCAGCAAAAACGCAAGAACAAATGACAAAACGCAGGAAAAAGCTGTGATAGTTTTTTGGCATTTTTGCTTGTGGACAAAAAACCATAATGGAATCAGAGCCTCAAAGAAATAGAACAAAATCCCTGTGTCCACTTTTCCTGTAAGGTATAGATCAGGTGTACAAATAGAACTGTGTGAAGATTTAGAACTTTGCACAAATATTTTTCACGTGTCTTGCACAAGTATGGTCAATTTGGTGCAGTTGCACCGAATTTAGAACAACCAAAACAATCTACAAAAAACGTCTACCTACACCAACATTTATACATTTCCCCCATTGTGTTCCTCCTAATACCCAATATTGAAAGATAATCCAAGAAATAGATCACAGGTCAAGAGATATATGTGGGAATATATATGGAATGTATGTCTGGTAAACCTATTTTAGAATTCTCTAACCAGGTTGTTGTTAGTTCTTAGTACAACCATGGCTGTACTCGCCTCTTAAGCTGCCCTTTAATTCAGAAAATAATGTGGTAGATGTGATTCCCCCATGAGCAAGCTCCCTTGGAGTAAGTATGCTTTTAATAGTTCTTTCCCTTCTGTATGTGGAATTCTTTGTGTGTGTGTGTGTATATATATATATATATATATATATATATATATATATATATATATTTATTTTTAAAGTGGTTAAAGAGATCCAGCCTAATAAAATGGGTGGCCTATCCTCAGAACAGGGCATCAATATTAGATTGTAGGTAATCTGACTCCTGGTATCCACACTGATTAGCTATTTAAAGGGATTATGCTTGTAAGAGAGCTACATCATTGTCAGTGCTTACTTAATATTACTAGCAATGGTGCAAGATGCTGCAACACTGTTGTTCATTTGAGTGAGACAATTCGGCAGTACCTTGCCCTGTCAGTACCAATAGCTCTGGTAAAAATTGAAGAGGCTGCAGCACATGCTCCTTCAAGAAGCCCATCCCAGGATCCCTGTGATCTAATATTGATTATTCATCAATTTTATAAGGCTGTGTATAGATTGTCAAGGTTTTGGCTTTAGCAGAATCTTTATTGTCTATCTAAGGACCATATTATTTATTTGTAAAACCATTCTTTCATAATCTTTGCTTGTGAACTTGAAATTCAATAATAGAGGGGGATCCCCTGTTTGAGATCCTAATCCTTTAGCCAGAGAACATTACATAGTCAACCCATTGATATCGATTTGCACTGTTTAATTCTTAAAATTCCCAGTTATGGTGTCAAAGGAAAACTAATCTCTTAAAGACAAATTTTCATATACGGTAAATTGCAGTTGATATCTGAGGGTCCTAGAAGGGGAATACTCTGTGATTAGCTTATTGCTAAGTGATCCTTTTCACAAGTTAAGATAATAGCACATTTTAACTGTTGATATTTTCATATTTAGTAAGAATACACTCTTTATTTACGAATATATTTCTGTGTGCTTTTATTCATATGTATGTATTGGATGATTTAGTATTTCTTTTATGCCTCTTTGTTTTCATAGGTAATCCTAAAAGGATGGGAGGGGCAGGAAAGATGCCGCTTATTCAGTATTAACAGGATGAAAGGTTATCATGGGGAAGGCATCCAATCACAGCCTCCATGTCATTGCATTCCAGAAACACAAGAAAGAACACTGGATTTTCCTCATCACGGCCCAGACTTTCGCAAATCTTATCCCCGCAGCGCCTCTGAGTCTTGTTCTTTTGATCTGCACTATTGCCCTTCTAGGAGTGCCGGCGTGACATCAGATTGCCCTGGTGGTACTGTGAGCATGCCTGAGCCACGGTCCTCCAGTGGTGGTACTTACCCCAGAATGCACCACAACCCTCAGCAGTTCGATTGTGATGAATGTATGGCTGCCATTGCTCACACCTCCAGCAAGATAAATCGCTTGCCACCTACTTTGTTGGATCAGTTTGAGAAACAGCTACCCCTGCACCATGATGGCTTCCATACCTTGCAGTACCAACGAACCAGCACCACAGAGCAGCGCAGTGAGAGTCCAAGTCGCATTCGCCACCTTGTGCACTCAGTCCAAAAATTGTTTGCCAAATCACACTCCCTGGAGACACCTTCTAAAAGAGAATACAATGGCACCAGGTATGAAGGACGTGGAGGAGAAGGCTACCAGCACTCCCAGCCTCGACACAGTAAAAGGAGTAAAAGTAAAGATCGTAAGTCTGAACCTAAGCACCGATCAAAGATGGCAGGGTGGTGGAGCTCTGATGACAACCTTGACAGCGACAGCAGTTTTCTGGTGTCAGCTCGTCATGCCATGGAGCATGGAGCTCCCTTTGGAGTGGACACTCCTGAAAGTGCCTTCAGAGACTTAACCTTGAAGAGTCTAAAAGGTGGAGGAGGAGAGGGCAAATGCCTGGCATGTGCTGGAATGTCTATGTCCCTTGATGGACAGACACTTAAAAGGAGCACGTGGCATACAATGACCGTCAGTCAGGCACGAGAAGCCTATCCTAGCTCAGGCAGCCATCACCAAGACAAGATGCTTATGCTTCAGGAGGCCAAGGGAAAGGAGCGAGGCTACCACTACTTACAGGTAGGCGTGAATGCAAATTTTGTGCTTGCTTTTTAATAAAATTTTGCTACTTTGATCACTTGTTAAAGGAGAAAGCCAGCAAAAATTAACTAATAATTCTGGCTACAGAATTGTGTAACTTATCTTCCTATTACAACACTGTAGAATGAAAATAAAACAGCACGACAATTTACCTCCAAATTTACTTACTGATGAGCAGCTACTGTAAAGCGTTCAACACTTCTATGATGGTTTTAAAAAAATCCACTTTGTTGTCTAAGGTGACCTTCCCTGTCTGCCTTTTGTATATATGTAAGGCACATTTACATGAACACACATGTGCTTCAGTTACTGCAATGATACTGTATCCGTGTTAGCATGTAGTGTTGTCTATGGGCAAACACTTTGCATTCAACAGTTTTTCCTCATAATAAACACTAATGAGTTTCCGGTGTTATTTAAAATATTCTGTATACCAAATTTATTTTAGGGTTAGAACCAGATCTGGGGACACCTTAAAACAAATTTTGGATAAAACAGCCCTATTACCATTAAATAAAGCATGCTGATAACATATTCATCATAAATGTCAACACCACTGCTAGACACATTACTCATTACAATTTTGCTCTGTTCTTAACCATATACAGTGTAAGGCATGGACAAATCCATAAACACATGTAGCAAATACAGATAGAAATTTGTTGCTGTCAGTAGAGATGAGCGAATTTACAGTAAACTCGATTCGTCACGAACTTCTCGGCTCGGCAGTTGATGCCTTATCCTGAATAACTTAGTTCAGCTTTCAGGTGCTCCGGTGGGCTTGAAAAGGTGGATACATTCCTAGGAAAGAGTCTCCTAGGATTGTATCAACCTTTTCCAGCCCACCGGAGCACCTGAAAGCTGAACTAATTTATGCAGGAAAAGTCATCAACTGCCGAGCCGAGGAGTTTGTGACGAATCGAATTTAATGTAAGTTCGCTCATCTCTAGCTGTCACCTTACCCATTTTAACCATGTTCATACTTAGTAAAAAAAAAAAAAGGGCCATATTTTATTTACAGGAAAAAAATCTGTTATTTTTCGGTGTCAATTTTTTTCTATAAATAAAAGAGATTTTTTTTAAAGGTTGTTTCTGTTGGTGAATATGGAGATTATTATGTTGTTGCTTTAATAATGGTTGTAAAGTCATGGACAACATTCTGGCATTAGGCATTTAATAGAAAGCCTCCTAAGGGATGCTGGCTTCATGTGAAGAACACTCTGACATTATGAAATCAGCAGCTCAGTGTCTAGAAGACACAATACGTGAGGATCAAGGAAAATTATTAACAACTGACAGTAATGTCACCAAATAGTTCTCAGGAGATGACGGCAGACACCTCCAAATAATATGATACCTACTACATCTATGTAATCTACACTGCTGCTCATAGGGAAATCAGTAGTTTAAGGGTTAAAATTTAAGCATTTACAGCTTCATAAAAAGGAATGTGTACATATAAAACAATAATACTAAAAGTTTAACCAAAGACAGTTTTTTATTTTAAACTGAAAAAACCCTTTAAGTTTTTGGCATTGAAATGCTGTATTAAATTATTAATAATAATAATAATAATAATAAAAAATGATTTAACCTGCACATTTAACAAAATTAATAATACAATAAATAAATAATACATTCTCGAGTTGTCATCTGTCTAAATGGGAAAAATCCTATTCAACCATTATTGTCTTTCTGGGGCACAGCTAATATTGCCAACATTTTTTTAAAGGGATTGTTACTCAGCGTTTTTAAAGTGCCAAAAAAGAAATTCTACTAGACATGCACTTATCTGTAGGAATATGGCTTCAGCAAATTTAAGTGGACAGTTTTTAAGCCTGATGTCCGAGAACTGTTATGACGGTGATATTGGTCATAATACCAGAAATAAACAACCTCACTCTACTGAAATGACTTTAGATAATTTTTGTGGGAATGTGTCAACTAACCAAACAAAATGATATTTGTAAATAATAGGAAGTTATAAGTTCTGCCAGACAAGATGACCCATATGTATATGCTATCAGTGTAGGCTATCACACTTTACATTTAAGCCCAATAAGCCTGGAGCCCCAGACATAACCAGTTGTTTGGTGATGCCATGGTAAATAAAAAATATATATACTGGCCATATTTAATACAAAGAAACTGTGGGTTATATTATATACTTGCTGCCTATGGCAGTGATTATGGCCTTTTATGCCCCCATCTTCCTCATTTAAGGTCAATTCACACGTACAGTATTCTGCACAGATTTGATGTGCAGGATTTCAAGCTGTGTTCAGTCATTCAGTTTACATTGAAATCTGCCTCAGAAAATTCTGCGCATCAAATCTACGCAGAATACCGTACATATGAATAGACCCTTAACATATAAAATGAAAGACTTCATTTGGCAATATTATGAATAAAGTAGGCAACCCTCCACAAATTGCACTATGTACCTTTTTTATACAGCACGTCAGCCAAGTTAAACAGAATGTGTCAACAGAAAATGATCTCTTTTTTTTGTATATTAAGCATATTTTTTTCTAAATCATTTTTGGTGATATATACAGGGGATTTTTCAACTGGAGTTTCGATATGAAACTTTTGGCAACAGGCTGTAGGAAATGAAATATGTATTATAAACCTACTCGTGGCACTGCAGGCTGAATAACTGTTTGCAGTCGTAGGGGCAGTGTCCTGGCATTGCTGAGTCATAGAGCCAGTGCTGCGTATCTGCCCAGCACAACTTCTACCATGTGATTGACAGCACTCTTTTGGTGTTTCATTGCTGCTTGGGCTGTCAATCACAGAGTAAGAGACATGTAGTAGTTGTTCTAGGCAGATACACAGCAGAGGCTTCATGACTTGGGGATTCATGGACATCACCTCGATGACTCTAGGAGGGTCATTTGCATATAGGGTGTGGTGGGATTACATCTGGCCACCAAGCCTAATAAAAGGCTGGCATATCTTGTATTGTAGAGAAAACATTAGAGCCGTCTCCTTGTTCTCATCATAGACAAGACAAAACTGGAGGGTGACACCAGTAAATATAAAAAACAGAAATACACACTATTCCCAGTAGATGATCACAACTCGGTCACAGAACATGCCTTGGACATCCTTCCATAGAAGTCAATAAATAAGCTCTAGACTACTACATTTTATGGTCCATGTAGCTGCTGTAAAGCTTATCTCTAAATGCTGTTAACAGAGCAGAACAGGAGCTAGGCAATATGGCTGCCCCCATAATAATATACAAAAAAAATGAAATAAATAAAAAATAGAAATAGAAGCATGTTTCAGTATCTAGCTGAGATCAGTAAAAAACCCAGGTGACACATTCCCTTTAAATATTCTTTTTTATCTTTGTATCAGCATCAGTAAGCCTGTCTTTCAGCACCATGGACAGTAACCCCCAAACGGTACCAAGCATCATACATCAAAAATGAAGGGACTCATTCTGAGTATTTGCCTGTTGCTGAAACGATTCATATTTACAATGAATAATATATAATTTGCAGTTTGGTTTCTGACCTCACTTGTCACATTCTCTAGCATGGAAAAATCCACAGATCTTAGTTCATTTATATGCAAGCTGCAAAGCTGTTTCTCTCTGTGTTTAATGCTAAGCAAGGAGCAGATGAATCTTTTCTCAGCTATAATGCAATCAATGTATATGAAATATGTAAATATAAATATGAATTATGCCACGGTCTGTTAGCTGTGCAAAATGGAATGCAGCTCACAGAGAACCATTGCTCTTAAGTAGATTCCAGGCAATTAGAAGCGAGCAGAGAGTGAATGATAAGCGCACAACAGCAACCCTGGTTCAGGGTGAGATTTACTAATTGATGAAAGGTTGAAAGCCCCAGTGTTTTGCTTAAAGGTTATAGTCATGTACAGATGATGTTGCCTTGCGTGGGTTTTCATACACTTTCTAACATCTCACCCACCATTGCTGCCTGCTTGTGCTTCGTCGTGACTGCAGTCTGAGATCTCCAGAATGCATAAGGCTATATGGGGAATCAGAAATGCCAGAGGATGCATGTGCATGGCTTAGTACAGCATGAATAATAAATCTGTAAGCTTTTTCACTGATGTACATATATATTCCGTTTTTGGTTTTTTTATGTTTCTGTAGTTGACGGTAGCTATGCTGTCATTTCCACTGTAAGGTGCCTCATTGCCATCATTTTCTGAATCTGCTTTTAATATTAACCTGATTAATGTAAATTCTTCATCTTTATCTTTTTTTCCATTGCTGTTAATTGTCATTTGACCAGCGCTCTTCAGAGTAATTGAGTGATATTAATTTTAATCACCACTATGTCAGTGAGTACTATGCAATGTATAATTTATACTGTTTAGAAATGTTGGTTTCCTGTTTTGAAATGTGTGTGTGCACATATATATTGTGAGATGATCCTCAGGGATCAATATAATTTCCCAAGCCAAGGTACATGTTGTAACTGCATTTCCCATCCAGGGAAAGCTGAATAAGTTATAGGAAAACCAGAAAAATCCCGGACAAGACTTAGCTTGCTAGGGACTTTGGTAAGTCCTGTTAGGCTGGGTTCACACTACGTTTTGTCCCATACGGGACCGCATTCGGCAGGGGGAGCTGAAAACTTGCGCTCCTGTATGCCTTCGTATGCGGTCTCGTATGTAATGCATTTCAATGAGCTGACTGGAGTGAAATGCTGACTCCGGTCGTCTCATTTTTGCCCCGCATGCAGTTTTCCCACCTCACCTAAAATCATGGCCGGCTACGATTTTAGGTCTGGTGGAAAACCGCATACGGGGCAAAAATGAGCCGACCGGAGTCAGCGTTTCACTCCAGTCAGCTGATTGAAATGCATTACATACGGGACTGCATACGAAGGCATACGGGAGCGCAAGTTTTCAGCTCCCCCTGCCGTATGCGGTCCTTTATGGGACAAAACGTAGTGTGAACCCAGCCTTATTGGGCCTGAATTTTTATAGGAGAAAAGGCAGGTTTGATAGTGGGGCCTTTTTATTTCCTTCCTGGGCCACTCCTGGTTTTCAAACTAGCCCAGATCTACACAGGTGCTGAAGACAGCTTGTCACTGGGCATTAAAATCTTGGTGAGAGGTTTGCAGACTCAAAAACATTATAACCTGTGTGAGTAAAACATTTGTTGACTGTTGTGTTGGGTGGCTGGTAGTAAGCCATCTATATAGACGGGGACATTTTATGTATAGTTAGTGATGGACAAGCAAGAGAAGCCTTGTGTAAACTTCACTTCCATGCCTGAAAACTGACTTCTGGCCCGACTTGCTGTGTTTTACCTGACTCTATATTCACAGTGAAATCTCTCTAGAAGACCATTTTTTTGAGAAGACCATTCCCTTATGCAGACTAGAAGACTACCCCCTAGAAAATTCACCCCCCTAGAAGCCACTTTTCAACACAATTTTGCTTGGTCTTCTAAAAGAGTTTTCACTGTATATCTTTTAATTTGATAACAAATGTGGTTTAGTGTCCTTTAATATATTGTTAATGTAGCACTGCATACACTCCAGATTTACAGTTTAACTACTGTGTATTTATGTGTGTAGTACAACTTGAATCTAAATGACATTACAAGGACCTCTTCCATATTTATGAAATAATTTAATAAAATATGGTGTTTTAAACTGCTGAAATCGATTAAATCGATAAAATAAAAGAATAATGATATACGTATCAAATCCATTTTTGCTTAACTAGTAAAGGTTACTGTACTCAGGATTGTTCATGATTTCTTTATCTGCACAGTTTCATTTTATTTCACAGAGCAGCAAGAACACAGAACTGCTTAGGGGTTTATACTGAGAGGGGCCCCTGCACAGAATTACCTACTGTACTTTTCCTCACACAGTTATAGCATTTGTCTGTGGCCTCTCCATTCAGACATACTCTTAGTTTTGGTATAGGGCCCTTTGAGTTCTGTGAATCCTCACTTTACAAGTTACTTATTGCTTCATATACTTTCTAAAAGGATTCTCCTGTGCATGTTACTCCTTTGTGCAATTTTAAAGGGGTTTGATGAATTAACATATATTGGTTAATAAAGTTATTTTATCACCTTTTTGTAATCTTTCATGATTTTCTTTTGGTTCTGATGCATGCTTTCTGCTCTGCTGTCTTCATTGCCCAACTTTCTGTCTAGTGTACATCATCCTGTAACAGACTTCCTGTTTAACCTTACAATCTAGCTGGGACTTCAGCCAAGACTTTATTTCCTCCGCTAAGTCAGAGGCTCCTAAGGGGTGTTATGGGTGGAGTAATAGTCAAAAAGATAAGGGAAATAGAGCTGACTTTAATCCTAACTAGAGTGTAGAGCAGAAATAGGAAGTCTGTTATAGGATGTAAACTGAACAGGAAGTTAGGCAATTAAGACAAAGCACAGGCTTTGCATCAGAAGCAGAAGAAATTCATAAAAGACCACAGAAAGGTAGTGAAATAACATTATTTACCAATTTTAGACAGCATTTATTAGACAGCAGACATTACTTTTTTCCTTTTAAAACCCTGTAAGCAATACAACTTTACATTTTTAAGACAGCACCCAAAGGTTTACTCTGAATACACTTATAAATCATATTTATCATATGAGCTACAGACACTATCAGATAGGTGACAGGGCAATGATATCAATCATGCCTTTTTTAGTGCTGATGGGTTTGCCAAGGATGACTCAAATGGTGTGTGTGTCTGTGTGGAGGGGGGGGGGGGAGGTAGTGAGCTACTTATGTGCTGGATTTGTCAGACCCCTGTGTGTCAATCAAACAGGAAGGGGAGGGAGACCCATAAGGCAAGTGATTCTGGGACACTCAAACCGTGTCCCTGCCTTTTTGACACTTGAGCCCAGGGAGAAAATAATAATTTTATAAGTTGCTGCAAACCCATAAAAACTAACAAAGGTATATTTGATAATAAATATGAGCCCCCACACTTCCTTTAAAGTGAGTGGTGTGGATATTTGAAGTCTGCAGTTTGTAAAATAAGTGGAGAAACCTATTGATGA
This sequence comes from Hyla sarda, assembly GCF_029499605.1. Classification (NCBI taxonomy): domain Eukaryota; kingdom Metazoa; phylum Chordata; class Amphibia; order Anura; family Hylidae; genus Hyla; species Hyla sarda. The sequence continues at coordinate 278,912,138 of NC_079190.1, forward strand.
TAAGCATTAAGTAGCCAAAGTATCTGTGTTCGCAATAACTGCTATCCATGAGCCTCTTTATTCATATATTCCACACAACTGTTTTTACTGTAGCTTCAGATATGAAGTTATGAAGTTTTGTAGATCATGAACGGTTTATAATGCATTTCACTTATATTGATAAATTAAAAGGTGACAGGTGCTCTAAGTTTGCTTCTAAGTAGCAAGTTGCTTTTATGTCCATCATACAATTATGTGATTATTCTGAGACTATATAAGTAATTGCCCACTAGCATGCCCTTTCTTCTTCAAAGCTGTCTGCAGAAGATTTGGACAAGCAGAATTACCCTTTCCAGTTAGATACTCCATCAGCAGATTGCTGTATATGGCTTTCCACATTCAGCTTGATTAAAATCTTAGATTAACCCTTCAGAGCTGTAAGCGCTGAAGAATAAAGAATGCGAGTAGGAACAGGCTATCGGTAGATAGAGAATTTACAGTGGAACACCTAACAAAACAGTCAAGGTGATCAAAACCCCACATACAGAATGTTTCTGTAATAATGAGATAGACGTGCCGTACATGGGTCTACACATATCACTACTATTCTGAACTATACACTTTTACATGTGATTGAAGTGACAGCTAACAAAATTCAGTTCACTTAAGTTACCGCTCAGCTGTTAAACTGCTGTCTATCATAGCTCTTTGACATTTGGAAGAAAAATTGCAAGCGACTGCCTGTGTTAAATGCATTTCTGGTGAGAAAACAAATAAGCTGACTTTGACTTAGTGGTAGTCCTGTGTTGTTATTCTTCCACTTCTGTGCATCCCATAAATAGGATTTCATCTATGTTTATTGATGTGTTGTAACTGTATACAGTATCTGAAGAACTCTACTGAAGAAATGACACTCTGCTACAATGTAAAGAAGTGAGTTTACAGCATGTATAAGGCTAGGTTTCCACAGTTTTTTTCTGGCGTTTTTTTGGGGGGAAAAAACGGACACTGAAATGTTGAGCCAAAACCAGAAGTTTATTTAAAAGGAATGGGAAATATAAAGGAAGAACTTATACTTCTCCTTCTTGCTGAATCCACTTCTGACTTTGGCTTAAATACTGCAGTGGCATTTAAAAAAAAAAAAAAATAATAAATAAATAAACCTGAGTGAAAACCTAGCCTAACAGTGTTTAATGTTGCTGTGCCCTCAAAATAATGGAACACACAGCCATTAATGTCTAAACCTTGGCAACAAAAATGAGTGCACCCCTAAGTGGAAATGTCCAAATAGGCCCAATTAACCATTTTCCATCCCAGATGTCATGTGACTTGTTACATGGTCTCAGGTGTGAATCAGGAGCAGGTGTCTTAAGTTTAGCGATATCACTCTCACATTCTCCAACACTGGTCACTGCAAGTTCAACATGGTAAAGAACTCTCTGAGGATCTCAAAAACAGAATTGTTGCTCTACATTATTTGCCTAGGCTATAAGAGGATTACCAAGACCATGAAACTGAACTGCAGCATATTTGGCAAGAACATATAGTGGTTTCAAAGGACAGGTTCCACTCAGAACAGGCCTTGCCATGGTCAACCAAAGAAGTTAAGTGCACAAGTTCAACATCATATCCAGAGGTTATCATTGGGAAATAGACATATGAGACCTGCCAGCATTGCTGCAGAGGTTGAAGTGGTGGGGGGTTAGCCTGCCAGTGCTCAGACTATGCACCGCACACTGCATCAAATAGGTCTGCGGACATGGGTTACTAGAACCATGTGCTGTGGTCTGTTGAAACCAAGATAAGCTTATTTGGTTCAGACGGTGTCAAATTTGTGTGCTGGCTACCAGGTGAGGAGTACAAAGACAAGTAGGTTTTGCCTAAGCATGGTGGTGGGAGTCTCATGATCTGGGCTGCATGAGTGCTGATGGTACTGGGGAGCTACAGGTCATTTAGGGAACCATGAATGCCAACATGTACTGTGACATTCTGGAGCAGAGCATGATCCTCTCCCTTTGGAAACTGGGCCGCAGGGCAGTATTCCAACATGATAACCACCCCAAACACACCTCTTAGATGACCACTGCCTTGCTAAAGAAGCTGAGGGTAAAGGTGATGGACTGGCCAAGCATGTGTCTAGACCAAAACCCTATTGAGCTTCTGTAGGGAATTTTCAAATAGAAGGTGGAGGAGCACAAGGTCTCTAACATTCACCATCTCCATGATGTCATCATGGAGGAGTGGAAGAGGGCTCCAGAGGCAACCTGTGAAGCTCTGGTGAACTCCATGCCTAGGAAGCTTAAAGGGGTTATCCACCATAAGGTGATTTTAGTACATACCTGGCAGACAGTAATGGACATGCTTAGGAAGGATCTGCACTTGTCTTGCGGCTAAATGGCTATGTTGTGAGATTACCATAACACTGTGGCTAGCTTTTTGTAAACTGGTATTTCCTTTTTAAGTTTTCTTCTTTGACTACAAATCCCATAATTCCATTTCCTCCCTCCCACACATCAGCCACCCAACCATTGAAACATAAATTAGCTGCACCCATGCAAAAGCCCTGTGGTTTTCAATCAGGGTGCCTACAGCTGTTGCATTAGTTGCAGATTGATCTCTCTCTCACCAAGCGATCTCTCCACCCATTGAAGCAGACAGGTTCCCTGTCATCAGCTGACTAGTCAGGTCTCGGCTGCATTGCAACCTGGGAAAAATCTGAGACAACAGTCATTTTGTATGAAAATAAATATTGGGGTGAAAATCACAGAAAGAATTGTGAGAAAACCGTCACACACAGGTACAGACACTATATTATGAACTACCCTAAGCCCCTGTAGCATAGTCAAATAAAAAAAATCTGGAATACCCCTTTAAGAAAGTGCTAGAAATAAATGGTGGCCACACAAAATATTGACACTTTGGACCCAAGTTGGACATTTCCACTTAGGGGTGTACTCACTTTTGTTGTCAAGGCAAAAGACATTTAAGTTATTTTGAGGGGACACAACATTAAACACTGTTATACAGACTGTGCTCTTACTACTTTACATAGTAGCAGAGTCTCATTTCATCAATGTTGTCACATAAAAAGATATTATAAAATATTTACAAAAAGGTTAAGGGGTGGACTCACTTATGTGAGACACTGTAGGTTCAGCGTTATCAGTGTAGTAAAAATACCCATGTATTGTTTGGCAAAGGACCGTAAAGTGGTGGTTACCACATATGTGTTGGCTAAACAGTGAAGTTTTGATTGCATTCCGTGCCATCTGCTCACTATTGTTGATTGGGGCACCAAGCCCATAACCATCTCCTACTAAATTATTTGTGCTATTAAACCTGTTATAAAGATATTTGTAAATGATGGGGCATATCATGTAATATAATGCTTAGCGATGTTTCTACCAACCACAGCTGGAAAGGAAGACAATAAATGTCATTGTCTCTTCCGGTATTAGATAAAGCCATTATTAAAGGGGTATTACCCTTTTATTTTTTCAATGGATTTATTTATAAAATAGAAAAAAAATGCAATTTTAAAAGTTCACATGTTTTTACAATTACAATCGCAAATCTTTTGGTTAAGTGCAGTTTAACCCTGTCTGCCTTGAGACTAGTCCTGTAACCATTAGTCAAATAAAGATTATTATGGTTAGTGCAACTACTTCACTGTGTTATGTATTGACATGTGTGTTGCCTCTAGATAATATTGTCTTGTTGACAGAGTATACTTTTTTCCCTAGAGGACGCAGGATATACTTCGATGCCCTGGCTGCCTGGTACTTGGCACCACAGGACATACATGGACTGAGTCTCACTGGGACTATGTGAATAAGCCCAATAATAAAATTAAATCCCTTACTTTTTCCACTTTAGTAATAAAAAAATGAAATACAAAATTTAAATAAATCAAAGTTTTTGGTATCACCATGTGCATAACTATCAGATCTATTAAAATATAATGTAAATTAATTACAATGAATTTCATAAATGTAAAAAAAAAAAAAACAACCAAAGTTCAAAATTGCTAATTTTTGGTCACATCACATCCCAGAAAAAAAGGCAATAAAAGTGATCAAAAAGTCCCATATACAGTATGTAAAAGTGGTACTGATAAAAACTACAGATTATGGTGCAAAAAATTAGTTTACATACAGCCGCTTAAATGGAAAGCAAAGACAGTTATAGGGGTCAGAATAAGGAAATTTTAAACATACTCAGAAACTGGAGCTAATGCAATTTTCTAACTAAAGTTCCAATTACCAGCTTTAAGCTACCTTCAGATAGGACATCATAAATTAGGTAACAGATTCCCTTTAATGGGTATTAAGAGTCTACAGATGCCAGCTGGACTTATAGGACATTGGGAAATATACAGAAGGATGAACCGAGGAGGAATAGGTTTGTGTGTAAGGCACAAGGTATGAGAGAGAAGGACAGAAGGCAGCTTCAAGACTATGGTTATAATCTACGGCTATAACATTATATGGTGCAGAAACTGGTGCTTTTTCCACTGGAATAAGACAAGTATGTGATCAGAAGTGAAATGTAACAGTGTTTAGGAATTTCTCATTAGACCCAGGTCATAAAATAATGTGTCAACGAAAATAAGCTTGTGCACTGTAAGGTGTCACCAGGGTGTAATTTAGTGTACAAGGCTCCTTATATTTAATTCACTATGCAGTTTATGGCAAAAAAACATTTTCTCCCACACGATATTTTCTTTACACATAGTATCTGTGAAACTGTAAAGATTGTGGAGTGTCCCAGTACATCTGTATCAACTACCATACACTATAGAGTTGTCAAGTGACTGAGAGTAAAAGGTTTCATTTATGCAGGAGTTTGTGTTTCTCTGAATACTGTAAGTAAGGGGATAAAGGTGCCAAGGGCTACTATTTCTTTCATTGCAGGAGAAAGTCCTTAGTCCAGCCTTCCTCTCTTGGGAAATAGGAGGACCTAAACCTGTTAGAACCAGTTAGTCTAGGCCTGGGTTTTTCCAGAGCCACATGTGTGTCCTTCAGTTCTGTACTTACTGAGGAGACAAGTAAAGTGATCTTAGGTTTGCTACTGGTGCATAGGCCCCATGTCAGTAACTTAAGTCTACAGTCAAGTTCCTTTTTTTCTGGCAAGAGAGGAGACATTGAACAAGGGCCTTTCTGCATTACTCTTTTTTTGGGCCTACAATCAGGTCGGTGCTGCCTGTCTGCCACATTGTAAGACTTCCCTGGATGTGCCTTTCTGCGTATTGTTTCACAGATTGCTGCCAAAGAGTAAGAAAAGTGTTTACATCAGTAAAGAAATGCCAACATATTTGTTCTACTCCTACTCTGAAATCTACTCCTAAGTCTGTCATATGAAGAGTATGTGTGAGATGGGACAAAGTTTTTTGAAACCCCTTAATATTATTCCCTGCTATGTGTCTTCATTAAATACCTTCTTATTTCCATCTAAATTAAATCTTCTTACTTTAAATCCCCACCTGATGAAAACTGCAGTGCCTAAAAAGAAAACAAAAATAGCATTTGAATTAGGGTCCCGGTCACCAGATTTATGCTGCCCTCCTATCGGGCATAATATATCTGTTAAGAGATTCCCTTTACTGGGTAGTCAGGATCTAGAGGTGGTCCATGGATGTCAGCTGTTAGGACTTATGTGACATTGGGAAAGATACAGAAGGATGAATTGAGGAGGAAATTAATGGATGTATAAGGCACAAGGAATGAGAAAAAGGCAGAAAACAGCTTCAAAGCAAAGATGATAGCTCTGATAAAGTGGGTGCTCACCTGAGAGACAGATAGACCACTATTGTGAGAAGCGGGACTAGCGATAAACTTCTCTGGCTTTCACTGCTTACTGACATAGAGCTGTAGCATTTACCTGCAGCCACCACTAGAAGGAGCTCAGTGCACAAAGATTTTTAAATCTATCAATGCTTTTAAGGGGTATAAATTTGCATGCACAGTCCCACTTAATGTTGGTTGTTGTTAAAAAGTTTTAGCTTCCACTGGGCATCAAAGCATCTTTATAGAAAGACTTTTATATGTCTTGATGTCAATCTTCATAGTTATGATATAAAGTTGCACCAAGCCTGAATAGTATTTAAAACGAAAAAAGCAAAACAAAACAAAACAACAAAGAACGTAGTTTTCTGCAGTGGGAACAAATTCTGCCAATGTGTATCACTTGTGACAGAGGCATTCTATATAGAATGGGAACATAACCATATCAGCAATGGTTATATACCCAATATATAAGGGATAAGGAATGGGACCAGCCATGATGAGTTCAATGGTAATTCATCAGTAGTTTGGACTTGAAGGCTAGGCTCTCATCCCGACTGTCCAATGAACATAAAATTAGAGTTAAAAATTTTAGCTTATTGTCAAAACCAGGAATATTCATAACATTATAATAAACATACTCCTAAGTGATGGAATAAAAGGCTTTATGTAAATATGATTCTAAGAGCTTATTTTTCCACACAGGATCTTGGATTTAGAGTGACCATATGAAGAAGATAGGGATTATTAGGCTGTGCAGTTAATCTGGAGCAAGGCTACCTAGTATATTCTAGCAGAAAAGTATTAAAGGAATTATCCAGTTTAAACAAATGTATCCCCTATTTGCAGAATAGGGGTTAACTCTCTGATCACAGGGGGTTCGATCACTGTGTTAACCATGGCCCAAAGCGGTGGCCGACACTCCCCCTCCATGCATCTCTATGGGAAAGCCGGAGATACATGGGAGGGACTTAGAGCTAATTATGTATGAACATGTGTGGGCCAACAAGGGGCCAGTTTTTATCACTATGAGGATAAAATCTCTGGTCTTACCAGCAGAAAGACATTTTTGCTTGAAGGGATTGTCCGGTGAAAATTACCTTATCCTCTATCCACAGGATAAGGGATAAGTATCTAATCCTATGGGGTCCGACCACTGGGACTCCCTGTGATCACCAGAACGGGACCATGGCCCTCAGAGAGGAGTGTGCGCTGCATCTCAGGTGCTCCATAGAGAATAGATGGTGTACGTGTCGTCTACAGCACGTGCTCCTCACTAAGAGCCTTGGTCCTGTTTTGGAGATCATGTTTTGGAGACTGACCTGTACACATGCTTTCTTAAGCATAGTGACATTACAGGTGCTGTAGGCTTTTAGTCCTTCATGGCGTAGTGTGTTACCAATTGTTTTCCTGGTGACTATGGTCCTAGCTGCCTTGAAATCATTGACAAAATCCTTCAGTATAGTCTTGGGCCAATTCCTCACAGTTCTCATGATTAATAAAACTCCACAAAGTGTTATCTTGCAGGAGCCCCTGACAGAAGTAAGTTGACACTTGTTTTTTCAGTCTTCCATTTGAGAATATATGCACAAGCAGTTGTAAACTTCTCTCCAAGCTGCTTGACAATGATCTTGTAGCCCATTTCAGCCTTGTGTAGGTCTACAATCTTCTCCCTGACATCTTTGGACAGCACTTTGGTCTTGGCCATTAGGTATCTGATTGATTGTTTCTGTAGACAGGCGTCTTTAATACAGGTAACAAGCTGAGAAAAGGAGCACTCATTTTAAGAGTGCTTCTAATCTCAGCTTGTTACCTGTATAAAATACACATGGAAGCCAGAAATCTTTTTGTGTGATAGAGGATAGAAAAAAGATGTCCTTAAAGAATAGGTGACATAAAACTCAACTTTTCCTAGTCAATTCTTGATGAAATCCACCAAATAAACAAAGTCAATCTACCAGTGCAACAATCACCAAAAAAACAGAAAACAACAAAATTCTGTCAGGACAGTCGCAGGTGGGGAGTTTGACTGGGACGGTACACATGTCAAACCTTAACGCAGGTGTCCTATAGCGAGCTCAGGGGGGACAAAACCTCACGTGGAGCAGAAAATCTGTAAAAACAGTAAATCGGTTTGATAATGTTTGATAGAGAATCAAAAACCTTTTTACTAAGTAAAATGCAAATCAAGTCATAACTTACCGTATATACTTGAGTATAAGCCGAGTTTTTCAGCAC